>NW_024542865.1:8092500-9292500 GCF_018151105.1 Drosophila obscura | reverse complement strand
TAGTGTGTATGTGAGCCCTTGATGCTGATCAAGAATATATATACTTTATGGGGTCGGAAACGTTTCCTTCTCTGCGTTACACACATCCACCAATACCACAAATCTAATGTGCCCCTTAATTCTTTTTGAATACGGGTATAACAAAGAGTTGTTAAACAGCTGTTCAGTTTGAAAAGCTTAACCAAGAACGTATTTATTTTCAATAGGCAATAAACAATGGATTCATCCGTAACATACGAGTATATAGAGTGAAAATCATGAGAAAGTACTATTTAGTCATTGAGCATGACCAAAATCTTATATTTTGAATTCAGGTCTCCATCTCACGATTTCACCAACCGAATGTATCGAACGGAACGCGCCGTGAATTGAACCTCGTAAAAGTATTCGTCTTCCTTGAAAGATCCCACGCGTTGCCAGTAATTCTGATCGTATGAGACATCAATGTAGAATCCAGAGATACAATCAGTCAGGAGAATATAGTCTATCAAGAACAACTTGCTCAGCTCGATGACATATTTATTTTGGTTGGCCGTGACAGTGCGTACTGGATACTTTTCGGATGCCAAATTATCCCCCCGTACAATCGACACCACAGATTTTGTTTTGTTGATAACATCACTAATTGCGTTTTTCCTAAATCCAAACCGACTTTTTCAGATAGATATGGGGATGTACCAAATTTTTTAAATTATCGACACTAATGAGGAAGAACTTTACTTGAAGACCATTTATTAAAGGTCTCGGATTTTGTTATGCTTTTTTTGATAGGTAGCACATTTGATTGGTTCGTAACCTTCCAAAAGGTATTTTTTGTTCATTTTTTCCAATTTTTAGGTTTGGTTAACGAATTTTAGCCCCAAAAATCATCATTTTGCATTTCAATGAGCGATACCTTAACCGACGCCCATTAAGCTGAAATCACAAAGAAATAGGACAACTTTCGACTGTTTCATTAGTTTTTCAAAGTCACAAAGTTCTTACAAAACTAAATACTGAGTTATTGAAAAAGACACTTTTGCATTTCAAAGCTTTATATTACCCAGACTGCAAAAATTCTTCAAAAAAAGTGTTTGGCATCAAAAACTAGCTGTTTAATTACTTTTCAAAATAGTAAAGTCCCATACAACCAGAAGTAGGTTTGCAGTTATATGAAAAAAAAAAGCGCTACCTCTGAAAAAAGCTAAAAAAATACCAGACTTCAAAAATTCTTCAAAAAAGTTCTTTGCCTCAATTCTTTAAAAAATTTTAAAGCCCTCCATCTATCAGAAAAAGTCGGTTTTGATCCTTTTGGCCAAAAAGTTCGGTTTGGTCGAATTTAATTTAGGGGAGCTGTACCGTTAATTAAAAATTAATTGAATCAGCAACCGAATACCTTAAACGAACAGCAAATTACCGCCCACACTAAAAAGAAATCACTTCGGTGTTTAAGTCAAAACGTAAAAAATCCACAAAATGCTTTTTGCATATGCTTTAGTTTAACGGTAACTGCACAGTGTGGATGACTCTACTCAATCTTTCATCTTCAACCACTGACCATACTATTGGCTGGAATAAACGTGCTGAAAAATTTTCCACAAAAAAAAAAAATATCACAAACCTAAGCCCATCCTAAAACTTTTCCACTTCCTATAGGTTGATTATCTTCGCAAATTATTACCACATCTCCAATGGTGATAGGCTTGGTCCTTGAATGCCATTTGGTTCGTCTAGTCAGAGTCGGCAAGTATTCTTTAATCCATCGACTCCAAAAGTGATCCTTTAATTGCTGGGCAATGCGGTATTGTTTACGATGACAAAAATTGTTTACATCTCCTGGTGTTTGAGTAGAATTGGTCGTTCCGAGAAAAAAATGGTTAGGCGTTAGAGGCTCCAGGTCATCTATGTTAACAGGTAGGTGAGTGAGAGGTCGACTATTTACAATATTTACAGCCTCAATAAGTAAACTTCTTAACGTTTCAACGTGTGGTGCTTTCTCCTTGAGTGTTACGCTCAGGACTCGTTTTGTCGATCTCACCAAGCGCCTCCAGCATCCTCCTGAGCTGGGATTCGAAGGGCAATTGAATTTCCAGTCGATTCCTTTATTTGACATCTCCGATTTTATATAATTCCAGTGAAATAAATCCTTAACCTGTTTTAATTCGTTATCTGCTCCGAGGAAATTTGTTCCCATATCTGATCGTATTGTTACGGGAACACCTCTTCTGTTTACAAAGTTCCTTATACATAAAATACAGGCGTCTGTGGATAAATCAGCAGCTAGTTCCAAGTGCATGGCTCTGATTGTCAAACACGTAAAGAGTGCAACCCATCTTTTTTCTTGTCGTCTTCCGATGGTAACCATGACCGGACCAAAGTAGTCTAAGCCCACAAAGGTGAAAGGTCGTTGATATGGTGTCACGAGGACCCATTAAAGGAACGATTGGTTTGGCACTATGATTTTTGCAATATTGGCAAAAAGCTTTTGCCCGTCGAACCGCTTTTCGTAGATTTGTGATCTAGAATTTGCATCTTATTTCGTTTATAATGGTTTCGTCGTTTTGATGGTGGTAGATTTCATGATACCATTTTACAATAAGTTCCGTGAAGCTATGTCGTGGCGGCAGTATTATTGGTTGACGTTGTGTTTCTGGTATAGCGATTGCATAATCCAATCTTCCCGCGACAACTAAAACTTCACACGCATTTAGTTTTGGAGAGAGCGTATAAATGGAACTACTCTTAGAAACTGATTCAGAGTTTTGTAATTCAGCGACCTCATCTGCGTATACTTGATTTTGTACCATTTCACATAATTTTGATTCAGCAAGGACTAGTTCAGGTGCGGATAATTCTCCTTTTTCTCTTTGTTGAATCTCCTTCCGACAATTATGAACAAATCTCAAATACCATACGTTTCAACCGTAGATAGTTTGAGAATCGACTGATATCTACAAACTGGTTAGTTTTTACAGTCATTGTGATTTTACGCCTTTCAGTATAGTCATCTATGGAAGAACTGTAATCCATCGTTGGCCTGGTATCCTTTTCAGCAAGAAAAAATTCGGGACCGCTTATCCATTCGACATTCTTTGTCGACACGGTTTAGCTTGAGATCGAATACAAAGTTGTCGGACTTACTATTCCAATACATGCCTAAAATCTTGTCTGTTGATTCGTTACTCATTTGGACGGTTTGTGCTACCAAGTCGTTTTCCTTCGTGTCATTTAGCAATTCCTGAATTTGTTTGGAACTAGATACAAAGCCCCTGAGTTCAAATTTTCCCATCTTATGTACTCTCTTGACTTCCTGACTGATTTGAAAGGATTCTTCTTTGGATTCAAAACTAGCAACGAAGTCATCTACATAATGCTTCGTCTGAATGGCATCGATTACTTTCTCCCTATAACTTTCAGCGTTTTGTGCATTGATATTCTTTATGTATTGGGCACAACAAGGAGAGCATGCTGCTCCAAATATAAGGACAGTCATCTTATATGTTTCAACCTGAGCATTACGATTACCATGTCTCCAAAGGAATCTTAAAGAATCCTGGTGCTCTTTTCGGACTTGCACTTGTACAAACATTTCCTTTATATCAGCACATACTGCAAATTTCCCTTGCCGAAATTTGAAAAGAATCGTTGTCAATGGTGGGTTTTCATCAGGTCCCTTTAAGAGCATGGTATTTAGGGATTCAAAATTGATAGTCGCGGCTGCATCGAAAACCAATCTCATTTTCTTGGGCTTGTTTATGTTAACAATACCGAAGTGCGGTAAATACCAAGTCCTTGGTTCAATAAGAGCTGCTTCTTGCTTTGACATTTTAACAGCGTATCCTTTTTGAACAACATCCATAATGGCTTTGTCATATTCGTCCATCTTTCCTAATCCGTGCATTTTGTTCTCTACTCCGTGCAACCTCTGAAGAGCCATGTTGTAGCTATCCGGGAATTTAACCACATCCTCCTTCCAAAGGAGTCCAGTCTCGTAACACCCTTCTAGTTTTCTAGTTGTGTTCTTTAATATATCCCCAGCTCTAGATATATCGCCTGATTCTAATGGTTTTATAGGTATCTTTACTCCAAAGTTCTCCGTTGTGAAGTAATCTGCTATCATCTCATGGATTTCTTTTTCTGAGCTGTCTTCTTTTGGACATGCATGTAAAACCACTGACAATCGTGTTAACCCAATCTTTTGGGTTGCCTTCCGAAGGCAACCATAACACAATCGTAAATCCTTAACGATTTTCCATTTTTCTTTTCCTTCAGCCTTTAAATATTGTTCACATTTATTTAAATAATGTTCACCCTGACAATGAAGACATTCCACTTTGTTCTGGCTAGGTTCTTTTTTGGAGGAGTGCAAAATAGAACTTTGTGGACCTTTATATTCACCCTTCGATTGTTTTACGTTAACAGCCAGTTGCTAAAGTTGTCCAAATTGGGATAGGGCTTGCGATGAATATTCAATCCATTGAATACGTTTACTAAGTGGCATCTTTCCTACCAAGCTTTCTATCAAAGATGGATTCTGTAAATGCTGAGTAGCATTAGCTGATTTCAAAAATATTACTAAATTATCTACTTTAGAAGCAAATACGACTAGCTTTTCTAGATTATTCTCTGTTACAGATGCTATTTGATTAACCATATTCATTTGACTACTAATTAACATTTCTGGCCTTCCATACGTAAACTGTAGTCGTTCCATAATAAACCCAACATATACAGGATTAATTAATAGACCCTTAACTTCTTCTTTTATGCTTTTCATCATATTCATTAAATCCCGGAAGATGTCATTATTCGAATCCTTTTCTTTTGTTTCCACCATTGTAATCTCCCTGTCGGAATCCATATTGTCCTCTGAGTTTGATCTTGGTGTAGATGTACCAGCCATGTCGCTCGAATAAAATTCCAATTTTCTCTTGCTGCGCATGTATTTGTGAATTTCACCACTTCGTGAAATTTCTCTTCGACGGTCAAAGTTACAAACTTAATAAAGATGTTACCACTCCGTGTGGTAAATAGTCAACAACAACACCAAATAGAATCTTTATGCTTCGAATACATTTATTTATGCAAGCACTACAGTTATGACTTATGATTTATTAAATTGTGTTGTCGTGCCGCCGTTTTCTTTTTTACTGTCTCCTTCGTTCTCTTCTTTAGAGATCGGCGACGCGACTTCGTGCCAATATTTTCTCGTTTTCAGAAACATCGATAGCAGGCCGATAATTTTAAGGGTGGGAGCAGGGTGACCGTTTGAAATTAAAAATTTGAATTCGAATCAGCAACCGAATATTTATTGAACTAGCAACATATATATAGCTGCTAAACTATCCGTAAATATAGCTACTTTAGTTAGTCTTAATTGCTTGGCAATGAGACAGGTCATGTTAATTGTAAATAATTCAGCCATAGCAGACGAAATTTTTATCTCTGATCTAAATCTATGTCTTTTTTCCGTTTACATCAATAATACCCATACCCACTTTACTATCACATATTGAAGCATCACTTGCAAAGATATGGTACTTTTTTTCCTTGAGATTGTGGAGAATTTCATAATACATAACAAGAACTTGTTCTTTAGGTACATTTAGTTTGTTTATATTAAAGGGGTTACTATGTAGATGCAGTCTTTTATTTGCGGTGAAAGTCACTGCTGGTTTGGTCATTTCAAAAATATCCCTAAACATGTTTGCTACTATCGTGTAAGACGAATTTACTGATTGAGAGAGAGCAGGTGTAACTATTGTAAAGATCGTAGTTTTGAGTCTTTAATCTCAAAAGCTCTTTGGCAGTTAAAAACATTGCTCTGAAGTTTGGGGGCATTTCACCCGCCAACGCAAAAATTACATGCTTTGGAGTATCTGGTGTTACCCCTAAGTATCGACGAAGCGCAGCGACTTGTCTCGAAAAAAGTTTCCCAAAGTTACCTTTATTTAGGTTTGCCATGGTGGTTGACGCATGTTCAGCTTTTGATCTAATGAGAGCTTTGACTATATTTGTGGCAACTTGAGGTCTTAGGCCACTCTTAATATTGGTGGCCATTTGCAACAGTTTCATGCCAACCCCAGATTCTTTCCTTATTTTTTCTACATGTTTCTTGTCAGACAAACTCGATGTGATTATTCTACCCAGAAACTTTATTTCCCTGACTTCAGGGATACTTTGCAGATTCATTACGATATTTACTTTCGTTTTTTTGAATGGTGTCATAGCCATAACCGAACACTTAGTTGGATTCAGGTTGAGATCTCCACAAAGGAGCTGAAAACTGTCGATCTTGCCTTGTAAATTTATTGCAGCTTCACAAAAATTGGGTTTGGCTGACAAGATTATGAAATCATCAGCAAATTGAAAAATCTTGGTGTCGTTTGCCTCAATTTGATGAAACCGACGAGTATACAGATTAAAAAGAACTGGCGACAGACAGCTTCCCTGTGGCAGACCATTTGTAACCTTCTCAGTCTCCGAACATAATTGCAAAAACCTTAAAACAAAAATTTTGCCGTTTGCGGCAGTGAATGGTTGACAAAAGATCGTTTATACACATGGAAGCACTTTTCTTTTTCGTATAAGCGTAACACCTAAAGGGCAGTAACTTATTCTTTTCCACAAACTCAGACAATCTATTTTTAACCATGCCGTTTACAGATTTCGCAAGAACTGAGATTAGCGATATTGGTCTGAAGTTTTTGATGTCATCTAGTGGCTTACCCCATTTTGGAATCGGACAAATCTTAATGCTACGCCACGCATTTGGAAATTGGCAGCTATCATATGACTCATTAAAACAAGAAAAGAGTTTTTGTATTACCTTCTCCGAAAGAGATGCTAGCATTTCATATGTTGATCTTTTATTTCTAATAACCTCACTTAATTTCTTCATAGAAAATGCTTGTGTACTCTGCGAGTTAGCCATGTTATTAGGAACAGTTGCAGTTAACTCTGTTTGTGGAATTTGATTGCTCAGAAAGTCTAAATATTCCCTGTTATTGGATGGAGACCACTCCTGCATCTGAGGTTTCCCTAGACCTTTAAGATTCCTCAAAAATTGCCAAGATTTCCTAGGCGAAGGACTCTGATTAATCTCTTCAATTTTATCCTGATAAGAGTTTCTCTTTGCTTTTTTCACAGCATTTTTCCATTCTAGTCGAGCTTGGCTGGCCGCTTCAAAGTTCTCTGTATTTGGATATTTGATAGCTTTAGCTTGCGTAGACTTAAAAATTCAATTTAAACGTGTAAGTTCGTCAGTCCACCAGAACTTTGGAGACCTTTTCTCCAATATGGGAGTGCATGACCTAATTTCATTTTTCACCTTGTTTGTTATATCATTAATGTTCCGAAACTCTCTAATGTTGTTTAGTTTTGAAAATAACTTTACTTTAGACAGAAAGAACTTTGGTTTTATTTTGATATTCTGGATTGTAATTGATATAGGAAAATGATGGCTGCCACCAATCCTTAGCGGACTGATATGCCAGTCAAAAAGCAAATTAGAGTTGGTAAAAGTCAAATACAAAACTGAACCCGACATTAGATTTAGAGACTGTTTAAAGGTTAAGCTCCCATCATTCAACCACTTGATGAAACCAGCATTTAAGGAAACATCTTCTATGAAACGACCTTTGGAATTGGTCATACTATCACCGAATACACTATTTCGAGCATTAAAATCTCCACCTAGGAATACATCTTGAAGACAAAAAGTCTTTTAATGTCTGATTTAAAATCATCTATTTGGCTCACAATAGGCTGAAGCTATCGTGAGATTTCGGGATAAATTGGTTGTTTGTATAATTGATATGTCAGATGTAGCAATGAAAGGAACTTTTTTGAAAAGAATTTTATTTTTTACTAGTACCGAAGTACCTCCATAATTGTCAGCTCTAAGTTTTTCAGCAGCTTTAAAATTTAAAATGTTTCTAAAAGTAGGATCATCTCCATGGGAGAAGGTCTCAGAAAGACACGCAAAATCAAAATCTTCATTATTAAGCAGAAACTCTAGGTCATTTTTATTTGCTTTGAGCGATTGAATGTTATATTTAAATATTTTAACTGACATGATTATTGTGTTTTTAAAGTCTGGCTCTGACTCAAACTTCTCTGCCTGTTCTTATAAATTTTTCTTTTAAATCTTGAAAGGACTCGCATAACGCTTCACCGAATCAATGAATGGTGTTATTAAGCGAAAAAGTTGAACACATATATCAGCAAACTTTATATCCTCCTTGACTGGGTATTGGAATTTATGTTCTGAAGTGTCATGAGTATAAGATGGTAATGAGAAATGATTGAAATTTTGTTGTGGGGGAACTAAGGTGTTTTTTACTATTAAGGTGGATCGGTTACTATATATGATTTTGTTTACAAGCTCGTTTTTATCTATTGTCTCAGGCATTTTCGATGGTAGAGCAGGAAAAGCCTTTTCATTTTGGGATAATAAATCAAATCGATTATTTATCGAGTATGGGGATGTCACTTCTTTCCTTGACAATTTCTTTACACATATAACTTTCATTTTTTCCTCCAGTGCCCATTTTGAACATACTTTCTTATCACGAGCCGTGTTTTCATTACAGTTACATAAAATGCATTTGTAAACCTGACAATTTGGAGATGTGCACTCCGGCGCACCACAACGTAGACTACGCTTCTTTGCTTTACACGTTCGTGAACCGTGACCAATCCGTCCACAGTTAAAACATTGTAAAATATTTCGTACAAAATGAGAAACTTCTAGTCTGCAGTAATTCAAAACAACATGAGATGGGATTTCTACATTTAAAAACCAATTTTCACTGATAAAGTGGGTTCCCACACTACTTCAGTAGCCCCTGTCTCTGATTTTACCTTGCGTCTTAATCTAGTCACCGACTTAAGCCTAGTACTCAGATCGAAAAAAACACCTCGCGAACAGAATCAGGGTTGATATTCGTTTGAAACCGATACGAAATTTTTTCCGGCAAAAACTGTTTTCTAGGCTCTTTACGGTAGATACTAGAAAAGTATCCGATGGTATTTGCTGGTATTCGTTGGTATGTTGCTAGCCCCTCGAAAGTTATATCAATTTGATATATTTTGCCAGCAAACACGAAGCAAACATTGCATTATGAGAACAAAAAACCAAATGAAATATTTAAATAATGAAGAAAAATAGAATCTAATTATTGCAGTATTATATGAATGACAATTATATGGATATTATAATATATTATTTTTATTAATTTTCATAAATATAAAACAAATAAACAAACAAAAAATAAAAACACTGGGCACCGAGCGGTATATATAGAACTTTTGGTGGACGGAAAATTTAGCGCGTCTTAGTACTAGGCTTTTAATACAAAATTTTAAATTTTAGCGCGTCTGAATACTAGGCTTTAACATAACGGGGTGGGGCAGCCCTTGTGTGGCGTTGCATTTGCTGCGCTGTTTTACTTTGCTTCTAGATGATAGGAAGACAAGAGTACTGCCTTTTTGTATATACTATAATTATAATTAAAAGATGATTTCAATTTCATTTATTATTATTTATTTAGTTAGTTATTTAGTTATTTAGTTCTGTGTCACCTGCTGGCTGGCACGCCGTGTATTTGTACTTGTCGGTTTCTTGTTTTAGTGCATTTGTATCTTCTGGGTCTTTGTTACTGCAATTAACGAATGTTGTACGGGAAGAGGTATCGAGATATATGTAGACCTTTTACCTTATATGTATTACCTTTTTTATATCCACTCCCTATCGCGTTGCATCGACTGCTGTGTTCACTGAGTACGGTTCACTGTGTTCTTGTTTTATCCCATTTGAATTTGCTGGTATTGGTCCTGCGTTATACGGATCTGCTTTAATGCGCCGTCTATGCGGATGATCAGGTTCTTTATTGTCTGCTCCTCCCCCTTGCGCTGCATCTCCATCAAGCAGCTTGCTTTCACGCTTTCATAATCATCCCGAACTTTCTTCATAATGATCACGATTTTATAAATTTCTTCCATGTCGGTTTTGTTCTTGTGAAACGAATAAATCAAATCATTAAGCCAAGTGTCAAGTCTGTTAGCTTTTTCTAGCATCATCATCTCGAGCTCTGATATCTGGGGTTTAGTTTGCTCTGCACATTTCGGCGGGGTTTCTGGATTTTCGCTCATATTTTGGCACAAATTCAAAATAGTTCAAATGCTCCAAAATTTAGATATGTATATTTCTATTTAAGTCACTCAATGACTTATCCGAGCAGCTTTGCTATTTAAGGTTGCTTTGTTCATTATTTGACTAAAAAAAATATTTCTCAAGCATTGGGTGGATCTATGTAGTACTCATGGTACAGTCTAGACGGTATCACAGCGATAACTCACTGCCTGTCTATTCACCCATTAGCTTTTTGATAAAAACTCTTCGAGTCGAGTGACAAAAGCAGAATAGAATATATTCTGCTATTCAGCACATCTTAAACAGATCACAAAATAAGTATTGAAAGTCCATGCAAAACGCGTTTCCAGCTATAATTTACGAATTCTAAAATCTTCAATCAATTTACTCTGAGAACAAAAACATGATGCAGCTAAAGTCAGCAAAAGAATCTACCACCGAAATTGGAATTTTACAATTTTAATCATTTTGATCATCTCATAGATAAACTGGCTTTTTGAATCCAAAGTTTTTTTCAGTGTGATCATTTGCTGCTTGCGAAAAATACCCATTAAAGTTAAGCCACGTGGTCGGCAGTTCATTGCGTTTTGATTTTTCAGAAAGTAAAACCCAAGCTGGGTTAAAAACTTAAAAAACGTATTTAAAATAAACGCCAACAACTTTTAAGTAATATGGATATCGTTCATACAGGTATAAAGCTTAATTAAAAACAACCAACTATTTGTAGATGGTTTTGTGTCGTCAAAAAATCGAAAATAATCAAATTGTCTTTTCTGAGTGTTTTTCGATTTCCAGTTATAGCTTCTCTTAAGCTTTTAGTTCGGGGGGGTCGGCCGGAAGCGGAATTTAATACCATCGGTTTAACTGGTTGGTTCGTCCGAGGGTTTCGAGGCTTAAATGTCAAATTTATATGTTTAATTTATAATTTGACTATATTTTATTCTTGGTTTAAAAACTGGTATAGGATTTGGTCTTTTCGTAAATTTTTTTTTATTAAATATATAAATGGCTTGTGAAGGACGTATGGGCTTATAACCACTCCCAAAATTTTCAAAATAGTATTCTGGAATTTAATAAAGTGGTGTGAAAATTATAGACCTGTATGTAAAGTATATCTATTTTTGTCGCCTTCTTCCATACAAGTGCGCCCACTGTGCACTGGATGCATGGGGAGTGCAGCATTGTACAGAGCTTCGAACTTTCCATTCTTCAAGCTGCTCGATTTCTGGCCATTCCCGAATGGCTAAAGCAGATGTGGAAGCTTTTTTTTCAGAGGTAGCGCCGTTTTTTCACATAACTCTAGTATCTTTCGTTTGGTTGTAAAACTTTGGGAACAAAGCGAACGAAAAAAGGTTGTACATTTGGTACCTGATCGCGTTCCTTTGTTCCCAATTGGCAGTTCGGCCCGCAATCTTCGAAAAGGTATTTTTTGTTCATTTTTTTAGGTTTGGCTAACGAATTTTAGTTCCAAAGATTCTCCATAGATTTTAATGAGCAATAATGAGCTTAAACGGCGCTCCAAAAAATAGAGGTCAAAGGGTGTAATTTTTTTTCGACTTTTCCCGAGTTTTTAAAATTTCAAAATTTCGTTAAAAATACCGCAAACAATCATCATTTTTGCATTTCAATGCTTTATATTTCCCAGACGGTAAGCTGAAATCACAAAGTGTTTGGATTAGCTTCTAGCTGTTTTCTCTTTTGTTGATAACATCACTGATTGCGTCCAATATTTTATACGACTCTATCAGGGCAGAGGGACGCACCACATGCACTAGATCATGAGGAAGAGCTTCACGAGAGATACCATTGACTTAATGGCTTCGGCCGGATTGTGGAGACTCCATTTGTACACCGACCGAAAGATATTAACTTCGGGGGCACTGAAGCTGTCCCGTTGCAGGACTTCCTCAAGTGATTCCTTGGACAGCAATAGGAAGGAGTCGTGCTCCAATACATCGGACACGAAGAGATCGCGTTTTTTTGTGTCTCGCTGCTCATTTTCGTCGCTGAATTTTGTCACTTTCTTCTTTACGTTTATCTTTGTTTATGACAGGTTAAAGTATGTCGATATATTAACGAGCAATCAAAACATCGATCAGTTAAGTCAGATTTTTCAATGGAATCCAAATTCAAATTCTCGAAAAGCCCAAAAAAAAATTGTTGCCATACATTTTTCTGGTAGACAGTAGTGCGCCGCGCCGATAACGATAAGAAATCCTGCCAAAAAATAAATACCATTTCAGTTGCGAGAAATACCGTTTAAATACCATACCATAAAAAAAACCAGGGCAATCTGGCGATCAGACGAGACTTAATCCACTTAAAAAAATCCACTCTATTTAAAGAGTTGAGCACCCTTTGTTAAAGCCTAGTACTCAGATCCAAAAAAACACCTCGCGAAAAGAATCAGGGTTGATATTCGTTTGAAACCGATAAGAAATTTTTTCCGGCAAAAACGGTTTTCTAGGCTCTGTACGGTAGATACTAGAAAAGTATCCGATGGTATTTGCTGGTATTCGTTGGTATGTTGCTAGCCCCTCGAAAGTTATATCAATTTGATATATTTTGCCAGCAAACACGAAGCAAACATTGCATTATGAGAACAAAAACCCAAATGAAATATTTAAATAATGAAGACAAATAGAATCTAATTATTGCAGTATTATATGAATGACAATTATATGGATATTATAATATATTATTTTTATTAATTTTCATAAATATAAAACAAATAAACAAACAAAAAATAAAAACACTGGGCACCGAGCGGTATATATAGAACTTTTGGTGGACGGAAAATTTAGCGCGTCTTAGTACTAGGCTTTTAATACAAAATTTTAAGTTTTAGCGCGTCTGAGTACTAGGCTTTAACATAAACGGGGTGGGGCAGCCCTTGTGTGGCGTTGCATTTGCTGCGCTGTTTTACTTTGCTTCTAGATGATAGGAAGACAAGAGTACTGCCTTTTTGTATATACTATAATTATAATTAAAAGATGATTTCAATTTAATTTATTATTATTTATTGATTTAGTTCTGTGTCACCTGCTGGCTGGCACGCCGTGTACTTGTACTTGTCGGTTTCTTGTTTTAGTGCATTTGTATGTTCTGGGTCTTTGTTACTGCAATTAACGAATGTTGTACGGGAAGAGGTATCAAAATATATGTAGACCTGTGTTCACTGTGTTCTTGTTCTATCCCATTTGAATTTTCTGGTATTGGTCCTGCGTTATACGGATCTGCATTAATGCGCCGTCTATGCGGATGATCAGGTCCTTTATTGTCTGCTTCTCCCCCTTGCGCTGCATCTCCATCAAGCAGCTTGCTTTCACGCTTTCATAATCATCCCGAACTTTCTTCATAATGATCACGATTTTATAAATTTCTTCCATGTCGGTTTTGTTCTTGTGAAACGAATAAATCAAATCATTAAGCCAATTGTCAAGTCTGTTAGCTTTTTCTAGCATCATCATCTCGAGCTCTGATATCTGGGGTTTAGTTTGCTCTGCACATTTCGGCGGGGTTTCTGGATTTTCGCTCATATTTTGGCACAAATTCAAAATAGTTCAAATGCTCCAAAATTTAGATATGTATATTTCTATTTAAGTCACTCAATGACTTATCCGAGCAGCTTTGCTATTTAAGGTTGCTTTGTTCATTATTTGACTAAAAAAAATATTTCTCAAGCATTGGGTGGATCTATGTAGTACTCATGGTACAGTCTAGACGGTATCACAGCGATAACTCACTGCCTGTCTATTCACCCATTAGCTTTTTGATAAAAACTCTTCGAGTCGAGTGACAGACAGTGGGTCTTTTCAAAAGCAGAATAGAATATATTCTGCTATTCAGCACATCTTAAACATATCACAAAAAAAGTATTGAAAGTCCATGCAAAACGCGTTTCCAGCTATAATTTACGAATTCTAGAATCTTCAATCAATTTACTCTGAGAACAAAAACATGATGCAGCTAAAGTCAGCAAAAGAATCTACCACCGAAATTGGAATTTTACAATTTTAATCATTTTGATCATCTCATAGATAAACTGGCTTTTTGAATCCAAAGTTTTTTTCAGTGTGACCATTCGCTGCTTGCAAAAAAATACCCATTAAAGTTAAGCCACGTGGTCGGCAGTTCATTGCGTTTTGGTTTTTCAGAAAGTAAAATCCAAGATGGGTTAAAAACTTAAAAAACGTACTTAAAATAAACGCCAACAACTTTTAAGTAATATGGATATCGTTCATACAGGTATAAAGCTTAATTAAAAACAACCAACTATTTGTAGATGGTTTTGTGTCGTCAAAAAATCGAAAATAATCAAATTGTCTTTTCTGAGTGTTTTTCGATTTCCAGTTATAGCTTCTCTTAAGCTTTTAGTTGTGTTCCGAACCGATTCCCAGGTTCCCAGGGTCCCGGTTCCAGGTTCCCAGGCTTAAATGTCAAATTTATATGTTTAATTTATAATTTACTATATTTTATTCTTGGTTTAAACTGGTATAGGATTTTCTTTTCTAAATTTTTTTTTATTAAATATATAAATGGCTTGTGAAGGAATTGGCTGGGACCACTCCCAAAATTTTGGGGTGCGAAGTATTTATTAAATTTAAATGGCGGGGGGGTAATGGTGTGAAAATTATAGACCTGTATGTAAAGTATATCTATTTTTGTCGCCTTCTTCCATACAAGTGCGCCCACTGTGCACTGGATGCATGGGGAGTGCAGCATTGTACAGAGCTTCGAACTTTCCATTCTTCAAGCTGCTCGATTTCTGGCCATTCCCGAATGGCTAAAGCAGATGTGGAAGCTTTTTTTTCAGAGGTAGCGCCGTTTTTTCACATAACTCTAGTATCTTTCGTTTGGTTGTAAAACTTTGGGAACAAAGCGAACGAAAAAAGGTTGTACATTTGGTACCTGATCGCGTTCCTTTGTTCCCAATTGGCAGTTCGGCCCGCAATCTTCGAAAAGGTATTTTTTGTTCATTTTTTTAGGTTTGGCTAACGAATTTTAGTTCCAAAGATTCTCCATAGATTTTAATGAGCAATAATGAGCTTAAACGGGCCTAATAATACACCCCAAATAGAGGTCAAAGGGTGTAATTTTTTTTCGACTTTTCCCGAGTTTTTAAAATTTCAAAATTTCGTTAAAAATACCGCAAACAATCATCATTTTTGCATTTCAATGCTTTATATTTCCCAGACGGTAAGCTGAAATCACAAAGTGTTTGGATTAGCTTCTAGCTGTTTTCTCTTTTGTTGATAACATCACTGATTGCGTCCAATATTTTATACGACTCTATCAGGGCAGAGGGACGCACCACATGCACTAGATCATGAGGAAGAGCTTCACGAGAGATACCATTGACTTAATGGCTTCGGCCGGATTGTGGAGACTCCATTTGTACACCGACCGAAAGATATTAACTTCGGGGGCACTGAAGCTGTCCCGTTGCAGGAATTCCTCAAGTGATTCCTTGGACAGCAATAGGAAGGAGTCGTGCTCCAATACATCGGACACGAAGAGATCGCGTTTTTTTGTGTCTCCCTGCTCATTTTCGTCGCTGAATTTTGTCACTTTCTTCTTTACGTTTATCTTTGTTTATGACAGGTTAAAGTATGTCGATATATTAACGAGCAATCAAAACATCGATCAGTTAAGTCAGATTTTTCAATGGAATCCAAATTCAAATTCTCGAAAAGCCCAAAAAAAAATTGTTGCCATACATTTTTCTGGTAGACAGTAGTGCGCCGCGCCGATAACGATAAGAAATCCTGCCAAAAAATAAATACCATTTCAGTTGCGAGAAATACCGTTTAAATACCATACCATAAAAAAAACCAGGGCAATCTGGCGATCAGACGAGACTTAATCCACTTAAAAAATCCACTCTATTTAAAGAGTTGAGCACCCTTTGTTAAAGCCTAGTACTCAGATCCAAAAAAACACCTCGCGAAAAGAATCAGGGTTGATATTCGTTTGAAACCGATAAGAAATTTTTTCCGGCAAAAACGGTTTTCTAGGCTCTGTACGGTAGATACTAGAAAAGTATCCGATGGTATTTGCTGGTATTCGTTGGTATGTTGCTAGCCCCTCGAAAGTTATATCAATTTGATATATTTTGCCAGCAAACACGAAGCAAACATTGCATTATGAGAACAAAAACCCAAATGAAATATTTAAATAATGAAGACAAATAGAATCTAATTATTTCAGTATTATATGAATGACAATTATATGGATATTATAATATATTATTTTTATTAATTTTCATAAATATAAAACAAATAAACAAACAAAAAATAAAAACACTGGGCACCGAGCGGTATATATAGAACTTTTGGTGGACGGAAAATTTAGCGCGTCTTAGTACTAGGCTTTTAATACAAAATTTTAAATTTTAGCGCGTCTGAATACTAGGCTTTAACATAAACGGGGTGGGGCAGCCCTTGTGTGGCGTTGCATTTGCTGCGCTGTTTTACTTTGCTTCTAGATGATAGGAAGACAAGAGTACTGCCTTTTTGTATATACTATAATTATAATTAAAAGATGATTTCAATTTCATTTATTATTATTTATTTAGTTAGTTATTTAGTTATTTAGTTCTGTGTCACCTGCTGGCTGGCACGCCGTGTACTTGTACTTGTCGGTTTCTTGTTTTAGTGCATTTGTATCTTCTGGGTCTTTGTTACTGCAATTAACGAATGTTGTACGGGAAGAGGTATCGAGATATATGTAGACCTTTTACCGTATTACCTTTTTTATATCCACTCCCTATCGCGTTGCATCGACTGCTGTGTTCACTGAGTACGGTTCACTGTGTTCTTGTTTTATCCCATTTGAATTTGCTGGTATTGGTCCTGCGTTATACGGATCTGCTTTAATGCGCCGTCTATGCGGATGATCAGGTTCTTTATTGTCTGCTCCTCCCCCTTGCGCTGCATCTCCATCAAGCAGCTTGCTTTCACGCTTTCATAATCATCCCGAACTTTCTTCATAATGATCACGATTTTATAAATTTCTTCCATGTCAGTTTTGTTCTTGTGAAATGAATAAATCAAATCATTAAGCCAATTGTCAAGTCTGTTAGCTTTTTCTAGCATCATCATCTCGAGCTCTGATATCTGGGGTTTAGTTTGCTCTGCACATTTCGGCGGGGTTTCTGGATTTTCGCTCATATTTTGGCACAAATTCAAAATAGTTCAAATGCTCCAAAATTTAGATATGTATATTTCTATTTAAGTCACTCAATGACTTATCCGAGCAGCTGTGCTATTTAAGGTTGCTTTGTTCATTATTTGACTAAAAAAATATTTCTCAAGCATTGGGTGGATCTATGTAGTACTCATGGTACAGTCTAGACGGTATCACAGCGATAACTCACTGCCTGTCTATTCACCCATTAGCTTTTTGATAAAAACTCTTCGAGTCGAGTGACAGACAGTGGGTCTTTTCAAAAGCAGAATAGAATATATTCTGCTATTCAGCACATCTTAAACATATCACAAAAAAAGTATTGAAAGTCCATGCAAAACGCGTTTCCAGCTATAATTTACGAATTCTAGAATCTTCAATCAATTTACTCTGAGAACAAAAACATGATGCAGCTAAAGTCAGCAAAAGAATCTACCACCGAAATTGGAATTTTACAATTTTAATCATTTTGATCATCTCATAGATAAACTGGCTTTTTGAATCCAAAGTTTTTTTCAGTGTGATCATTTGCTGCTTGCGAAAAATACCCATTAAAGTTAAGCCACGTGGTCGGCAGTTCATTGCGTTTTGGTTTTTCAGAAAGTAAAATCCAAGATGGGTTAAAAACTTAAAAAACGTACTTAAAATAAACGCCAACAACTTTTAAGTAATATGGATATCGTTCATACAGGTATAAAGCTTAATTAAAAACAACCAACTATTTGTAGATGGTTTTGTGTCGTCAAAAAATCGAAAATAATCAAATTGTCTTTTCTGAGTGTTTCGATTTCCAGTTATAACTTCTCTTAAGCTTTTAGTTGTGTTCCGAACCGATTCCCAGGTTCCCAGGGTCCCGGTTCCAGGTTCCCAGGCTTAAATGCCAAATTTATATGTTTAATTTATAATTTACTATATTTTATTCTTGGTTTAAACTGGTATAGGATTTTCTTTTCAATGTAACATCCTGCACAGGTTTTTTTTTGATGCGTGGTGCTCTCAAAAATGCAGTAATGCGGAAAAAGTTCGATTAGTTGTAGATTTAATACAGCTGGAATTGGAAACTAGAGGATATGTTCCAGGCCAAGGAAAATTATTAGCTTGTGCCGATGCTGTTTGTAAAAAAATATGCAAACTGTGGCAAAACTGCAACCGTACGAAGAAGGCAGTTTTGCAGAGGCATTCGGTTTGGCTTGAGACAGTAGACGCAAGCTAAATTTTTTCTTATTAAATATATAAATGGCTTGTGACAAGAACGAATGGTGCTTATAACCACTCCCAAAATTTTCAAAATAATATTCTGGTAATTCAATAAAGTGGTGTGAAAATTATAGACCTGCTTGCTAAAGTATATCTAATTTGTCGCCTTCTTCACATACAAGTTCGCCCACTGTGCACTGGATGCAAGGGGAGTGCACTCATTGTACAGAGCTTCGAACTTTCCATTCTTCAAGCTGCCCGCATTTCTGGCCATTCCCGAATGGCTAAAGCAGATGTGGAAGCTTTTTTTTCAGAGGTAGCGCCGTTTTTGTAACGTCTTACCCTTAGTATCTTTCGTTTGGTTGTAAAACTTTGGAAGAACAAACGACCGAAAAAAGGTTGTACAATTTAAAGGTACCTGATCGCGTTCCTTTGTTTCCAAATTGGCAGTTTGGCCCGCAAGCTTCGAAAAGGTATTTTTTGTTCATTTTTTTTAGGTTTGGCTAACGAATTTTAGTTCCAAAGTTTCTCCATAGATTTCAATGGTAATAATGAGCTTAAAGGGCGCCTAATTAATACACCTATACCCCAAAAATAGAGGTCAAAGGATGCCACTTTTATACCCGATACTCAAAAAAGAGTTAAGGGGTATTTAGATTTCGTGGTTAAAGTGGATGTGTGTAACGCAAGAAGGAAACAGTTTCCGAACCCATAAAGTATATATATTCTTGATCAATCATGCATCCCGAGTCTGATAGAGCCATGTCTGTCTGTCCGTCTGTCCGTCTGTCTGCTCTGTCCGGCTTCTGCGCCTGAGTGAGCTGCAATTGTTGCTCTGCTAAGTGCTAGGGCAACCAAATCTGCTTTCCACACACATGTGTATATCAAACTGCTAGCAGTGCATCTCAAAATTTCCCCCGCCCCCTTCCACCCCCCACAAAGGACGAAAATCCGTGGCAGGCACATTTGTAAAGATTACGATAAAACTAAACACGCAGCATACTTAACGAATGCCACACACAACAGACTGCCGATTATCTTGAATCAGATCGTATATACTTATTGCCAGAATGAAGAAATTAATTTTCAGACTCATTGCTTACCCTAGTCCCCCGTCCTCAAGGAACAAAACAACTCTAAAACTCATTTTCCTTTTTCTCAGAACTTTTTTGAATTTTGCCGCGTTTTTTCGGAGGTAGCCCACACGGGTAAACTTTGGGAACAAAGCGAACGAAAAGAGGTTGTACATTTGGTACAATCCGTACATTTAGTTGTAGAAGTTGGACCTTGAAGAGTATTTGTATTTTTAGGTTTGGCAAAAAATGTAAAATTTTTTTTTTTCTCCAAAATTTCTAAAAAATCATAAGATCAAAAACGTAGCGCCTGACTGAGTACGGGTATACACCAAAGAGTCGCGTCCCCAGAAGCGACTCGCACGTTCCTTCTCGTTTTTTCTACTTTTCCCGAGTTTTGAAAGTCAAAATTTCGTTAAAAATACCGCAAAAAATCATCATTTTTGCATTTCAATGCTTTATATTTCCCAGACGGTAAGCTGAAATCACAAAGTGTTTGGCATCAACTTCTAGCTGTTTTAATTATATTTTCAAAATAGCAAAGTTTTTTACAACCAGACGTAAGATCCTAGAGCTATGTGAAAAAAACAAGCGCTACCTCTGAAAAAACCTTTAAAAAAAATACCAGTTTTCAAAAATTCGTTAAAAAAAAGTTCTGCCATAGAACAAAAAAAAATATCATCAAACCATTTCTAAGCCCCAAATCTTTAAGAAAAAGATCGTTTTGTTCCTTGAGGAAAAATCGTGTTGACTAGTGTTATTAATAGGTTCAATAGGTTCCAGGCAGGACCCCCTGCCTCAGGGAAAACAAAAGGAAACAATTTGTTAAAACACATATTCAATAATCTTTGTATATTCTCTCGCATCGTTTTCTTGGAATGGCTCGACTTAAAGCTACAAAATTTGCATACAAATTAGACAAAAACAATAAATGTACACACAATTACGAGTATGTGCGGGATGTGCGGCAAAAGTTAAATTTCTGTTGAATTATTCAAAAAAATAAAACTTAAGCTTTGGAAAACATGGTAAGGCGCCTAAGAAGTGACCCAACAAATTAATAAAAAAAAATTAATAATAATTAGGCGGCACGCACAAAATGAGGGAACTAAAGACAGAATACTGAATAGGGGGGAAAGAGAGGGAATGTGTGTGGTGTGTAGTAATAGACTAGGTCTAAATCAATATCTATAAATAATATAAAGTACGTGTGCAGTTAAGCCTAGTGCAATCATTGTGTAATTTGTGGGTTTCTCAGTACAATCTCTCGCCATTCCACCAGGTTGCAGTCCCAGCTGGAGCTCCCTTTTACTGGTCCTTCGTTCCCTTCTTCTCGCTCTTACACATGATACAACGTGGTGTTGTCGGGCTCTACCTCCACGGCCTGTACAATGAATCGCTTGCGATCCACCACATCAATGGGGGCCGATGGCTGGATATAAAATATAATAAATTTCCATTTATTAATCCAAGAAATAAAATTAGTTTTACGTATAATTTAGGGATAGGAACAGAAGCAGTGATTGATGATTGATGTGAGTAACAGGATTAGAAATGCCAGCATAAGGGGAGAGCTATGCTACATGCAGGATTTGGGGTGGGGACAACAGGACGGAAGTACTCACACAATGCAATGAAACCTTCTGGGGATCACACTCCACTCTCTCTCTCTCTCTCTCTCTTGCCTCAACACAGCTCTACTATAAGTTACATTTTTACAATAAATTTCCTTAAACCATTGGCTTCTAATTTTTTGTAGTTACGTTTTGCAGGAAAGTATCACAAAGATAAGTTAAGATTTAATTATCTCTCTCTCTTTTAAAGTGCTTACTTAAATTCTTCAAATATGTTTAACAAATTTCTTCAGCAACAAATTAGTGGAACGAACAGTGGAACAGTGTGTGTCTGTGTGTGTGTTTGTTAACGAACTTTACGAATAATACTCGACATTTTTGATCTAAAACGAAACATAAAGAGAAAACAGAAAAGATGGAGGAAAAAGAACATTTGTACATATAAACAGCAAGACCAAAAACAAATTACTTAAACTAGAACTAAAACCGAATTGGAATCATTTTTTGGGAGTGTTTGAAACGAGCCGAATCCACACGAGTATAAGTATAAGGTAAAGTTGTGGGAGCCTGTGGTTTTGCATTGGGAGTACAACTTGGGACGTAACCACAACCGAAACACACCGAACCGAATCTATAACCAATTGATCTATCCCTTAAATAATTTAATTTAATCTAGTCCCCTCCACTCCAGGGCACTCAGCGCACACTCACATCGGTGCATTTGCACTGCGTCTCATCGAAAACGGTGCCAGTGGTGCAGCTCTGATTGTAGCGGCAGGCACAGGTGCAATTGGCATCGTCCCAGTACTTGCTGTCGGCCTGCTCTAAGCACTTGTCCCTGGCGTCCGTATTCTGGCACTCGCAGCGGCACAGTTCCCTTCTGTACAGCTGATACGCATTGCAGTCCTCGGCCTTGATGCGGCAATCGCAGCGGCATGCCAAATGCTGTTCCACCACAATGATTTCCGAGACCCGCGTGGTGCCACCACGCTCGAATTTGCGCACACGCATCTGCACCTTCTCCGTCTGTGTGGGCTGGCAGGAGATCAATGTGGAGCCGCAGCAGCCGTTGCAGCGATTGATACGCGTGCATGCAGGCGTATAGTAGACATTGAAGCCACCCGCCTCATCGCTCGGCGGCTTCAGCTCCACAATGGTTGGCTGAGGCGAGCAGATCGCAGGCGTGGCATTCCGTATGGCAGCTGCAAGAGAGTGAATGAGAGCGAAAGGGTCATTATTAGAGTTTGTTCTTGGGGTTCTTAGTGCAGGAAACTAAAACTAAGCCTATAAAGTACATTACATACTATTATATATCTACATTCTTCTAGCTTATATAATAGGCAATCCAAATGATTATGCCAACGAACTAAATGACATTATTTGGCAACTTTCAATCTTTCAATTAGGATATACATAAGTTAACATGAAATGAAAGTCTTAAGCTCAGATGGAATATTTGTGCACATGGGAAAAGAGAGCAGACTCCGGTAGCATTTTCTCCCCCACTACTTATTTTACAAGCGCTGATAATTATTTTGTGTTATAACACAACAATTATTGGGGATCATAAAATCATTTTGAATATTTTTGGGATGTAAATTATCGTTTGGTTATGCATTTTTGTGGTTGAGAAATTAAAGCAATTTGAGGGATTAAAACTCCTATATATAAGGCAAATATCTACTACGAGTATTACTTATACGGCTCCTTTACAAGCTGCACAAATGTAACCCTAAGCGAATGGATGCACGATTCTACATTTTTTTCTACGATGATATCTCAAAAAGTTATCTTTTATTAGCGAAATTACTGATTTAAAATATTTCAAATAGTTTTTAAATTTGTTTTAAATGAATTTTTATGGGAAATATTCCAGAATAAGAGTAGTAGATGAAATACGATTTTTGGCAGGAATGCTCGGAACGTAAATGTGCTCTTAATGGCCTCAATATAAATGAGTGAAACCACCAAAAAACTTAACAATCTAGTAAACTGCAGTTTGAGACATGCATCTATAATCTATAAATTCGAGTGAATCCTGTCTAAAAAGTCTCCCCAGAAGACAGGCGTTGTTGACTTTTCCACAGATCAGGAATCAACAAAGATCTTACATCTGGTAACGCTGCGTTTGAAGTTTTCTGCAAGAACGAAAGGACAGAGATAGAGCGTAAATTAAGTGCAGATTCACTCAAATGTCATTCTACTCACCCTTGGAGGATATTTCGGCAGAGACATCGTAGTCGGCGGTAATATTGCTTAGGTCCGTTGCAAGTTCCAACGGCAACTAATGGAAATAAAATTAAAATCAGTGGTTTAGTTAGCCAATTGCAAGGAAAGGGAAATTTCTCATAGGTGATTGAACCTATTCCCTCCCACCATCTCTGTATGCTGAAATCGCCATGGATTCGGGTACACCCCCAAAACAATATACTCCTTAGCTGTTCCCAACCCAGTAAGTTTATGTTTCCACCTGTCACAGGCTACGTGACACAGACTTCACTTAAGGAATACATTTAAAAATGAATCAACAAAACACATTAATAAATCAGAGGATCGCGGCAGTGGCCGTCGTCTCTTAGCTCACGCAGAGGGACAACAGATGCAGCCACCACGTGGAGCCTACATGAACCACAAGGCAGACGTCCACCCGACAACGAGGGAGAGCAGCGTAACGGTTTTGCATCCTGTGGACGTCGTAATCGTCGTCGCCGTCCGGGACGTAGCCAGAAAGGAACTGCTTAAAGAAATCGGAATCTAGCGACTTCGTGTGCGTCAGCCTGCGGCACGATTCCGACGCAAGCAAGCCAAGGGACAGGACTTGCTGCAGTTGTTGGAGCAACTGATCAACGAGTTTGCAGAAGAACACGAACGCCAGCTCCAGACGGAGTCCAGCTACAAGTTCCAATCGCAGAGGGACGCAGAGCGGCAAAGGAAGTAATGAAAGGGGAAGATGAGAAACAGGGGGAGGTACAGGTACAGGACTGCCCAGCGAATGAAGTAAACCAGTTGCAGGTCGCGTAGACTGTAAAAATCGATGCAGTGGCCGTGGCACAGGAGGGTGAACCGGCAAACTACGAGGCCCGCATGCACACCTTCATGCAACCAGGAAAATGCTGAAGAAGCAGATTGAAGGCGACGAAAGACAAAAGACGAACACATAATAAATTTTCTGATATAATCTACAAAATTCAAGTCTACAAATAAGATTCGAATTTCTATCGAGTTTTAATTTCTTTTAGAACTATTTGTAAATTAATCTGTAAATATTAGAATATTATTGTCATAATTCCTGATATATACTGATGAATGTTATTTGGATAATCATTCGTCTAAAAACAATATAACAAAGATGCACACAAATATTCCCTCTGCGGGTAAAACTTGTTTCCTTTTCCGTATCCTTTTGCTGGATATTTCTTTATTTAAAAATCAGAACGGTTTCCCCCCTTGGATAGCCGTGCCAGCAGTGGCAACTGGCAATATTATTAGAATTGTTATTAAACAACTGTGACAACACGTACAAGAGATCGCTACAGCAATCATTAGTCACCTGCTCTCCTATCCGCGTCTAAGCTGCTGCTCCCTCTCTGTCTATTCCACCTTAATTGACGTAGATACATACACACACACAATACATACGAATTCACAGATGTACGTCTGCGTATGCCATTAAAAAATGACAGACGACAACTGCATAGAAATGTTGCTATCTCCAGGGAAAAAATAGCTTGAATCTCGAACAGTTATTTGTGTTTTATATCTGGTGCTGTCGTGCGTCATCCCATAGCTTCTGTTTCAGTGAAGTGAGGGCAACGCCACGTGCCAGGTGCTTTGACCAATTGGCACGGCATCGTCACATCATCGTCATCTCCAACGTAGTAGCGGCGCCAGTTCGGTCCGATCCGATCATTTGGCCATGATTCATTAGCGGCCCCGGAACGAATCGGAACGGTTTGCCATTTATTCACTCTCTTGTGTTAATTTTTATCACAGAGAAAGTTCAAGGCCAACAGACACGACTACAATCGTGAGGAAATGCTTAAATGCTTAAACCAACTTCTCAGACACTTCATAACAGTCTGAACTTCTGTTTCTGCAAATAGGTCTTGATCTGTTATCAAAAATAAATCATTCAATGATTTTTTAATGAAAGAGAATCGAAGATAATTTGATGGGAAAATTTTAAGATAGATTTCCTGAGGCATAGGGAAATATAAACAACATAAATACATAGTCCCATATGATGTGTGAGTGCAGGTATCTGCAGTACAATGTGGCAGGCCTCTATAAGAATTGAGGAATCTCAAAATTAGCAAGATGCCAAAAGCACTTTCTGTTGCTTAAAAACTATAGAAAATTGATCTTACAATTCACAATAAAATGTAATAATACGAACAGGCCGAAAGGTTAGGCCTGTAACACCTGAATTAGAGAAAACAAATTGCCGTCGCACAGTGGGGCCTTAGGCCATTTCGGCTTGCTAAATTGCTAAATGAAAAAAACTGCATTTTAAAAATTTTCTATCGGATTCGTGTATTCATTTTATCCAAAGCGTTCAACAAATTCATTGACTTTTGCCACCTCTTTGTGGCAGAGTCCCCACAAATTTGCGTTATTATTACGAGTATTATTCAAAAATCGATGCTTCCTGCAAGTTAACTACAAATTCATATAAAATCTTAGATTAAAAACTTATTCTTTTGTTTGCCATATAATTCGAGAAGTGAATCATAACTAAGACCCATTCATTCCTATCATTATGAATCGTCTCCAATTACATTGCCATTTACTGTTTCGATAAGAAAACGTAATCTTCTGATAAATAATTAAGGCTTCCAGGAAATGAATTGCGGCTTTCTATGTAATCAGTGTTTTATTTGTGTATTTAGAAATTGATCCTACCAGATGTTTACCCAGTAAAGCCAAAAACCCTGCTCTATTATTCACATCCGCCGCAAGGGGAACCCAAACGAAGCAACGAGCAGGTGTGGGAGGAGGCAGAGGAGGAGTAGTAGAAAGCAGAGCTCCACTAGAAGGTGGAGCCCTGCACCGTTTTGTTTATCTTTGAATTGACGCAAACAAAAGCTCTGGGCACACGATGTGGGAAAGGGAATGGGGATGGCGGAGACGTAATGCGAATTATTTGTTTTGGAATCAAGGCGATCGCTATCAATGCCACCAGACGCAGAACAGAACCCCAGAAACAACACCCAGAAACCAGTGAAGCTGAGACAGAGGCTGAGACGATGACAGGCGACGGCAGCGGCGCCACTGTCCATGGGAATGGATGATGGGGTTGAGGGGTGGGGGATGATGGCATTGGATTGGGGTCCGAGTTGGGGTTGTGGCTTATCAAACTGCAAACAAATGCGATGATCGCTGAAGGCTGACCCAAATATGCAATGTCTCTAGGCGACGCTGTGGCGCCACCATAAGAGCTGTGGCGCCACTGCATATCCCCCGACCACACACACACACACACACACACACCTCGGAACGAGAGTTATTCTGTTGTTCCTTCCACTCTCGGTTCAAATATCTTATACTTATTCCATCTGTCCAAATATCTCCTCCTACAACTATTAAATCTAATTTCGCTCTCCAGAGTACCATCGAATATTCCTTCTGGCGATCGCTTTTGGAAATTCCCTTCCAATCATCATTTAAATATCACCTCCTTCATCTGCTAAAATATCCCCTCCTCCGTTTCTCTGTTAAAATATCCCCCTCTCTGTAGGCGTGTAAGTCCACTCACCGTTACAGGTGTTCCAGCATCTGCGGCTGCTCCCTGGCAACAGCTTCCCTCATCCTCTGGAACTGCCGCTGCTTCTGCTGCCCCTGGCAAGGCTGCAGAATTTGTCTGCCGCAGCAGACGCACCTTTGTCTGTGAGGCGGCATCTAATGAGGGGGTGGCCGCCGCTGCCGCAGCATAGAAGAAGCGGGGCGAGGGCATATTGGTCGAGGAGGCAACAGAGATGCCAGCAGCACTGTTGGCGATTAACAGCAGCAGCGTCAACGTCAGCAGCAGCGGTAGGCGATGCGTTGTCGGAGATTTGGTTAGTGGCATGGCTAAGTGTGGTTGTGAGAGGAGAGCGAGCAAGAGCGGGTGCTCTGTTAAGTCTTCGGTTAACAGTTGGTGTTGCTGCTTCTGTTGCGTCTTCTATTAAAGCTTCTGTTGCTGCTTCTGTAATTTCGCTGGAATGAGAGTGAGGGCGAAAAAAGGTAAGGTGAGAAGAGAATCTAGATTGTACTGCTCTTGCAGGTGCTTATGTCAAAGGTAAAGGTATATTCACAAAAGGTGAAGCGTAACCATTACCGATGTTTTAGTTGGTTCTAACCACTATATTTATTTTATTTATTTATTTAATTATTTCTCTTTTTCTAAGGCTACAAGAATTTGGACTTTGTTTTTTTTAATGTATCCCTTAATTGCAGTGCATTACAAATATTCTTAAACTGTTTAACGTGTAAAAGCATTTGTGGGCTCGGCTCTCCAAATGATCTACCGAACTACATACATATTTATGTATTATCATATATCCATCCGACTTCTCGCATGTCTGGCATTCCCTCATCTTTTGTGTAAATACATACATATACCTTGCTTATGCTTATGCCGCATCTCATTTGTCGGGCTATTTGTTTGGCTTTGTGGACGGCATGATTTATGATCTGATTTACAGCGCCGATGATGATGCCTGGACAGGGCGAGAAGACGTCACCAGAGATGTGTCTGTTGTTGTTTATTTGGTGGTTAATTTACTTTTCTTTTGACTTGCTGCCTAATTTACAATGTCAACTCTTTATTTTTATTTTTCATTTTTTGTAGTTTACAATGGAAAAGCATTTGCGGATGGGCTGCAGGTGGGCGGACGTACACATTTACCGTTTGAATTGGGGTCACCTTCTGAATCCGCTTTTTGTCGATGTTGTCCAACAAAAAACTCTTTTTTTTATGGCTAACTTGACATTGATATAAAAAAAAAACTCTTATCATAAGCATACAAAAAAAAAAACAAAAGACAGAGGACAGAGGACAGAGCCACGAGTTTGAGTATGCGTCAGGCATATCAATCAGACAATCATCCGGAATGATTGCATGAGGAACGAGTGGGGGGGGGGCCATAAATAAATACTCATAGAAAAAGGAGTGTGTGGTAATCAACCCATGGGATACGTCTTAGTCATGTAATATACCTCTTGAGGAATTGCTAACAGAAGGTTGGTAGCTCCTCCATCTACGAGTGCACTCATTTTTATGGTAGGAAACTATTCACAGAACAACTTATAGCTCTTTTCCGCTTAGGTGCATATGCGTCACCAGTCACGTTGATACGCTATTCCCATAAGTGAATTGATACTTTTGCTTCAAATGACATGAACGGAGAGCTGACGGTACGAGTGACTTGGGATTATTAATAATAATGCCAGTTTTTAAAGACATTGTAGAATAATTGAAGGCAAATCATTTCTGTGAGTTTAAATATTTCCATTTCCAATTAACAAATGCTACTCGTATATGGCGCATTTCTTCCCTAACTACCAAAAACTATATACCCATTCAACTCTCATTTATGCAGCATACCATTGGTGGAACATTGCAACGCATTTTGCCTATGAATGAACCACGTTTGTTTGTCGGTGCGAGCCGTTTATTTGTTTGCTTCTTTAATTACACAGCACAGACTTTTTTTGACTCATAAATCAGAAAGAACTTGAAGCCAATAGGCAAACCGGATTTTTATATGTCTATGCAGGTGCAGGGAGGAAATATCCCATTCGATTTCCTGTCTGTATTAATGGATCCTTCATGGGTAAGCCCGAGGTGTGATTGGAATTAAATTGTTCCCTGCCTTGGTATAAAGGAAACTTAAGTATTCTTGTGTAATCCATCAGATACTCTTGGTACACGTACTGTTGATTTCTTTTGTGGTTACCCTTCATGCGGGTATTAAACAATTCTTTAACAGCAGATGGAATTTATTTCATAGATCATAAAAAAGTATTACAGCTTACACTCGTTTTTAATTCTCTTTCAGAAAAGAGAGATCGTATTGAGGATCTCATAAATGGTATTCCATATATAATAAAGAATACAGAGCCAAACCAGATACATATTTCTTTCATCATAGCTCTGTGAAATGTTATTATTGTTCAAATATATATCTAGTCCCATAGGAACTATCGATTTGCAGTGGATATCTAAGGCAGAAAGCCATATACTATGTATATACATATGTATATGTATGTACATATATATTTCCAAGAAACATCGGATCTATAAGAGTATTTAATGCTGCGGCCTGTTTTTTTTTCTTTTTGTGTTTCAACGAATTTTAATTTACGCCTTTTACATTTCATTATTATTATGTTTTCTCTCCTCTGTTGCCTTTTATGCCCCGATTGCAATGCAAGGCCCCACCTCCCCTGTGCTGCCTTGGAGCCTCCTCTTCTGTCTTCTGTGGGCTGCTCAAATATGAAAATTCTTATTATAGGTCAGTTCGCGATCGCGTTTCCCTTTCAGCTCTGCTGTCGATAGCATAATAAAACTCTCGTACGACGAGTGTGTACCCCCTGATAATGATATTTTTTGTGTGTTGTTTTTGTTGGCTCAAGGCGGTTTATCAGCCTAACGAAAATACGTACGACATATGTACATATAAAATAGAAAGAGTCAGTGATTTGCCATTCATTCATAAAAATGCAAAACAAAACAGCAACAGCAGGCAGCAGCAGCAGCAGCAGAATGCCAGCGAGACAAATTGGCTCCCCTATGAAGCAAAAACAAAAGATCACAATAATAAAACACTCGATATGCGGACTATACTATAGGATACTTGCTACTCTGATTTATACGCTGTGTGAAATGATTGGCACTCTCACAATGGCAGAAGTAAATCGTATATGGTAGATAATAGTTCTGTTTATTGGTCTATCAAATATGAGCTTTCTAGCTTAAAATTTCGATTTACCATAGCATTTTCTTTATTGACATTACTTGATTTCCCATAAATTCCGACCTGTTTATACAGACGATATCTACTGGATACCCGATTAGATATAGGGTAGCAGTTGTCCCCCGAAGTACCGGGTATTACGAACAAGAATTCGTAGAGGGAGAAATCAAGTACAGCCCAAAGAGAGGCCACAAACAACAGCACAGGAAAGGAGATAAATAACCCAAAGAACAAGAGCGAGTGAGAGAGAGAGAGTGCAAAAGCGCAGTGCAGTGCCTGCTGCTGCGAGAGATCCCGCTGTTTTAAAAATAGCTATACTCTAACTTAAATTGTAACGGTGCGGGCGGTGCCAACACAAGCAGGAGAGTCAGAGAAAGAGAGCGAGAGGAGTTTTAGAGAGCAAAAGCCATGGTCTAGGCGGCGCAAGAGTACCTGCTGGTACAGGTACTGTAGCTGGAGGTGGATTTACGCCCTTAACTGTTTATTTGTTTTGTGCAATCATGAGACATACACGCACGGTCACACACACACACACTCTACTGATATCACAGCCTGTGCTGCTGCTGCTGTTTCCATTGTTTCTTATGGGGGGGACCGAACAGTTAAGCAAATACCGATTGATATGGGAGAGCCGTAAGCCAAAGCTGCTGCCTGTCGCTGCTTTTGTTGTAGCTTTTGTTGCCGGGCATTGCTCACTCGCTCTCTCATGCACACGCACACCTGCGTGATTCATTACGACATTCCTTTTTTTTCATTCTTCGTTTCGTTTCTCTTGATCTTTTTAGAGCAGCGGGGTAATTAATGGGAAGGAAGTGATAATGACAGTAATCTCTGGTGGTTAAGCTTCAAAGGAGTGCAATTCCGAGAGCGACCCTGAAAGGTCTTTCTGCCAGAATTCATTTTAAGGAAAATAATATTGCAATTAACTCAATAGGGGAACGCCAGCCTGGAGGCCTTCGGCTCCTGTTTTGAGATTAGAAACAGCTGATGACTGCGCACTTTGTTTTTATTACACGAAAATGTCACGATTCCTTTTCTTGATCACGTTCTTAAGTTCACAAAACTCACAAACAATGTAACGTAAAGGTTTTTCTCACTATTCCCAGTACCATAGTTACCATAATTATATTTTCACTCATTTCGATGCATTCGATGAGATATATGTATGGGTCACCATCTCTTGTACATGGCACCTCTGTCTGTTCCATTATAGCAAATGTCTCAAAAGGCCTTGCTTCGCTCTAGAAATTTCCCATAAGTGAACGGCCACTACATATAAATCTATTTAACATTAAACAGCTGTTTAAATAATGAAACACTAACAAAAATATTTCATACCAGTGTCAACGTAAGCTACCTATTTATTTACAATTCCCCCTTTAAGTTCTTTGAATTTAATTTGAGTCGTATTTGTTAATCAAAATGAATGCGATTTGAAGTGAAATTGAAAACCGGAATGTGTTCCGTTATGGTTTAACATTTTGTTTAGATTTATGTATGCATATGCATGTCATCTGCGGTAGTTCCCTAGCGAACCCCCCATTAGGTAAAGTAAATTAATGTGATGGCAAGAGTATCTATCAAATGGCTTAACTACTTAAAATCTCATTTAATGCCCCCGTTAGAAGGCAGACCTTAACCTGATTGCACAGGGGGGAAAAAAGCTTGCCTCGTCGATTAATTTTTGAAGTCATGTCACGCCATCCAAACTATTCTTAATTCTATTATTTTATATCTGCCATGATAATAGATCTGTTTATATGGCAACTCTATCGAATATGGGGCCAATATCTTGAGAAACACTTGCGTTGACGTCTCTTATCAGTTGTTGATTTTCTGTTTTGCCAAGTGGGTGAAGTGTTGGCGAGGTGCCGATGCCGATGGAGATGCAGAGAGCAAGAAACATCGACATCGATTTGGGAAAGGGGAACTGTGGTGCGGGGAGAGTGGAGAGTGGAGTGAAGCAACGGAGACAGTGACTGCACAACTGATTACAAAATTCAGCACGTTTTTAATTATTAAATGCGTTTTGTGTTCATTGGAATGTGTGGTGTTTTTTTTTTTTGCGCTGTTGCTTTTGCAGGTGTTTTAGCGGTTATTTTCTTTTCGAGGCATCGGCCCAACGGTGCGTCATTGCTAAGGTATTTACCGAAAGGGAGACTGTAAGATATCGGAAGAGAGCAAGGGAGAGAGAGTGAAGTGAGAGATGCAGAGCGAAACATCGAGAAATTAAGCTCGAAATCGAAAGGATTTACAATAAATATTCTTTAATGCAAAATGCTTGTGTACGGAGTCTATGAAATGTCTTCGGTTATGGAAGATTCCCAATCGGTGAGCTGTCCCCCCATTCGAATGCAACACACAATTATTGCCTAAGACAGAACCAGTTGTGGCGAATGTTCTCCTGTCTCCGTGTCCGTTTGACAGTGAATCAAATTTGTGACAGTTAAGAGAGCTTTTTGCTTGCGCGAATTTTCACTGTGCCGCCAAATACCACCGAGTATGAGTACGAGTGTACCTACTTGGGCGGTCCGGTCCCCATTCTGTGGGACACCAAGGAGTGCCAACTTGTAATTGCCCCAAACAACAACATTCCACAGACAGGCAGACACATCGGGAGGGAACGGCAATGGGAACTCTGGCATTAACGATAAGAAGGGGCAGAGACGCAGAGGGTACAAAATAAGGAGACAGACCCCGTCTCAGGGGAGAGGTTCAGTTCCAAGATCCATTCTGGAGTCTGGAGCGTAGGGCTCTCGCAGGCAAATCAATTACAATATAGGAATAAATGATAATTCCTCTGACTCTGGGGGGAGAGCTGCAACAAAACAACAGAAAAGCGAGGGACAGGAGGTTAACGGTTTCTACAAGATAAATTATGGATTTGATGCGCCCCCTCCCACCCCGCTGTGATAGAGGCGAGTGGGGTTGGGTCTAAAAGTGCTGTCTGGAATGTGAATTAAAGATTAACCGATATTCAACTTTAAATGTAAGACATTCTTTGGAGTTTGTTTACATTTATTAGGGGATCGATTAATTTGAGAAAGGCTTCGACTAAACGATTATTTGTGGAACATTTTAGTTGAGTTAAAAACTGCTCCTTTTACATGCAAAGTCAATTTGAATATGTATGTATTTTTATTCTTATATTGTATTTGATGTCTCTTCAACTATTGATTTATTTTCTTCACCTTTTCAACTAACAATTAAATTGTTAATCTTTCGATTAATCATAGAACATATTAGTGATTGTTTGAGTAGAGTGCAAGTTCTAGTCAACTGTTCTGGCAGTCGATCTTGCCTCTTTTAGTATTAATTTTACTTAGGGACCATCTAGTGATTCAGTGAGGGCTATGACTGAATGATCCCATCTACATCCCTTTGTTTTGGGTTAACAATTCATTGAAATCTTTTTTTTAGGCTGGATTTAGTTTGTATACGATTCACATGCAATGTGATTTTCATTAAAGCCATGTTTTCAAATGCGTTGACGGTTGGGAAGAACAACTCAAGCGCAACAATTTTCATGGGGGGTTTTCCACACCACTCACAGAAATAAAATAGCAACCACAATAACAACAAATTAAGTTAATTACAGTTTGTACTTTTTTTGTATTTTACTATTTTTTTGCATTAAAGCCCGCGACACAACGGAATCTGTTCTCGTTTCTCTGTCAAAAGCTGGTTTTAGATGCCAAAAAAAACAAAAACACACAGAAACAAATGCGATATGAAAAAGCTTTTTTTAAGGCCCGGCTCGACTGCCTCTCTCGCAACTAAAACAAACAAAAAATAAAACAAATGTGGAAAACATTTGAAAAAAAAACCAACAACAAAAGTTGTTTCAGTTTAAATGTTAACAGAGGCTTGAGGGTCGTCGCTTGGATTTGATTTGAATTTATTATTATTCTTATTGTTTGGTTTTTTTTTTCGGCATGCGCTTGCAAAATGTTGTATAATGTTTTATCACAAATTGTTATGAGTATTTCGATTTAATTGAAGTTGTTTAAATAACATGTATGTAGGTTTACTTTTTAAAAGCCATTTTAAAAAATTGTATTATTGGTTTAATATATTTTAAATAATTTAATTTAATTATGATCACGATCGGAAATAACGGGATCTAATATCAACTGGATCAAACTGTAATCTACTATGTAAACTATCGATCTGCAAGGGTATTTAAAGCTTTATATAAATTAAATAAAATTGTTTTTATTTTTCTTTAGCACATTTATTTATTATCTATAATTTATTCTTAGAAGCAGTTGTTATCATAATTATTTATATTTAATATTTAAGCACGTCTGGCAGATTTTTTGTAATATTTGTAAGAGTTTATTTTTAATGTGTTAAAATTTCTTTTAGCGAATTATTTGTTTTATTGAAAATATCTTGAACAATTTATAAACAACAATACGTTTTCAGTAGCCTTTACTTACTGCAACAACAAGAAAAACACTCAAAAAAAGTGCACTACGAAAATTGTCAACAGACTGGCGGAAAAACAGTTGAAGCACAACAAAACACACTCGAAAAAAACCAAGAAAATTCGAAAAACAAAACAAACACGTATTTTCTGTTGTGATTTGTGAGAAATAACTACGACGAAAAAGACACGGCGGAGGGGAGAAGAAAAAGCGTTGGACGGTGTATGCGATCCAGACGCCAGCAAGTTCCGTTCAAAACTGTCATATCGGTGTGGGCCAAGTTTTTATTTTTTGTTGTTTTTGTCATGTATTCGAAAAACCCCGCGATGGGCGCCCCCAACCATAACATAACGCTTGTTCTCACCCACTGTTACTGTGGCTGTTACTGTTACTGCAACTGTTACGCTCTCCCTCGCTCTCCGGCACTCTCAGCGGATCAGCGCGCTGCAGCGGCTCTCGCGAGCGGAGGCTGCGAATCGAAGAGAGCGAGCTGGTGCTTAACAGTTGTTGGGGCAGTTTTGAGCCCTTGACAAACGAGACAGCAGCAGAATTGGTGTTGTCGACACAGTGTAATGCTACTATGTATATATCACTAATTTTCTTTCTCCATGGAGTAGGACACATACCTTTATGCGTGCTTCTTGATGACATGCTGCTTCAGATCGACGATCCGACGGAAGGAAAAATTGCACAGCTGGCAAATGTGTGGCTCACTTCCCTGGGGGGAGCAGCACGCATGGTCGTTGAGGTGGCAGAGCTGGTTGTAACCCTTGCCGCAGGCGGGACACAGATAGGGACGATCTTTAACGTGCCTGCTCTTCACATGCTTCTTGAGGTGATCGACGGTGGTAAAGTCCGCCTGGCAGATGTGGCATACATGGCCGCGGATCAGGACATGCATACGTTCGAGATGTCCTCGCAATGCCCCGCGAGTTCCGTGCAACTTGCCACAGAAACAGCACTCGAGTGAGCTCTTCTGGTGTGTGTCCTCGAGGTGGCGGATCAGGCTCATGCTGCCCGGAAAGCCGTTGCCACAGATGGGACACACATAGCCGCTGGGCTTGTGATCGGCTATGCAGGCCTCCTTGTCCAGGTCCATGGGCCAGCCAAAGGTGACATCGTCATCCCAGTCGACACTCGGCAGTATATCATCGATGTTCTCCTCCAGCATTTCCAGCTCCTCGGTCTCGTCCACCTCGCTGTGGGTTTTCCTTGGCGCCAGATCGTGCGCCTCCTCGGCATGTGCCTGCAGCGCTTCCATGTTGCTGAAGGTCTTCACATCGTTGCGGCTATTCGCACACATGGCGCAGTAGAAGAGCGAGTGCACGCCGTGCCAGGACACCACGTGCCGGTAAAGGAACGTCGTCGAAGAGTACCGCTTGCCGCACTGCAGGCACAGGAATCGGCCGTCGGTATGCTTTCGCGCCAGATGCCGCTCCAGCACCTTCTCGTCCCCGAAGAGGGTCAGGCAGTGCTTGCAGATGTGGAGGCGCCACAAACGACCGGCACAGTGTTGCTCATGCTGCTTGGTCTTTGGGTACCAGCGAAAGCTGGCCAAACAGAAGCCGCAGTGGTACAGCCGCTTGGTCAGCTTCTGTGGGGGCGATCTCTGGGCATCCGTGGTGTGGCCACCACGTGGCTTGGGCTTAAGCGGTTTGCCACTCATCAAATAAACAATTCGACCTTAAAATTTTGTAAGCAGATTTTTCGAGTTCAGTGCTGTAAAACGGTGAAAATATCGCGTTTTCGATAGTTTAATCATTTCATTGATACCGATAGCATCGTTTCATTATTTCATCGATAGTTTCATTGTTCTTTCATTGATACCGATAACATTGTTTCATTATTTCATCGATACAAATACCAAATATAGTAGGCTAGGCCGATAAATTACACTTATTAATTATATCAATACTATCAAATCTGATCTACTATTATTTCAAATTTATTTGAGTCAAACATATTTGGGACAACACAATTTCGTTAAAAATAATTTTATTCAAAGTGAGGTGAGTATTTTGGGACTGGGCAAACGTATTTTTCATTCAATTCTGCATGGTATTTTGCCACTTTCAAATTGACCGCCAAACTCAATTTAGCGCACCAAAAATACTGACATTTTTCGCTCTCAATTCGTGTAGAGTTTGCAAAACTCGCTCTCAATTCGTGGAGAGTTTGCAAAACTCGCTCTCAATTCGTGGAGAGTTTTCAAAATTTGCTCTCAATTCGTGGAGAGTGCTCTCTTTTCAGTGGAGAATAGAGTGTTTTTGTGGAGACTTTCCCCTCATTTTCGTGGTGTGGCAGCATGCTGCTGAAATTTTTCCCATACAAAATCAAATGTATCTTACGGGAACGCGTATGGACGCAACAATGAATCTTTATTCCATACGCGTTCCCGTAAGATACATTTGATTTGTATGGGAAAAATTTCAGCAGCGTAGGGAAATGAAGTAGCAGCAATGTTGTGCAACTTTAGCACGGAATGAGCAACAAGTCTGAATACCTTGGGAAAATGGATATTATGGACTTGAGATATTGTTTGAATTTTCAGGCTCCAATTAATGCAAAAACTATTCCATCTCTGTTCTAAAGATATTAAAAAAGTTTTGCAGCTCACGGGTTCCAATAATAGGTATCAGAACTGGGATAAATGTATATATAAAACACAAATATATTCATTAAGAGGTTAAAAACATGTCAATCTAGAATAAAATCATTATTAATATTTCAATAGAGCTTGGAACATTAAATTTAACATCAATTAAAGGAAATAAGGTATACAAAAATCCATACGCATAGAAGAAACTTGGTTGACCAGCAACATGTGACGTCACATTTAGTCAACATTTACGTTTTATGCTTTGGCCGTTTTTGTTTGAACCCTAATATGTAAATAATCCAATAAAAAGGACTTCTGAAAACTTGGCAATCTCTTAAAAAATTTATGTATCTATCGGATAAAATTATTTGTTTAGTGTTGAGAGGGCCAACTAGCTAGTAATATTAAACGGAATATCAAATTCGAGGAACATCAACGTTGAATGTTAAAAAAAAAAACAGTCGATACTATCCTAATAGTATCGGGCTCAAATAACTATTAGAAAACCATTGAAACCTATTAGGAACTTGTCCATTGTAAGAATTAGATGCCACCTGTCGATTTGCTTACAAATGTGTCTTCGTATTATATATAGCAACCGATCCAAACATATCAAAAGCGCAACGACTGTAGCTCGATACTATCATGATAGTCGCAAAACCGTCGATAGTAGAGACTAGCAGTAAAATATCGATACTATCGATGGTGCCCTCGATGGTTTGACACCCTACACTGTTGCATTTGCAGCCCACACAGCCCAAAGAGGAAAAGCAAAAATAAAAAAGGCAGAAATGCCAACAAAATAGTGGCATTAACTGCATTTCGGTACATACGAAATTAATTTTCGTGTGTGTGTTATCCCTTTCAAAACAGTTGTCAGGCTCCAAGCAGCAAAACCAGCAGCAGAAGCGCTGCAACAACAGCACACACAAATCCACACAAAACAGAAAAACGAAATGAACGAGGAAACCGTAGGGGAACCGAGCGAGAAATCTGCCTCGCAAAAAACTGCATCACCGTCAACATCGATGACGTTGGCCTCGGCAGCCTTGGAGCCAAACGACACTGTGACTGCTGCTGGACAGCAGCAGCAGGAACAACGTCCCACTACAAGTGCTGGGCCGCCCACAACATCGGCCGCCCATCAGCAGCAGCAGCAGCAGGCGTCGTCCACTCCTGACGGCGGGCCGCAGACCCCAAAACAAAAACCACAGCAACAGCAGCAGTTGCCGCCGATGCCGCAGTTGAATGCAAATGATATGCGCGAGCTGCGCGAGATAAAGCAGTTGTTGTGGGGCGATAATGTGCGCGAAGATGTATTCAAGCGTTGGTCTCAAGGTAATCATGCACCACCCACCACCCACCTACCTACCAAACCGAACCAAAAACAAAAAAAAAACACCCACCCATCCCACTGCACACCACCCAACGCCCCTCAAATAAAAACAGCCAAAAATGAAAAAAATCATACAAATTATTTTGCGCGCCCTTTTTTAACTACTTAATTTGTTGTTCCTTTTTAGGATTTGAGTTTAGTGATTATGAGCCGTCGGCATTGGTGCAAAAACAGGGCGGCCCTTGTGCTGTGATAGCGCCCGTTCAGGCGTATTTGCTTAAGATAATTACCATGGACACCCACGAGTTTCGATTGTCGGAGGTAATTAAAAAATGCTCTTTTATTGATGTCTCATTTCATGCTTATCCATCCATCCATCCCCTCCATTCCTTTCAAAGATAACTCCAGCAGAGTGCAAGCGTCTACTCATACAGGCCCTGTGCAATATTTTACGGAATTGCCGTGCCCCACGCTATCGTCTTGTCCAGCTGCATCGCCATCGCATCAGCAGCGACAACCAGGCAACCAAAGAGAGAGCCACCACGTCGGGAAAAGCAGCAGCAGCTGCAGCTGCAGCTGGTGGGGGAGGAGCTGGAGCTGGACCCAATGCGAATGAAGTGGATGAGGAGGCCGAAGAGGCAACACCCGAAACGGTGGAGCATCTTACAGGGAAAGACAATAAAGCTGGACAGGCCTCGTCCCACCCTCTTTCGGATCGTGATCTGACTCCCGAGGAGTTCCATGCGCGTCTCTATACGCTACATTTTCTCGATGGTCCGACAGTGGTGCGATACTTTGGTGATCATTACAACCAACTGACGGACACCTATGGCGTGATGCTCTTCATGTATTCGGTGTTCCTTACCAAGGGCATTGAGCTGGTGGCCGCCGATATATCCGACACCTCGGAGCCGATCATACACAGAACCTTTGGCTATGGCGGCCAGTCCATGATAAATCTAATGCTCACGGGTCGTGCCGTGGGCTATGTATGGGACCACGAACAGGATGTTGGCGGCTTAAAGTTGAGGGGAATTTGCGAACAGAGCGATATTGGATACATAACGACAATGGAACAGATGCGCTACTGCACAGTCGGTTCGTTCTACAAGAATCCCAGATATCCCGTCTGGGTGATGGGTTCAGACACGCATTTAACTGGTACGAGAAAATACCCTTCCCTGACAAATGAAACTATCCATATTAATTGTGTTTATTCCCTGTTGCTTTCCCAGTGCTTTTTAGCCACGAGAAGAAGCTCGTCTCACCGGAGACACCCTCAGAGCATGGTCGTCGCGTGTTCAAGTCCTATGATCCGGAGGGTAATAACTTTATAGCCTCATCCCTTCTACGTGAAGTATTGGCCCAATTGAACCTTGTCAGCGAACAAGGATAGTAAGTATTAACATCCGATCTCCCCTCATGGAAATGTCTCTCATTTATCATTTTTTGTGTGTGTTTTCTTGTTGTATCTTGTTCCCCCTCCATTACACAGTGTTAATCTCATGATGAAACGCTTGGATCCAGAGAATTTGGGCATCATATTGCTGAATGCTTTCATGGAGGAATTCTTTCCATGCGAGCGACATTCCGCACCCGATACCTTTGAGCTAATGCACTACAATGGCATACCAGGCTCCAATGACAACAACAAGGTCGGTTTATATGTAATTACTCTAATGATTCCTCACCAATAACACTAGCTAACAGCCAAACAAACCAAAAAAGAACAAACTTAGCATCAGATAGACTGTTAGATGGAGGGCTACAAAAATTTTAAATGCATTTTTTTGTAAAAAGATTTTAAATTTGGTTAATGATTTTGGCTGAACCAAAAGATTTTCTGACACGCTACCTTAATTAACCTAAACTAATCTAATTTAGTTAAGTTTTTCCTAAGTTTTTAAAATCCAAATTTCGATCAAAAATACCACAAAAAAGCTTCATATTTCACAGATGGTAAGCTTAAACCACAAAATGTTAAATGTTGATTCATTAGCTTTTTAGAATGGCTAGAAAAAAAAAACAATTCATTAATTAATGTTAGAAAAAGTAGCTTTGAAGGCCTAAGAAATAAATAATTATTAATTAGGGAATAAGGAAGTATTTAATCGGATCTTTCAAAGCCGCCCTAGGAACAAGATATCAAGAAATATGAATAAGAAAGAAAACGGAATGGAAATTCCCAATAGGTGTTTGAATGGTTTTGATGGTTCTAAGGTCATCGATTCTTTTGGATTGATAGCCATCCTAGGCATATGTAATAGGGTTTTCGTAAGTTCTGTAGGATTTTCAAAGACCAAAAACATGTCGCCCCTTTAATAATAATAATAATAATAACTAATAACACCGACGTACCCTGTTCCATTTTTATAGAAGTTCCAACTAATTATGTTTGGCGCAGCACTTTGGTGGGTGATATTTCCCATTTAACCCCTTAAAGTCAGAATGTCGCGTCCAGAGCTTCTTATCCAGGAGCAAAAGTTTCTTGACCAGTTTTTGGCATTTTATAGGCATATAAAGTATTGTTTACAATTCCACAAACTTCAGGATTAATATTAAGACAAGGCTGTTTGTTGCTTGAGAGCACTTGACTCTTTCATAATTATAATTTAACAATATTATCCGTAAAAGAATTATTTATATTATTGATTGTTGAACAAAAAGCTCAGATCAAAGGGAGAAGTTGGGAACAAGGACGAGTATTAAGGGATTAAGGGGATACACGGTGAGCATTTCTTGAAGTGATCTACGGGATGGGATAAAGGTGCTTTAATGCAGAGATACATACAGACAGACATAGATCGTGTTCTAGATCACACGTTTAAATATGTTATTTTGCCGAAGCTTGGTCTCACACGTGTTGCGCTTCATGCAGCAGCGCCCCTCAGTCGAGAGAATCTTTAATGAACCGAACATGCGCGATGTTTGGTGTGCGCTTTCACTGAATACCTTTTTAAATCGTTGTAATGAGTACTTTTCAATAATTTTCGTTTACTTTTATAGGTGCGCTACTATTGTGGCTCGGCCATTCTACTAGAAGGGGATCTGAAGTCGATTTGTGCTTCAAATCCGATGGTGACATGCCTCCAGACCAAGTGGCCGAACATCGAGATCAATTGGCATGATCCCTGGCATACACCATCACTGAATTGACATCGCCAGCTGCCAGCAGCAGTCGCAGCAGCAGCAGAAGCAGCAGCAGCCGGTGGAGTAGCAGCAGAAGACGCCACAGCAGTTGCAAAGCAGCAGCGAAAGAAAGAAAAGAAGCGAAAGCATAAGCAGAAGCAGATGAAGCAGTAGAGGACAGCAAACACACAAAACTAAAGCAGACAGACAAATATAAACACATTTGCCTGAATCGGGAAGAGACAGGACAGGCGACAGACAAATGCACACAAAAAAATTTTGAATTTCAAAATGCTTTTCAAACAATTTGTGGTTTATGTATTTATTGAAAAGTAAGAAGAAGAAAACAATAAAAAAAAAACAAAGGAGAAAAACAGTTAAAAAATGCACTCTGGAAGAGAGCATTTTGGAGGAGAACAATAAAAGGAATGGAAATAAATGGAAAGGAGAATGCCAAGCGTTGATTCTCCCTACCTCCACACCACACACACACACAAACACACCCTTATGCATAGCTGTATGCAAAAATATGATTAACAAAAAGAAAGAAAAATATATAATAAAACAAAAACAAAGAAAAAAAATGGGAAAAAACAAAAACTTATCGATGTATAAAAATCCACAAAAACTAAAAATATATTCAACAAAAAAAAAAAAAGATAATGTACGTTTCAAAAATGGAATCTTAAAAAACAAAAATGAATTACAGGCAACCACAAAAATTGTATGGTATTAAGTAAGACGTAAACACACAGAGAGTAGAATGAATGAGACAGAGACAGAGAGATAGAGCTCATAATTTATTTGAGAATTAGACAAAAGATAGAGGAGGAATTAAGGAGCGAGAGAGAGAGAGAGCGCGTAAGGAGCACACACAGAGCATAAGAGTAAGAAACAAGAAGCTATGTCGTAGAGTAACAAAAAACATATTTGTTCTTTGGCCTTTTAAACAAATTACTTGTAGTGTTAAACAATTTAATAAAATTAAACAAAAACAACACACACACACACACAAAAAAACTACTAACATCAATGTGAAAGAGTATGAGAGGGAGCGTAAGTGTAAGCGTAAGAGCTAGAGAGAGGTAAGAGAAAGATCAAAGAACAGAATATTTCAAAAATAAATTTAAAAAATAAAACAAAAACAAAAATAAATAGAAATTAACAAAAATAATAATGCAAATTTAAAATAAACAGAAAAACAAAAAAATCGCACCTCAAATTGTGATTTATTTTTAAAGAAAAAAAGGAATTAATGGGAGAGCAGAAAGCGAGATAAACCAGAGAGACATAAATCTATGTATGCATATATTATGTGTAGAGTATGTCATATGGCTACATACATATAGCATAAAGTAAATGCAGTTTATTTTATAAAATCATTCGCATTGAATAGGAAATGAGAGAAACCAGAGAGACATTGAGTACTATTGAGTATGGGGATTTGGGTTCTAAGATTTTAGAAAAAAGGGTACACCACGGTTTCAAAAGTGAAAATACACGGATTTAATTATTTAAGTCATTGCGTATAATAGCAAATGGGATAAACCAGACATACATATATGGTGGGGTTCTTCGAGTTAGCATTTTCAAGGGCAGATATACCATGTCTAGATTTCGACCCTTAAAATCAACGAATTTAATGTTCAAAATGAATGTACTTCGAATTAAAATGGTCCTAGTATTCTAGTATTCTGGCACCTTGTGGTTGCAAGGATGAGAATTGAGTCGCCCTAACGCGTTTAATACAAATTAATTTTTGCCATAACTGGAGGGCATAATATACCCAATATTCCGTTCCCGTTTCCGTCATCTTCAGTTGATCGTCTCCTATTCCATCTCAGGCCACGCATATGGTTGCTACGTGTTATTCTCTCTCGTACGGATTCCCGTTCTTCTTCATTCATAACGGAAAACCGTCTTATTGTACTATTCAGACTAAGGATTGCGATTAATTTACAATTTAACTTTGCCATTAAGGCACCACAATCCACGGGTTTCGCCAGCAAACTTCAATGCCCCACAATGCTCGAAAACATGCGTGCCACACCAACGCGGTGCTCTTCCAGTGCAATTTATCCTTTGTCATCAGTTAATTGATTCGCCATGTTCCGTTGCCTAATTGCTCCGTTGGGAAAGATTAGATCCTCTTGTTCGCGGCAATGAATAAATCTTGCACTCCAGCAAATCAGTCTGGTTAATATCGTAGCTGATATTCAATTATTTTATTTATATTATTTGTTTAGTAAGGATACGTTTGACAGCCCTAGCGATTTTCCGAGCCGCGGTCGATTTTTCCAATGTTTTTAATAGTTATTCTGCTATTCTAAAAGGAGACAAAACCATGGAAATCGGTCCAGCCGTTCTAGGGTTATAAGTGTTTGAGCACCAACCGAATTTCTGTTTTATATATATAGAAGATAGGTTTACAGAAGGAAGGATATTCCTTAACGTTATTTATGCTACATATAATATCATTATCAGATTATAAATCCATTATAGCCAGGAGCATCTTTCAATTATCTATTATTTAAGCTTAATCTTCTACAGTAGGTGCCTGTATATTAAGGATCCTTAAAGAGTTTTCATTCATGGATCTGGTTTATATGCTTCATTCAAAATTTAACTTGCTAAAGAGGGAAATATGTTTTGCGCTATTAGTTGATGTTTTTATTTGTACCTTTTTAAAACTGCTGTAGACAGTTGCTATACGTATTCGGATCTATCAAAACTATGTTGATCTTTTGCAAGAACCAGTGTGTCTTTTTGGAGGAGCCTTCCCTGTGTAAATTTTAGCTGCTCATAAAGTTAGTAATTCGATCTATCAGGAAAAGCCGCTGCTTTAGTTTTATCCCTGGTACTCAGTCAGATTTAAGAATATTTTATTTTTCCGCAATTGTTTTTAATTCCGCTACATCTGTATGCTAACTCGATCTCCATCGCCAGAGGACGCAGATTGCACGAGGCAGAGTGAAAGAGAGAGAGAGAGAGAGAGAGGGAGAGATTGACAGGGAGAATGAGTAGCCGCGAGGAAGGGGATAGCGTAGCAACTGAATATTTATCTGTTTATTCTAGCTATAATAATGATTCGATCTGATCCGATTGGACAATCTAGTAGATATCAATACCCGTTTAGAGGCTGCGTTATAGTCGGTGGTAGAGGATAACCGTAGTTGTTTATATATTTATATATATGTATAGTTTTATTCATTGTATAATCACACATGGAATATTGTAGCCACAAATTGGAGAGAACTATTAGAAATAGGAATACAAGTGGATCAAGATAAAATGTTTATTAACAACTAAAATAGAATAATAGAATATGGTTCGGTTCGGTTCGGTTCAATTCGGTTCGGTGATTTGGAACCATTTCGTAAGCTTTCCTTTCGTTTAATTCTAGTTCAATCTCTGTCTTGCCTCGTCCACTTCCACTTGCGTTTCCGGTGCAGTAGCTGCTGCTGCTCGCGCTGGCCACCCGCATAGATTTTCACATCCAGTCGGTAGGTGGGTGCGGCCTGTGGCCTGGCGCGACGACACTCCCTGTGCATCGGATCTCATTTGACGTCGAGGCTGCGCTGGAACATTTGCATGGCCAGATGCCGCAGCCCCTCACCCACCACGGGCATGTTGCGCGGGAATTCGCATTCACGTGCAGGCAGGCCACACAGCTGCCGTCGCAGGCGAAGGTCCTGGCGAGCACAGAGCGCTCGACTCCCCGGTCCGCAGACATTGCCCATTAGGCGCTGACGCTCGGCGGCAAGGCCGCGTAGGCCCTGCTGTACGCAGGCCATAGGCGCAAGTTGATCCGTGGCCAGAATGTCGCGATAGTCGTGCAGCGGTGAGGCACGCTTAAGTGAAGGCTCCTCCTTTTTGATGGGCAGATCCTCCGGATCGGCGGCCTGCTCCTCCGCCAGCTGTTGCTGCAGCAAGGCCTGCTCCTCGGCCAACCTCAGCTGTTCCTTCTCCTGAATGAGCTGCTGTCGGGCTTCCTCCATAACATGACGGGCGTATTGCTCGCCGGCCATGCCAAACGATATGCCCATGTCGAGTATCAGCCGATGCGGCTGCCAACGCTGCTTGGCCGAGGTGCCACGGTCCACGCCCTGCTGCTGTGCCGATTGCTCGGCCTGCTGCCTGGTCTCGGCAATCAGGCCCTGCCAGTCCACGCCTAAGGCATCGCCAATGCCTGATAATACACAGAAATACAGAGATTAGTGGGTGGGGGGCGGGAGTTCCTTCTTGGATGGGGTTTTTATTCTCACCTTTGTGACGTGCATCCTCCTCCAGCTCACCGTCGGATATCTCCTCAAAGTCCAGCACCTCGTCGACCTCCTCCACCTTGATATTGCCCCCATTCAGTCCTCCTATGCCGGTACCCGTTGTCGTCGCAGTTGAAGATGGACTCTCGCTCTTCACCTCCTCCGCTGTGCTTGGCGAGAGTGTGTCCGTGGAGAGCTCCTGTGTGCCGGCCAATGGATCCCCATCCAGCTGCAGCTCGTCCTTAGGCCGCACAGCAGCTGCGCCCGCTGTGGGCTGGCTGCCCAGGATGATCTCCGTTGTGTTGAGTATGTCATCATCGCTGTCGCTGATCTCGCTCAGCTCCTCCGCCTCTGGCTCTCGTGTGGGCGGCCGTGGCTCCTGCTTGATGATGCTGCAGCCCACCAGCTCGTTGCCGTTTGCCGAACCGTTGGGCGACTCTGAGTCCTGGGTACCCAGGCTCGGGGTGCTCATCACCGAGTCCTCGGAGGCATCCTCCAGCTTAACGTGGGTCGTCGGCTTGCCGCTCACTTGGCCCAGTATGCCCGGATTGGTGGTGGCATTGGCGGCACTCTGGGCAGCCGCCTTGGCCGCTGCCACCGCTGTTGTGGCGGCTGCCACAGCGCTGGCCTGTGCGGCAGCAGCATTGCCGGGCTGCGGCTTGCCCCCCGGCCCCGACAGCTGGCACTGCAGCAGCGGTGTGGGGTGTGTGGGCGACACGAGCGGCACATGGATGTGTTTCTTGAGAAACGATGAAGAGCCGGGCGGGGCGCCTCGATCACAGCCGGGTCCACCGCCGCCGCCATATTGCATCCGCTTGTGGGGAAATCCCCGCGAGCCGCCGCCACCACCGCCATGATAGCCGCCCGGTGGCTGCACAGGCAGCGTCATCAGCGGTGGGGGATGCGACCTGTAGCCGGGACCACCACGGGACTCTCCATGATCGCCATGGCCATGGCCACCGCGTCGGAAGCCCCGCCCGGAGCCGCGTTCGCCACGCGGATGCACATGATGGTGGGGCGACGGGGGATGCGGATGGTTGGGTGGCGGTGGAGCATCGTTGGAGCCGCCACCACCGCCGCTACGTCCGAAAGGCTCATCGTTGTCGCGCCAATCCCCGCCAGAGTTGGACTGCTGCTGCTGCCAGGAGCGTGGCTTCTCCCGCTGATCGTGCTCCAGCCAGGCGGGTTCGTTCTTGATGATGACCACACCGCCGCCGCCGCCACCTGCTCCACCGCTGCCATTGTCGGGTCTGTCATCCCGGGGATCCCGTTCACGTTCCCGCTCGCGTTCGCGCTCTCTCTCACGGTCTCGTTCCCGCTCGCGCTCCCGCTCATCCGCATCCCAGTCGGGCTCGGAGGCGGAATGATGCTGCTGGGCCGCCTGCTGTGGGCCAGCGCCTGGATGTGGCAGCGGCTTGCCGCGCTTGGGGCCGCCCACAAAGCCGGTGGGACGGCCGGGAGTGCCACTGCCACCGCCACCACCGCCGCCCCCGGCACTGTTGCCGTCATCATCCCAGTCGCGCTCCCACTCCGGCCGGTACTCCCCGCGTGGCCCCAGATTGCGCTCTCTGTCGATATTCCGCTCCCGCTCGCGTTCACGCTCACGATCGCGGATCACACGCTCCCGCTCGTCCGGATAGAGGACCTCCTCGGGCTCCACCAGCTCCCGGTAGTCGCGTCCCTGGAGTTCGCGCTCCCGCAGCTCTCGGGCCTCGATCCAGGCCTCGCGTTCGCGCGACGAGAAGCGCGCATCCATGAATGCCCGCTTGTAGGCCCTGCAGAGACCAGCAGATTAAAGAATGATCACGATAAGGCAGGGAGGGAGGTCTTCCTCCCGCTTGGCTTACCTTTCGCGCTCCTCCTCGGAGTAGAGATCGCGTGGATCACGCAGGCGGGGCACATAGTGCTCGGCCAGGGGACTCAGCTCGCGGCGACGATAGCGACGCATCTCATCGATCAGGCCATGGCCATGCCGCTCCTCCATGTACTCCTGTTCGCGCTCGTACGGATCCAGTTCCCGCTTGTCCCGGATATGGCGACCACCACCACGCTCGCGCTCCACAGCGTCCAGGGAACGTTCACGGCTGGCATATGGCGGCAGATCCAGGTCGCGTCCACCAATACCACCCCCACCGCCGCCCCGCTTGCCGTCATCCTCCTCCTGGCGGCGCAGTTTCTCGCGTGCTAGTCGCTCCCGCTCCCGCTGTCGCTCCTGGCAACGGGCCAGCGCCTCGGCGCGCTCTTTATCCCGTGCCGCCTCTCGCTCGGCTCGCTCTCGCTCCCTGTCCCGATCCCGACGATCCCTTTCGCGCAGCGACAGATCATGGCGCTCTCTCTCGCGCTCCCGCTCTCTGTCACGCTCGCGTTCCCTCTCCCGCTCCAGGGAGGCAGTGCGTCCGCGGGCACGCGTCTGAATGATGATCTTCTCGCGCGACATCAGCTGGTGGTGCATGCGCGACGAACCGGGTCCGGGATGACCGCCACCGCCGCCCGTACCATTGGGCCCCAGGCCAGGGCTCTTCTGACGCTTGCTGCCCACCACATCCTGATGGATGCGAATCTTGGTGGTGGTCGTGGTGGAAGAACTCGGTGGCGATCGACTGCTGCCCAAGCGATGATGATCCCGCTCCCGATCCCGCTGCACGGCTCGCAGTTTCTCGCGTTCCCGCTGCTCCTTGCTGGCGGCACGCAACCGCTTCCGTTCCGCCAGTTTCTTGAGCTTGGAGCGCGTGGCCGGCGACAGCGAGCGATGAACATGCCCGCTCAAGGCGGCGGCGGCACGCTTCTTGAGTCGCGCCTCCTTCAACTTTCGCTTGATGTGATTCCGCTTGGCCACCAGCTTCTTCTGGACATGATCGCGCTTGTCCCGCTTCCGGCGCTGGTGCTGCTCATCGCCCGACGAGCTGGCCGCCCGCCTGCTGCTCTTCTTCTTGCGATGGTGACGCTCCGCGGTGCGCGGATGATGGCCGTGCGGATGCCCATGGCTGTCCGCATGCCCCGTCTCGCTGTCGGTGCTGCTGAACGAACTGCTGCCGCTCTCCGATTCGGTGCTGCTGCTCTCGCTGCTCGTGTGCGTGGCATTGTGGCGAGAGGACTTCTTGTATCTTCTCAGAGTGTCCTTGGTCTTCTTCTCCATATGATAGGATCCTTAAGCGTGGGTCGAGTGGAAATAGTTGGCCCGGTGCCTGGTGGGCGGACAGAAGGCCGCCGCCACAAACGCAAACGAAAACAACCTCCTGCGCCTGCCACTTATGCTTCGCGGAGTTTTGCTTTTGAAATCACTTAACGTCTTTTCCCGCTCTCAAATTGTTATTTATTTATGTTATACTACTTTGTTGCCACTCTCCAGTTTCTTTTTTTGTCTCTTTCTCTTTTTTTTCTTCCTCTACTAGGGATGGGTTATTAAATATATAAATGAGTATATCAATATATCGATATTTGAACTGAACCCTTAGGCCACATTAATATTGATTGTTTTGTGGAATGTATCATCGACTTCTGAATTCGGGGCAGATTCACACTGTTTTTGTTGCTGTTTTATGTTTTTATATCATATTGCAGCGACTTTTTGATTACACATATCGATGCACAGAGTGTAGATAAGAATATCGATATTTTTGTGCGATAGACACAACATATTTGATAAAGAGCCGCCATACAAATCAAAATACAATTTATGTTTTTTTGCATTTTGTTAATTTAAATTATATATATGTACAAACAATAGTCAATATTATGTAAGTTGGATCTCCCCTTATGCAGCCCTTTGGCTACGTCTCGTGCGAGAGCGCCAAACGAAGTGTGTAGTCTGGAGTCTTACTGCTGGGACAACAATAAATAAAGATATAATAAATATAACTATGGAATACGAATACCTTTTTGTTGTTTGCATTTCTGTACTCTTGTGTATGGGGAGGTGTATCATTCTTGTAGATACATATTTAAATAATACTCAAATTTTGATCCCTTCTGCACCAAGAACCGATTGCAGATAACGGAGAAGTCGCGGTTGATGGCGCTCCTGAGGGATTTAAAATCAATTTAAATTTTAAAATATTCATTCTTAGAAATATAACTTTACCTGTCAGGAATTTTGAGACATGATATGCTTCTGGCCCAGAGCCATTTGAACAGGCCTAGGTCCTCAGGCACCGAAGGGTTTTCCTTAACGACACATATATTTTAATCCAAACGAACACTGTCACTTATCCTACCGTTTTGTTGTAAAGTCGAACACACACATTAAAGTGAAAAACGAAAATTATATATTTCCGTGACAAGACCCGGTGAGTGGGTTTAGCCACGATTCTGAGTGATTTATGTATGTGTAAACGGAGAATTTGGAAGCCAAAAGTTTTTGGGATTCGCCAGCCGTTTTACAGACTTTCACGAAATTTTCAAAATTAAACACAAAATTTAGAACAAAATTGTCATTGACTTGTTCCGACAGAGCTCAGAACAATAATGAATACAATAAAGTAAGTTCTTCACTACAACTAACAAATTTGTCTGTGCTATGCGATTCAGTAATTTTCAAATATTCAAAACGGGTGATAAAATATATCGATATACACTGGGCTCAAAAGAGCGCTACCAATTACAGCGATGTGGCAGCACCTGCCACAGTACACAGCTGGTTGCTGACTCAATTTTGACAAAATACACGTTAAAACTATAAAAGAATCGTTAATAATCTACCTAAAACGACAAATTGAATTGGCAATTTCCGCTTTTGAAAGGCCGCTTCGCATAAGGTGCCCCATTGAGTATTTTAGTACGGGATTGTGGTTCTGTATTGTCAGAGATTCCACTCTTTGGCAACTATTTGGCGGCAAGCGTTATTTATTTATGCCAATTATGCCGAATTATGTACCGTTGCCACATTGGGCCAGAAAGCCAAAATTTTGGCATAATTCGAAAATTCAAGATAGAGACTTGGAACGAGGTACAGTTGATTCTAGTGATAGGTTAGGTTAGGTTAAGGCGGTAGTTGTAGAGAGGGGGAAATCCCGTTGTGATGCCGCATGGGCGTATACCCTTTCTCCGCTACACCGTGGTGAGCAATCTGATTGCGGAGTTAAGGGCAGTCCCATCCGGCGATTGATTCTAGTGATACACTGAGATATTTTTCGAACCGATTCGACTACGCCCACTCCCGCCGACCATATAAGATGCACTTTTTATACCCGTACTCAAAAAAGAGTTAAGGGGTATATTAGATTTGTGGTAAAAGTGGATGTGTGTAACGCAGAGAAGGAAACGTTTCCGACCCCATAAAGTATATATATTCTTGATCAGCATAAATAGCCGAGTCGATATAGCCATGTCTGTCCGTCTGTCTGTCTGTCTGTCTGTCTGTCTGTCTGTCCGTCTTGTTGAGCGCCTAGATCTCAGAGACTATAAGAGCTAGGGCAACCAAATTTGGTTTCCACACTCATGTGATATCCCACTGCTACAAGTGTATTTCAAAATTTCGCCTCGCCCCCTTCCGCACACACATAGGACGAAAATCTGTGGCAGGCACATTTTTAAAGATACGATAGATACGTATCGTACAGAATGCCCATATCTACCAGACCCTATCTAAGCTGAAATCACAAAGTATTTGAGCTTAACTTCTAGCTGTTTTAATTACCTTTTCAAAATAGCAAAGTTATTTCAACGAGACGTAAGATACTAAAGTTATGTGAAAAAAACAAGCGCTACCTCTGAAAAAAGCTAAAACAAAAAATACCAGTTTTCAAAAATTTTTCTAAAAAAAGTTCGGCCATAGAGAAAAAAAAAAATATTATCAAACCATTTCTAAGCCCCAAATCTTTAATACAAAGTTTGTTTTGTTCCTTGAGGAAAAATCGTGTTGACCAGTGTAATTTAATAGACATTAGTAAATATACACTTTCTACTTTAATTTGATATATTTAGATTTTGCCGCTAGCTGCTGCGGTAGTAGTTGTTAGCCACAATAGACAGGCATGATGGTTAAGTTTTGTCTAATTTTGGAAACAAAAAACAAACTGACACATATGAAAAAAATCTGTTTTTATATAAAACTAGCTGACCCTGCAAATTTTCGTACTTACGCTTTGATGAACGTAAAACAATGATACAAAATAATATACTTATATAGATAGAACCAAAAAAGTATTTTATTATGATGAATGATAATGAAAACATACATACAGAATGAGAATAAAAAAAAAAAAAAAAAAATAATAATTAAGTACTTCAAACGCATGTCAGAAAAAAATGATTGAAAACTATGTTGTGCAGATTGGGGGAAAAAAAATAAAACTCGGATTAATTCATTAATAGGATTTTCATTCAACCACTTTGTGGTAAACGACATTCTTTGTTTTCTGGTCAGGCGCAAGAACAAATAAAGCGGATGGTTTGCCGACACGTGAGCATGCCACGTACAATTGACCATGAGAAAAACATGCATTTTCTAGATTGAGGCCACAAATAGTCAAGGATTGGCCCTGTGATTTGTTGATCGTCATGGCGAAGGCAAGACGAATCGGGAATTGAATTCGTTTAAACTCAAAGGGCATATCCGTTGGGATCATCGGAATCCTTGGAATAAGAACTTCCTCATCTTTAAATTTTTCTTTAAGTATCGACGCGTGAATCACATTGCTCATAAGTTTTCTTATTACCAAACGCGTTCCATTACACAGTTTTGGTTGGTTTAAATTTCTAAGCATGATGACTACCGAGCCAACTTTAAGTTTTAAATTGTGCGGTGGTAAACCAGGCACATCCAAGGAGTTTAAAAATTCAGTTGGATAATTAGTGACTTCTTCTTCGTTTGTTACACAGTCGATAGATTTGAATGAATACAGAGTACCTACGATTTGATTTTGAATTATAAAATTGAGGTCATCTACATCTTTATTTTAAGCGGCCAAAATTGCTCGCTCACTTAACCATTTAGTATTTTTGTGGTTAGCAATGATATCCGGGAATACTTTGTTGATAAGCTCGTCTTTTGATGATACGAAATTGCAAAAATTTGGAGGAAATGAAATCAAACCGCTCGATTTGTCAACAGGAACACGGCCATTACCGATAGTCAGCAATTGCTTCGAGAAATCATCAGCAGATAGATCGTTCAACAATGCAACTCTCATATTTACAGACAGTTGAAGTATCTTTAAATATCGCCACAGATTCGATGCTTTGAGGCAAGCGTTTATTTCGTCGGCAGCAGTAGATCTTGGAATGACTGGTAGTGTTTGTCGGAAATCGCCAGATAATAAAATAATTGCACCACCAAAACATCTCGAGTCATTGCGCTGTTCCCGTGCAATTTCTCGTTCTCCATCAGATAATTGACTCGCGATATTCCGTTGCCTAATTGCATTACGGCTTCGCCTGGAAAGATTAGATCTTCTAGGACGCGGCATTGTTATTAAAATGTGCACTCGCATAAAACCACCAAACTGATTTTTTATTCCTTAAATTCCTTTCCTTTCCGATGATTTTATGTTTTTACTGTAGAGTAAATCTTAGGTATTATTTTCGGGAATTAAAAATTAAATAATTAATAAATAATTTTCGAAAATTAATGTCCAAAAAAAAAAAACAAATATAACAGTACCTGAACTTTGTAGACATTTTACAAAAAATAAATTTCTGAACGCACACATGATGTCTTCAGAAAAAAATAAAGTAGTGGCTCAGCAACCAGGCCATAAGCTCAAAAAAAAAAAATCGAGTTTTCATTGTTTTTAAGATGTATTCTGCTATTCGGGACGGAAACAAATCCAACAAATCAAAAACCATGGCAATCGGTCCAGCCGTTCTCGAGTTATAAGTGTTGTAACAAAAACAACATAGCCCGGCGTTTCTGTTCCATATTTTACATTCACCTTTTCCTAAAATTTACAAAACTTACAAGCTCACAAAGTAAAGAAAAAGATCGCCACTTTTCGTATACCAACTCGTAATTAAGCGAACATCTGACTTTGATGGGCTGCCAAAATTTCAGTGCAGTATTAAAATCAAAAATATGTATCCATTTTTTGCAACCATACAAATTGTATGTAAACCGCACATTTTACCAAATAAAACCAGTGCTCATCGAAAACACAGTAGCTGAACATTTATTTGGTGGAAATCCTTCCGCCAGTAAGAATATCTCTGAGGGATAACTTTAAATTGCTTTGCAACCGATCCAAAGGTTGAGCATCTCCGGTAGGCATAAAAAAGTCCTAGTGCTGATTCTACCTATATGTACGAGTATATCTGTATATTGTAATGATGCAACATGCAAAAGTGAGCAAAATTTAGTTGAGAACCTTTTCTTAGAGTTTTTCAGACATAATTTTTCCGATGTAAAACATTTATGTAGATAAATAGCAGATTATCAATATTACGATTGGACATTAACACTTCGAATGCTTAGAAGAGTTATAAATACCTAATTAAATCAATCAAAATTTAAGGCAATTCAAGTTTTAAGATACTTCTATGAATTCTTGGCTAATACAAATTTGTAAATAAATTTACAATCTTTATAGCAGACAATCGTCATCAATCGGAAACCCATTCTCTGGGGGGGCTGGGACATCCATTGGGCAGACTTCTTCGATATATGCAGAGGCATGCCATGTGGGATTGGGACTGTTGCATGAATGAAGAGTCTTTGTGGATGATCAGTTCAATATGTCAATAGATGCAAGATCCTCTTAGATCCAGAACCATATATTTTCCATATTGTAGTTTGATCCCCAACTAAAATCGAATTGCCACCGCAAACGGCTTTCGTTCTGATTGATTCTGGTATTCTAAATCAATAAAAAATACATAAAATTAATCGATACGCCCGTAAAAAAGAATAGAGGGGCAACAGAGGAGTCAACAGAACTACGATTGCATCAAAAGGCAATTGATAATCCCACTTGCCCAGCTGCATTTCCCCTGCCCTGTCCCAGTCCCTGCCGCCGACCCACCCAATCACAATGACAATTGATTTGTACATCCGCTCATGGGGCTCTGGGCACTGGCTGGAGAGTTGCAATCAGTCGGACAGATACAGCAGATCCCAACATGAATGAAAATTTAAAACCCATAAATCTTGGCGACTTTATACTATCGCACTGCTGCACACCCAGATTGGTGGCAATCAAATTAACTACTGGCTGCAAACTGCAAAACAGGAAGGACAGTTGTCGCCCCGGCAATGTTGGATCGTTGATCGTCTGGATCATAGGCTGCAGTCCCTCCCTACCTCCCTACCTCCCTCCCTCCCTCCTTCCTTCCTTATACTCCTCTGACATGACGTGTCTGCATGGGATCCACATCCAATCCAAGCTAATTCCAGCACGCGTCTATGACGAAATGTTCCAGCAACAAATGCCTGCCTGCCTATGCCTGGACTGGTGTCACCTGTCCAGACGTCAGCGGCGGCTTAAGAGCTCACCTCAAATGGTTGCCAGGCACAGTGGGGCAGGCAGGGCAGGGCTGCTCCACATTGTCAGCAGCATCGTCGACACCTTGACAATGCGTTGCAGCCAAAACATAATTTGCTGCAACTATTTTCTGAGAGCGCGTGTGCGTCTGTCTGTTTGTCTGTCTGTCTGTCTGTCTTTGGTTGATGCATTTATTTTTAATAACACTAGACAGCAAAGCACTCAAAGCAGAGGAGGATCCATTCTTAGCAGAATAACCCATTTGGCTATAGAAAATACTTGTGCGCTTGCAACAAATTTGGCATCGGCGAGTCGATATTTTACAGCTGGTTATCGATTGAGTGCGCAAAGTGCGCTCGATAAATCGTGAAAACTATGCAGACTGTACAGTCTGTATAAGGTTCCCTAAGAATCCCACGATGGATGAAGGAAACTGGTAGAAAACCGTGGAATACTTCACTGGAAAATGCACTTATTTTTTTTTTTCTATTTGTTGGTTATAAGAATTTAGAAAACCTATCATTACATTCGTGGTTACCATATATGGTAATTTCAATTGATTAGAAATATAGATTGGAAATACATTTTCATAAATTTTATAAATTTATTAAATATTAACTAATTAAATCAGTTTGCATATAATCTCATTAACCTTTATGTCAAAACCTATCAACATCAGCAAAAGTAAATTTGTTCGATACTTTTTTTTTGCTTATTTTCAATTCCATTTTTTTCATTTATTATTATCTATTAAAAGAAATATAAAAGTTCTAACACAAATTCTTTTTTAAATATTCAACTAAATATCTGGCAAAAAGTCACATACAAATTTCACAATATCAGTTAAGTTAATATTTTTTAACTTTTATTAGCTTTTATTAAAAGAGTATAATTATGAGTTATTATTTATAATTAAATTCCTGCAATTTAGTCGATTCCTCACTGGCCAAGTGCTTAATGAAAGGATCTAATGGATGATCTATAGAAGAAACTACAGTACCTCTATCAGGTTGTGCAGTGTAAATGACTCTCTCTATCTTTCTCTGTCTTTCTCTGTCTTTGCCTCTTTCATTGTTGACAATGTCGTTTGTCGCCTGTGATATCTGGACGGCAGGTGCAAACAGGCGCATTGCTGGAATTGCCTTTTAATTGTCTCTCTTTGGCTCCTTCTTTGCAGCTATTTTCGTTGGGGATGCACCACACCAAAAGAATGGAATGGAACGGAATGGCTGGCTAGGATGGGCAGAAGCATCTGGTTGGAGTTGGAACTGGCAGCAGAATAAGAAGATGCTCGTCGCTGCAGCTTTTGGTTAATCTCTTGAAGGCTTGCCGCTAAGGCTTTCATCTGATTTGTGGCTGTCACGTCACGTCCACGTCATGTCGATGGAGTGTTGTTCGAAATCGAAAAGAAAACAAGTTGGGGAACGAACGAACCCCTCAACGGGCGATAAATGAGAGGAAAAGTTTAGCTGGATGTTAATTCTTTTTGGGAAATGGCAAAGAGCGAGCTTGGATATCTGCTTTTTACTTGGCGGAGTAAAAATAAAAGTGCAAGTTGTGTAAATGAGAATGGGGAAAATGTGACAAGATATCCCCATCCATGTTCCATGCCCCATTCCTTTCCTTCTTTCTTTACAAATTTCCCCTTACAATTTTCGCGTAGATCCCGACGTAGCTGTTAGCTGACAAGTTCTCTTTTTGGCTGGAATGGGGGGGCTCTGTGTTTTTTTTTTAAGAAAACATCCCCCTACCATACCCGCACTGCCGCTCTTTGGGTTTCCCTTGAAACAGAATTTTGCGTTTGGCATATTTATAGACTTTAGTGCCCTTCTGCTGCTGCTGTTGCTGCTGCTACTGGAGACCGTTTTCACAGTTGGTTTCCATTCAGCTTCCCTCACGAATGCAACACCCCAGCTTCAGCTCCATCCACTTGATCGCTGATCTCCATTTGCCTTCTCCTCTGTAGTTGGAGCGACAGAGAGTGAGCGAGCGAGTGAGTGAGTGAGAGATCTGTTGAAGTTTCATTTGTTGTTTTTTGTCTTGGGTCCCTCTGGTGCAGACACGAACATTAACATTGCCACTCGTACTCGTACAGCATGTTCCCCACTTAATTGCAACAAGTGCAGAAATAGCAGACAAAACATTGATTTGCTGTTGATTTCTTTTCTTAGCAAGAACTATTCGGGTGTGGGGAATAATGCCTGGAATTTGTTTGCAAATGGGGATTATTCAATTCAAGTGTTGCAATTGGAACAAGATTTTCTACATATATGCCGAAGCTATCTGTCCGCCTATAAGCAGGATCTATTTGTGGCTAATTCCAGGCCTGATTTCAGGTCAAGACACTGAACACGGTGCTCCTGCAGATACTCCATACTGGAGTACTCCCTTGTACCAGGAGAAGCCGCTTCGAGTGCTTCCAATCAGCGATTGTCATGGCACCATTCTCTATATCTCTATCTATTTTTATTGGATAGTCAACCCATTTTAAGAATGATAATTAAGCAATCAATAAGTATTCTTCAGCATAAGCATCAACAAAATATGCTCGTATCGTATGCATTTTGCATTCCAATATACATACATTGAGTTTGAAATTCTGACAAGCATCGAATATGTTTTGAGTGCCAAAAAGGAGTTTGGTAAAAGATTGCCTATTGTTTTGAATTTTGCCAATTTCCCCATGAGAGCCCATTCATCTGAGAGTCAGTTGATCTATGTATGTATGTCCATATGTCCATGTTTATTCGAACTTGTCAAATTATTTCGTCTGCTGCCCAAATGATTCCTTTACCCAAACGAACTCCTTCTACAAAAATTAAATCAAGTAGTCCCTGAGTTGGATAGATATTTGACTTTATGCCACAACCCATTTGAAATCTCAGTCTATCACTGAACTTCCAAGTGGAACAAGCTCCAAAACAAAAAACACACACACAAAAGGTAAGAATGAAATTAAACCCGAATAGGTCCGAAATTAGTGCCACATTTGTGGGGGATTTTCAGATGTTTTTGGTGCGCAGGCAGCTGAAGCTGCACAACAGTCGGACAGCGATGGAGCTGATGAGGTCCATCGCTAGCACCCAGCCATCGATTTGGTTGGGCGATGTGAGTGCACCGCTACTGCCACAGCCGCCATCACAGCCCATCGGTACGCCACCTCAAGTCCCCATCACGATGGCAACAGCGGCGGCAGGAGGGGATAAAAAGGCACCACCACCCAAGGGGGGTCCTGGTCCACCGAAGGAGCCACCGAAAGCGCCGCCACCAGCGGCTGCTGAGAAGAAGAATGCCGGGCCACCACCGCCGCCGCCCAAACCCAAGGAGAAGCGTGTCAAGAACTTTGAGATCTACCGCTGGCAGCCCGGCGAGCAGCCCAAGATGCAGACCTATCCCATCGATTTGTCGCAGTGCGGCGCCATGGTGCTGGATGCTTTGATCAAGATCAAGAACGAGGTCGACCAGACACTGACCTTCCGCCGCTCCTGCCGTGAGGGCATCTGTGGCTCGTGTGCCATGAACATCAACGGCACCAACACCCTCGCCTGCGTCACGCCCATTGACCAGAGCCTGGGGGGACCGTGCCGCATCTATCCATTGCCGCATCTGTATGTGGTGCGGGATCTGGTGCCGGACCTGAGCCAATTCTACGACCAATACCGCTCCATCCAGCCCTGGCTGCAGCGCAAGAATATCGAGAACGAGATGGGCCGGGCCCAGTATCTGCAGTCCCTGGAGGATCGCAACAAGCTGGATGGCCTGTACGAGTGCATTCTGTGCGCCTGCTGCCAGACCTCGTGCCCCTCCTATTGGTGGAACAGTGAAAAATATCTGGGACCGGCCGTCCTCATGCAGGCCTTCCGATGGGTCATCGACTCCCGTGACGAGGCCACCGATCAGCGGCTGTGCTTCCTGCAGGACCCCTGGAAGCTGTATCGCTGCCACACCATCCTCAACTGCACCAATACCTGTCCGAAGAACCTCAATCCGGCCAGGGCCATCATCCAGTTGAAGCAACTGCTGTCGGGGGCCAAAAAGAAGAACAAGCCGGAGCTACAGACCGATGCTCTCTTCTTGGGCAAGTAATGGACACGTCACAAAAACACACTGACACCTGACACTGTTAACGATGTCCTACACCTATTACCTCATGCTAAAAACACTTAATTGCAAGCGATATACAACACTGTTTATGAATGCCTACAACACTAAATACTAACTGTAGGCGGAACGGAAACGGAACGGAACTGAAACGGAAAGGAACGTATTACATAGCAGTAAATATCGAAAGCTCAACAAACTTCACGATGTTCAGCACTGGTGATGGCTTACAACACTTGATTCCAACGATATTTAACACTGTTTATGAATGCAACAATTACTTAACGTAAGTCAGAGACATTTCTATGCAACTGACGTTATAATGACACTCTTAACTGAATCCCTCACAGAGTTTTAAATACTTCAGACACGTAATACTCACGATATACAACACTGTTTATGAATGCCTACAACACCTAACACTCCCAATAAACTGAGTTGAAACGGAAAGAAACGGATTACATCGAAATAAACAATTAACAATAGCTCAACAAAAACTTACCGATATACAGTACTTACACACTTAATCATAACGATTTTCAACACTGTTTATTAGAGCGTTATGAGTACTTAACGTAGGAAATGACATTGTTATAGTTGTGACGTCAAATCGACACTACCAAACCGAATGCCAGACTGAAGAACTAGTGAATGCTGAAAACACTTAATGGTAACGATATGCAACACTGTTTATGAATGCTTAAAACACTTACTTGGAACGATATCTAACACTGTTTAAGGTCTACAGCTATGAATGCTGAAAACACTTAGCACGACATGCAACACAAATAAATGTTACTATACTTGGAATATCTTACACTTATAATACAAAAACAAGCAATGAAATGTATTGTATATGGTATAGGCATCGTTAACACAACAATTAACTGTAAAAAACTGTACCAAAAATATCAAAGATTACAATGAAAATGATAAGCATCAAAAGATCTTGAATGTGGAAGTGGGGGGACAAGTCTCTGTATTCCTGGAATGTACATTACAAGATGTACAATAAAAGATAATTATGGATATGGAATAATTGGTTCTAAATGGCTTTAAACTTAGCCACAATTAAAAATTGCCATAGCTTCGTTGGCTGAGTGGGTTAAAACCAATGACAAAATGCAAGCCCAAACAGTGCGAATGACTTTGAACGTGAATCACTTTTGAACCAAGAGAGATAAGCTCACTCCTAATCTCTCTGTGTATCTCTCTCTCTCTCTATCTCTCTTTTGAGATCTATCTAGTATTCTATTTTCGCATCCCACAGTCATAAATTGTGTGGGTGAGAGAGCGTATACGTATACGTTTGTATTATGCATTGTGAATCGAATTCATGGACAAAGAGAGTCTATGAATCATATGGCGATCGAGGTTATTGATGGGGTAGGTCTGTTTTTTACACCAAAAGCTTATATTATTTGGGAACTAAATCTTCTCCACCGATATCTATAGATTAAAGAAAAGAACAGTTTGCAAAGCTAGATTTTTTTATGGAACTTTGCTAGTTGTGTCTCCATGTAGGATTATATTTTCCTGAAAACATTTATCCATTGGTATTGAAATTGCAATTATTTTTGCTAATGCTTCGATCAAGAATTTCCCGCAGTCTGTTTAGATTCGTTTAAGCAGAATAAGTATACATATTTGAATGCTCTTTCTATTACCCAGGCAAGGGTTAAGCAAAAAAAAAAATTATTATAAAACCCTTTTTATCAATCGAATCGAATCAATACCCATCGATCAATCGAAGATACTAAGAACTATCACTGGGGCACCATGGTACATACGGAATGAAAATATCCATAAAGACTTAAATGTAGGATCAGTTGAAGATGAAATTGCCAAGGTGAAAGCAAAGTATCAGGCCCTTAGGCCCATCCTAAAGCGACTCTTCGGCGACAGCCATACACTCCCGCCTCCCCCACCCAGCAATAATACTTAGTTAGGGACGTACTCTAAAAATTAGGTGTAATAATTAAATGAATGTATTAGGCTAAGATTTGCATAATTGCTCGTGAGTCTCTAATAGGGAAGATTAGATAAATAAAATACCGTAAATAAAAAAAAAAATATATAAACCCTTAAATCCTTCGAAACGTTTTTGTCGAGGCACTTCGGAGCTTCGGAGATGCTTCTTTCTGGCCGCTACACTCTATGAGGTTATGGTATAACACGAACACAAATATATAGAGTAAATTACCTGTAGTACCTTTATTTTAAATTAGTTTTCAAAGCTGGTAGGCAATTTATTGTTGGCATTATTCACCTTGGACATGTCTACCCTCCATAGCTTCTATAGATAGTAACTACGTATGCATATCTTTTTTCCTCATTCCAAAGCATACAAAGCATGTATAACAAAATTGCTTTAGTAGGGAAGGGTATGTGTGATTCGACGGGAATCGTTTGCTGGCTTTCCTAGAACTTTTTCCTAGAAAAGCTTTTAGCCCTCTCTCTCTCTCTCTCTCCTTCAAAACTGTCTCTCTATTTTGGCTTAACCGATTGAATATGTAAATGAATGGGTCGCAAATACAAATGTAAATATAAAAATATTTACACATCCGTAAGTGGGTGGCAGTGTGTGTTTGTGTGTGTGTGTGTGTGTGGCAACACCCACATTCCTGCCTCCTACAGAGAAATCAGTGCTCACCACGTGCGCGCCTCCAACCGAGAGAGAGAGAAAGAGCGAGAGGGAGCGAGAGGGAGAGAGAGAAACCGAGTTGAATCGACGAAAAAGGTAAGGCGGCTGATTGGGTACGTAACCCTCTGAGCGGATGCTGCAGGCAGACCCTGATAATACACTGCCTCACCTCTATGGGGGAATATACCATTCCGGCCAAAGTCTGAGCGGGAGCGTGAGCTTTTGTCGCCTACGTCACGGCCAGGCCAAGAGAGCGCTTTCGGACGCCTACAAAACAACCCCAAAGCGGCATCGCGAATCAGTCGCAAAAAAGTTTCCGTCGCCAGAGAACGCCAGCAAACAAAAACAGGCAGCAGTCAAAACCCAAAAATCAAAAAATCAAATCGCAATAAAATATAAATTAAATAAATATACAAAAAAAATTAATTTATTTTGCAAAAAAAAAGAAGTAAGATTTTGTTGCTGTACATAAACATATTTACATAGATATATTTTTTTTGTTTGTGTGTGATTGTGAGAGAGTGATGTTGTTGTTGTTGGCGACCGAGAAATGTACGAATGCTGAGCGTCTTCTTCTACACCCCCTATGTCCTGCTCCCGCCCCCTTCTTCATCAGCATCTCCACATCCCCTTCGGCGACGTCATTTGACTGTTACTGCTGCTGCGGCTGTAGTTGTTGTGGCTGTTGTTTGTTTGCTCTTTGATCCTATTATTTAAACGAATTAACTTTCCAACCAAAAGGCAACCCGCGCGAGAATCCAAATCCCCGCCGCACACACGCGACGCCCGCCCGCCCCCCGAAACAAAACGAGAGGAGAGGAACGGTGACAGGAACAAGGAACAGGAATAGAGAGAGAGAGAGGCAAGAGGCACGAGGCACGAGGCAAGAGGCAAGAGGAGGGCTGGGCGCAAACTAGAGGAGCGGTAGCAGGATAGCAGGACACACCACCCACACCCACACCCACACACACCACCCTCACACTCAACAAAGATGTCATGGAGATATGCGGTAAGTGGAAAGAGCGGAAAGAGAAAAGTGGGGAAGGGGAAAGGAGAAAGGGGAAGAGTGGGCAGGGGGCAGGGGGCAGGGGGCTCCTTCCTACGAAAAAGAGTAACTAAGCAAACAAACAAAAAAAGAAACAGAGGAGCATGGCAGTGGGTGTGGGCGAGAGAGCAATCATAACGGGATGGTGAAATGGGAATGGAAATGGAAACACTAACAAATGAGTGGGCTGTGTGAGGGGTAGGACCTAGAAACCCAGAAATCCTAACGGTAAGAATGCTCGAAGACGAGTAACAAATCAGTGGCTGGGCAGGAGAGCAAGCAAGCGTTGCAATGGAAACATAACTGTAGAGTAGTGGGAGAGAGCGGAAACACAGGAGAGCGGGAAAACGGGAACGCAGCAGAATAGCCACAGGAGAGTGGGAGAGCAGGAAGAGTAACTGAAACTAGAAATCGTAACGGAAAGGTTTAGGATCAAAGATAATTTCAATTAAGGTGAGGCTTTTGACGAAAAACCACTTTAACGTTAGTCATACCCAAAGACAGGCAAAGGACGAATAAAATATTATGTATAAATATCCATGGGTGATGTTTACATTAATATAATTGCTGGGATTAAATCACTCATTTATTTCAGTGATTGAATGTGATTCTAGGGCTTTAAGTGTCAGAAGCGTCAACACACCCGCTCTCCCACGTTCGTCTCGTCCCTTTCCCTAGAGATCTTTTGAGTTTTAAGCCAACATTTTTATTTTATGAAATTTCCTACGGGTTGGACCAATATATCAACCAAAACAAACCGATCTGCTATCGTCTGGCAATTGGATTTCAACTGGAAAATATACCATCTCCAAATGACCTTCCAAAAATGTCCCTTAACCAATGGCACCCACCGCATGTCATATGTACATACATATGTATAGCCTCACCTTGTATTAATAAACCTTGTAAGGAAGGGAAAGGGAGTAGATGAGAGTCGGAACGAAGGCTAAATTGTCCAGAGCATAGCGAATGGGCATGGTATGGAAGAGTTCTCAACGAACAACAGACTGAGTGAAGGAGCATCTCACTGTCAAAGGATGAGTGAGTGGAGAGAGTGGAAGGATAGGCAGACTTTTCGACGGCTCGGGCTCCATTTTCCGGGCATCTGTCTGAAACAGCTGATGACAAGGACGATGCTGTTGTTGATGATGCTTTTGATGATGATGATGGGGGGATGGACCATCGAAATGACCTTGACTTGCCTTCTTTTTTGATACTCTCACTCTCATTCTCTCGTTTTTCGGCTATGTCTCTGTCTCTGCTTGTGTGTGTGTGTGTGTGTGTGTGTGTGTGTGGTTTGCTCTGCTGACCCAATTTGCCTGACAGCCACACACTTCACCTATAAACCACCGAAAAAAAACAATGAGGAAAATAGAATTTGTACTATTTTCTGTGGGGGACAGTGAGAAAGAGAGAGAGAGAGATGGAGGTAGAGAGAGAGAGGCCTTGGCATGCCAAACCACCATCCACGTTTCTCATGCCCATGCCCATGCCCATGCCCATGCCACCCATAGCCCCATCCCACTGAAGGCCTCCAAATGCAAATGCAAAGTTCAAGTGCCTTTTCAAGGCGTGGCAGGCAGAGGCCCGGCCTCCAAAAACCACCAACCCATCAACCCACTAACCCACCAACATGTGGGTCGTTAAATAACTAAATATCTTTGTGTCTTTTGGCATTTATCAGGAGATTATCTTCTTGGCATTAAGTTTGCGTTTGGGCGGTGCCCCAAATTCCGGGCGGAGGGTCTGTTATCCAAGTTGCAGGTTGCCGGGCATGGCCTTGGTGGTGTACAACAGCCCCTTCATAGAGGTTAATCGCTGTAAAAAAAAGAGAGTACAACATTTTACTTAAATAATTTAATGTTAGGCCTTGTTTTCAGGCGATCTAATGAGCTATGGTCCATAGATCAACGAAGCGTTCGTTTAAGGAAAGAAATTGTATGAAAAAAGTGTTCTATCGGGGGACAAAAAAGGCCACACGAAGATGTAAATAAATTTATTTGGAAGGCGCTTTTTAGGAGCTTCAATTTTGAAGATCAAAAACGATAGCGAATAGATAGGATGTCAATATATCAGACACTTCGATGAAAATAAATGTTGCATTATTTTTGAAGATTTTTTTACAATTAATTATCAATTCCCTAAAGTAATCCTTGGTTCGCCGAATGGGCTTTCCCTTTTTGTAGCTTTCGGTTTTTGAGGGTAGATTTCTCTTATAATAATCTTTAATTTAGCAATTTGTGGAAGTGGCTCTGATATTTGGTATAGAAAGCATTTCAAGTAAATTTGATTGATAAAACTTTTTATTAGAAAAATATATTTGAATGTTTTACACTCTACACTTTATGGATCAGAAAACCCTTCGTTGCATCCCTTCCCTTCTTTCTATATATATCACGGATTTCAAAAGTAAATATTGGAATTAAGCCCCAAAGGGTGGGGGGGGGTGCATAGGGTCCACCCTTAAACGAAACGAATTAGTGACGCTGCACGCTGCACGGTATTCGATTGACCTCAAAGAGCGGATCAATGGTAATGGGCTTTTGTGGGCTGCCGCTGCCTGCCCCCTAAAGCTGATTACTCATACGCCGCATGGGCCAATTAACTTAATTATAAAACGAATATTTCAATGGGGAAACGGGAACGGGAACGGGAACGGGTGGCACATTCCAGGTGGCATCCTCCTATTAAATAAAATCTCAAAGTCGAATGCAAAAATAAAAAAAATAATAAAGAATTAATTAAATCGCTGGGCACCACCAAACCCTCATTCAGAGTCAGTGAAGCGTATTAAGCTGATGTCTCCCCTTCCATCGCCTCGCCTCAAATTAAATGCCGGTCGGTTGGAGGGTGGGGGGGGGGGGGGGGGGTTTGCTGCTTCCGTGTAATGGCGATTGTAAGGTATATATATATATATACACATTAAATACATATGCACATACATATATATGTATGCCAAAAAGCTTTGCTAAAATGTCAATGTCATCAACTGCCTCTTTTGTTTTTTTGCTGCTGCTGCTGCTGTTTCTGTTTTGGCTCAGTGTCAAGCCCATCCAGAGCGCTAATTGAACAATCGATAGAGCATTGTACACTTTTTAGTTTTAGTTTCCTACTGGCAGATACGTAGATACAGATATAGTATCTGTAGCTACAGCTATAGCTGTGGGCGTGTCGCTGGCGCTATCGCAGCTGTTGCGCCTCATTGAGCAAAAAAGCGAAAGGCAATGCGCGCGCGATTTTAAACTCTGGCTCTGTGGCTTGAAGACAGAAGCAACCGATGGCTGGCTGGCGGGCTGGTTGGCGGCCACTTCAAAGCGTTTCCCCATTTGGCTCGAACGGAAAAACTCGACCCAAAAGTGTATTAACAAAGTGGGAATGTACGACCCAGTATATTCTGTTTCAAGGTCAAAGCTAGTAGATATATTCTGAGAGCATTGAAAAGCATTAAACGAAAGGGAGGAGTGGCTCAAGGGGAAGCCGTGTAACTATGGAAGAAAGTTTATCCTAAGGGAAATGAAGAATATATAATGAGAGGGAATAAGAGAAGGAACTACGTATAAAAGAAATATCCAGAGATATAAATAAAGATAATTATGAGTTGGTGAACTTGAATGTGTAGGGTAGGGTAGGGTAAGAGAAGTACGCTTCATTTAATATCATCATATAAATATTCAAAAATATCCATAGATCTATAAATCCATATATTTTTAACTCAATTATATCTCAATTTTGAAAAGAATTGCCGCTGTTTTTAGTGCAATTTTCAGCTTAAAAATATATAAGCTCCCTCTAGTTGAATGGAATTATAGAAAAAAGGAAAAAGACTCATAAAACTGACACTCACATTTTAACGTGCTGAAAACTTTGCAACTTCAAAGCATTTCTAGAATGAAAAAGCAGCCCAGCCCCCGCATTAGCCACAAGTTTGCCCTTTCTGTATTGTGTGTGTTTTTAATGAGCCATTTTTAATGAGTATCTCCTCACATTACCAGTTGTGGGAGATCCATTACCTTAAAGCACTCATCGTTTCCTCAGTAGTGGTGGATGTGGATGCGCCCTATTCATAACCTTCAGTCCCATCGCCTGATTTGCATTTCATTTGCATAAATTGTCGTTCGTTCGTTCGTTCGTTCGTTCGTTCGTTCGACGATGATGATGATGAGGTTCTGATGAGCATTTATCCGAGTACGAAGTAACATCATTCGTTGCATTTTGCACACCTTAAAAGGCCAATTAAGAAGCACAGGAACTGCGCATTAAATTGAAAACTTTGTTTTTGCAATTATTTTCTCTGCTTCTGTTGCTGTTTTTGCAAATGAATTAAAATCCGAGGGAATCAGAAATTTTTCATTCCGTTTGTCGTTGCCAAAGTTTTTTCCCTCATTGGGAAATCGCCTCAGGAATGTTTCTCGGCGTCTTTCTCTCTCTTTCTCTCTCGCTGTTGTTGTTGGCTTTTTTTTTTAATAATTGTCTCTGAATTTTATTTACTTTTTTTGGAGGTAAAGGGTTGTGTTCGTTGACTGTTTAATCAATAAAAATCTGCAGGTGCCTCTGCTTCTGCTTGCATGTCAATGCAATTTGCATTTGTCGAGTGGCCCCAAAAAAAAAAAAAGAACTCTGCATATATTTATATGTAGATTTGTTTTGCTCAGACAGATATATGGATATCTGTCAGATATACTATGCATACAGATATAGATTTATCAATGCCAAAAATGTTCTCGTAAATTTGTTAATTTTCATTTGGTTCATACATTAATTGTTTCTCTTGCTCTTGCTGTTGTTGTTTTTGGTTTGATTTTCCAACATTTGGACGTTGAGAATTTTCACACATGAAAAATGATTTTTTTGGTTGATTTTTTTTCGGTTTTCTGTTTTTCTATTTTTGGGGGAATTTTTGATGTTTGGTTCTTCAAGGCCAAAGGCAAGTAAATTGCGATACAAATTTAATAGATGCTTCAACGAATAAATGTACATACATAAGAATGGTTTTAGTATACGATTCAAAATGTTAATTATAATTTTGTTGAAAGTATTTTTTGTAAGATAACTTTTTGATTTATTTTTAAAGGATTTTTGTAGGAAATTTACATGAAACTCTTGACAACTTGTTAAATGGAATTTTATTAAAAGTTCATATGAGAAGAACAACAAATATAATCTGTGTTAGTAGTGGAAAATAGTTTTGGAATGAAAGGATATTCTTTACCAGATGGGAATGATGTGGTTCAATGCAGTAAAAGTGTTACCCTAAGAGAGGGATCCGAAATTTAATTACTATAAAATCCACAAAAAATATGCAACTGATTGGTTTTCGAAAGAAAATAGATTTCGAATTCTCTCAATTATAAAAGAAAAATTCCCAGTACAGATCTCCTATACATATTTCAAATTATCTCCCTTTTTTTTTACCATTAACACGTGAACGTCTCATGTAACATTCCATGCGAATGGTCTGCTAATTAAATTGGAGCATTAGTTGTTACCATTGATGGACATTTCCTTTGACCGTTGCCCAGACATTTTTCCTGTAACATGGAGCAACTGGTTCACGCTATGAGCAAAGCCACACCAGAGGACCAGTGGCAGAACCAGAAGGCAGCTTGTACACCAGGAGAATAATGCATAATGCAGTCATCTTGATGATGTCATAATCTGATTTTGATTATAGCTGATGTCCTCGACCACCTACTGGGCACACACACACACACACACATTAAACACCCCTCCAATCAGCCGCACAATCCACAATCGCATGACCCACATCCGCTCCACATGTTGCAGCGCAGGGCAGGGCAGCGCAGCGCAGGTTACGTGTTGCAGGTTGCACCATCCACCCATCCGTTCGCTGATTGTGGCAACAGTTGTGGCTGGGCCGGGCCCAATGCTTGACCTCTGGGTTGGGTGCTGACACAGTTGCTATCGCTTTCGCTGCTGCTCGCTGCCAGGAAGTGGCAGGAAGTGCCACAAACTAAATAAAAGAGCAGAAGAACTGTGCCACGAGCGAGAGGATAGGACAGCAAACGGAACGGAAGACTAGACAATCGCAATTGCATTACTACAAATGAGGGGTGGGGGTGCAGCAGTGGATCATATAACAATTACAGACGTATATGTAAATCGTTTAGATATCGGCTTGAGCCTTGGATGGGCGCCAAAGCCACCCTTTGGGCAGCCTTGTGGTGGGTGGAAAAATGGAATTAAAACTTGCGACGAAATATGAAAGGCTTCTATCAAAGTTAATCCATAAAATCTTATTTATTTCTTATCTTATTTCTCTATCTGGGATTTTTTCTTATTTCTTATTTATTATTTTTATTTTATTTATTTTTATTAATGGTATGGAATGACTTCTAGATTTCATGGTCTACTCTTTCTTGTGGAATTCTTTGCAAGGTGGAAACACTACTGGGTTATGACTTCTGCATCTCTGAGGAAAGCAAAAATCAGGCTCTGAACTTCCCAAATCTACTCTTCAAAGTTATACTTAGTAAGAGACCTAAGACCCAAGCTATGGCCATTTTTTCTCATTGAGAGAGCATTCGCTTTTTTTGTTTGTTTTGCGTGTGTGCTGGCATACCTTTCAGGTGAGAGTCGGCGCTGAATGTTGTTGTTTCTATAATAAGAAACACAAAAACAGTGTTGTTGGCATTTTTCGCTAACACACGAGTCATTCACTCAGTCAGTCACCCAGTCGGGTCACCCATTGGGAATGGCTATGCAGATATAGTTCAATATATTCGATGTACACATATATTTTATACATATATGCTGGCGATTACGGTGCACTCAAAATATCAATCATGGTTTCTATTTAACTTTATTTTCCCCCTTTTTTCCCCCTTGTTCAGATTTTAGCTTTTTGTGATACGAGTATCTGTCGTGTCCAGCTAATTGTCTTGTCATGCGGGTTGTGGGTACCCTTGGGGAGAATGTTGTGGGGTGGGGGGTATGAGTCATACAAAAAAAAACAACAACAAGAAATATTTTGTGGGCTTCAAGTATTTCCAATACATTTTCTTGAATAATTTTCTCATTTGAGTGTGTGTGTGTGTTAGTGTGTGTGCTTTTCTGTTTTCTGAGTAATTTATTCTCTGCGGTATTTTTAGATACAGAGAAAGACACTGAGAGTGATGTGTGCTGTGTGTGATTTTTTTTTTTGGGAGAGTAATCTATCTGCTGGGGGTATATAATCGTACTCGTATTCGTTCTGGTACCGGTACGATATATGTACGTATACATACATATATAAAAAAAAGCAAAGCAAGGGGGACAAGGTCAAGGCGTTGTCGCCTACTAGCCAAGACACATAAAACTTGGGGGCGATGTCTCACCTGCCTGCGACGCCAGAAAGCTTTTACTATTTGTTCTATCTATTTCCGTTTCTACCTGAATGATAGTCTATAACTTGGTGCGGATCTATACATAGATCTATATGTAAATTTGTAGCAGATATTTTCGATATTAGATTACTTGCGTGCAAAATGGTTTCCTTGGTCTTGAAAGTCGTTTATGACTTGATAAATTGAATATAAATAATTTTAAATCAGTTCTTAATTTATATGGCTTGTAGAAGATTTAAATGAGCTTACAAAATTTTTTAAATAATTTTTATTACAGTTCTTTACCAGTTTTAATTGTCGTTACAATTTTCTCAAACACTGGACTTTTCTTTTAAGAAAAATATTATATAGTCTTGTCATTGATAGATCCTTCGAAATTGGGTCCTGCATTTTATTACCAAATACAAATTTTTTGTCTGTTTAAAGTTTATTCCTATTTTGTTAAATATTAAATATTTTTTTGCGTTTGAATATCGATTTTTGTTTTCAGCTTTCAACGGACAGATACACCAGCAGTATCGGCGATAGATATAGTCCGCACTATTATCAGGTTTGTTGTCTACTCACACACACTCAAACAAATAGTGCATGAAGGATCGATAACGATAACGATAACGATCGAATCGATAGATTGTGTTGTGCTGTGTATATTGTTGTTGTCTGTGCTGCTTGTTGACCCTAACAAAGAGTGAGCTAAAATATGCTTAGATCTCTTGGATTCCAAATGCTTACCAAAGTGCTGTACTAACTTAATTCTGTTGTCTATATGTGCACTTCGATCGTGTCTGAAGCTAAAGGCCAAAAATAATTTCCAACACGCACATTTTGTTCTTCCTTTTTTCTTTTTTTCAACGGTTGACAACGGATTTAGAGCAATTAACCCACACACACCTTGCATACCCCATGTAGATTTTTTTTGCTCTGCTATATATAAAGAAAAAGATGTATAAGTATATAAATAGTAGGAATATATAGCAAACGAAAGATAGATCCGTCACAATAGATCAGACAGGCAGAATGTTTGAGAACTTTTTGCAGGCGACAGACAAATTCTTATTCGATTTTCGTTTCTTGTTTCTCGATTCGGGAGGTTTCTGTCAGGGTCGCATGCCGCCAGAAAAAGCAAAAGTTTTCACGAAATGTGGGGCCCCTCGCCCCAAACATGTGATTGTAGTATTATGACAACTGGTAGACAGTCGATAGCCGGGAACGACAACAAAACAACGAACAGCGAGAGAAAATTGAATGAAATCTGAAAATGATTGAAAGAAAAATACTCGAATTCGTATTCGAGGGAATTGCAATGGGTAAAAGTTTTCACTTTCACGGCATGAAAATGACCCTGAAAAAATGGCACAAAACACTACAACAGAAAAAACTCTAAGCCCCTGATCTCTGCTCTCCCCCCCCAACCGACTGATTTGTCAACCCAAAAATTGCGACCTTCGCCTTTGCCATAAATCTGCTGCCCAAGCATTTTTACTTTAGTTTTCCTTTGTTTTTGTTGCGTTTCTGTTTGTCAATTGTCGCAGGGATTGTGATGTCATGAGCAGGCGGTTGGGTGTTGGTTGGTTGGGGTGGGGGGAAAGTTATAATCCTGCCAAAATGTTCACAAAATCTAATTACATACAGTAAATGGCAGCACTGACTGGCGTTGAAGTTGAAGGTCTCGGCCAGGGCAGGGCAAGGCTTTCTTCATGGTCAGAGAAGAGCAGTCTGTTTAAGGACATTTTCCTACAGAAGAGAAGAGTTTGCTTTTGTCAGAAGGAGCTTCCTTCAAGAGAAGAGCCAAGAGAGTGTGCCCCCAAAAACCCATTGCGACTGTTTCAAAATGAAGACGGCCTTGGGAGCCATTTGGTTTGAGAAACTTTTGTGTGTTTATTTTTATATCCTGACCTTTTGATCCTACGATTTGCTCAGACTTTCTTCTGTTTCGTTCTCCTTCGTTGGTTCAAGTGCATTAAGTGCATTGGGTATTCCCTGTTCCACAAGCAGCATTCGAATGACATTAAATCGCTGTATAAATGTACCCATAAGCGAAAGGATACATTCGGTTAGTTATTAACAAGCGCCGTGCTTTCTTCTTGTACTAAAACGAAACTTAAATTAAGCCAAAACTTGTTAATACTTGTATGATCTTGAAGCATGAAGAACATAAATCGTTTCCCGAGTGATATTAATATTATGTGCCATGTGTCTTGTGGTTTATGTTTGCAGTCGCCCAGCCGCTTGGAGAACTCCGAACAGACCACAGGACGACAGCTGCAGCGTGTCCTGCACTACTCAATGGCACCCACACGGGCACTGCCCGGCCTGAGGCGGGCCGAATGCGCCATCCATGATGTTGACTGCGACGAGGTCTATCCGGGCATCTACATTGGCGATGCGTAAGTTGAGAGTGCAATCTTTCTGAGGTTTCACCCAATCAATAGATGGTGGCTTTTTCGTTTTTTGACAGAGCGGCGGCCAAGAACAAGACGTATCTGAGAATGATGGGCATCACGCATGTCCTGAATGCCGCCGAGGGCTGTCGCTATGGCCAGGTAGACACCGGACACAGCTACTACCGGGATATGCCCAGCATTAGGTGAGTCGCGAAGCGTCTTCCATCCTTCCAACAAAAGGCAACAACATGAACAATGGAACAATCCAATATTCCAATTCAAAATTTGTTCATATTTTGTTTTAATTTGAAATCGTTTTTGATTTGACTTTCACTTTCTTCACACACTTCAAAATGTATTCTTTTCTTTCTACTCCACCCCCCCTCGAATATCAACCCCTTCCGTCCATTCATCTATCTCCATTTGCCATCTCATTATGATTTTGGCCTCATCTGTGTTGTTGCTGTTTTGTGGTGTATGGATGTATGGATGGTGTGCATGTGTGCTGTGGTGTGTGTGTTGTGTACCACAGACGGAACCATAAGGACTGTGTTTTTAGGTACATGGGATTCCCGATGATCGATGCCCCCACGACAGACATCTCGCGTTACTTCTATGTGGCTTCCAAGTTCATTGACAGCGCCATCAGCAGCGGAGGTGAGTACTGGGAATTGCCATTTGGGAGAAATGGGAGTGCAATGTACAGCAGTGCACCTCGGTCGGAATGCGTGTCAAAACGAAATACAACGAGTGCAATAGAATAATAATTTATAAATATGGAATAAAATAATAATACAAAATGAGGAGTAAAAGCCAGCAGAAAATATTCTGAATAACTCTCTGACCAAATAATATTTACAGGTATATTTTGCCTTAATTTGTATGTATATGAATTTTTTATACCCGTACTCAAAAAAGAGTTAAGGGGTATATTAGATTTGTGGTAAAAGTGGATGTGTGTAACGCAAAGAAGGAAACGTTTCCGACCCCATGAAGTATATACATATATTCTTGATCAGCATCAATAGCCAAGTCGATATAGCCATGTCTGTCTGTCTGTCTGTCTCGATGAGCGCCTAGATCTCAGAGACTATAAGAGCTATGGCAACCAAATTTGGTTTCCAGACTCATGTGATATCACACTGCTACAAGTGTATTTCAAAAATTTGCCCCGCCACCTTCCGACCCAAGAAAATACGAAAATCTGTGGCAGGCACAATTTTAAAGATACGATAAAATTGAAAACGCAGTATCGTAGAGAATGACCATATTTACCAGATTGCCGAATCTGAATCAGATCGGATCATAATAATTTTCAGTTGGTTTCCCCGCCTCCTTCAGCAAGAGGCCCACTACTCATTCTCTCTCTCGCTCGCACGCTCTGCCTCGTTATGTACGCGAGCGCCCTCTAGCTGAGGAGATTTAGAATGTAAATGGTACATTTACAATGTACATGTTAGATGTAGAATATACATTGTAGATGTATATGTAGATAGCAGATGTAGCAAAAAAAAATTTTTTTTTAATTCTAAAATTTTAAAAAATCTTAAGCTCAAAAATGTATTCACTGACTGAGTACGGGTATAAGTAGAGTCGCGTCCCCAGAAGTGACTCACACGTTCCGTTTTCTCGTTCGTAATTTCTCGTTTATAGTTTTAATTGAAAAAACCATTTATTGAAACCTTTAAATGGAACCGAAGATGTTATAGTAATCGAAAAAAAAACACTGCAATAGCTGAGCATTTATTATCCCACTCTCCTTCCAGTTTACATTTTATTTGTTAATTGCAACTAATGTGTGTATATTTTTATAGGCAAAATTCTGGTACACTGCCTGGTGGGGATGTCCCGCTCGGCCACCTGTGTGCTGGCCTATCTGATGATATGTCGCAAAATGTCGGCGGTGGATGCGATACGCACGGTCCGGATGCGTCGCGATATTCGGCCCAATGATGGATTCCTGCAGCAACTGGCCGACTTGGACATGGAACTGAAGCGCAAGAATCTCTATCCCTATTAGGGATGGCCTTCAACAATACGAGTATTGTGTGTGAAACAAGAAAAAGCAATTGCAACCAAAGAGAACGAAAAAGAAGAGGCAACAACAAAACGCTGAATGATGTCGGGGCCTTTGTCTGGGGGGGAAATGATAATGATAATGCAATACGTTGTGGAGCTGGAACCCTTCCAAATCCAAAAATCCAGCAAACTAACCAAAAAAAAAAAATAATAATAATAAAATAATAATAATCATAAAAGGAAAAGAAAAAGTAATATTGAAAATGTTGAAAAATTGTTGTTCTAAACAGAAAAAAAATAGTTTAAAAGGCCCAAAAAGCAAATGACTTATAAATGGTAACTTGGTCTTCTGCATATGCAAAACATACACGAACCCGAAAATATATACATACATATGTATATTAGAAAAAAACCTGTAATCATGGCATATATAAATCGCTATATACATACAGACATACGTACATATATACGATATATGGGAATCAAGTTATCTATTCATTCACAGACAGACAGACACTTAGAGACCTAGATTGTTAGACAGACACGATCAAAAACAAATAAAATGAAAAAACAATACTCGTTAATTGGCGATAAAAAAGAATCGATATATATATATATATAAAGATATACATATATACACTTCTATATGCGATATATGCATTGAACCTATATATACCTTTTGCCTATACCCTAGACATACAGATTTATATACATGTATTCCTTACACCCATATATAGTATATAGTATATATTTATATATAAAAACGTATCTTTTTTGTAACGGTTCATCTTTGTTAGAGTTTTTTATTTGATCCCCATGTTAAAGCCCCAAACCCAGAACAAAACAGAACAGACTACTAACTCTGTTCCCTCCACCCACAAAAACACCAACCCACAACCCCAACTCCCACATATAACACATAGATTTACTATGTTTAAGAAGAGCTGAAAAACTATATAGAACAAGAAACAATGTATAGAATCGAAACCAGATACTGATATATAACTCGTGTAATGGATATACAAACGCATGCGTTATATACACCTATACCAACCACACTATATATATATATACATATACACCAAGTGTGAAACAAAGTAATAAAACCAAAAGAAAACCAAAAACAACTCATATTTTCTAGTACATGTATAATGATGAGCAAAACCAAACGAGAATCAACTAAAAACTAAAACTAATGTCTAAGAAGTGATTAATATAACAACAACAACAACAACAACAAAAAAACAAACAAATACAAAATAAAGAAAAAGAAAAACCAACAAATTGACATCAGATTGAAATTACATTTCGAAATGTGTTATTTGGAATCTTTTTCAAATGCTTTTACTATGTGTTTGGATTCAGGGACTCCAAATATTTATGTTTATTTATATATCATTTCTAAATTATAGATTGTGGAGTAGTAGATGCTTTTATTATGAGAGGGATCTGTGAATATATCTGCGACCATTCCTAGCTGAGTCTCCACGGATAGATGATAGATATAAAATTAATTTCTAAATTTTAGTTTTTAGTTTTAAATTCAATTCAAATTTCTGTTTGAGTCGCTTTTGGGGACTTGGAATTCATAATATGATTATACAAATTTGGATATACTCGTGTGTACGCATGTATAATAACATATAGGGTTCTATGAAAATCTACTTAAAGAAAAGTATTCCAATATGGTATCTAATTATGGTAGAGTAAGGGGCTCTACAAAAATTCATTCTGTATGATTTTCTATGATTAATCACTATTTAGGCGTAAAGATATTGTATGGTAGGTATAATGTGTTGCGGAAATCGAAAGACATTCATATTCAATCCATATTCCATTACCAAAAAAAATTCTCACCACGTTGCAGTGTGAAGAAAATTGAATTAGATTTCCCTCCCATTTCCCACCTCTGAAAGCATCTCTTTGGAGATTGTACGTGTGTGTGGGGTCTCTGGTTGGGGCCATTAGGTCGCCTGCTAACTGCTTGGAAACACCTGCAGCGGCATTTATAGTCTGTTATCTAGTGCTCTGCTCAGCGCTCTGCTCCAGAACCACTCCCGGAGTGGTACTTGTAATTAAAACAGATGATAACCCTGCCTGTTGCTACCTGCAGATGGAAATGGTAGATGGAACATGGAAGATGGGAGATGGAGAGAGCGCCCTGCTAACCGCATAGTTGACCCTAATTTGGAACTATCAATAACTGGACTGAGCAGAACTCTAAACAGAGCTCGAGAGGAGGCCACCGCAAGATGGTTTAAACAAGAAGATGGTTGGTTCGTGGTGGCGCACACAGTCAAAACAATAAAATTAATGTCTCCGCTGTTGGGGTTCACGCGCGGGTTCATGCGAGGGATCAGCGGGTGCCACTTAAGTGATCTCGAAATGGAATTCCATCTAACGAAAAAAAAACCCTAAACAGGTAGCAGTTGTTAAAAGTCGTTGAACAACAAATGGAAACAACCATCAAGACGATGACGACGATGATTCTCCAAAGTATAAACACTGTGACCTGCCTGCCCATAAGAAATATCCCACACTCCGAGGAGGAGTTGTACACGTAAGAGCGTGCATAAAATGATGATATTCATGACAATAAATGAGGACTTGTGATACATAATACTCGCACTATTGCAAAATTAAACGAGGAGGAACGTGTGAGTCGCTTCTGGGGACGCGACTCTACTTGTACCCGTACTCGGGGCGGGGCGAAATTTTGAAATATACTTGTAGCAGTGTGATCTCACATGAGTCTGGAAACCAAATTTGGTTGCCTTAGCTCTTATAGTCTCTGAGATCTAGGCGCTCAACAAGACGGACAGACAGAAATGGCTATATCGACTCGGCTATTGATGCTGAGCAAGAATAAATATACTTTATGGGGTCGGAAACGTTTCCTTCTCTGCGTTACACACATCCACTTTTACCACAAATCTAATATACCCGTTAACTCTTTTCTTAGTACGGGTATAAAAATTTAATGTAAACTAAGGGAAGTCCAACCTTAAAACTGAATGAAAATGCTACTGGTATATTCTGGAAGAAAGTGCTGATATTTTAATATTTACATTTAAACTTACAAATTTTTTTATCAATAGAGAGAGAGTGGAAATATTTTTAATATTTACATATATTATATATATTTCATATTTAAATTTAATATTTTTCATAATTAAATTAAATATTTCATAGTTAAATTTAATTATTTTAATATTTACATTCAAATATGTTTCATATTTAAATGGAATATTTTTCATATACATATGTATGTGTGTAAGTTAAATATTTTTCGCATTTAAATCTGTATATATAAAAAAGAATCCCTATTTCCCTTGGTCACGACATCGCGCGTGAACGACTGGACCTTTGGTTATTGTTGGTTATTGTCAGGAGAAGGTTCTTATAAAAGAAAAAATTAAGAAAATTGCGCGGAATACTCGAAAATTTAAGAATACTCCGAAAATGTTAGTATTGAAGCAGGCCTTTCCAGGGCTATCAAACGTGTGCTTGATTTTTTGTATGGAAGTGTTACATAAATCAAAAAATAAATTCAGTCGGTTAATACCGATTTGGCTAATTGTTTTAAAATATTTTAAATGTGCCTGTTTGCTGAAAAGAGTTAGTTTGTTTTGTTGGTCGGTTTTGAAAATTGTTTTGTGTGAGAAATATATTAATATATGTATACAGATTAATAAAGATGCTGCACAAGAAGATGGTTGTTCAAATATGAATGAGGAAGATCGGAAATCCGTACGAGAAATAATAACATGAAGCATCCATATGCGTAGCGGGAGACGGAATGGCGGTCGATCAACTGAAGATGCCGGAAACGGGAATGAAATGCTGTGTATTTGATACCCTCCAATTATTGCAAAAGCAAATTTGTGTTGAACGTATTATTCGACTCACTTCTCATCCATGCAACCACAATGTGCCACAGTGAAACGTGGCCGGGTACAGCTAGTGATATACTATAAAATATATTTAATTTCATTTATGTAATATGGGATATTTAAATAACATAAGCAGTCTCTTCACTTTGATTTTAATAATAGTAATTATAACAGTTAATATAAATATGAAACATATATGGTTCAAAATTTAATGCATTATATAACTATTTAAAGTGTTTTATTTTTATTAGATTTAATATTTTAATCAGGTGGAGCCATAACAGATCATGTTGGGTAGTAGTTTTGGTAGATTAATCACTGTAACAGAGCACCAGCATCTATAGAGAATCACCTCTGCACTTGGTAAATGATAGCCCCATGGATCTATAAATAAAATAATATTTAGTAAAATAATATAATAAAATAATTGTAGGCTTTGTATTTATATAGATAAAACACTCCGAAGAGTGTATAACATCTGCTTTAAAAATTTCAATGCAACCTCAACTGTGTCTCTCCCGCTTCCTCTCTGGTCAAATGTCAAAAGGCAAAGTCCAGCAGCGCTATAGAGGCTACCAAATTGGCGTCGGTGGGGAGGGGAGGGGAGGGTTAAATATGGTTAAACTAGTTTTTGGTGTTCCCAGGCCGATACCCCCCCAGACGTAAGCCGCTAAAAATCATTTTTCAAAAAGCACACACACTGAGGTCCGACCCAACCCGACCCGAACATTTCTGTGTTGCCACGGTATAGGGATCTTCCTTTTGTGACACATGTTCAGAGAGGCGGTTGTGGGGGCTGGGGGTGGGTAGAGGGGGATTGGGCAAATAGATGAGGACTCTATGCACATGAAACAATTATTATTATTAATAAGTTAGTTTTACTCCACGTGCTACCTACCCCCGCTCTGCTCTGCTCAGCGCTGCGCTGCTCTATGCTGCCCTGTGTGGATGGATACCCGGGAATTGCGTTACAAGATTAAGCATGAAAAATGTTATGAATGTTTCCTCTGCTATAATTAATCTTCATCTGGCGCTAGCTACATGTTTTGGGGATGGTAGCGGTAGCGGCTAAGCGGTACGAGTGGGGGTGGGGGCTATGAGTGTGGCTACCATGCAAAAGAGTTAAATAATTATAAGCACACATACGAGTATTCCACACACACTACACACACTCCACATGACTCCGCAACGCAACCCTTTGTGGCACTCTCCCTCCTCTATGGCTCGTCTCGTCTCGTCTCGTCCGTAAGCTCTACAAATAGTGAATGGCTCCGCAGCTGTGTCCGGGGTGTCCTAATAGATGGTTTTGTCATTGCTGCTGCTGTTGTGTGCACTTATTGTTGTTGGGGATTCACCTTGTTATTTCTCTGTTTGTGCACCTGCAAATGTGTGGAAATGTTTGATGCAAAGAAACTGAAGCACAACAATGGCTTCTGCCATGGGTACGGGCTGTATATTTCTGCAAATATAAATCATAGGAAAAAGGTATAAAATATAAAAACAACGAATCTAGTTAAATTGGCCGCTCTTCATGGATCACGTTGCGTGATCTCCTTTCCGCGGCCACGGGCATTCACATATCCCTGCGTGGAGCCGCCCATCTCAATATGTACATATGTATGTACATATATCCCTAGTCCAGACGCTCATCCTGACCTTTTGCTCCTTTTGGTGGCGTACATTCAGTACGCTAATCTTCTTCACCTATCGATGATGCTTTGATGTTTTTTTCCAGTACTAGTCTTCAAGTAAATAGTCGTAAATATTCATAAATATTAATAGTCATGCTCCCCGGATCCCCACACGACCATAGAAGATGGCAAACTTAGCCGCAAATCATCTAATAGAAAACCTCGTTGTTGTGTGTCTAGGGGGATTCGATATTCCGGATATTTTTACCGGTACCATTTATGAACAGGCCCTGCCGATGACCTAGTGGGGGAACACTTTTGGTAAATTTCCTCCTCAGACGTAGATTAAAACCAGACGAAGGGACAGGACGCAAGGACACAGGGAACAGCAAGATCCAACCAAAAATGTAGCATAAAAATTAAAAATAAAAACCTTAACACAAAAAAAGAAAAATCCCTAAAGTTTCTGTGTTGCTTACAAAATTTAAGTGTGCAAATAAACTTTAACCTTTTATTGAGACATTAAAAGACTTCCCGGTTGATATATTCCACCGATTAGGAAAAGACGCCTTCCTTGATCTTAGAGTTTCCAAAGAGTAATTCAATATATGGGGCAAGATCTTTGGAAAATTATGGGAAATATGCAACACAATAGAAATGAAAGAATGAAGCAAAGAAAAGGGAGAGTTAATGCTCTGTTAATGCTGTTCAGAAATTGATTTATTTTCTCAGGTAATCGTGAAGTTGGACATGGCTGATCCTCAAAGTAGTGTTGCACAGATTTTTTGCAGAGCGATTTCTTTTGTATTGAAGAGCAGTGAAAGATGCTGCGAATTTGTGCCTTTCCTGTCTGTTCAGCTTATGGCAGTAAATCATTGTAAATTTATAGCCTCGAAATCCCTAATTTCGATATATGTAGAACTCTTCCATCTGTTTAACTTCAAACAACTAAAGACTATTTACCTCACTGGGGATTCCATTTCCCCGTCCATAACTACATACATATGTTATTTGCATTTTGTGCATAACAATTTCCCTTCAAAGTTTTTTAATATAAATTATTTAATTAAAATGATGGCAACAAAAAAGCAAAAGCTGCAAACATTTCAATACACTTTTAGGAGTATTTTCTAGCTGATTGTTTCATAGATGGGGGGATTTAGTTTAAAGCCAAACAATTATTAATTATTAATGAGCTTGGAGAGCTTTGGGGAGAAATAAGGCAATAAAGGCAATAAGGGCAGACAGAGCTTAAAGCACACACAACTTGAGCAAATATTAAATGCATTTTGAGAGTGCAACAAAAATTATTCATTCAAAACCGGAGAGGTGGAGAGGTGAAGTTCTGGGATGGGGGCGAGGATATTTTGTGGTTGCTCGACGAAGTGAAAAACAATAAATAATGCAGCCAATTAAAACTTTGGCTGTTTGGCTTCAAATGCAACACCAGCCAGCAGCAGCAGCAGTGGCAGCTACGGCCGTGGTAATACGGCGGGGGCACGAACAACAAAATGCAACACCAATAACATCAAAAACAATGAAACAACAACAGCACTCAGACTCACACTACCACTACCAAACGCCCCCAAACTAATTGACAAACAAGAGGGCAAATTGATTGCAATAAAGCACATGGCATATTGGGTCAACGTCAACCCCAACCCACTCTCATTCCCATTTCCAAACTCATACCATATTCTCCGTACTCTGTGGCAGATCCATGCCATACATTTATATGCACAGATATGGGCTTCACTCCACGTATATCTGGCCAATGCCATGTGATGGACTGACAACAATCAATTGAATCAAAAAGAGCAGCCAAGGCACGGAGCAAGTCCGTTTCTAAGCGAATACCAGAATACCCTTCATCGGAGAGGCAGCGAAGCCACACTGGGAGAGAGGGAGAGAGAGCGGTTGTCACGACGGGGTAGTTGTTTTGCATACGAGTATTCCGAGCATAATAATAATGGAATCGAAATGTCTCCTATAGTTAAAGTTAACATTAATTTATTTCTGAATTATTGTTAATTTATCTTCTTTTTTTATACAAAATAAAATAAATATAAATAATAATAAATAATTTTTATTAATACTTTTGAAATATGTAGGTAAGTACTGTAATTTTTAATTTTTTTATGATTTTCCTTGGATAAATCCATTATGTTAGCGCTGATCTTCAGTTATATAGTAATGGCCATTTTTAGTTTAATTGAATAGCTCTTTTCTGAACATAAAACGCACATCCAAATAATATGACTTTCCTGGGCAGAAATCTTGCCCAATTTTTCTGTTTTGAACAGCGTAGAACCCATATGCTTGCCACTAGAAAAACAACAAAAAACAACCAGAAATGTGGCTAGTTCTTGCAGTTGTATAGTTCTTATATAGTGATACGATTTGGACTGGAATCATCTTTAGAAACAATAAATTATTGTTATTTTGGAGCTGTTTTTTTTTTTTGTAGACTTAAGTTTTATGAATATTTTTCAGCCCCCAACTGTAGGACTATTTTGAACAGATGAAGTCAAGTTAAATCCTTTTTCTCTGGAAAATTATAGTACCCTCAAGGGCAGAGGGTATAGGCAACAGGCAGGCAGTCCAGCCTCACGGCTACTCGAAATTATTATTATAAACTTCTTCACTTTTAATGGAATTGTTATCAAAACACATTAAAAACGACAGACAAGGAGAATGAGTGAGTGAGTGAGTGAGTGAGTGGTGAGTGTGAAGGGGTATGGGTATGGGGCTGGGTGGCAAGCGGCATGGGGCATGGACAAGAAGACGAAACACACGCAACGCAATGCAATACATTGCTTCGCATCGCATCGCATATCAGAGAGAGAGAGAGAAAAGAACCAATCAAATGCACTTTGTCAATGCCAATTCACACAATAAATCTACAGAAAGATAGCACCGTGCCAGACAAGCGGCAAGGAGGAGAATGGAAGGGAGAGGCAATGCAGCGGATGCAGGCATTGGACAAAAGGGTGGCAGGGGCAAGGCAACAAAAGAGCGAAACATGAGAAGCGAGTAAAACAAAAATGAGAACTTAAAGAAAAAGCTCACCAAATATTGAGGTTAACTTAAGCGCCACAAAGCGACGCTTTAGATACACTGGACAACAAAGAAAAAAGAAAGGGGAAATCATACAGGGAAGGCAGGTCTGACGTCTCTGGTGGAATATATGATCCAGAGAAAGGGAAGTCTGGCCTCTCTGGTGGCATCTCTGTGTCAATCTACGCCTACACGTGACTGTCTAAAAGTCAGAAAATGTCTCCAGATGGCAGAAGCTGTTCAGATTTTCTGTTCAATAGATCAAAGACAAAGTGAAACTCTATATCCATATATAAAATCTGAATAATTCAAGACAAATCGTGCAAATTATAATTGCTGGTCACGCGACATGCAGCAGCGCCGCTCGGTTACAAAGCTTCATTTTGGAATTAACGAATAATATTCTGGCCAATTGGATGATACTCTCAAACCATGGTTTAGGGTATGAGAAGGGGCAACGTAGTATATATGTCTGCTGCTCTTTGTGGCATATGCAACAGAGAGGCAAGGCAAACAACAGAATGTTGAAAAGAGTTTTGAATTTCATTCTGAAACTTCCACCCAAAAATGCTTTAAGCTGATCATGTTTTGGCGTGCTCTTCATGTTGGGTAAGACAGGCTCCACAAGACAAAGAACCTTTCACAAACAAAAACAACAAAAAAACCAAAAAAAAAAAAGAAAAGGAGCCTAAACAATCATCAGGCATTGACCCCACTGCTGATAGCCACGTGCCCCCAAGGCTAACAGAAAGGGTAGCCACATGGCATCGGCGATTTCCAATTGGAATTGTGGAGCCTTCTACCTGTGGAGCCGCCACGCCCTCGCGAATCCTCCAGCGGAAGATCAGCCGTGCTGACACCTCTCCACAAAGAGGCAACCAAGTAATGGCAGCTGCTGCTGGCGGCCATTAGAGGCTCATTATGGGGAGACTGCGACTGCGACTGTGAATGCGCCGGCGCGACCTGACACTTTGTTGATTTTTCTGCACTGACATTTTTTTGTGTGGATTTTTGCATTTCTCATTAATTTCGTTTGTTGTCTAACAAAACGTAACAAAAAAGGAAACAACAAAATGGAAAAAAATAACAAAAACAACTAAAACTTGGACACGCTTCGACGCCTATTGCGCCTGCGCGTGCGAAATGTTAGAGGAACATAAAGAATTGTCTTTAAATTAATGTTGAAAATTAAAAACTTCACACGCACCTATCTCGACCATGAAAAACATGTGCGAAAGAGAAGAAGAAATGGAGAAAGAGAGAGGGGAGAGAGAGAGAGAGAGAGAGAGAGAGAGAGAGAGAGAGAAGGTAAAGATGAGTGTGAGGGTGATATAGAGATATACTAGATGGACTGCAGCGGGACGGACCTGAACCCACGCCAGAGACCGACAGCGTCGTCGTCTGGCAAGTCACCAAAGTTTGATTGACGACAGTAGTCGACGTGAGTCTGATAAGAGACAGATGCAGTGGCTGAAGAGAGTGTAGAGGGGAGAATGGTAAATGAAGAGAGAATGAAAGAAGAACGTACAGTAGAGAGAGGAAGAGATGGATATCTGCATGGAAATTGGATATACACTGACCGATGTATACTCTTTTGGGGATCCAAAGGAAATGATTGCGACAGGGGAAATAAATAAAAAGTTCAGAGAGAGAGAGAAGGAAAAACAAGAACTCTGCATACAAGAAGATAGAAAGAGAAGAGAGAAAATAAAGGCAGAATAGGGAAGAAATGTAGACACAGAGAAAACCGAGAGGAAATAAAATAAAATAAAGAAAGTGTTAAAAGGAAGCCACTCGGCAAAAATAAAAGTGTCAGAAGAAGAAAGAGAAAAAAATATAGTTATAGAAATAAAAGAGATAATAGAAAAGGCTAGAAAGAGAGCCGTTCATTTATGGGGAATTGTTAAAGTGAATGTGCTCTAGTTGGATCTGGTTTATGCTTCTATTTTTTTTAATCGAACTCAAGACATTTTCTATAATTATATAGACATGATAGTCGGAAAAGAACACCCCTAATATTATTTCATACAAAATCCGAGCTTAGTCTGCGCCCTAATACCCACAATGTGCCCCTTGCGTATCCACAAACGTCTGCCCATAGCAGAGCTACCTGGCAATGTAATGTTTAGGCCCTGTACAAGGTAGGTAGGCCTAGGCCTTACAGGCAAGGGCCTTCTTACGCTCTTACCAATTAAGCAAATCGACGCCAAGTGCGTGTTCCGCGTTCACATCCGTCGCACAGTCCGTGGGGAGTGAAAGAGAGGTGTGGGTGGGGGTGGGGTGCACAGGTAGGTGTAGGGGTGTCATGCGTCAGCGAGCAATACGCACAGGCGGCGGGGGGTTGGGGTGTAGTAAGAGAAATGAGCGAGGAAACAATGAGAATGCGTGGCTGATGAATTACTTGCGATGTGGAGTGTGAAGCCAGTGGATGGGGGTAGAACACATGGGAGGGGGGGCAACGGTTATAGCCTGGTCAAGTGCTTACCTCTCTCTCTCACACTCACACTCTAGCTCATTTCCTCTCTCTCTTACCAGCTCTAGTTCTAGCCAAAAGAGTGACGAATCGTCAAGCTGCCCCTGAAAATGCATTGCGGTCTTGAAAGAGTGCAACAAACACACAGAAAAAAAAAATATAGAAAAACGAAGGCAGTGATAGAGCATTGAGAAGGAAGGAGATGGTGCCACAGGGAGTGCGGTAAAGTGGAGCGCGGGGTAGTGGGGTAGAGGGCACTACAGATGGTGATCAATCTTAAGAGCTTTGACTGAGTTTCCACACTGACAAAAAAAAAACGAAAATACTCGTTACATCTTTGGAAATTCTCATTCTCATTTTTAATACAATTTTTAATCCTTTCCGAAACTTTCATTTAAAAGCTATTTCCTCTTAAGGAAACCAACCCAATTTATGCATCAGAAGGTTGTAGGTTGGACCTTCTCAGAGGCATCACCAAGGTCTCAGAGTTTTCGAGAGGATTGCAAATGCGAATTTACAATATACATTATGCTGGGCCAAAATTTGATACAATTTTTCCAGCTGACACCCTTTTATTCTGTTCTTTGTTAGTAAATAAAATTATACAATTTTGTTCAAATTTTTAGTGTTATGTTTGGCGGTTGCTACCTTGAAAAGAAAATACACTTTTTTGGTTAATATACATTAAAAAGGTATTCAGGTATTTTTTTTTTTCTAGTTACTGTTAAAAAATTAACGATTGGTGAAAATAAGGAAGTTCCGCTGAGCTTGACAAATTTAGTTAACTTGGTCGCAAAAACTTGTGCAGGTTCTTTACTGCCAATAACTGATTAATGACGATATTAATGGTATCAATATATATGCAATAGATTTCACCACATTATCCAATTCATTCAGCAAAAAAATTTTTTTTCAATTTTATCTGTTTCAATAAATTTGTAAAATTTGGTAGCAACCTCTAAAAAATTTGTTTAAATAAAAATTAAAACTTTAATATTACTATCAAGCCCAAGATAACAAAATAAAGGGGTGTCCCGTTGAAATTAAAAAAACATTTTTTTTTTTGCTTAACCTAATGTATGTTCAGACATACGAGTATGTACATAAGTTCATTTAAAATCCTGAATATTCGAAATATTATAGTATCACACAAAACGTAATTTTTTCTAGATAATATATTTTATGTGTGTGTTATGTAACTAATAACTCACAGCTTAAAATATGAAATATTGAAATATTGCAAGAAATATGGTAATCCTTTAACTTGGATATTTTAATTTAATTAATAATTTTACTTTAAGTATTATTTGCCAGCATATTTAAATTAAAAATTCCTTTAAAACTACTGAAAATATACCTACATATACCTACAGCTTTTTATATTCATTTTATACACTTATTTTTATTACAGAACTCCACACATTCCAAACAGTTTTCTCAGATATTTTATTTTGAGTGCATTTACTGCCGTAGCACACATATTTATACAATTTCTTTGTGGGTGATTCCTTTCTGGCCAAAGTTCAGAGCATATTTCACATGTCCCGGGTAACGCTTAATAATTTGACAGCTCCTTTGACAGATGAGCCAACCCAAAAAAAAAGTAAAAGGATCAGATGTTGTTGCTGGATAAAGAGAGCGAACGCAACGAGAACGAGAGCACGCTGGTCTCTGGTCTGCCAGCGTCTGCCTGCCGCGCTCTCAATAATAAATTAGCTAAGAAAAAACAACCAAAAGGAGCAAAAACCCTTCAGCCCGAAACAAAAATGTAAACTGTAAATGGAACAAGAAACCCAACGAGCGACAAATGCAATTTCGGGAACGCATTTCAATGGCCACACGGGACACGGGGAGGGCGCGCGGACTGGAGTGGCGTTCCAGTTGGAGTTTCGCAGTTTTGAAGTCTGGGCCTTAATAGCCATTAGCTGGGCAATTTTCTCAGCCAGACAGGCAGACAGACGGAGCATGCACATGTATGAAAAATTGGCAGAAACGCATAAAAAAAAGCAAGCCAGAATGAAGCCGAGATCTGTTGCAGAGAGAGAGAGAGAGGGTGTACTCGACCCAAGGGAAAACTTATTTATAAACACAAGAATATCACTGTATGATGATTCAAGTTATTTTTTCATACAGGTGATTTAAAAAATAAACCTGATCGATAGAAGAAAGAATGAATTTCCAGGTATAGAAATAGTTTCTGTCTGTTTTTACAAATCCCTCTGTCATTGTCTTAGATCGTTTATATTCTGTATTAATTAATCTATTAAAGGTTATATTTCTTTCCTTTGGTCCCACAATCAATGTGTGTCTCCCCAAAGCTTTCACATATCTCATACACCCCGCTGCTGTCCATTTTGGTGTCGAACAGGGTATGCGTTGAACAGTTGGAGCAACCAGATATGTATCCTCGACGACCAGCTGCAATCTATCAACCGACAAAACGCCTGCAGACAGAAACAGAAGGAAGCAGCACCACACACACCAAAAAATAACCAAATAAATATGAGAAAAAAACAAACAATAAATAAGTAAAAAAAAAAAATACCTTCCAGAAAACGTTCCGTAAAAATTTGTGGCCAAACGAAAACTGCGAAAAAAACGAATTTATGTAAATATTAATACGCAACATTTTGGGGCCATAACAATTTGTATTCAGTGTGTTTTTGTGTGTGTGTGTATGCGAGTGACAAATATACCAATTAAATAAATGCCAAAAAATAAAAGGCTTAATGCCAAAAGAATATGCAAATAAACATTTATTAAGCTAAATCACATGCAAAACATAAAAAGCTCCAGCTGAAAAAGTGGTTTATAATTTGGGAAAAAATATATATGGGTAGTACACACTAGGTACAAATAAAAAAAAGAGTTTTAATACTTTAGAAAATCAATCATCAGATGTCATATTTATTTACCTTCGTACGTTCCTCTTTCATTACCTGTACAGTAATCTATTCTCAATATAATTTCTCAGAATATTCTAATATATTTCCTTACTTATTTGATCATGTGTACTTACATATTTATATAAATTAGTCAGCTTATCAACAAAAAGATTCTCTAATTTCATAACATTTCCCTTTAATGTGTTTTTTGTTTGGGTTGAATTTCAATATATACGAGTATATTTTTCTCTTTATATACTTAGAATTCCTACAAATTCCGTGCATGGAATTCATAGTATACATATAGTGTCTCCGTCTCCTCTGATCAGTGTCTCTGCTGCCATCGTAAGCTTTATCCTTTGTCAGCATCTTTTGCTGACTGAGATTTTTTCGTCTGCAGTTCATTAAATGTGGACTTGAAGTCGCTTTCGAGTATCTGTATCTAAGTATGGCTATATCTCTTCGCCTCAATGTACGAGGATGTGTGGTGTCGTGTGCGAGTGTGTCATTTGAGCGTCATTTATGCGCCACATTCAACATTATCAGCATTTATTCTTCTCTGCTCTTATCATCGTCTCATCACCACTTTTTTTCTTTTGCATTCCCTCGACAATGAGTACCATGATTTCGACCAAATGTTTGCCATGCAGTAAGTTACGTTAACTAAACTTAAGTTAAGTTACATGACGGATCATATAACACATATAACATATAAGAATGCAAGTTCCATAGGACATAATACTAAATAGTTTCTTTCCAATTTTAATCTAAGCAAAGTATACAAATGTGCAGTTTTGATCTGATTTTTAGAGAATTTCAGGAAATTTGAACCAAATCGAAAGACTTTCTTGACCCTACTTTAAAGAGAGACCTGCGCTAGTGGCATTGAAATTATAGGAAGTAAGCCAGATATTTCTATTTCTTCAGAAATGATAGATACGCACTAGAGAATCATTATTGGGGATGGCTTAACGTACTTTAACATGTTAGATCTATTGTATTAGACCAGCTTCTGAGGCTAGAGCTCCTCTTTTAATCCGATTTTCTGCAAGTTTCTTCCTTGAAAGAAGATGTATGTATGTATGTCCTGTCGCATCCTGCAAATGATGCATCAAATGATGCATCCTGTTAGGGTATCCAAATCTGCGGGCACATAAGTTAGTCTTTCTTACTGGTTTTTGGTTTTTATTTCGCTATTTTTGCAACGTAATTTCAGAGCTGGATACCAGGGCTGTGGGATGGTGCCTGGGTATGGGCATGGGTTCAGGGCCCAGTTAAAACAGGAGAGTGGCGAGCAGCGGGGAGGGGTTGGGCTGTGGTGTGGTGTGTGGCACGACAAGTGCTGTTGTCGGTCTTGTTCTTGTTCTTGTTGTTCCTGTTGTTATAGCCAACGATGCTGATAACAATGTTGGATGATGAAAGCCATTGATGGGCGCTGCAGAGAGCGTGAGTGAGTGAGTGAGTGAGTGAGTGAGTGAGTGAGTGAGAGAGAGAGAGCCATGATGATGGGCCCTGACGACGACGATGATGATGACAATAATGATGATGGTATCGTCGTCTGGCTGAGTCCGAGAGAGAAAGAGAGAGAGAGAGAGAGAGAGAGAGATATGAAGCGGTTCATATAAAACATATAAAGTTGCGCTTTATCAACAATGTGTCCAATTTATGGCATGTGCGACAGGGACAGGAACAGGGACAGGGACAGGGACACAGTGCTGGGCGAGATAGAACCGTTACTTGGCTTTTGCCAGCGATCTGCGCTCATCCCCCCTCGCTCCCACTTATTATTTTTATTGCTCGATGCTGTCTCACAGGCGCTGTCGATGGCATCGCTGCGGCAGGCAGCCCGCGGACGCACTTAGCCAAAGTGCAGTAACCCTAACGTTAGCACCCATTCCCCCGCCTCTCGCCAACTACCCACTCCAGTTCGCTCTCTCTCTCCCGCTCCCACTCCCACTTGCAAGTGTCACGTGCATGGGCGGGCAGAGAGAGGCAGAGGACAGCGACAGATGATAGCTGGACAAGGCATATGAATAAGAAGGTCAGGCACTCCCCCTAATCGGATGCACCAGTTGCCTAATAACCCTCAATTGCTCTCTACCACAGCCTCGAAGGCATACACCTTTATTGGACATACCTTGGACGGCGGCAGAGACGATGCGGCCGACAGAGACCCAAAAAGATAAGCAGAACAACAGCAAGAAATCAGATTTCGTTGTAATTGATTTCTATGATGCGTGAGAGGTTTGAAGAGTGGGGCGGGGGAAAGGGAAAAGAGAAGTGTGTGTGTGTGTGTGGTGCGAGCAGAAGGTAAAAATGTGTTAATTACAGGTTTTCTTTTGGGTTATAATTAAACAACAACATTAATGAGAGCAAAGTGACAACAAAAACAAAGACGCTGCTTGCCTCTCTCAGACTATTGCACTCTGCTGCTGCTGGTGCTGCTGCTGCTTCTCCTTCTCTTTGCTGCCGACTGCGCTGCACTCTTCTCCGCTAATTCTGCTGCTGCTGCCTTCTAATTGATTTCTCTGAAGCGTGAGAGGGCGGGCTAGATGGAAGAAGAGCTCATGATGAGCATCGTGGAACAGCTGGATGGACGCACAGCTGGAGAGGGGGGGCACTGTGTGTGACATCTTACACCTTTTTGAGGTCACAATTAAAGAGCATTTACAAAAATGAGAGCAAAGAGACGATGTAACACCTGCTGCCGCTGCCCCTCCCGCTCACCACACACACTCCCCCGAGCGTCTACTCTGTGCTGCTAAGATGCTTTTGCTATGCAAAACGTTTTCCACCGACGCTTTTTTCACACTAATCGAAACGCTGTACACACGAATATCAAGTTGGTCTTTTGCTGGCGAAATCTTTTCCTAGCGATGGAACGTGAGATCAGGATTTCCCATTGGGGAAATGCATTGGTGAAAGGCTTCAAAAGCCATCGTTGTAAAGCGTATCATGTAACAGGCAGTCTTATCGTTGCTGCTGCCTCTCTACTCTGTTGCATTCTCCTGCTGCTGGGCTGCTGGGCTGCTGGCTGCTAGCTGCTGTGACTCTTGACAGATGCCGATGGCAGTTTGTCGTGGCTGCCGCTGTCAATTAAGTCAAATATGATCGAGTGTGCGGCGTCATAAATCTCATACAACTGTCAAATTTTAGACAACTTCAGACTGCGACACAATCCACACACCGTACCGCACCACACCACAAAACGCCACGCCACACAGTGTCCACATGGCGTGCGCGTGTGCATGCTTTTGTGTGCGACTGTATGTCCAACACCCAACTATGGGCAGGCAATTGGAACTGCAACTTCCACTGCCACTGCCACTGCGACTCCAACTCCAACTCCACATTTACAGCAATTAAGCCAAGACATAATCGTAGGCTAAAGGAGGGGATATCGAGTAGTGGGGGCACCACATATTGTCTGGGAAACGAGTCAAAGAATTTATAATTGTTTGCCTTTTGATTTATATGCTACATCGAGGCGCATGGAGATCGGGTTTTCCCAATGGGCATGACTGTGTAGGGAAGGGAACAACCAAAGCTATGATTAAACACAAATAATACTGAAAATACCAACAAATGCCACTAACTATTTTATATCAATACACTGAAAACACCAACATAAATGTACCTTTACTAAAAATACGAACAAATACCATTAAATATACTGAACAAATTCTGAAAATACCATACAAAAAACACTAAATATCCTAAAAATACCATCCAATACCTACAAATACGACCTGTATTAGAAATATTCTACGTAAACTAAAAAAAATACTAATAAATATACTAAAATAATATTGAAACCAACAACTATCAAATATACTACCATAAATCTAAAGATACCAACATTTTCCAAAAAAAAATACAACTAAGTACTACTTAAGTTAAAGCCTAGTACTCAGATCCAAGAACTGTTTGCTAGCAAAAATATGTCATATATTCTTCTAGAGGCCAGTGGTGTGACCAGAGGTGTGACCAGAGCTCTTCATTCCATACGGTTACACTGCTCAGACAGCTGCTTGGTTTTGCTTAAAGTTAATAAAATGCACTTCATTGGCTGGTGTCGCTCTTCCCCAGGCATATCCTGGGTTCCCCAATATTAATTTGCCAAGGAAATGTGTTTGACTACACTAGTCAACACAACAATTAGGCTGTGGCCCAAAATGAATTTTTCTTATAGATTTCAGGGCTTAAAATTTTTTAACGAATTATGGTTTCTTTTATGGTATATTTTTTTTTTTAAGAATTTTTTAAAATCTGGTGTTTTTTAAATTTGTTTTCAGATGTAGTGCTTCTATTTTTCACATAACATAAGTACCTATTTGTTCTGGTTGCATAGAATTTTGTAGTTCTAAAAAGTTGGCAAATGCAGCTATAAGGACTAACCCCCGATACTTTGTATCTGCAGCTTAAGGCCTGGAAGATATTAAGCTTTAAAATTCAAATTTCAGAATTTTTGTTTTTTTTTTTTTAAATTAAAAAGAAGCGAGAACAAACGACCCCTTATTTTAAATTTTGATGCTAAAAACTCGGGAGAAGAAAAATAATTCTTGGCATGCATTTTTGAGAACAGCAAAGTTCTTAGCAACCAGATATAAGATACTTAAGTTATGTGAAAAATAAAAGCACTAATTTCAGGTAAAATTAGTTTTGACTCGTTTTGGTCAAACGGCTGCAAGTTGACCGTTTATCCATAGATTTTAATGAACAATACCTTAAACGACACCTAATTAATGCGTCTAACTAAAACTAAAAATGCATGCCTTGAATTATTTTTTTTTCGACTTTTCCTGAGTTTGTAAAGTCAAAATTTCGGGAAATTATACCGCAAAAAAATTATGAAATTTGAAGTTGAAATCTTAATATCTTCCAGGCTGCAGGATCAAAGATTCTGGGTCGGATTTATAGCTGCATTTTTTAGCTTTTTAGAACTGCAAAATAAAAGCACTACCTCTGAAAAAAAAAACATTAAAAAAATATCAGATTTTAAAAAATTCTTTAAAAAAACTAAACCATAAAAAAAACCATAGTTCGTTAAAAAATGTTAAACCCCGAAATCTATAAGAAAAAGTCATTTTGGGCCACAGCCTAAATGTCGTATTGACTAGTGCTATCAGCAGCAGCAGCTGAAAACAGTTTGTGCCCGGTTTCATACGAATATCAACCCTGATTCTGTTCGCGAGGTGTTTTTTCGGATCTGAGTACTAGGCTATACCACAAAAACCCCAATACAATACTTAATACTTAAAAGTAATAGCAATGGCAAAAATTAAGACTCAGGTCTCGAAACAAAAACGTCTTGAGCTATGTTTGAACATCTTCAAAGACTATATGTTCTCTGACTGATATTTTCAGTGGTAAGTTTGCACAGTGATCCGATCTTTAATGAAAGATCTTTTCGAAACTGAAGATATTTCTGAGCAGGTAAGTTACTTCCAGGGCTTCGCCTATTCCCTTTCTATTCATCAAAGAGACAGACCATCATTCGTTTGTACATTTTATATTGATCAAGGAAACGTTCACATTTGTGTAAATATTGCAGTTATCCCAAAAATTATTATTCCGACGATCTCTCTACCTCTCTATATTATTTTTCACGATTTTTGTTTTCCATTTTTCAGATGTATTTGCTTCGTGTTTACACGTTCACACCAACAACACATCTCGTTTTGTTTTGACTTTTTTGGGGCTACGCTACGGTTCAGTTTATTTATGTTTTATGTTCCATTCACTAAACCGAAACGGAAAGCAAATTTGGAGCACTTGCTTGGCGGCTTTGAATGAATAAAAAAAAAACTTAAAAAAAACATACAAAACTACAGGTGAGGTGAAGCAGCAGCCTCTCCCTCTCCCTCTCTCTCTGTCTCTGTTCTGTCTCTGCCACTCACTTTAATGGAGTAAATTATACAATTTACCCGATAATCATATAGTAGCTTTAGTGGGCGTGACTCAATCCCAAGTGAGTCGCTGCGATCCTCAGCTAAGTGAGAGTCCGTACCAGAACTAAGTGAATATTTGTGTGTGTATTTTAATGTGCCTCGAAAAGGCATGAAAATACTCGTAAGTAATACAAGAAACGAATCACTTTTTCAAGCAGGTAGTACTAAGAAGTACAACCTGGCGGCTTTATGGGTAGAGGGGACAACTAGTGGTGGCTGTTGGCGGTTGGTTGTTGGCTAGTGGCCAAAGAGGCCAAGATCACAGCAGCCACGATACCGATCACCGTAGACTCACTCTGGCGGAGAGCGGCGGTCGAAAAACTCCAAAGCTCAAGAACATTGCGATGAACGGATTGATTGAATCGCATTACACGAACGAACCACCGCAGCGGGGGGATGGATTGGGGACAGAGCAGTGCTGCATCACAGTGGTTGGGTAGCCCCAACAAGCAACATTCAAACATCTATTCTAGGGATTGTTGTTTCATCTGGTAGGGAAATTGTTTTGAAATATTAGCAATCTTGTACGTGCTTTGAATCGTCATTTGGCATTTGAAAGATCTTCGCTATGCATAGATCGCACAATAGTAGAAGTATTTGGGCACGTCGCTTGGCTAAGACCCAAATTAATGGGTTACCAGTATTTTCTTTGGAATTGCTGTATGATTTTTTCTTATGTATTCCTTCTTTTTTCTGTGCTTTCAAGCAAGAAAGAGCAGAAAAGAATATGGCAGGTAAAATGATAGAAAAAAGTTCGATCTGTGATGCATTTACGCGTAAAAGTCTCACTGGGATAGAGCATATATTAATGCTTACTGCGAACATTCTTTCTCTATCCAATTTATTCAATCTCTATTCATATTTATTTCTATAGCAAGCTTCCTAATTGAGTTGAATTGCACTTTTCTAATATTATGCATATAATTCTAGCTTCCAGTTTATTCCTCTACTCTGCTCACTGATTGTGGTCTCCAATTAATAGTTTTCATCGCGCACAGAACATTCTTTCTGTCTAAATTATTATGTTTAATGTTTAATTATGAGTATATTTGCTACCTTTGCTTTGCTAATTACTGCCAAACATTTTTCAACTTAAATGAAGTCACAAATTTGATTTGCCTTTATTAATTAGGTGTATTTATTTCCAAATGAATTTAATTCCCCCTTTCATATCATACTCGCTGCTTCTTTTTGGGTTTGTTTTGTATTATGAGTATATTTACACATTTTTACCCAAAATTCCAACCGAAATGGAATGTTTGGCATGGCAAACGAAAACTTTTTTGGCGAACATTTTGATTGGCGACTGAAAAAATTTGCTGCGGCTCAAACTTTGAGTCGAAATTTATCAAGACAATTAAAATTGTAATTTAATTTTTTTTTTTTTTGTGCGCTTTGTTTTGGGAAATGTGTTTTTAATTTGCGGCATCGGCGGAGGCGCCCACTGTGCAATGGTCAGGGCCATGGAGTGGACCCAATATGCACACACAGAGATCTGCTGTTGCTCCCCTTCCCTCCCCTACCCCATCCCTCCTCAACGACTTTTGTCTCTCGAAAATGCTTTGCATCCGAAAATATTTGTTCGTTTTTTTTTGTTGTGTTGTGTTTTGTTGTTGTTGTTTTTGTTAGTGGTCCACTGTGAACAGCATGATGCCATCAGCAACAAGCATTGACCACGGCCTGGACTTCAGCTTCAAGCTCCAGCCAAGCTGCAAGTCGAAGTTGGAGTCGAAATTGGAATCGAAGTTATCTCTATGCATTGCTCGGCGGCCTTCAATCTATGTCTGTGCAGCCATGGAAATGAATTCTGGCCAACAAAAACAGACACAGACACAGACACAGAGAGAGAGAGATCGAAAAAGTTCTCCCATGATGGTGGCAACCTTTTGCTTGGGGCAGGCAACCTCAAGGCTCCGTTATCGGCCCATGCATATTTGCATAGCTCTCAATTCTTCGATCCCTCTCCACGTTCTCCCTTCCCTTCCCTTCCCTTCCCATCCCTTTCTTTCATTTCTGCTGTGTTGCATATTTCCCATAATTTTCCAAAGATCTTGCCATAAATTAAATTACTCTTTGTAGACCCTCACTCAGATCAAGGAAAGCGCATTTCGCTAATCGTTAAAATATATCAACAGTGAAGTCTACAATATCTTTCACCTGCACTATGAGAAGTTTATTCCAGGAAATATCACACAGCAAGTCGGCTTATAGCTGATGAAAATCCACATCTTAAACTCTATGACAACAATTTTGAAGTAGTTAGAACTTAATTTAAAAATTGCTCTAATAGAAATAAAAGCTTAAAAGAAATTCTGAACTTATATGAAGACTTAAATTATGTGGGTTATATCTGGAAATTTAATTATGGCAAGTATTGTATCTTGTTTTACCATCAATCTATCCTCCCAATCAGCTTCCTCAACATTTGCTTGATGTACTTGGAGGCCACGTGTCCAAAGGGAGCGATGGTTATTCTGTGGTGCAGCACACACCATTAAATGATTGAACAGCATCTCCTGACGCGGCCAATTTTCACATGGGCCCTGCTGTAGGTCCAGGCTGCGGTCAGTTATCTCAATGTGCACCTCGTCATCCTCCATCCTCCAGGCCACTGCATCGATTTGCCTATTGTCGGCGACCTGCAACTGGTTCACTTTATTCCGTAGGTGAATTTTTGTTCTACGAGTTGAAACCTTAGCTTACTTTGTTGGGGAAAAGCTACAGAATACGTAGAGGTTTCAGTATACAAAGTGCTGTGGCCGAATGTGGGAATGTGTGTCCGTTCACTTATGGGAAATTACTGTGGTAAAAGGACTGGCATAATCTGAATAAATCTGCACTTGAACTCCTTGCTTAGCTCATTTTTGAAACATATTCAAACACTTATTCATAGAAAGGAATGAATCGATCATACGATCGTTGGATCTGCTGGGCTAGAGAAAACATTCAGGTTGTACCTGAAGATCGATTTCCTGCAGAATTGAATAGTTTGCTGTTCAATTCAATTGCCTGGTGTATTCACATGCTTATTCACACTTGTGCACACTCATTCACAGGCTTATTCAACGCAAGAGAGGGCAGTGAGAGGGGCAGCCAAAGCAATTTGCATTTTCAGTTTGGGTTTGTGGAACAATTGACAAATGATTCATAGGCCTTCTTGTCCGAGCGATCGATAAGCATTTCAACGGGTTGGACAGTCATGCCTCCCCATGCCTCACATGCCTCATTCTCCCCCCCTTCAACATTCAGTGGGAGACACTGAGTGCCCTTGAAAATGGCAAAAACACATGCTCTCTACCAACGATCCCTGGGCTCCATTGGAGCTGCCCCTTTTGTGGCCAGTCGCCACAGTATTGTATGTCCACAGACCACAGTCTACAATCCATTTTGAAGTTGAAGTTGATGTGGCCCGAAGTGAAGTGAAAAGAAGTGAAGTGAGTGGCACACAAAAGATGCCTGAGCCACACAGCAAAACAACAACAGAAACAACAAACAACCAACAACCAACAACCAACAGCCAGTGTGGAGACCACAAAACGGCAATTACATTGCCACATTTGCCAGAGAATCGGTGATGGAGCTCTGCCCCTGCCCCTGCCCCCGCCTCTGCCTCATTGCTGTGTGGCACATACAAAACAAATACAATCATAAATAATATGATTATGATACCACATTCGCCATAGTCTGGGGGCGCAGGCGCGCACTCTTGCATTCTAAAGAGGAGCCACAGCCACAGCCAAAGACCAAAGACCAGAGCCCCCCAACAACAACAAAGTTGACAAAACAGAAGATGGAAGAAAAAAAATAACACATGAGGAATGCCCATTGCGTTGCTGCACGTTCTGCTCTTTCGTTCAAGAAACTATGCCACATACAATATATTCGTATTCGTATTCGTATTCGTACTCACATATCATACGCAGAGTCACAGGGAAAGAGGGAGAGAGCAGAGCCACAGTCACTGCCATTAAAAAATCATAAAGAAGGGCCTGACTTCTTTGGCGACAGAAGCATCGTGTATACCCTTTGCAGTACGCAAATTTCCATTTAAGAGCTTCGTAAAATTATAAATAAATAATAATAATTAAATTATTGAAATACCAAACAAATAAAGAATACTAACAAAAATTCTAAATATATCCCAAAAATATTGATTTTTATAGAAAAATACTATAAAAATAATAAATCAATAGTGGAAAAATATTACTCAAAATACTAACGAAAACTAAATTAATTATAAAAATAAAAAATAAATAAACGTGAGTAAGAAAATACTACAGAAATTAAAATAAATACTAAAAAATATATATACCAATAAAACTAAAATAAATACGAAATATACCAAATAAATACTAAGAGAGGTTTATGTATTGCGCAAAAATTAAAAGATTAAATTTAATTAAAAAATTAAAGATTTAATATCCGAAATATGATTGAAAATATTTAAAAATTCGTTTAAAATTATATTTGGGTCTTGAATAAACATACATACATATATCTCCATATGTTAAAGGTTAAAGAGCTTAATTGAGAGATATATTGTACATAAATTCAATCGTTTCAGTTTCAGTTTCAGTGTTCCATTAAATCGTTTCCGTGATGGGTAGCACATCCCAATGGATATATTCCTATATTCCTATTCCTATACGCGGAGACGCTGCACAAATTTTCCCATAAACGAATGCCATTCCAATTTTCTCCCTTCAAGTGCAACGTCCCAACAAAAGCCACAATCCCCGGTCGGTTAGGGTATAGCACAAAATTGTTATTTCATTATCGTGCCCTGACAATCAGTCAGCGGCTCTGAGCCAAAACTTGAAATCAACTTTGGGGCCTCCATTTGCCGTAGCCGTAGCCCATTCGCTTGTTTCGTTGTTCGTTGTTCGTTGTTCGTCACGTTGTTCTTGGGTGTTAGCTATGCTGTTGAACATGATCGGGCCAGGCCGGGCCAAGAGCGGCACGGCACAGGCACAGCCAAAGCCACAGCCAAAGCCACAGCCACAGCCACTCTGTGGCCCATGAGTAATATTTGTTCAACAGCGGCATTGGCAGCGGCAGCAGCAACGCCCTTTTTTGTCGGCCCGCCCCCGCACCAGACCCCCAGCCAAAAGCTAGCCCAAACCCATTCCCAAAGGAAAAAAAAACTCAACGAATGGGGGGACCCATTAGCCTAAGTCAAGCGCCGCCGTTGCCCCGTGACTTAAAATTTAAGTTGGTTTTTTTTTTTGTATGTTGAGGTAACAACAGATCTGCAATAGATGGGGTATATCCGCTAGGAGGAAACCATATGGAAATCGAGAAAATTTTATGTAGAACAGGTAACTTCATGAAGCTGCTACAAGTTTCTATCTCACTATTCCAGTGTGGCTTAGCAGTGCCATTCCCTCTCTTTCTCTCCCAATGTGTCACCCTGCCGTGTCAGTATCTCTCTCCCAGTGCAGCTTGGCAGTGAAGGGGATCTGAAGGATAGATAGAGTAGAGTATCACCGATTCTGCATGACTGCAAGCCAAAAAAACAATCTCAAATGGCAGTTCTTCTGGGTTTCCCGCGTAACACCCGCACTTTTTGGTCGGGGCAGGGGAGGCGCCTCGAAGCGCAGCTGCCATTTGCTGTGGCATTTTTCAAATTTGCGCATTTGTCTGCGCTTTGCATAATTTTTGTCTTATTTATTTTGTGGTTGTTTTATTTTTCATTTATCTTTTTTTTTTCGTTCGCTGTTCATTTGCGCTGTGGCTGTGTCTTACGTTTTTTGGGTCATATTTTTCATGGTTCGAGTTTCGGGTTTCGAGTGTTTTGTTTGCCGGCTTCTAAGTGGCCAAAGAAAAGCGAAAAAAATAAACAGCTAAACGACAGAACTGGCGGCCAGAGATCGCGGCCCCACACAATGAGAAAACAAAACGACTGGCACATACTCGAACTCCACAAAACAATAAAGATCAGAGTTCAGGGAATGCAGAGTGCAGCGAAAAAACCATTGGCTAAAATCGTTGCTTCATTTGAATTTGATTGTCGCTAAGCCTTTCATTTGCGTGCATTTCTCAGGGCTAGCAGGGTTCTCTTGGAGGAAGTGGATTGGGCGGCGCCTCCATCAGCTCCAAGATACAAGCGGAGGTTGCTAAATATCGTTGCCTTTTGGTTTAAATTAAAAAATAAGCAACAAATTAATTTTACCGGTTGAATCACAAAATTGAATGGCAATTAACCGATGGAAAAAAATGCATCTGCATCTATAACCCTATAGCTAAAGTTCCTCTCAAAGTCCAGCACACTTAACTTTTTTTGGGTGCGCGGTGGGTGGTAGAGGTTTGACCCAGCACCAACCACTCAACATTTGACCCGTTCTTCGGTCTGAAACACATTCTCTCTGTCTTTCCCTACCCTACGAATCGATAGCGCTTCCACTCTTTTCCCCTCTGCCCCACCCACTCTGTTGCTCTTGGATCACTCTCCCACCAACACCCAACCGATTGGATCATTCATCCATCCCACTCCCACACCCAACCCCAACCCCAAAACCCGCAAGATTGGCTTTGGTGTAACAGTAATCCAGTTGCAGTGGAACCCTCTCCCTACCTCCCTCCCTCCATCACTTCATCTATGTTTTTTCCATCGGTTGCAACACGTTCGTTGCTCGAGTCTTTTGTTCCACGCAGATTTATGTCATTCTCTTGCTTTGCACTGTGAACGGGCAGGGCGATGGTGGGGGGGTGACTGACCAAAAACAAAAACCACTTTGATATTTCCCTTTGTTGTTGTTGCTGTTTCTTTTTGCTATTTTTTTTTGTTGTTCATTGGATTGCATTGCATTTTGCTGCCTGCTGCTGCTGTTGTTGTCTCTCTCTCTCTCTCTCTTTTGGTTGTGCATTCCTTGGGCCAGAGCGAACCTCAACCGGTTCTCAGCAGGTTCGATGTTTTGGTTGTTGTTGTTGCTTGCCATTTATCGCGTTACAACAACTAAAGAAAGAGAGTGATAGAGAGAGAGTGAGATGTATAGGTTCGTGGAAGAGGGGAGTCTGAAATTTGTTGTCAGGTTGGTTTCTAAGTGAGAGAGAGAGAACTCTTCTGGGCAACCAACTCCTTTTGCTTGCAATCATTTCTTTTGTTGTTGTTCCACTTCCTTGCATCCTGTTGAACCGGTTCAAAAAGAGCAGCAAGAGCAGTTTTTCGTGTTTTCCCAGCAGCCTTACCATTTTTCCCTTCAAATAAAATACAATTAAAGTCTTTCGTTTTGCCCCTGCATTTCGTACCACATTCAAACACATTCCACAAAACGCAACCGCAACTCGAACCACAGGCAACATCGAACCTATTCGAACGCATTTGTTCAACTCCGTCGACTTCCTTTTCCATACCAGTGCTTTATCCATATTCTTTTATCCTAATAATTCAATAAATATTACTTTTATTTAGATTAATTAAAAGAGTTTTCTTGAAACAGAATAAAACTATGTCCAATTTGAGCTTGAAGCAACATCCAACTCGAACTTAAGGCAACATACCAATGTTGCGCATTCTTGTGGGGAAGGAGTGTTACGACAACGAGGTTGTGCTTGCCAGCATGTTAGCAACATGCTAAATGTTGCTGGACGCTACCTTACTGTGCCCACACACCCTGTTCCAAAGCGTATGGGACATTTGAATACCCTTGGAAAATTAATTTTCTAATATTGGTGAAATGCATATCGCAGAAAAACCCATTAATATTCATAGAAAAATATTTTAGCTATTTTAAAATTTTAAAATTTAGCTTTTTAATTTTCATTTGAACTTCAGTCATCAACTAACATAAATGTCTACAAGCGAATCAAATTACACATGCACGTGCCCGAAATGTACACACCACGAATCGCTCGGGGACTCCCATTTCTTTTTTTAAGTCAACCCAAAACCAAAACTGTGCAGTTATTCAAAAAATTCTTTCATATATTAGAACCACAGGTTTTAATTTCAGAGTCGCCAATGTAATAAAATTCCCGGTTCTAATTTCTAGACATTTCTGTCAGATAAAGTTATTATATAATTTGTGCTTCAATGCTCTGACAATAGAACACAGGGTATACAAACAGGGTGTACATTCAATTCCAAGCACGAATGTTGCTGGAGAGCTCATACCTGAAACGCAAAACTGAGCTGTCGAGCCGCGACTCGAACCTTTGGGCCTTGACAAGGTATGGAACACAGGGGAAAATATCGCCAGCAACACTGCAAGATACCAGGAACCCCACCCCACCGTGTTTGATCAACAATATGCCATGAAGTTTTAAACCTTAAAAGTACGCTGGACGAAAAGGGTGAGCCTAGCCTGGCATGCGTCGTATTTTCTGGCCCGTTTCGCTGCTGTCCATACCTCTCTTTTGCATCAGCAGCACGCGCTCGCTGCCACGCAACATGTGTCCGAGCCACAGCAACATCTGAGGGCGGGCGTATTTGAAAGAACGGCCTTGCCGCCCCAATGTATCTCACAAATCTCACAAATTTTTCGGGAAGGAAACAACGTGTCGAATTTTTTTCTGAATTCAGAAAACTCGTCGTGAATTTCTCGTGGCTGTTGCTGCCTCTTACGTGCCGTGTACGTGTGCGTGTGCGCGCGTGTGTGTGTGTGTGTAAAGGAGAAATTATTTAAAAACCGGTTCTCTTTCCTTTGAAAATTGTCCGTATTTTTTTGTCGAAAACCCAAACAAAATATATAATAATTCGAGAAGAGTTTGTGCGTTTTTATCGGGAAGGAAGATAGACCTCTCACTCACACCACTCTCCATTCGATCCGATCGCTCCGAAAAACGCCGCGAAAACAACAACAAAATATAGCATTTATTATTTTTTTCTTGTGCTCCTGCGAAAAAAAATTGCCAACAAAAAGAAGTGTAAAAGTGTTCCAAAGAGAAATCCAAGAATAAAGAGAGCCAAAATCCAAAGCCAAGATCAAAGCAAAAGGAAAAATATTCAAAGTGCAAGAAAGAAAAGAGTAGAGGCCGAAAAGAAGTAAAAAAAAGTGTGCAAGAAATACAAGAAACAAAACAAAAAGTTGCAAAATTTACCGAAATTTTCGAGGAAGGAAGAAAAGGTAGGAGAACACAAAACATATGAAGAAGTAGATGGAAAAACGAAACAGTAACCGTAATATTGCTTTTGTGTTGTGTGTGCTGTGTGTGCGTGTGTGTGTGTGCGTGTGTTGTGCCATTCACTTGCATTTTGCGCCAGCGAGCGAGCGAGTGAGAGAGAAACAGATGCAGATCTCTGCAGCCTGGCTGCTGCTGCTACCTGCTCTATGCCCGTGTGTATGGCCCGTTGTACGGCCATGTGTGTATTTGTGTTGTGCAGATCAAGCTGCTCTGCTGTTTCTCTGTCTCTCTTTGCATTGCAGTGGGTCCGTTAGGGTACCCTTTTCTTTTGTAGGCGAAGGGCATTACGATTTTGATCAGCTATTTGGGTCGACGAAATGCATGCACATCGAATGTTTATATTCTTTCAAAATTTGTCTGAAACCTGTATAAACTGCATAAACTCTCATGGGTATTCGAATTGAAATGACTGGTTTTTCATAGGGTATCCCGCAAGCCTCGGTTCCTGTTTTGTGGTTATCTCTCCCTCTCTGTCTCTCTTTGGCTGTGAGGTAAATGATTTTAGTTTTAGTTTTAGTTTCTAGCGCGCCAAGTGCCTGACATTTAAATGATGGAGGGGGGGACTAGTGCATTCAGGGCACGGGGGAAGGGGAATGTGGCAGGTTAAGTGCCAGTCAATGTGTTGCATAAGAGAGACAGCCAGAGTAGAAGAGGAGAGGAGTAGGGGATAATGAGCCACAAGCGCCAATTCGAATGCCAATTAAGCGGAAATCTAAATAGAAAATGTCTATTTTTTTCGGTAAAATGGGAATTTTTTGTGGAAAAAATGGAAGGAAAAGAAAGAGAAGAATTCTCTTTAGGGAAAAGGGAATGAATGAAGGGGAATCAGAGGAGATCTCGCTAAGAGCAAAAGATAAACTGTTGCAATAATTTATAAAATACATAAATTATAGTTAAAAAAAAAAGTTACTTAACATTCACATTAAACGTAATTAAGAAGATGTCGTTCACTCTCTCTCGCTCTCTCGGGAGGAAACGGAACGGTGAAAAAGGTTCCCAAAGAATGCCGTAAAAACAATAAAAACAAAAACAAAGGAGATATAAACGGAATAAACAGAACGGTAGAACCACAAATAAAAAAGAAGAGAAGAAGCTGTGGGAATTGTGGAGCGACTGGAGAGGAGAGGAGGACGGATCTATGGGAAGAAGAATGTGGATTGTGGATTCCCGGAAGAAATTGGAAATCAGTTTGGGAACAACAGAGAGAACGCGAACGAAAGAGATAGATGGAGAGGATATCTTAGAGATGAAAAGATATTAAATGAAATGATGCGAAGTATAAGTAGCGACAGAGAGAGAGAGAGAGAGAGATTTAGAAGAGTGTTTCCTCAGCGAGAAATACCACAAGATTTGGATAATGATTAAAATTGCAAATGGATCAAACATTTAGAAGATAAAAACATATGTATGGAAAGAATAGAATAGAGGAAATACATGAGAATAAAATTATATAGAAATAATGCGCAATCGAATATGAAGAAACAGTAAAAAATTAGAGATACAAAAGAAACACTTGGTCACTTTCCCCACAGATAAAGATGAGGAAATGGCGTCTAAAAATATAAAGAAGTAATAACTGTAGAAAAATAAGTAGATAAAAGAAATGCAAAGAATACATAAAGATATGGAAATAGTAGAATGAAAATATGTATATGACAATGGGCAGAAAAAGTACAGATAAAAGGGAAAAGGCAAATGGCAAACAAATAGAAAAAAAAAAAATATATATATACAGTTGTGTTCTGATGGCCGCCTCCACTTCCCTTTTGGATCTAGCTTTCGGGCCTGGGCTGGGTCTTAACTGACTCCATTACATTGCATTCTCTCTGTTATTTATGACTTTAGCCTACCCGTGCATGTGGTGGGTTTTATTTTTATGCACTATTTGCACCACGGTTGTTATTGTTGGTGGCGGCTGTTTTGGGCGTGGGCGGGCGGCCTGGTCTGGGGGGCCTTATTATTCTTGGCTGTTTTGGGGGGGTGGGGGGACCGGCCTACTCCCGGGGCGGCAGGGTGACTTGGCCGTTGGGCCGGTCAGGGCCTCGTGCGCAGTGGGGCCGGCGGCTTTGCTGGTTGTTGTTTTGGGTCTCAGTTTGGTCCGCGTACCACCTCTGTTGCTTGGGGGGGGGGGGCCGCCGGCTGTCTTCTGGCCGGGGGTGGTGGCGGGGGGTTCTGCGTCCGGTTAACCGGTGCCACCCTGCCGCTGTTTTAGGGGTTTCTGGCCCGCGGCCCGGGGCCCCGGCGCACGTGGCGTGGGTGGCGTTGGCTAGCCGGCCGGGTTGCCCAGTCTTGCGCGCGGGGGTTTCGCTCACACTCGTCGGGCGGCCGCCGGCTCCGGTTTTGGTACGTGACATGTGTGGCGGGGCAGGGGGGGGATACCACTGTACATACAGTGATGGAAAAAATAATAGAAACGGCATGCGCATTCAAATTTGAAACCAAATATTTCATTTTTGGAGCAAATTTTTTGAATAAAAACAACTGTGCTTAGTGTCAGGATAATGGGTGTTTACTTTGGATTCTCTTTTGGGCTCCTTTCGTACAAATTATAAGCTAGGTACACTAATTTGTAGGAAGATCACGTTTTTGTCTTGGAAAAAATAATAGAAACGCATTCCAATTTTGTTCTTATATTGTAATAAAACGGTTAAAATCGAATTATTTAGGTAATATATTATCGCCAAAAGACAAAAGAAGATATGAAATACCTATTCCTAAGGATTCCGTTTTTGTTGTTGTTATTATTCGGTTCAGAATGGGTCGTGGAGTATATTGTAGGGATATTAAAAAAAACATATCCTAAATCTAAAAACTGAAGGCCACACAAGTTCAGATGGTCACACATATCTAAAATGGATTTAAAAAAGTGTTTACTTCGATTTACTACAAAAAATAGCGAGACACACGCTTATGAAAGCCCGCAACATGGGTTCATTTCGACAGGCGCATTGTTCGAAAATCCAAAAAAAATCCCTTTCTCTCGTTGATAGATCTGAAAAATGTTCTTAAAGCACGGGTTAGTAGTCGTACTATAAGGAATAGGCTGATTTATGTCAATTAAAAAGGTCATATAGCTCAAAAAATATAACACTACTTTCCAAAAAAAGTTTAGAAACCGAGTAAATTTCGCGAAGGTGCATTTGGGTCGTCCAAGTTACAAAAATGTGTTAAAGTCATATGAAACTAAGGTAAATGGGCTTATATTTGTTGGGGAACTTCATATAAGGCATTTTAATACTACTTCTCACGACCCAGGTATTCTGTTAAAGCGGGTATGCATGGTGGTGGGCACATAATGTTGTGGGGATGCTTTATCCATTCGGTTGTTGGTCCAATACTTTGGATATAGAAAAAAATGTGTGCCTCCGACTATGTAAATATACTCGACAGTATAATTCTGAGTAGGAAATACCATTAAAGTGGTAGTTCGATCAGGATAATGACCCGAATCACTCCTAAATACTGACCAAGAAATGGTTCCTGGACAAAGAAGTTTCCCAGATGGATTGGCCTGATGGAATATCAGACTTTAATCCTATAGATTACCTTTAGGAGATCTTAATGAAAAGAACTGGTGGCTATAAGACCAAAAATAGAAATGATTTTTGTCAAAATGCGTTACATAAAACAGAAGTGGTTTTCGAGGTTTGGGTACAAAATATCAAAACTCTGCGAATTGGATAGGGCTATCTGCTTAACATTTTTTGTGCTAATAAATAAAGTATTAAGAGTTAATTTTCAAACTTATTAAATGTAAAAACTATTCCTCTTTTTTGTTAAAAATCCGCGGAGGCATCTGGCGAACGTTACTGGCGTGACGTTACCAAATTCCGCGATTATAAAAGCCTAAAAATATACTGTTAGCCGAGGTTGGACAAACACTCTGATAATGGTTTTAGGTAGTTTAATATGTTAGAAAGAATTTAAGGAAAAACTTGTATCAATAATCATCTTCTTCCTAAGAGATAATAGTAAAAGGAAAAAATTTCTATAAAAATACCAGAAAATACCAAAAATGTGAACTTATTTTCATAGGTTTTAGGATGAAAGTTAATGAAATTATATGTCAATAAAGTAAATAAGTTACCCTTCAATAAATTTAGAAAAAAATATCCGGAAAAATGATATATAAAAAATGGTTTTTATTGACTTTTTATGATTTTTGGCCTGGTGGACCTTTTGGCGGAACTGCCCATATGTACCTTTATGCATAAAACATTCCTTGGAAAAGGAAAAATCTAAAAGAAATTAAACAAAAAAAACGTTTGGAAAATACAAAAATACTTGATATATTTTTATGATATTAATACAAATTAAATATGTAAAACCACAAATATTAAAATTAGGCTATATTAATAAACAAAGAATAACAAAAATGAATTAAAACTACAATAAAATATGACTAAATTCCATTAAAACAGGTGAAATCCAAAGAGTGGCGGCTAGGGGAATCAATTAAAAAAATAGGTCTGAAATGATACATAGAAGCTAAATTCTTAGAATAAATAGAATACAAAAAATATATAAAGTAGCGGAAAGATGAATACAAGATTTGGCTAAATTGTCAAACCACAAAAAAAAAAGATTTTGGAATGCAAACCGCAAACATTTTTGGGTTTACTGACTTCTTCCATTCAGAGAATTCTCTACCCAAACATTCTCACGCGGTCGAAAGAAGAGAAGTCTCTTTTCTGTCTCTCTGTCTCAGGCTGTCTCTCAAAAATTGAAAATTATTTCATCCAGAAAGATGATTTCCCTGTGACATTTGTGGCTCTGTTTTCAAGCGTAATTTTCTTCAAATTTTTTTGTTTTCAGAGAAAAAGTTGAAGACAAGTGTGTCCCCCCTATCCTCCTTTACCCCTCTCTCTGTCACTGAGGTATAGGAGGGAGGGGGTGTGTTGGGAGGTCAAGTGGTTTTGACCGTGAATGTGCACAAAGCAAAAAAGAGAAAGAGACAGAGACAGAGAAAGCAGAGAAGAGAAGGGAGAGACGAAAATTGTCATGTGAGAAAAAACTACAGAGCCATGACAAAACGATTTTCGAGAATTAATTTGTGGAGAAAAAAGAGTGCTGTGAAAACGGGTGGGAGAAGAGTGAGAAAAGGGGGAAAGGGGTATGTGGGCACAGCCAGCCATTTAGCCAGAATTTTCCAGTATTCGTATTGTTTTTTTAGCCGCTTATCAAACGCTTTGAATCGAGAAATAAGAGTTCTCTTCCCCCTCAGCTTCTTGTATTTCGATTGAAAAATCGTTTCGGAAATATAATATCTTAAAAGTTCTCGCTTTCTTGCCTTTTTCACTCAATTAAAAAGGCAAACTTCGATAGAAACTACACGAATTTATACCCATTTAATTCGTGTAGTTTCTAAGGGGATCAAAAGAGGATAAAAAATGTAAAAGAAGTTGGAGCAGTGCAAGAATATGAGGTTTAAGTAGGGAGTAAAGTGCGGCAATTAGTGCGAGAAAAGCTGGTACAAAAAGGGAGAGTAAAGTGCGCCAATAAGTGGCAGAAAAAAGAGATTACAAAATCCATGGATCAAGTGGGATGAAATATAATTGGCAAAAAATAACAAGATAATGCAATGTACTTGTATGCACTACCTTCCACTGCACATTACTTCCGTTCGTACTCACCTTCCATCATTTCCTTCCCACCATTCCTCCTCTCATTTGATAATTCCCTCCCCCTCCCGACACAAATGACAGTTTCCTCCTTGACTTAACTCCCATAACGACAGCTGACATAGGAGCACAAAAATACTTGTATTTTCGATCCCCAAGCGATAGATTTAAGACAGTTTAAAGAACAAATTAAAAAGGTTCTTCTCTGGGTTGGAATTCGTAGGACTTCTTTTCAGAAAAGAAATCAGTTTGAGGTACCAAATCTTAACATTATTCCATTGATATTCTTGATCAGAACGGAATAAGAGAAGGAATTAAAAGACAAAAAAATTGGGCAGTTTTTGTGATCTTTTACTTGAATTTGAACTGTTGGTTAGCAGTGAAATATATCAGAATAGGTATGTAAAGACATATCTTGAGACTCAGTTTAAATTTTCAAGTTTTCCTTCACCTGCCGTTCTGTCTCCTCCTGATCTTCGTTTCGTACTACATTTTTCCATTCCATTTCCCAGTGAGCAAAAACCCCTCAGGTCTCCCTCGCTTTTTTATTGTTTTTTTAATTTGTGTTCTTTATTAGTTTTTATTGCTTTTCTTTTTGCAGCGTTTTGTGGCAGGCAGGCAGCGTCCGACAAGTGTAAAAACAAAGACAAATAGTTGTCTAAAGAAAATGTAAGGAAATTAAATGTGGGGAAAACTCAGCTCCACTGTCTCGTGGTCTTACTTTTTGAATAATTTTGAATGTTGAAAAATGGGGTTTTCCTGCTTCCATTTTCCATAGGTAGTACTATTTTCTTCCATTTCATTTAGATGTCAGATTTTGCCACATGTTTTTCTTAAGTAAATTCGAAATGCAGGGAAAATAGAAATCTGCGACAACAGTTAAACTATAAGAGGAGCATCTCTTCTTTATAATTTTTCTAGTTTTTCTATACCATAAACTTATTTATCTCCAATCAAAAATTTCCCATTGCCAAAAAATGTATCTCCATAATAAATAGGAAATGTTATCCAAAGTACCCAAAAAAGTGCTCGAATATTTTGCAGAATTTTATTCTAAACAGAAAATTTATTAAAAAAAAGTTTAAAATTTAAAAAAAGACTTAAAATTTCTTCAAAAATAAACAAACACGAAAATCATTCGTTTTCCATGCCATTCTAGGAACCAACAAAAAACTCAATCAAATGAAAATCAAAAACTTCTTTCATCTTTTAGTATCCCTCTCCACCTAATTTTGTTTCTTCAAATTGTATGACTCCTCAAATTAAAATGCAAAAAAAAGAATCAAATCAAAACGCAAATCGATGGCTAAAATGTTGGAATATTTATTGTTGTGGAAGAGAGGGAAGTGGGTTCCCTCTGCGTGACATTTAGCGGCCCCGGTCCTCCCCCCCTCCCCACTAGTCGCCCCACCATGACTTCGCGTAATGTCATTCCATGCGAAATCTGAAATCTCAGCAGAAAAAAAGAAGCGAAACAGACAGCAGAAAAAAAGAACCAAAAGAAGAAAAAAAAAAAAATAAAAACAGAAGCAAAAGCAACAAAACCAAAACAAAAAAACGGCAGCAAAACTTCTTGGCCCTGAGACCAAACCAAAAAAAAAAAGAGGAGACATGGCAGAAATTTTTGGTAATTCGGAGCGTTTAATCATTTAAAAAGCATCTTTGTAAAAAAAATGTGTAGCGGGTGAGGGTGATGGGAAGGGGATTATGTCAGGGGAGGGGTGGTGGGGGAGGCATCACCAGAACAAAAGAAATAAAAGAAAGAAATAAATTTGTTCTTGTATTTTGCGGATAAAACAGTCAAAAGTTGTCGCGAGGAGGGATACGTAGGGAGGAATACTACTAAATACGCGATGGTAGAGCTAGGAATACTAATATTGATGGTGTAATGGGAATGCCTACACTTGAGGGTGGATGGAGCAATATTACTTGGTTTTGGACAAGGAAAGAATAGTATAAATAAATCTGGGAAATTCAATATTTGCTCGTCATCATCTTCACCCCTCTGCAAAAGCCTCTCTTTCACACCTCTCTTCCCTATTCAAGCCTACATTTCTTTCCCTCTCTTGCTTGCTCCTTTATTTGCAGTCTTCTCTTTTTCTTTCACCTTCCGGCAGCATCTTCTTCCACTACTTCCACTTCCAATCCCCTCCCCGTTTGGTCACGCATTGAACTAAAAATTGAGGTCAAAATAAAGCCCAAAAAAAACGGCGACTTCCGTCATAATCGACTATAAAATACCCATTAAAATGATTTATTCGTGTGGAAATGACCTGAAAATGAAAGAAAAACAATTTTAAATGAGAAATGGAGTGATAAGATGAAATGAAAACGAATTTGATATACCCTGGAAAGGGCAATAAATAAAGGAAGGAAATCCATCCATGATTCCCTAAGCTACCTCAATCCCATCTTTACTGCCTCAAGCCTTACTGCACCTTCCTTACACTCTGCCCCTCTTCTTTCTTTCCCTCACCTCCTCCCCCTCTCTGTCTTCCCACACCCCAAAAAAGATTGCCTTTGCCAGCGGCGGCCGAAAAGTTACAATAACTTTTGCCACAGTTTAAGTTGGCCGCCGTTTTCGTATCTTTTGTGTGCGGCGGCGAAGTATCTTTTGCTTTTTGCCTTCTGCTTATTTTTTTTTTTGCTTGGTCAAAGGAGGAGGATGGAGGAGAGGGTGTGGCAAGTTGTGGGGGGTGTCAGTGTCATTGCTACTCGAATGCATTTTAATTCGATTGAGTATCTTTTGCGCCGTCTTGTGTCAAGGGGAGGCGAGGCAGAGTTCTTACAGTCATTTTTACAGGATAGCAGATACAGAACTGAGAGTATATGCAACTAAATGAAGTCCTTGGAACCAGAAAATGGGAAGCAAATGCAAGACATTAACTTGGGGAAAAATTCAAAAGGAATATAATGAAATATATTTCAATTAAGTTTTGAGATTTTATCAATGGGAAACATATTTGTTTGAGGGTTTCTAGGGTTTTTTCAGTGAGATATTTGAAGGATGCGAAATAGCTTAACAAAATAAAGGCACTTCGAGGAGTATTATCTAGTGCCATCATATATTTTTTGTTTTTAATACATTTCCTTTGGCTTTTGTTCATTTATTTTTCATTCAAGAAAATGAAAGATTTTTCCACTTACATAAAACGCAAAAAAAATGTCGTTTTTCATCTATAAATCTTCTGTACATGATTTATAAATGGAATTTAGGTTCGAATGGAGCAATTCGAACGAAGAACGAAAAATGAATAGAGGACTGGTTTTGCCAATCAAAAAAGTGTTAATTTCCTGAGCTTTTATGCGTGTAAAATGATGATAAATATTCATTTGTGAATCATAGACTGAAAGATAGCTTTAAAGTGGACTTAAAAGAGAAACAAAAAGCAGCTGAAAAACATCGCAAATGGAATGCAAAGTTATATTGTAACATTACTTAACAAGTAAAACAAGGGCTGAATAAAAGTAGGATATCTAGGAGATACAGCCCATGTACAGAACTATTGTTGAAAAGACATCAGATCTTGGCGACTCTTAAGATTACAGGAATCTTATGTAAAATGTATGGTTTCATTATTTTTTAAGAAAAGGCCATTATAGGAATAGGACACTTTTTTAATATTAGAGTCTATTTATGATTTAAGACTATTTAAATTTCAAAGATAAGTATGAGATTAAATGACAAAGAAGGAACAACCTCAATTGAAAGTCACTGTTTGTCTTTTAATCAAATTTGTACACATATTTTTTTTGGCATTTTTTAATTTTATTTAAATGTGAAATGCCAGGCTTTTTTTAAGGTGGGAAATGTTTTATTTATTTATATTTATTTATTATTATTTATATTTATATATTATTATTATTTATATGCATGTATTTATTTTATTTATTTAGTTTTATTTTTCATGCAAATTTACTAAAACGATCCACGCGTCCTTTCCTTTTGCAGGTAGAACTTACGAGTGGAGTGGAGAACCGCTTAGGTGCAGAGAAAAGTCAATTCTTAAGGATGCGCATCTGTTGGATGCAGCCAGGTCCTTAGAGAAGATTTGAGGCGTAAGAAAAGGAGCAGCAAGGAAGAGAAGCAAAAGCAGCTGCAACAGAGTAGCGGCAAGCAAGGAAGAAGCAAGAAGGAAGAACCAAACACAAACAAACAGATTTCAAGGTAAGTGGAAGGCCGGCCCACCTGTTGCCTCTAGAGGAGTCTCAGGACCCCTGCCACACCCCCCTACATATCTCTCTCTCCCTCTGTAAAAAGTATCTGTATCTTAAGGGCAGACGCCGCTGCTGCTGCTGTCAAAAGTGAGCGCCAAAGTTTACGCTTTCGACTTTTAGATACTTTTGCAACCCCTGTCACCCATGCCCCCCTGCCACCACAGATACAGATACATCCGAAGCCTATCCTTCTCCTGTTTTATCCTTGCCCCCTCTTCCCCTTCTTTCCCTCCTGCCTCACCGCTGCTTTTGTTTCGCTTTTGTATCTCTAAGATACTTTCTCTCTCCACTATTTTCTATTGTTCTTTGGGTTTTCGGTGTGGGGTTTTCCATCAGTTTTCTGTGGGATGTTTTACTTCAGTTTTTCGAGGGTTTCTCCCCTCAGTATTCCTAAAGTAGGTTGGGGGCGGTGTTTTCTTACAGTTTTTAGAAGGTTTTCCTTTAGTTTTCTGCCGTTTTTGGAAGGTTTTTCTCTGGTTATCGTTTAGTTGTCTGCAAGGTTTCATGCAATTTTCCAGCTGGAAAAACTTGTGTGTTTGGAAAACATTGCTACGTCTTCTTTTTGTTGCTTTCGGATACTATCAATATTTTTGTTGTTTACATTTTCCGCGTATTTACCACTTGCCCCTCCTGACATTGCGTTTTCTTCAATTATCATTTACCTGTGGAAAACGAGATGTTTGTTTTTCCGCTTGTTAAAGGAAACCCCTTTTGCGGGAAAGTAGGAAAAATGTTGGAAAATTATCATCAGAATGGAATATATTTCAATGATTTTTGGTTGGAAAAATGGATAAAGCGTAAAAAATATTGATGCATATTTTCCACCAATTTAAACCAATTTTCAGAAATTTTAAATATTATTAAAAAAATTTTATAAAAAAATAATTATTAAAAATATTATTTAAAAAAAGAAATGCATTAAAAATGGAATGTGCTGGAACCTGGAATATAATTTTATGGCAAAGACACATTTAATTTGTGCAATTTGTGCTGTCTCTCTCCAGCTCTAGCAGCGGTTGTAATCGGTGGACGAAACTGTCCCCCCGAACAGTGCACGAAGAGTGTCGTGTCCCCGAAGATTGCCCGAAGAATGTGCCCGAACAGGCGCCCAAAGAATGGTAAAGGGAGATAGATACCACCGTCACCGACCCTCGACCCTCGGCCACGATCTGCTTAACGCATGCACGGGGTACCTGCCCCTCCACCGAAACCCCCTCTCTCATCCACACACTACTGCAGCAAACAGTCAGCTCTTCTGATGCTCCCTCCCCTCACTCTTGCAGCAAACAGTCATCTCTCTCCCCCCAACTCCAACTCTATCTCTATAAGAGTCACCTATTCCTTGCACCTCCCCCCATCCATCATTCACTCTTCACCTGCACACACAGTCACACGGAATTGCCCCCTCCCTCTCTCGCTCTCTCTCTCACTCTGTTCACTTGCACACACCTTCCCTGTCCTCCTTTCCTCCTTCATTTCCATACCATTCCCCCTCCCATTCCACTTGCTCAGACAGTCACCTACCATTACCCCTTCTCCCTCTAACGTGTTACCTATGGCAAGCTCTAGCACGCATATTCTCCTCCCTTCCCCTACCCACCACTCGCACCGCTCCACTCATCCATCGATGGCATCGAAGAACCATTGAAATTTAAATCAATTTGATTCTGATTAGCCACACACGGAGTTTGTTTTTTTTCCACCGCCTCGTTTATTGTTGTTCTTTGAAACCTTTTTTTTTTGTTGGTTTGTTACCTCTACCTACTCCCCCCCTTCCTGCACCAACGACGACGCAGCTACGCAACTCTCCCCGCCCCTCTTTCGCGCACAACTCTTTCTCTGCCGAAGCACCTCTAGCCACCCGCCCCCCCCTCCCGCTCTAGAGCAAAAATTCTCACTATTTTTTTTTTTTCTTGCTGTTTACTGTTGTTGTTGTATTTTGTCGCCATGGTTTTTGGAGTATGGAGTTGTTGTTGCTTTTTTTGAGTCTTTCTTTTCTCGCTACCACCCCCTTCCCTTCTACCGTTTCAACGCGATGCCGATAATTTTTTTTTGATTTTGCTTGTGTTGTTGCTGTTGGGTTTGTCTTTTCTTTTGTGCCTACAAAAACTAGTAACAAAAATTAGTTTTTTATTATTGGAGAAGAACCCAGAACCAGAACAGGTTTCTTTGCCACTTTAAACAGTGACAGAAAGGGCGGAGAGAGAGAAAGAGAGAGAGAGAGAGAGAGAGAGAGATAGAGAAGCGAGAAGAGGAAGGAATGTGTATATGGGTTTGTGTGTGTGTGTGTGGCACACACGCAGGTTCTTCTTTAAGCAGCAGCAGCAGCAGAAAAAACGCGACTCGAAAAACTAAGGAAGAGAATTCTTTCACAGTTCTTTCGCCTGAAGAAACCTGTTTCAACGCGATACAGAAGGAGGAAAAGAGAGGATCGGCTCCATATCCATTCCCCGTGTGTGTCCCTATCCCTCTTTCTTTGAGGTTCTTCGTCGTTGTTTTTTTTTTCGCTCGATTTTTTTTAACACTTTCGTGATTTTAATTTTTTCCGTTGCTGTTGGATACCCTTTAGTCCAAGGGAAATAGAGAAAATTATTAAATAATTTAATTCATTTTTGTTTTTTTTTTTAAACAAAATCTATTAAAATGATTAAATTAAATTAAAATGAACTAAAATCATTAAATTAAAATTAAATCTATTAAAATAATTGTTCCCCATCATTTAAACAGTTAATCCAACAAATAAATTTTATTACGAGGTAATCCCGAGTCTAATTAATGTTTTCCACGTTCCTTTTTTGGTTAAAAATCAATTAAATCAATGGGTAAATGCATAATAGACACCTTTTACATATGTATGTATGTATCTACCTTTGGCTCCTTTCAGGCACTTCTTCCCCTCCTCCTTCTGCATTGGTTCTCAAAACAAATTATGAACAAACACAGAGGAACAAGAACAAGCAGAAAGAAGGAAGGAGGAGGAGGAGGAGTATGAGTATGAGTGTGAGATGCCCATTCCAATGAATATCCCATTTATGAATATGTGTGTGTCTTCCACTCGTAAAACTACTGCGAGAAGCTCCTCAAGTAGCAGCAGTACAGGAGTGGGAGGACTAGAAATAAGAGTAGCAATAGGAATAGAAGAGGAGAAAGCGGTAGGAGTAGGAGGATTTTATACCCAAAAAAAATCTAAAGAACCGAGTGAATACAAATATATGTACAATTGTGTTCAATGAAATAGTGGCCTCACTACTTCACCTTTTGGTTTGCCAATGCGTGTTACGGGCTGGGGGGCGCCGTACTTCACTTTTCGGCCCAGGCTTGTTTTCAACACCAATAAACATATATCGCATGTTCTTCATTCAACGTTTTTATCAATTTGGTTTTCATTTGCGAACTTGGCCGGATATGGGTCTTAATTGCCCGCTTCTAGGATGAGCCATGAACCACTTGCTACTAGGTTGGCACGGTTTGGTTACAATGTATTGGTTCCACTGTTCGTGGTTTATATCCAGTTGGCCTTGGAAAACGTCTTTCGTAAAAATAATTCCTAGCGTTTTCGGGTATTTTAGTCATTATCTGTGATCTTTTACATGTTTTACTTTTTGTTTAATGTTTCTAGTTCCTCTCCAGTCGCTCCCTACTATCCAACGCCAGGCTAGGTACTAGCTTTTGAGGCCCTAAGGCTCAGCCTTCCATGCCCATGCTATTTTTCATGATTTTAAGTGGTAATTGTTTCTGTGGCACATATTCTTTTGTATCTACCTTTCAACTTTACTATCATCAGTGTTTTTGTCACTGTGACCGGCCTCCACATGCGTTTTCCAACTGGGTGCCCCTTAACCCACGGGGCTTTCTGGACTCTTGCATCAATGTGTATCAACCGGAACCGCACACACTGCGAGGTTTTTTTTTTATTTTGAGGGTCTTGCCTTCGACCATCGCCGCCATCCTCTATATTTTTTCTCAAATCGTTTCCAGTCTACTTCTTTTAGTTATTGGGTTTCTGTGGGTGCCTACAACTTAATTTTCAATTCCAATATCCTCCTGCCTATTTTTAGTCTCTCTTAGTATCCTCTTCTGACCGAGCATGTTCTTTACGCTTCAAATCAGTACCAGTCCAAAACTTTCTTTCATCAAATTATTCAATCACCAATTGGTTCGTGGTGACTTATTTAGTTAATTTGCTTTGTTTTTTCATTTTTATTTTTAACCCACACTACTATTTCATTGACGAGATATCATGGTATCTGTCATGCAGAGATGGATGCAAATGTACGGGTCTCGGTTCCAATCCTACATTCCAGGCTTTCCGTAGGTATCACTGTTCATTGACTAGAACTACTCAAAGATTTTGGTGTGAGGTGCGGCACTACTATTTCATTGAACACAACTGTATATGTACATTTAATAAATACATACATACTACATACACATGTATGTATGTACATACGAGTTGGAGTATTATTATTATTCCATTCCATTCCATTCCAATGCCATCATCATCATCGGATGCGCTCTGTTTGCCATACACTTTAATTCTTCTACTCCATCTCTCCCTTCCCTCCCACTCTCTTCTCTTTCCACAGCATTTTCGCCTCCCCCCTTTTTCTCGCCCTCTTTTATTGTTGTGTTTGTGTTTGTCGCTGTTTATGCGCCGTGTCTAATGACAGTTTTTGTGGTCATTATTTGAAATGAATACTCATAGTATATTCGTGAATATATGGTATAAATATATCTGCGTGGGGTGGCACGAGTATGGGGCTGATGGGGAGTGGCACATTTTTGGCAATTAAATGTTTGAGCCATAAATTAAATGTGGCATAAAAACAAAAAGAATCGAAAGATTGGCAATAGAAAAATAAAGATTCAAAGAACGATTCAGTGTTTCAACCAATTCAACCAATTTATGCCCAATTTATGGAAAGTATGAAAAAAATACACCCATGAATATATGTATATATGTACATATGTATATATACAAATATATTTTCCATACCAGTAGAAGCTGTGGATTTGACAGCTCTTTTTGCACCCAGATTTTTCTCCTTTTCTTCTTTGGAGTTTGGCAACATATTTCCTAATTTTCTTTCCTGATTTGGCTTACTATTTCCATTATTAAATATACTCTATTTATTTTCTTCTTAATTTGCATCGCTTTTCCCCTTATTTTCCGTGAATTGTACACCTTTTTCCTGTCTTAAACATAAATCTACACCATTTTCCACGCAATGTTCAAACGCCTTTATTCATTTGATTTACCTTTAAGTCCCCAATCAAAACAGAATCATTTTTCGCTTCTCCATGGGCATAAATATTTATTTTTATTTGCAAATTTCTTTGGAAAAGTTCTGCGCGCCACTTGATCCATGAGAATCTGAGAATCCCCAAAGACGAATGTCTAGACGGTTGTCTCCCCCGCACCCATGAGTTCTATGAGTGTGTGTGTGTGAGTGAGTGCGAGTATTCTATTCGTGTCTGGTCAGTGAGTGTATCCATGGGTGCCACATGTAAATCAATGCATTATTTTCCCACGTCCAAAAGCCAGAATAAAAAAAACTCATTTATCAGCGACTGAGGCGGCTGCGGCGGCATTTCAACAACAAAACAGCGGCGACGGCCCACACACCATCTGTATCCGTATCGTATCGTATCGATAAGGTGGAGAATATAAAGAGAGACAGAGAGAGAGAGAGGGAGGGGAGAGAGGAATTTGAATATTCGAACCAGAAATGAGCAGCATCATCATTTATACGAGCAGACGACCGACGGCCTCCGCGATAGCCCCACCATAAAACATCTAGCCATGGCCTGGACAAAACAATCGATGGATTGCTGATGGATGATTATATGAGTGTGAGGAAATCATGGGGCGTGAGGCAGGGGGTGCAGCGGGAAGGGAGTTTGAAAAGAGGAATCGATCTTTGAGACGAAAACGAAATCAGAGTTGTTGGATTCCAGGGACTGGAAGAACGGCTGCAAAAAAAAACAATTCAAAATTGATTAATTCTGTTTCACAGTTGCACTCAATGCTCACTCACACTGCTACTTGGCAATCATTCACGCTCTTATTGGGTAACATTCGCACTCATTTATACACCCATTCGAACACTCATTCACCCACTCATGCGACCATTCGCACTCACTTGTGTGAATTGTGCGGAAAAACCCATGAGAAAGAAAACTCAGAGGAGAGGAAGCGAAGTTTTTTGTTTACAAATCGAATGGGAAAATGATGGGACCCCTTAGATACCCCGTAGTCCAATGACCCCTCCCCCTCCCCCAAAAAGGCAATGTTAATGAAAGGGATTTTCCCCCGCCTCCGAGTCTTCTCCATTGTCCAAACGAATGATACGATAAGCGGCATTGTGGCCCCGCACTTTCCCGCACATTGCCAGTTGCTGCCACCCCATTCATAATTCGATATAGATTTCACCTTCTAAACCCTGACTGCACGAAGAATCCCTCTCTGCCACAGAGTTTCCCTCCTTTGGCCACACTTTGGCTCCTAGTTGGCACGCCGTTGTCCCCTCCTTGGATTCTCCTTAGGGCACCCACTTTTTCTGTTCACCCACCCCAAAAAGAAACTCTGTAAAAAGTATTTTGTGCAACGTTTTTGGCCACATTTTTGCTTCATTTATCACAAATTCATTTATCATTTGTCCCCCCCACCCCTCCACAACACACACACACACAAAAAACACTGTGCAAAACCTCTCTACCATTGCTTCCTGTTTTCCGTTGGCGATTTTTCGTCTGTTTTTCTTTTTGGTGCCCAAAACGAAATTTTTATCGGGGGAGACGACGACTGTTCCTGGTCTGTTGCTTTATCATTTTTCTTCGTCTGCTTTTAGATTTAACCCTCAACCCTTACTCCCCCTTTTTCCCTACCATATCCTACTGTTTGGCTCCTCCTGGAACATATTTTCTACACTTTCTATCCTTATTTTGGTGGAAAAATGTTATTTTTTTTGGGGCAGGTTCAAAGGTGAATGCGCGAGTTCCTTCTGCGACTGGACAGCGACAAAAAGGAAGCTCTATCTGCCAGCTAGAAGCATTTGATACCCTATATTTGGCGAGAACTTGATATTTACATCTGATTGCATGAAAATATTCACACAAAAATTCACGAGTTTTAATATAATTTTCATGTAAATTCAACATTTAATAGAACCCTCCCCCCCACCATCCGCCTTTTATTGCTCCTTCTGTGGCAGACTCCTTGCAGAAGGCAGGGATTTCCGCTAAGGGAAACTGCCTCAGAGAAAAGGTCAGGGAAACAGGAAAAACCCTCTATCAAAAAATAAACAAAAATAAGTCGAAAAAAGAACAGATATTCTTGAAAAATAATGAAAACGAAGTGAAAATCAAATTTCCCACCTAATGATGAAAAATTTCCGGTTTTTATGGGAGAGAAAAACAGAAAGAAATAAAAAAAATAGAAGAAAATAAAAAGCATCATTTTGGGGCGGTTAAAGACGCATACAAGACGCGTAGAAAACGCAGGTGAAACGCGCGTAAGGAATAATGATAGAAGGATAAAAGTAGGAAAACGGTCAAGAAAGAGAAGTAGAAAGTATACCTAAAGCAGAAAATTGGTGCGACAAAAAACGCTGGAAAAAAACTAAAAACTTTTGGGCCTGGCAAAACCGCTTGCAAAACTCTGCAAAAATCCGCGATTTTTAAAATAGTTTTTTCCTTAATTTTGGCAGAAAAAAGGTACAAGAAGAAAATGAAGAAGGAGTAGGAAGAGTAGGAAGAGAGAGAAAAGTAGAGGCTCCCCCCTTCAGCACTCAAAAATCTAATTAGATTTTAACAACATATTTTGTAATATCTGGTCGAGTGACTAACACTCATTCGGGGCACTCGCACAACATTCGCCATACTCACATAAACACCCACAACCACACCCACACAGTCATACGTTCACACACACATGTACATATGCCACACCCACACCCATATCCATATCCCGCACCCACTTACAGACCGCAACACTCATTTAACAGTTAATTAGCCTCCAGAAACACACACATTTCAGAGGCAACGAAGAGTGTGATACCCTGTGCAAGGTATAAGTTGCATATAGGGGATTTTTATGAAAAATATTAAGAAATGCAGAGTAAAAGAGCTCTTGGAACACTCATAGTGGCTATGCATACCCTACGCAGTACCCCTACAGGCCATTAAAGTTCCTTAAGAGCAGGGATCTGAAGGACTATAATTTTTTTATAATACAAATTATGAATTAATTTGAAATAAATTGTAATCAGAAAAAATCGTATTATGCCCTTACTCAAAAAGAGTTAAGGGATATATTAGATTTGTGGGAAAAGTGGATGTGTGTAACACAGAAAAGAAACCAACCGACCCCATAAAGTTGTATATATTCTTGATCAGCATCAATAACCGAGTCGATATAGCCGTGTCTGTCTGTCCGTCTGTCTGTCCGTCCGTCTTGTTTGTCGCCTAGATATCAGAGACTCAGAGAACAGATGTAACAAACAAATGTAAAATGTTAAATATTTTAAAATATTACCTAAATCATAAGCTCACAAATTTACATACTGACTGAGTACGGGTATAAAAGTAGAGTCGCGTCCAAAAAAGCCACTCACACGTTCCATCTCGTTTTCATATTTATTTTGTAAATTTTCTATTTAAGGAATTGAAAAGTTATTTCTCTAGTATTATTTCTAAAACAATATATTTTTGTCATATTTTAAAAATTCATTAATATGTTTTTATATAATTATTGTTTAATTGGTATTATAAAAAAAAATATTTAGAAAATTAGTTTAATAATTGAATGTGTATCGCATGTAAAGTCCATCAATCTTTACATCTTACAGAGTAGTCAGCAGTCCGACACCCGACGAATGATTGTCGAGAGACTTGAGAAAAGCAATTTTTGTTCAGCGATCCGATTCCGCGATTCCCGGCGAAAAAAGGGAGCTGGGGAGTAGGGGGCGCGGTTGGAGCCTTTTGTTGCGCATGCGTTAAGCGTTTGACGGCGCATTTAGAGACGTCCAACGGTCATTAGAGGGTTAAGCAGGAGGTAGAGAGAGGATTGTGGAATTTTAAGTGCTTTTTTTTGCTCAGGTGTTTTTGGGCCGAAACGAAACGAACTTCGGGGCTAACAATTTTTAATGGCGCGATGTAGAAAGAGAAGTGGGAGAGGGCGAGGTAGTGCCAGAAAGAGCGCTGAGGAGTGTGGAAAAAAACAGTTAAAAATCCATGCAGGTAAATGGCCACAAAATAAACGGGGTAATCCTACCTCCCTGCCATTCATTTGCTCTAACAAATGTTATTTTTTAAACGAAATTAATTTTCGTGGAACTGTCCGCAAGGATCGTATTTCATGCAGAGGATTTTTTGGTCTGGAACGGTCTTGGAAATTTATGGAATAGAATTGACATTCGTGGAATATGGTGTGGTTGAGGACATAAATCACATTTATTCGCATGAGTATAATATACACCCATGAGTGCAGAGCATTCATTTTTAATACATTTTCCAATACATTTCTTTTTATTAATTTTAATTATGAAATGAATAATTTTTAGCGTTTGAATTCAAAACCGTTTCATAACCGGTGAACAACCGATTTATAGCAGTTTAAAGTCGTTTTATAACCGGTTACTCCTTTTTTTTTTTATAAAATGTGTAAAAAAAAGCCAAAAAATCAAATCAAGAAGAAAGTTAAGTAAAGTTAACTTATGTAATATAACCAATTTAAAGTAACTGTATCGGTTACGAAGCGATGATGAAATGGTTTTAACTTGGTAATGAATCGGCTAAGTAATTTTTTCTTCGTTTTTTAATGTTCTATTATAAGAAATAGGTCGCGCGGCTAAAGGTAAAAGGGGGGAGAAAATGTAAATAATTTGTTCAAGGAGTAAAGAACAATGTCCAAAATAATTAATTAAAGAAGGACTAAGAAATTTCAAAATATTGGTTGCGAAAACTGTATAGTTTCCACAGTTTCCTTAATTTTTCTCGCTCTATGCATACATATGTATGTACATGTGTAGGAAAAAGTAGAAGGCTACGTGGGGGCGTGTCATGACGATATGTTTTGCCAACTTGTCTACTTAATCCATATGCTGCAGAGTGTGCTAGAAAGTGGCACCCATACTCCATACCCTCCCCCCCACTTCCTGGAAATGTAAAAATATCTGGAAAATAGCAAGAAAAAAAGGAGAAGGGAAAGGAGTACTACTTTATATCGTATGGCGAGGGTCATTCATTTTAATATGCTTTGAGGGGAGAGCTGGCAGGGGAGCAACTGCAATTGGCCACCTTCCCCGCTCCCCCGCCCCACCCATCCCACCTTATCAACATTCAGGGAGCCCTAAGCGGCGGCGGCGGCGTCTCTGATTATTTGCATAAATTAATTACAAAAACGTTTTCGTCCTCCCCCACCCAAAAGGGGGATATCCAATGTGCGTATCAGCCAGAAAGGGTGAACTCTGGGGGGTATGTAGGGTGAGGAAAGGCAGTGAGAGGGTGGGTTGCAGGGGGGTGTTGCATGGGGCACACGCATATGAGATTTTACGAAGGTAAACTTTTTTAATTATGAAAATTAAGTGCAGCGACGACAACGCTGGAGAGGGGCTGCAGAGCACAAATGGTGATAGGGGAGAATCTTCAAGGGGCGGGGAAAAGGGGAGAGCACTTTACGATTGTCGTGTGTGTGTGTATGTGACACGGTGCAACCCTGGGCAACCCCAGATAGTTGGATCACTAATTGGATCCCACAGATTTGTTCTTCTGTGGCGCAAACAAAAAATATAATCCTCCAAAAAAAAAGAGAAACACAAAACAGAACAAAAAACGAATGAAGTGAATCATTCATTAATTGGCAGCAGATGATTCAGCCACAACGTAAACGAGTACAGGCGGCTTAAGAATTATTCGAAAGAAACTTTTGATCAAAAATTATGTAAATAACGTATAACCGGTTCATAGCCGGCTTATCACTGCTTCATATATGTAGCACTAATAATGTATTCCCTGACAGAACATTTCAACGCTTGAGGAATGCAAATAAATTAAATTTAAATATTTTTCAAATGCTTATAACAAAATTCTTCCCCCGAAACTATACATAAGCTTGAAAAACGTTTATACACTTGCCCCCCTAGGCCTCATCTCCCCTTTCACTGTTGCCACTTTCTGCATGCCACATTCTTGTTTTTTGTTTTCGTGTTTTTTTTCGGTCAGGCTAAGATACAATGACTTTTGGCTTAAGGCCGCAGCTCGAAGGACCCAGTACCCTCGCGCAGAAATTGTCAAACAAAAGGCAAAGCCAGCAGCCCCAGCCCCAGCCCCAGCCTCAGTCCCAGCATTGACTGCCAGAAGGAGGCAGCAGGCAGGAGCTGGGGGCATGGCCTAATGACTTGAGCCGCCAGTCACACTGCGAGTCACAGTTTTCCCCCATTTCCCAGGCACGGGAGCGCCTTTTGTGACGCGCTGCTGTGCTGTGCGGCGGGTGTGCTGCACTCCTCGCCTCTCAATCAAAGCCAGGCCGGCTCAAAACTGAGCGGAAAAAACTACCAAAAAAATGAGGGGGAGTACTGTGAGAGAAAATGAAGGGGAATCCATCAGTGTGAGGGGGGAAAAGGCGGAAAAAGTACGAGTTGAAATGGCAACGAAAACAGCGAGAGTTCCGAGAGTTCCGAGAGTTCGGAGTGTACCAGAGAGTTTCGTAGAGTTCGGATGAGAGTTACGACAAAAAGATGAGAAAGAAGTAGTTTGGAAAAATTAGGGGAAAAAGCCCCACTGCGGTTGTTGGCCCTCTTTTAAGCGCACATGGGGCGGGGCGAATCCGAGGGAGGGGGGTCCAGCTTTATGACTTTTGCAACCGGTGGCTGGGGAGCAGTTTTCGGCGGCGTTACTTTTGACGGTTGCACCGTTTCAGGATGGCATGGATGAGAGTTCCACTTGGTTGGGGGTGTTCCAGAGTTCACTTTTTTACGGTTCATAACCGATTCATTCTCAAGATGAATATGCAAAATGTATCAGAATTTTATTACTTCTAACCTTTTCTATTTGCCACTTTTGAAGCGATTCAAACTCGATTCAATACCGATTCACGAAATATTTATTATCGTTTCAAGACCAATTCATTAACCGATTTATGAAATATTGAATATTCACAAAACAAAAGCTTTTTATAGCTGACTAGAACCCGATTTATAATCGGTTATTTATCGATTCAGATCTTCATAGCCGTATCTTAACCGTTTCAGAGCATTCGCAAAAGAGCATTCGATCAGCGACACAACAAAATTGTCTCATCACCCTCTTTGCAGCATGACTTTCTGTTGCACCTCCCTCCCCTGGTTCTGCACCAGGGAAAGAGGAGTATATAGCAGGCACCGTGGCGAGCGGGTGTTGGTGCTACATTTTTTGCGCTGGTTTCCCCCTCACAGCCGAAAAAAAGGGGTTATTGCCCGACACGGAGCTACCCTACAAAACAAATAACACAGAAAAAAACAAAACAAAAACCAGCGAGAGAGAAAGGGGAACAACGGCCAGCAGAAGGAAACTCCATGCCATGGTGCCTGTGCCACTGCCACTGCCACTGCCTCGCCGCCTTCTGTGGCATGGCACTGACTCAATTCTCGAGTACTCGAAAGTGTGTTGCACCCGCAAAAATATAAAACAACAGCAACAAAAATATAGCAACAACAATATTTATAGTATATAATAAAAAGAAGAAGACCGAATATCAAGGATGGGGATTAAGCATTAAAGGGAGCAACTAGGGGAGATGCACGCCTTATAAAGAGATGCAGATACAAAGATACAGTGACTGGCAGATGCAGACCAAAGGTTCAAGCGTTCAGTGTTGATTTTTTTTGCGCGTCAGGAGCACTCAACATTTCATTTCCGCCTTTGGGCGGAGGCTCGAGAGACAAGAAAAAACACACTCTCTCTCTGGAGAGAGAGAAAGTATGTTTCTTTTCACTCTATTCTGCCAAAAGATGTATCTTCTTCTCACATTCTATCCAAAATAAGTATCTTTATCTACTGCTCAATCATTTTGAGCCTCTTTCGTGCATCCTTGGGGCATGGTTGGGCCAATGTTTGATTAACAAATTTGTACATCTAATTTTTCCATGTGGCTGTTGTTTTTCTTGCCTCCTCTGACGAGGGATTGGGTTGGGATGATACTTCGGGCGACTACCTGAAACCACGTTTTAGGCAAAAAATATCGAATGACAGTAACCGCTCTACCGCCCCTCACCGCACACGCTCGACCGCTCGACCGCTTAAGTGGCTCGATGCCTCGATTGAAATTTGAGGCAGGAACCGCGTGCACCGCCTCCCGCGGGGCACAAGAAAACAAAAAAAAAAATCAAATGTCAAGCAGCCGCTAAAAGAATAACGCAAGAAACGAAAAGAAAGAAAGGAAGACCGAAAAGAAAGGGAAATAGGAAGCGAGAAAAGAGAGAAAGAGAAGGGAAGAATGAGGTACTTTTGTTAGAAAAAAAAAACGAGTCCCATTGTGTCCCCTGTAATCAAATATCAATGAAAAGGAGGTAGAACCCTGAGAACAAGGACTCCCTTCACCTTCGCGAATTTCATGGCAAAACTTAGCTTACAGGCTGATTCCCTTGTCAGGGGTTTTTTTGGGGGGGGGCTAATTAAGCTTCGGTGGAAGTAGTGGAGGGGAAAACTAATGTCAGAAAGCCAAAGACCCCAAAGGAAGTTTTGGTCTCCTAAAGAGAAGAAGAAAACAAAGCAGAAGGGGGAAATTGTCAAAGAAAGCCGAGTAAAAAAGGAGTAGCAGAAGGAGTGGCAGAAGGAGTAACAGAAGGAGTGAGAATTGAAGCATGAAACGGATGTTGCCAAATGATTCAATCATTTCGGATTACTCACCCGTGATGGTGATGGCATGAGCAGAGTACGCGCCACAAGAGGCGGATGTGGGCAGACGGCGGATTCTAAGGCTGCATTTAAAAAGCTTTATACTCCCATTTCTTCTTGGAAAATTAATTCATCGAATGAAGCTCTAAAAATCTTATGCGCACATTGTTCAGAACTATGATTTATTGCAGATAGAAATTGTGGAGCTTTGCATAGCGTTTTTATAACCGATTAATAACCGATTCATAGCCGATTCATAGCCGATTCATAGCCGATCTACCAGTCTTTTATGCTGACATTATTTATTTAAAATATCTTTTGAACTATACAAAGATCCATTCAATCCAATCCATTCAAATGAAAAGAATTCTAAAGATTTTCATATGTATGGGAAAACCCAAACAAGCTCTATTCTTTATGTCTATTCCATTGTTAAGGGACTTTTTCTTATTTTCAACATTCCTCTACGTTCCTCAGTCGAAGAGTTAAGAACCAAACCGAACCCCACCGTCCTCTGGGAGACAGGCGGGCTCTCTCTTTCTATCTCTATCTCTCTCTTTTGTGGGGTCTCTGTGTGTTGCCGTGGAACCGCTCTGCACTGCGTTTTTTGCTGTTGATTACTTCTCCAGTTTCCCAAGGTTCCAGAATAAAAAAAAAAACTCCCGCAAGTTCTTGGATTATAAAAAAAAATATATACTATATCCGCCGAACAAACGCTTTAAATTTTACAAAACTTTTGCCTGACCAAACGAAACGAAACGAAACGAAAGAAGTAGACGACGATGGCGGTGTCGAAGAAGCGTCAAGAAAAAATTCCATGAAAATTGCAGAGTCGTAAAGTTTAATTGTGGCCCAACACTTTGCCGCGCTGCCCATGCCACCCATTCGATGGGTCATTCGATGTGGATGTGGAAAGTGGCAACAGATTTATTTACTGAACTTACAGAACGTTTCGAAATTATCAGAGAGAGATTTTCAATATAAAAATATATTCGAATATTATTGTGAAGAAAAACTAAACGATGGAAAGATGGAAGGTTGTTCTGAGGTCTAAAGTTGCGAAACTTACTGTAAATTCGCGTGTATGAAGAGAGGAAAGAACTGCATAAAATGTACAGCACACAAAAAAGTGTTAAAATTTGTGACCCAACTGCATGCAAATTTACACAGGAGGCAAGCACTGAAGCACTGCACGGTGGCACGGTGGGAGGCAGAGGTGCTACAGCAGGGGTTAACCAAATAAACAAGAAGCAACCTTGCAACCTGGAAAATGAAGAAGCAGCAACAGCAGCAACAGCAGAAGAAAAGCAGAAACTTCTTCAGAAATCCAATAAAAAATTGTCCAAATAAATACATATTTTGCAATAGACTTTTTTGAGAAAAAACTACAAAAAAATAAAACCAAAAGAAATATGGAAAAATTTAGAAGAAGGAGTGGAGAAAAAACAGAAACATGCAAGAAAAAGGAAGCAGTAAAAATAAGCTAACAAAAAAGCGCATAAGAAAGAGGGAGCACTTTAAGTCGCAATTTGAGACACACTTGAAGTTCCATTGAGATTTTGTATAAGGCCTACTAATTTTATTATTGTTGGGATGAATTATACTTGTGTTATTATGGGAAGCTGCAGTTTTGAAACAATTCAAGGATTTAGATGAAGATAAATAAATAAAAAGAAAATATCAAAGAAAAAAAATACGAAAAGCCAATTAAGTTACGAAAAAATTAATAAAAAAGACAAATAAATAAAGAAATTTAAATTTAAAAAATCAAAGAAAAAATAATAAATAAAGGAAAGATTTAAAGTTAAAAAATAGAAATAAAAGTAAAAAATTAATGAAAAATAAAATTTTAAATTTAATATCAAAAAATTATGGATAAAGAGGAATATACAGATATTGTCATAGCTGCTCTTTTATTAGGGAATATAAGGGATCATACGGGAACATTTGTGACGGTAATCAATTGAGGAATATGTTGATAGTGGATTCAGTTATACCCGTCTCCATAATAAGAGTAAAAGATGGACGAAAAAGTGTCGAACAAGTCAACGATGATGAGATGCCAAAAGAAGAAGGAAGACTCAAAGAAGGCGCGAGGGGAGGCAGCAGGAGGAGTGGCAGAAGGAGTAATAGAGAAAGAAGGGTCACACCACTCGAGAGTCAAGCATGAAATTGTAGAAGAGAAAGTGCATTCGGGGAGCAACAAAAAAAAACAGAAAAATAAAAAGGAAACTGCTGGACAGTGTGCCCCACCACCCTATAGAAAGCGGCAGAATTTCCCAGTGACATCAAAATTTACATTTTCTACTCAAAAAAAAAAAAGTGGAGAGCGTTAAAGAGAAGTAAAAAATAAAAGAGAGAAAAGTAAAGCAAAAGGAAGTTTCACTAGAGAGGCCAGTAGGTTGCTGGGAGGGGTCTGGTGTTTTTGTGGGGCGTTGGGGGGTGTGTTGAGTGTGCAAAAAAGTTGGCAATAAAAATGCAACCGAAACGAAGAGAGAAACAGACTTCTTGATAAAGGGAGAAAGAGTATGTGAAGAGGGGTCACAAGAGGGAGATTTGCGGGGAGAAAAGAGTGAGTAAGAGAGAGGAAGAGGCAGAAACTAAATCATAAATGTATGATAGTCCTCCCACACGCCAAAAGAACACCAAAACGAGAGTCCAAGCGAAAGGCCTGCCGTCCAGAGAGTACCCAACAGTGGGACTAGTGGGACCACAGAGGAGTAGACCCACATAGAGGGAGGAAACCTAGAGCAGAAGAAGGGACTGTACATAGGGACAGGCACTGTGCCAGAAGTAGCATAGGAAATGAGTTTTCCCCAGTGCAACAGCCCCACCGCCACCACCATCACAAGGACTTCTGTTTAATGGCAGAGCGCCGGACAACGCACAGAGATTTCATTTTGAAACTTTTTATTTGAGGTCTAACACATACACACACACACACACATACGCACGCACACTCGCATCTATAAAGATATATATTTAAACGATCTAAATATTTAAATTTGTTTAAAAAATAAAGCACAAAAACATTAACAAGGGAATTTAAAAGCATTTAATGCTCTTATTTTTTCGGCACTTATTTTAGGTGCTTTGTGCTTTGATTTTATTCTTGGGATGCTCTATACATTTCGGAGTGTTCGATCTTTGGTTTTTTTTTACCCGTACTTAGGTGTAGCTTTCATTGATCAGCTCATAGCCGAGTCGTTATGCGGCTCGGCCCGTCTGTCCGTCTCGATGAGCGCTGGTGGGGCGGTAGGTAGTGCCCGCCCGCCCCCGGGGGGGGTAAAGGGCCATACGGGGGATAGCCAGTGGAAATTATTTGTTGTCCCCCCCCCCCCCCACCCACGACAACGCATCTCATTTCCTCCGCGCCCGCAGGCGCGAGCAACCTTAGAATATAATATATGTAATAATATTGTGATTTCAATAGCAGAGCGCGGTTATTAGCTATTGATCTAGGTCAGGGCTCGGCACGGCCTTATCTATTGTGGATAGAAAAATATAAAAAGATTGAGAGACATAGAGATAAAATGATAGCTGTTGTTTTTTTATCCGATTTAGTCAATAATAAATATATTTAAGAATATTGGTTGAATTTTCCAATTTATATTTAGATTAAATTTTTAAAGACAAAGAACTTTGTATTCATTATTAATGCATAGTAAAATTAATAAAATCAATTTTAATAAATAGTTTAATTTGTTGTTACATTAATATATTTAATTAGAAACAGAGAAAGATGAAAAGATAAAAGATAAAGTTCGATTGAAAGATAGAATATAAATAGATAGATTGAAAGATAGCAGATGAAGATGAAATGAAAGATAAATAGATGCCATTTTGATTTCTCTTTTACTTTAAATTTGTCTTGCTATGGTCCCTTTTCACTCTGCCTCTGCGTCTGCCCATCCCTTTTTTTCTCGTGTAGTTTCTCTCTCTCTGTTGTGTTTCATTTTAATTTCCATTTGCCACTTGCCCCCAATTGAGTCACTTGCCATTCACCCAAAAATAAAATACTGGAAAAGACATCGAAACAAGACAAGAAAAAAAGAAGCAAACTGTCATGTGTTTGTGCCTCTGAAGTTGGTTGCTGTCTCTTTGTATCTGTATCTGTTTCTGTGCACTGTATTTGTATCTGTGTCTCTATATGTATCTGTGCGTCTTTGCATCTCTGTTTTCTTGTGTAGTGTTTGATTTGCGCTTGATTTATGCGCTTTTTAAATGGCAAAGATTAGACATTTGTTTAGCAATTAATTTTGGGATGACACTTGCGGCCCACAAAAATGAGGGTGACATCAAGAGTCATGAGGGGAAGGCGGGAACACGAGACAGGGGAGGGGGCGAACGTAGAAGGGGCAGAAGCCATGTGGATCATTAAGGCAGCAGCAACATCGCGGCATCTCGCCTACACGACCTACAATATCTCTTGTGGATTGTGTGGGGTGTCACTTTTGGCTGCCTTCTCCTTCTCCCTCTGCTTCGCTCTTTCGCTTCTTCTCCTCCTGTGTCTGTGCTTCTATTTCTTGGCCTCTTGCTACTCCTCTTCCTCCTCCTTCTGGTTTTTCTAGCTGCCTCCACTCAAAAAAAAAAAACGTAACGAAGCGGCCAGGTGCTAATTAATTATCAACGCTGATCAGAGGGTAGCAGCAGGAGAATATTAAGCTGATGGAAAATCTAGGAAAAAACAATTTAGAAACTAGAATCTCGCAAAAAATCCAAAAGAAAACGTGTGAAAATACTTTCTACTAAATATATGTTTATCATTAATTCTTTCTATTTTATATATATTTTATAATTGTTTCATTTAAGAACAATTTCCAGGGCATCTCAACGCTGAGTTTCTTTTGGGGTTACTTTTCCCTCAGTTTAAATATTCTCTTGGTGAAAATGAATGTAAGGTGAAAGGTGTCTTGGCTGAGGAACAGAGGAAGGAATGGTAAACGAAAGAAGGAGAGAGAGAGAGAGACCGTCAGAGGAGTGCTGCGACACCCATGGATGGCTGCCGGTCGGGGTGCTGTCTATATGGGGCGTTGCGTCGCATCAAGTGCCGCACCTCATCAATTTTCGGTGTGCGGAAGTTGACTTAATTTTTTTCACTTTTCGACTTTTGGTTTCCATGATGGAATATGCCTTGTGGCAAGTGGCAAGTGCGGCAGGTGTGGCAGCGGCCCCTGACTGGTTGATGGATCAGGGGGGAGAGTATTAATCACACAGAATTTGTGTTTTATTTAATTAGAGACGAGTCTTTCTTTCGTCTTTGATAAATGAGTCCAAATTCAGACAATTAGAACAGAAATAATTATGATGTCATCGAAATTATAGATTTATCGAGATAACCGTATTATCGGTATTAATTAAGAGTTATCGTTACCAATATAAATATCGATTATTAAAAATAAGCTTCGAGTTATAGCAAAACATTATGTTAAGTTATGAAATTTATCAAATCTTTTTCGTTTGGCGTGTTTTTCCTCTTCTGTTAAACTCGACTTGCTTGGACTTTTACCTGTTTCTCTTCCAGTTTTGTTAGCTATATTTTTTTCACTTTTCATTTCTCATTTTCCCTCGTCTAAGTAAATCCCAAGAATATTCCAATTTGTAATTTCATTTTCCTGCAGTTCTCATTTTCCTCCCAAATTGAATTATCCTTAAGGGTACTCTCTGTGTGTTTTTGGTTCTTCCATCCATACATAATTAATTTCATAAAATAAATTATTTAATTGAAGTTTTTGTGTGACTTTTTAACAATAAAAATTCAACAGAAAAACGCAACAATTGTTGAAAGTTGTGTTTGTCTTTTTGTTGTGGCAATGAGGGGGTAGCTAAATGCAGGGAAAATGCACAGAAAGGGAAAATGCTGGGAGGGAAGGGCGGAGCAAAAACTTTGCAATGGAATTTGTAGAGCTTTTAAGCTAATTAAGCCAAAAATGGAAACATGTTAAAATGTTTTTCTTGCTACGCATTCAGCAACAAAAAGCGAAGACGGACAAAATGTTGAAGTGTAGAGTGCGTTTCATAATTGCAAGAGCATTTATATAAAAAACGATTATATTTTGATAACATTTTTTTTTTTCCAAAAACAGAAAACAAAGTTAAAAACCAATGGGGGAAAAAATGAGGAAGCAAATGAAAAAAATCCATAAAGACAGTAAACTGATTTGATCCTTGATTATCAATAATTGTTATCGATATGATTGATGCTTATAAATTTTTAATTTACTAGGAGAAAAACAATCACTTCCGATACATGAAATTGATTAAAAGGTTATCATGAGAAATAATTTGATGATACACCCTGTAATATGTCTAAAATTTCTGGAAATACTATAAGTATTACCGATTCTTCTGAGAATCCAGAAAATGAGCAGACTTTTCCCATACCCATTTCCATTTGCCGCAGCCCCTTTCCAAAGTGTTTGTTTATATTTCTGAATAGAATTTTCCTTCAGACTCTGTCACAATTCTGCTCCTCTCTCCCTTGTGTTCCATGCCAATCCTCCGTTCTGGCATTCCGCTCCCCTTCTGAATTCCCCCCATCCTTTGTGTATAATTATTTTTAAAGATTTTTGCATTTGGCAAATTGTTGGATTGAGTTAAGAATTGCCTTTTTCTTTTTGGGGAGAATGGAGTTTAACCACTCTCCCCTTCGCCCTTTTCCTTCTGCATCTCCTCTGGTTTCTCCCTGTGCCTTTTTTCCTCTTCCTCTGAATTTTCCCTGTCTCCTGCCACGTTCTTGTGTGCCTCCTCCTTCTGCCTTTTTGGTGTGTGGCATGTAGTTTATTTATTTCATGGTTTTAGTGCTGCATCATCTTCATTTCCGGCTAAATAGAAAGAAGGAGAGAGCTACGGAGACTTCGTAAACAGTAATAGAGAGAAAGAAAGAGAGAGAGAGAGAGGGTGACCGGAAGAGGAGAGAGAGAGGTAGCAATTGGTAGAGTTAGAGAGAGACGACCCCCCGCAAAACATTTTGTTTTTATGCGGCACTTGCGTGTGGCAGTTGCATTAAGGAGGCGGTGGCAAAGCCCCAAAAAGGGGGAAAGGGAGGTCAGCTGAGAGTCAGCTAAAATAAGAGAGAGGGAGAGAGGGGGGATAAGTAGAGTAAAACAGACATAGGGTGGGGAAGAGAGAGGTACGGGTGACAAAGTATCTGTGATTATGCCAAAAAAAAATCCTAGAAAATGTGAATTTGCTGCCCTATAGCCCCTCCCACCCGCTACTTAGAGCCTATCCCTTGTCCCTACCCCGCACTGCTTAAACCCCTCTTCAACCCCCCGCCCCACTATAATCATCATCATCATCATCATGAGACGTTTAATTGAAATGGCCAAACGCACGCCATGACCATAAAAACCATTTCAAGGTGCCGCTTTAGTCGTCAGCCACAACGCCCCATTTGGGGACTAACAACAAAACACGAGAAATTAATGTTCAACCAAAGCTAAAACGAAGCTAACGATACCCTGTTTAGGGCGTAAATATGTGTAAGAATATCACCCAAGAAGGAGTTTATGGGAATATCTACATATAAGAAGAACTTTCGAAAAAAAATTCAATTGATTTTTCATAAATAATATAGAAATATTGGGATCCCAATCATGGATATTGTACGACTTTAAGCATTGTATACATTGTAGCAGAACAAAGAATAACGCATGGATTTGTTGTACAAAGAATAAACCTAAGTGAAAGGACACATTCGTTTCGAATGACATGACACTAGACCTTACACAACGTGCGACTCGGGTTATTTATGATCAAATACTAAATAAATACTAAACGTAAAAATACTAAAACAATATTTAAGATGATAATGTATTCAAAATACTAGAAAATATTGAACATATATAACTATGTATAGTAGTACTTGTAAAAAAAGTGAAAATATACTTAATAATTACTACTAAATGTTTAAAATAAATACTTATTTAATACCAAAAATATTAAATTAAATAACCTCAAGAATTAATAGAAATATATTTAATTAATACTTGAAAAATTCTGGACAAAATACCAAAATAAAAGATATTGGTATTGTGAAAAAATCGTTTTTAAATCATCACACCCTTTAAGGGGTACCAATCCCACCCATACCAATTATGATGATGAGAGAGGAGTGGAGCCGAAAAAACAGTGATCAAAATAAAGAGAATTCCCAAAAAAAAAAAAAGCACCAGCAGAGGAAACAGAAACAAAAACAAAAACAGAGGAAGAGGAAGCAGCCCCAAGAGCAGAGGAATCTGCAAAAATTATGACAATTATAAACACAATTTTGTTGTTGTTGTTTTGATTAAAACCTTGAAGAGCGGGCAGCCACGTACTATATCATCATAAAAAGCAGACATCGAAGGCAATTTTCAAGGATTTATTTTGTGGACGGTTTTCTGCATTTGATGACTGAAAATTACGAAAATTATGAAAATTACTGGAAAAAACATGTGGGGAAAAAATTGCTTAAAAAAATAAGAAAAATGGACTAAAACACAGATTTAATGAGATGCAGAGGAAAGCTTCGGTGAAAATGATGTATGTTTGGATGGAGAGATTATAATGCTTGCATCCATTTGTATATAATTTGAAAATACTCGTATTATAATCGTATGTTCTGCTTTAAGTGAGTGAAATTTCTGTTTGTTTTCAATGGGAAAACCAGAAGAAAACTTCTTGGGGCAACCATTTAATATGAGAAAAAAATAAAACTTTTGATTCTTTGTCGTTAGCTTCTACTTCTATACTCACTTCTCTTTTTACTTCTTTATTTCTTCCCCACTCTCTCTTTTCAAATTCCTCTGTTTGCGTTTACTCCTTCGCTCTCTCTGCCATCTGCCCCCCTCCACCTCCACCATCAATGATGTTGCAATAAAATGCTGTTGACGCTGCGATGACGATTATGTGGCGCATTCCTTGTGGCTTTCGCATAAATTTTCAAACGAAACTTTTCCGTGGGGCAGCAAGAGGCAAAAGGGGGACACAGAGGGAGAGTGCTCCAAGGAGAGGCAGGGTGACAGGGTGGGATAGTTCTCGGGGGTGTGGAGCAGCACATGCAAAAGTTCGCTTTCAGCATATTTTCCTCTTTACTTTAATTTTTTCGGCAACGTGGGCGGGGTGGATGTGGGGTGTAGGAAAATTCAATTAAACGGCAACAAACGATGACAGTGGCAGGGAGAAGGACGAGGAAAATGGAGGAGGCGAAGCCAAGGCGTGGAAAGCGCGTCATGCATCAATCAATAGCAATCATCAATCATAAGTCGCCCAAACAATGTATATATATACGATACGAAAATATGATATGGGGGGAAGATAAAGGAGGGTAAGGCAGGGTGGCATGGATATCTTCTAAAAGTTTTTTTTTTCTTTGTATATTCATATGGTATGGCTATGGCTACAGGGTTTTTTCTTCTTCTGGCGAGTCATCATCATTCCCATTCCCATCCATTGAGTTTCGGTTCTGGCTCTGAAGTTCAAAGCAAATTGATTACGATAACCGCAGACCAACACGGGGCACGGCTGTTTGCAAGGGGTTAAGATTTAAGGGGGGGGGGTTGATGGGTGGGAGGCTCGTAGCACACAAAGTGTGAGAAATTTCGCCACCATGAAATGTGCCATGCCAATGTGACAATCGCTTTGGAATGGAATGTAAATAATTTTGTTGAAATTTGCTTGCGTATTTTTGTTTAAACTTTGATACAAATGTAGACGAGAGTGACTAAATGGGGGTTAGGGAGAGGTTTCTGGATCTAAGAGGTGTTAAAGAGGGGCACCAAGGGACTCTCTCCAAGAGTCTCACTGGGAGAAGGCCAGAGAACCTTTTGCCGCCTGTTACATACATATCCGTGGATAAAATACACCTTTTATGCTGCTATATTTACGGGATGTAATAAAAGAAATCAAATTAATATCAAAATGTCGAGTGTGGTGCGGGTGGTCAGCGGGAAAAATCAAATTAAATTATGCAAATAAAACACAAAAAAATTATAATGTAAATTTACTCATTTTATTCCATTTCATATTTCATTTCACATCAAAGAATAAATTGTCGCACCAAATGTTAATAAGAATTGCAACATTTTAAGCAATATATAAAACAAAGTCACGCTGGGAGAGAGCTTATTCAGTGCAGAATCAGGCCTCTTACACTCACGACTAGCAGTTTAGTGGAATAATTAGATTTTTGCTTTCTAATGAAATATATACAAAAGTAAATCAAATATGGAATAAATTAACAAAATAAAAATAGCTAAAATTTGAGAGTCTCACTGGGAGAGAGCTAGAAGTATCACTGGTAGAGAGCTTTCCTTGAATGGGAGAGGGGAGAGAGAAAAAATGATGCACTCAATCTTATAAAAAAATTAACCTCATCTGAAAAAAAATCATTATTTGTATATTCTCTCCTAAAAAATTCTCTTTCTTCTTCTCTTCTGCCCAGAAAGGGCATTGTTGGGTTAACCTCAATTATGTACTGATTTTCAACTCACTACCAACCATCAGTCTATCCATCCATCCATCTATCCATTCATAGGGTTTGGTTTTCTCGTTAATGATAATTCATTGATGTGTGTGGATTGGCAAACAAAATTGTTAATTTCTGATGATGATGTGGCCCCTTTTAACGAGAAATTCGTTAATATTACGTGTTGGAAATTTACAATTTGTTTATGCGGCGGTTTTCCCTGATACCGTCCCGTCCCGTTGCGTCCCCTCCCATCGCTTTGATTTTTCCACCATATATAATTTTGCGCTGACAAGGGAGGCGATGCGCGGATGGTTAATGAGGCGTAACAGTGGCAAACATATAGTTAACATCAACTATAGATTCGTGGATGTCTGAATTAATTGTTGAGCTTCCACCATTCGCTGGGTTCTCCACTGGATTTTAATTGCTTTTTCGGATCGAAAATTGACGATTAGCAGCGCCACTGAAACGGAAGCAGTTTTGATAGGAACACACGTTGCCCCCACGCCCTGCCCCTACTCTCACCTACCTCTCTTTATGCCTATCTTTTACGAGTATGTGTCCATATGCATGTGCGTATGTACATACATATATATTTATATTTTATTTTATTTATTAATATTATTTTTTTTATCTTTTCAGGTATGTTCTGGTATATGAAGAAAATGGTTTTTTAAATGACAAAAAAAGTCAATGTAAGGTAGGAAATTTGCATTCAAAATAAGGCGCAATAGGGCATAGAAAGATATTTTCTTGGTAGAAATCCCCATAAAAATGTTAGACTTAGACAGTATTAATCAGTGAAATATATTCCATAAATACAACAATTACCTCTTAGGCCTTGCCAACCCAAAACGATTCGGCTTTTGCATTCAGTCTTGCATTTACTTCATTCGAAATTAATGCACATATCCTTTCACTTAAGGGAACATTTATGACATTTTCACAGCGATACTCAAGGCGAAGTGGTGTCAGTAGGAATGTGGACCATATCTTGTGAGCCTGCAATGGCATCCACTAAATTGGTGTTGAATTTTAAGTTCCACCGCTCAAAGTGGAAGCTAATCAAATGGTTAGCTCTATCACTCTCTCTCTCTCTCTCTCTTTCTCACACACCTTCAAAAAATTAGCTACCACTTAATCGCAGTCTCCGTTACACTATCCTTTCCATGAAGCTTGCACTTATTTTTCGCACTTCTATTCCCCTCAAACATCAGCATTTTTTTTTTTTGAGTGCCAAAAGCAGCAGCCAGCAGCAACCAGCAGCAGCGGCGGCGGCGGCATCAGGGACTGGCTCCTATCATCAGTGTCCAAACGAGAAAGAAGAAGGAGAGAATGAAGGAGAATAAAAAAGGCAGCAGCAGAAACGCATCTTTGTCGCTGCTTTACACCCATACACACACGTCTGTGCATGTCTGTGCATGTCTGTGCGTGTCGTTGGGGCTTGGTCTCACTCTACCTCTCTGGCTTCCTTCTCACATCGTTTAGCTTTTGTTTGTTGGTTTGTTGCCCAGAAACCTCGCGGTTTTAATGTGTTTTTAATGTTATTTCCATGACATGCCGCCAACATTTAAGCCTGGCCCCAAAAGGGGGCGAGGAACGGTAGATGTGGGGAAAGGGGCCCAAACGGATACTGAAGTTGGAGCGAGACAAATGCATAGTTTTGTTGCACGTTTTTCGCATAGCTTTTGACTCCCAAGAAATCGCTCTTTTCATATGGAAATACACTTTCCACAGAGAAACAGAGAGCACTTCTCTAGCGAATGATGTTGCTATTTTGTACAAAGTAAACATAAACAAAAGGATACACACAATGTACATAATTATTTTGGGTAATAAATTAATACTTCAATTATTATATAATTTTTTAAAAATTCTTTAAAATTGTTTGAATAAACGAAAAAATGTGCATGGCTTAAATATACATTTGTAGGTATAATGTAATGTTTTAGATATTTAAACATTTTCATTGAAATTCTAATTGTTAAGATAATTTAAAAAAATCTTAAATATCATTAAGCGTGATTATACGGTTTCTGGCTTCCATTCTGCCCAATTTCAATGAGATCTGAGTTTCATTTGAGATCAGAAAAAGCACAGAGACATTCTTATTATTATTATTTTTCTAGATTTCTTTTGTTTCTCAGGATAAACCATCAAAATCTTTTTGCTTTAAGGATCAAATGTTTCTATCAGTAGCTAAACATTTTAATAGACAGCTGACAATATTTTCACTAAATAAAAAACCTGCTGATTAGTTCTTCTGCTCTTTTAGTGTATCTTTTGCTTCGATTTGCTAGCCTTCGATTTTCTTTCTTGGATTTTGTCGTTTTTATGCTGTTCGTTTTCTTTTCTTTTCTTTCTGGTTTTTGTAATGTTTGTAGCCGCTTCCTGGGCTATCTCTCGCCCACATTTTGGCCCCAGCGACGACGACGGCGACGTCTGAGTGACGTTGGCTCCAGTCCCAGTCCACACCCTGTACACACCCTGTACCCCCCTCTCTGTACTCACTCTCTTTCTCCCGTCTCTGATGCATTAATGTGATACTAGGAAATATTTTGCATATTTACTTTGAAAAATCTGTGGAAGAAGTAAGTTTTTCGTTTATGCAAAAGCCCCCTGCACCCTGCCAGTCCCACCACTGGCTTGCTGCTACAAAAATGAGCAACAATTTCAATCAAGAAACCAGAACTAGAAACAGTTTCAGATTCGAATTTATCATCTCTTCGATTTGCTGCTCATTTCCGGTAGAAGATTGTCAAATATTTCCCCCTTTTCTCATCGGACCACACGCATCAAAGGCTGCTGTATACCAAACAGAAGAATTTTTCATTTCAATTTTTGTATTTTGAATTTTCAGTTCTCATTTCTCTCTGCTGTGGGAAAATCTGTTAGGCATTTGCCAATTTTCCAAAGGGATTTTCCAGCAGAAAAATGATAAAAAGGCAAAAGGAGGCTTGCTCTGGTTTGCTCTGGTGTGCTCTTTCTCTTCCTTTTTTGAAGTGCAAAAAGTTGTTGCAACAAGAAGTTAATTACGGTTTTTGGAAAGGATTCTGTGCCTGTAGGAATCCTTCTTGAATCCTTCTGTTTTGAATCATTTTTTTTTAAGGTTAAAATCAACAAACATTTTGGAAAGTATTTTAGAAATCCAATATTAAAATGTTTATATGGGCTTTTTGTGGCATTATTTTTATGCGACAAATTCCTTGGGAATCTGAACATATTTTAATGTAGTTTTTGTTACACAGAAGATGTGCTTTAAGAAATGTGAGATGTGCTCCCACATTTCCTGCACAAATAATGACCCAAGGGCCGTTTGAGCCGTTTGCTCTGGACTTAAACCGAATAAAATGTTTTTAACAAATCTCCTTGTTAAAGATCTTTTAAATATTCATTAGAATAAAATTATTTTTCCAAATATTTTGACTTACTATTGAAATAAGAAACACTTTACACTCAAATTTCGTGTGAAAAACGTCTACGGGAAAACACCTTTTAGGCAATCTCTCGTTTCATCCTTCGAGAAGAGAGGCTGCGGTGGGCGTTGCCTGTTGTTGTGCGGCAGAAATGAGGAAAGAGAGAGGAGAGAGCAGTGAATGCAAGGAAGGAAGAAAGAGAGAGCAGAGAAATATCGACAGCTGGTTTATGTCCCGTTCCGATCGTTTGATGGATCGATGCGATCGATGTGGCGGCTCTCAAGTGTTTCGCATTTTGCGCAAGTTTCTCGCTTCAGTTCTTCAGCGCGTCTTCCTTTTCCACTTAAGTGCCTCCTGCCACACATTTCCCTGTTGCGATTTGCCACGCCCCTGTAAGAGGCACCCATCCGTGTTCCCTTTTTTTTTTTTGCTCCTTTTGCTACTTATTTTTCCCATGATATCTGGTATCTCCTCCTCTGGTATTCCCTTTGCCTATCTCTTGTGCATCCTGTGCGTGCCGCCTCTGGTGACCGCCTGCTGTTACACCTCCGTCTCCTCCCCACCCTCGAATTCTTGTGTTTTTCTGTTTTTCGTTTTCCGATTTTTATTTTCTGTATTTTTAACCCCCCGATGATGCCGCACCGCACCGCACACATGTTTCTGGGACAGGGGCGAGGGACAGCATCTTGAGGTTCAATTACTTGTAATTTTAGCCGCAACAAAAACAGAGGCACAGAGGAATGGGAAAGATCCTTTTAGATGCCCTTTTTTTTTTAGGGTAATCTTTTCGTTTTGTTTTTTATTTGGGAAAATGTGAATAGTAAATCTATGGGAAAACTCAGCTTAAATCTTTTAAAATTATAACTTTTTTAAGGAATGATTTTAGTTCTTTTATTTAAGTATATTTTGAGGTCTTACTATAATAAATATGAATAAATTAAGTAAATACAGAATAGAAAATATTTTATTATTATACATCACATTTAATTGAAATATCTGTGGAAATGTTAGAAATTTTGAGAAGTCTTTCTATGAGAATTAAATTGTAAAGTGATCTGTCTCGTTTTAATACATTTAAAGGTTTCGGCCTTCAAATGTAAGGCTCTTTTTTCAAAATAAAATAATCTACAGATCAAGGATACACATGATGCCCCATAAGGAATTGCTTTGTTTTATCTTCTCAATATCGTAAAACCCCTCTGCTTGGAGGGTACAATGAGGATGCAGTCTGGAGGATGTGTAAATGATGCTACCACACGGCGGCGGGGGTATCACAATTTTAAGCAAAAGACAACAAAAAGAACATACAAGAAAGCAATAATATTCCCGCAAAGGTGAAGGTCTTCACCGAAAAAATAAACAAAAACAAGAAGGAGAAAATGAAAACAATAAAACAAAATGAAAACGAAGAAGGAAGGAAAAAAGAAAGAGTAGCAGAGACGAGGAGAGAGAAAACACATACACGCAACATATTGAAATTAAATAAAACCGAAACGAAATAAAAACAAAAACAAATTAAGTAAAAAAAAGGGAAGGGGAACATGGAAAAGGATCAAAAGGAAAAACAGGAAAACAAGAAATAACGGAAACAAGAATAAGCAAAAGAAAAACTTTATCTCGAAAAATTACTTCTAAAATATACCAAAATAGTATACCAGAATACTAGAAAAATAATAATGTAATAAATAAAAATACTAAAGTAATACGAGAAACATTACTTAAAAAATACAAGAACAAAATTAAAGATCTAAGATAAAGAGGAAATAATACTAGAAAAGGGTTTCATTAATAAATACAAATATAAAACGAAAAATAAATTCATACCAAAGATTGTTAAACGGAACTTCAAAAATATCATTTATAATTTGATTGATTTATCTTCAATAAATATTAAAAATTATATGAAAAACAAGCATATGTATGCGAAGGGTATTTCAACGGTACTCCTTTATTTTTCCTATTTTCTTTTTCTTATTTTGTTTTTTCTTTGTTCGGTGGAAATCCTACTCTATTTTCTCTACCTTTTTTGTTTTCTCGTTTTGTTTTTGCTTTTTTCACGCTCAAATTGTTGTAATTGAAGTGTAAATTTTTACATCTGTTTAATATACATTAATGCCGAAGAGGGAGCAACAATATAAACCAGGAATCGATAAAGTGATTAACATGGCAGACCTGCTCTTCCAGAGGAAAAGCCAGAGGTGGCAGCGGCAGCGGATAAGTAGAAGAAAACGCGTCTGGGATGTGGAAAATTATTTTGGAATCACACACACAGACTGACGGCCTGTTTTCTTCCTTCCTTTCCATATAGGCGGTTTCCATCATTTAATTTCGTCTCATTATCAAAGCCACCACCTCTTGGACACCCACTCTCTCTTGTGTTTTTCTTTTTCTGTTGATTTTCCGCTGTTTTTCCAGCTGCCGCACACTTGCTCATCCTACATGCAGGAAAATCTAGGGTTTATTATGCCACATACAACCATACAACCATACAACCATACATATACATATTTACACATGTATAATTGAAAAATTGTTTCATTTTTGGGGACATTCCATTTGAAACTTCATGCAAAATTTTAATCTTCAATTAAAATTCGTAAATTCTATCAAAACTCGTGAATTTTTTGTTTAAAAATCTGAATTTTCTCGAACTATGAAAATATTTGCGAGAAATTTGATAAATATTTCTTTTAAAATAAATATACCCGAATGTTGGTGTCTAAAGTTTCTCTTAGTGTAAAGAGGCTTCTCCTCTTGTCCATGTTGATGTTCATGTGTTTCCCATCGTGTCTGGTGGACGGTAGGGTGGGGGACATACTCCTTCAAGGCGAGTGGGGGGATGGGATGTCTGTTATTTTGCATTCATCTTGGAGGCAAGTCACGTAACATAAACGATGTATGATGGCCCGATGGCCGGTTGGGCAAAGCAAAGGAGGGCTAAGAAGGTGAGAAAACAGAGAACCCCAGACAAAGAAGACGAAGCTGAAGAGGGAGGAGCAAAAGGAGAAGTAAAAGAAGTACAAACCAAAAAAGTAACAACAATCAACAGAGAAAGAGCGAGAAATATTGTGCATAAAACTTTTCTAATAATAACGATCGCATGGCAGTATAACGGGAGGAGGAGTGAGGGGCTCAAGGAGCGGATGGGGGAGGTCCAAGACAATGCCTAGACCTTGTAGTGTGGGAGGGTATGTGGTTGGTGGAGTGGGGGTCAGTGTTCAAGGCTATTGTTTCACTCAACAAAACAGAAATAAAAACTTTGCGTGCAGAAATTAATTGCGTGACCAACAAAACAAAACAAAATACAATACAAAAAGGAGGAGAAAAAAACAGCAACAACAACAACACGAGAAAAAAATAGAGGATAATATAATAGAGAAATATACAAATTACAACAAAAATGGAAAAACAACATAAAATGCAGAAAAAATATACAAAATCATATTGCAACAATTCTGAAAAGTATAAAAAAATTAACAAAATTACACAAATTTCGAAATTGTAATATATGAGGAATATTCCAAATCGGAACAGCGAAAACGAATAAAAAATGTATAAAAATATACAAAATCAGATCACAAAAATTCAAAAGAATATACAAAATCCCATCAACAACAACAAAAACGAATTTAAAGATAAAACGGAATATAAAAAATTACAAACCAAAATTAGGTAATAACAAATTAACAAAACTATTCCAAATCAAAACCGAAATGGAGAAAAATAAAAAAAACACTAGAAAATATTCTGAGAAAAAAAGTATGAAAAACATTTAAAATCACAAAAAAAAAACACTTAAGACTCATAAGAATGAGTTAAAGAAATTGAAACGAAGTTTTCTTTAAATGAAGGGCTAGTACCAGGGAAAAATCTTTTAAAGAGCGACAGAACGTATAATATTTTTGTTAAAAAATGTCATTTAAAATTTTCTTAAGTGTTCTTCAAATTCAAAGACAATTATTTAATTCCCTTGCAAAAGAGTACAAGTATATCAATTATTTGATTCAACAAGTGTCTGTCTGCCGTCTCCTTTCGAGGGAATCCTCTATCGGGCAGGCAGGCTTTAAATCCTTGGATTTTCATTATGTGATGCGAGAAATTCCAATGAAAATTCCCCTTGTAAAGAGATTGCTGGGATTGTTGTTGAATTTTCGGTGTTGATTTATAAATTATTTATGACAAAAACAATGACAAAGAGTTAGAGAGATGTGGCATTGACAGAGAGAGAGAGAGAGAGAGAGGGAGAGGGAGAGAGAGAGGGAGAGGGAGAGGGAGAGGGAGAGGGAGAGAGAGAGGGAGAGGGAGAGAGACAGACAAAGTTGTGGCATTGACAAAGCATTTTGCTGGCAACACCTTGGATATGCTGGGTGGTTTGTCATGCCTACTCCTTTCTGGTAAATTTACCTCTACCAATTCCGTTCCTGGAAAATATTTCACGCTCAATTAAATTTTTTCCCAGATTTTTCCCTTTTTTATGCATATTTTTTTGCACTTTTTTTCTCCGCTTCCGAGTTTGGGGATAAAATATTTGCGGCCGAATGCTGCTGCTGATGCTGCTGACCCCAATCCCTGGGCTGACCCCTGACCCTCTCTTTCTCTGTGATTCCTGAATCATGCCACTGCCTCCATCCCTCTGTGCTCTTTGTGGCAGGGTCCCAGTTGGGGAATTTAATTCACATTGATTGCATTTCGAGCGCCGCATTGCGTTGCATTTTAAATAATGCCAGCGGCTTCTGATTTTCCATTTTTTTTTTTTTTGCACTCAGAGACAGCAACCGAACGGCCGCAAGGGACCATGGATTACGAGGGGGAGGCTGGAGAGAGGTCGTCACTTTAATTAAACAAATGCCAGGGGAAGGCGTCAGTTTTTTGTATACGAAATTTTAAGAAAAAAATCAGAGAACAGAGGAGGCACGAGCAGTAGCACTGGGCGCCACAAAACGGAGCACTGCGAGCACTGAAAGGTGCATCTGGTGAGGGGGGATAATTATGAACTGCTGTTCTTTATATAAACTCCCCATGCTTACATACTAGTGTGTGGATCGGCAACAGATGGTATCGTTTAACCCAAAAGATAGGCAGTGGCAGGTGGCGCTAATAAACACGAGACCTCTCTCGCCTTCAAAGCTGACGAAAAAAAATAGTGCAAATAAGCCATTAGTAGAGTGGAGAATGTAGATCGAGAAGTGATGGAGAAGGGTGACACAAAGAGTGGGGAAATTTGGATGAGCAATTATGGAGCAAGGCAGGGGCGTGCCCAGGATTTCACGAAGGGGGAGCCGAATTTGTGTCCTTTAAATTGTATACTTGGTAAGTGTACTGGGAGTCATTTAATTGAATAATATTTTTCTGTGTTATATCTTAATTATATTAGAAGTCATCGGGGATTTTTCCCGAATTCTTCTAGAACGTCCTCTTGAAACTCCGAATTTTTCTTCTTGACCAGGCGTCTGTGTGCGTGCTCTTAGCAGACACAATCCTACGAAGAAAAATTTGAATATTATAACTATTATTAATTTAGAATATTTCACTTACCATTCGGGCGTGATTCAGTCATCGTAGTTCACAACCAAGTCTTCACTCTTTTAAAAGTATTGAATGATCGTTCTACAGTAGCTGTGGTACATGGCAGAACTAGCAGAATATCTAGGGCCAATTATATTTTCGGATAGAGAATTCGCACTCTTTGTATGCACAAACCAAATCGGTAAACGTTCGTGTTTGGCATAGTGTGAACCTCGTTTATCTCATTTTTAATTTCGGGCAAATTGTAAAAATCACTGGCTTCCGAAATGTTTGCTTTTGCCTGGATGAAATTTAAATTTTCTATATCACTGGGATAAAAAGCAGTTCGAAAAAATGCTGGATTAGATTTTTCTGCAAATTATTGCTTCAGCGAACATATAAGAGTGTCGATATATGGAAAATATATTGCTCTCTGGTAATAAATAGGTACCGATGTACCGTGGCGTAGTTATTTCAACGCTCTTTGCAACTTCAGTGCATTCCAAATATATTGAATTTAATACTACATCAGCTGTAGATCTATATATCTCTACTATATCCAACACGTTCTGCATATGCTCAGAGCACTTAATAATGTCCATATTTTTTTTTGATTTGAATATTTTTGTAAGGGGCACAGCATTGTATTTTGAAATAATACAAAGGCACCTTGGAGCAAGAGCAACACAGAGAGAAATAGTGGTGGCAAAAGATTGGCAGTATGATGGATAAATAGTGAGGCAAATGGAGATACATAAACTCCTAAATATATCGAAATTTAACACATATTGTTTTTCTTCTTAGATTCTCATTGATTTTTGCTATTTGTGCAGTAAATCAACATTATATACATATCATAATTTACCAATGAAATGGAGTCGCTTTTTCCATATAACTCCTACTCCCATAGATGTGTGGCATTCTCTAGTTAATAAAAAAACATTTTCCAGCAGTAGGAGAGAACCCAATTAGCAGACGAATGATAAGTCCTATGGGATACGATACCTATAAGTGGCATACAAAAATATATAAAACATAATTTTTTATATTTATAATAAACCGCAATTATCTGTAAAATATTTGAATAAAAAAATGTAGCAACAAATATGCAGAAAATATGTAATACCATAATTTTTTTGTTTGAAACCAAAAACGTAACTTTATACGTGAATGTAGGAAATATATTAACTAGATGTTTTTTTCTCCCCTTTTATGCAATATTTTTGCATAATTTTTCCACATTTTTGCACCCAGAGAGAGAGAGAGAGAAAGAGCGTTGCCGCCACTCGACTCTCAACAATCTGGCGTTCGTTTTTCCATGCATTTCCCTACATTTTCCCAGCACTTTAGACACCACTTTTGCAGTGTTTTTTTTTGTTAAATATTTTCATTTTTTGTTTGCATCAGCCATAAGTTAATAGACTTTTAATCTCGCCAAATGATTATAATAAAAAAATTAAATAAGTACAAAAAAAAGTTAAAAATAAAAAAACTACAGTGGAAAAAGTTTCAGGTTCCAAATGGAAATTTGGTGGGGATTGGATTCTCGCATCTGGAGGTCGGAGGTCGCTTATGGTTCGTTCAGATGCAGGCAGTCAGCCGGCCATGCTACCAACCATTCGCTTGGTTTTTAATTATGAACATAATTATTTAATGAATATGTGTGAATACATTATGTCCACGTCGTCCCTGTATCCGCGTCTCTGTGTGAATGAGTGGACGTGTACATGTGTGTGTGTGGGCGTGTAATTATATGTCCAGACTGCTGGCATTGTAACCCATGAGATCGGTGGGAAGGGGGAAGGGGATTGGGGATTCGGGAAGCAAAATCAATTTAATTTCGGTTGGGGAAATGAAAAGAATAAAAATACAGGCATACTGGCAATAAAATCCATCTTCAGGGCAGCGTTCATTTTTGTTGTTGGGCACTCTTTAAAGGAAGGAATTATCTTGGATTTATCTTTATAAATACTTGGTTAATCCGAGAGAGTTGAAGGAAGCAATAATTTTGATGATACTCACAAATAGTATGGTACTTTTTCGACTGAATCAGTCAATATACTTGAACAAATATTTTGCCCATCTGACTCAAGTGTACTGCCTCTTCCAAAGGATTTTCTGCTTTCAAAGAGTAATAAAACAATATTATTTTTAAAGATCGAATTACATCGAATGATTGGTTGTACTTTATTCTATATTATTAAAATATACGGAATAATGGACTGATGTCGGATTCAAGCAATCTGCTACCTCAATGAGGACTGTTTTCTCCGTTAAAAGTCCTGTCTCCAGCACTGCGGAAAAGTCCTGGAACACTTTTATGTTAGGTAAAATCTACATACGAATCCTTTTTCGTTGGCAGATGATAAACCCTTCTGTTGTCAGGCACCGCATCCATTGACCGGGATATTGGTATTAAAATTAAACTTTTGGGATTAAAATATATGTACATGGAAACTATGAAAAAGTTTGCCCAAAAATGAATTGCTATTCTATAAATGGATTTCCCATACATTTGTTTGATTGTTCGCTTTTTTTGCGGAAATTGTTTGATAAGCATTTAAACCATAAACAAAAATCCAAAAAAGGCCAAACCGGCAGTGAAATTTATGGCCAAACAACAACAATTTTTGTTTTTGCTACACATAAAAATTTATGGCCAGCATTTTGTGGTATATTTATATGTACATATATATCTATGTACATTGTACATATATCAGATATTGCACTTATTATTTTTATTTATACCAAAATGCCAGATAAACAATGGGAATGTACAGAAAATAAACCAAAAACGTTTTCTGATTTGTCTTGATCGAAACACACGCACATTTTTCGCAGGCAGATAATTCATGGGAGTTTCCGAGAAGCATTCGCGTCGGTTCTTCCGTCGGACGATAACAGTAGAAAATATATATAAAATATAATGGATAAATATTAAATGAAATTAAATTAAAAAAAAAAGAAGAGCTCCCTCGTCTGGCCCCTCGTGATGTCTGCCTGGATACTAAATATGTGTAAACACTAATTATGTTAATTATACTGTTTTTTTTTTGCTTTTGCTTTTGCCTTCGCCTTTGCCAGCAATTATGCTAATTGTATTTTCAATTATTATATGCTTATTTATTATTATTATTTCTGGGAGAGCGGACGCCCACGCTCTCTCTCCCTTTTGTTGTTGCTGGTGATTAAAATTATACAAACGAGGCCTCGATTTATGAAAAATGAGTGAACGAAAAAATAACAACATGCGTTATAGTCGAAAAAAGTGTTGCGACCAAAGGGATAACCATTGAGGATCTGTATCCTATATAGCTGTGCAAATTTTTAACTAAACGAAAGCAAACATTCGTTTTGAATGACGCAGACAGAGATTAGCCATTTAAAACGATAAAATACTTAAAAGAAAAACTAAATTAAGACTAGATCCTGTTTAAAAAAAAAAGCTAAATATTAATAAAAAATTCCTTTACAAAAAAAAAACTAGAAAAATACTGAAATAATACTAAAAACTATAAAAATATTATTAGAAAATACTATCGAACACTGGGAACAATATAAAAATAATACTATCAAATTTATAGCATAATGCGATGAAATATTCTAGAAAATAACCAAAATAACACTAACAATGTATTGCAAAAAATAGTAAAGTAATAATTCACAATATTGGGGCATAATACAAGAAAAAATACTATAGAAATACTAAATGAATACTAGAATAATCCTTGAAAGATAAAGCAATTATATAGAAAACGGAATATCTAGACAAAGTTTCATTACAAAAAGCCACTAAAGCCATTTTAACTCGCTTCTGATTTCTATGAGTATCTTTTATATTCATTTATGGATAACTTGAGGGTATAATTTACCTGAAAATAGCCCATTGAATCCAAGTGAATCCTTTCTTAGTGGCCTGCGCGATGTGTGATGACAGGTGAATGCATACCGATTGAAATGTAATATCATTTCTGATTGCATTTCTGTATTAATATGACATTTATCATATTTCGAATATTTTTGGAACATAATTTTTTGGGTTAATTTGTTTCATTAAACATTCCTCGCATACAGAGTAAGGGAGAAGCCTTGTTCGTTCTGTTCTGCGCCTTCTTGAGCATTCATTTGATGGATGGAATGTTTGGTGACCAAAATTGGGATGCACTTGCCCCCACCGGCCGCTGTCGCACATTCCAACAGAACATTCCACATTGAACAAGAGACGCGGCGCGTACGTGAGGAATGAAAATGAAGCCAAATGAAATGAAACAAAAATGAAATGAAATCAGGCAAATAAAATAAATAAATAAGGAAACGAAACGAAACGAAAAGAAAGAAACGGAGAATAAGAAGTGCAAAAACCAAGAAACTTTTGAATAACAAATGAAGGCTGCTGCGACTGCGACTGCGACTACGCTACGACTGCGGCACAGACAACAGACAAAACCTGAGCGGACTTTTTAAGCAGATTCCAGTAGCAGAGACAGAGAGGCAGAAGAGGCAGCAGCAGCAGCAGCATCACAGCAGATGAAGTTTTTTTTTTTTTTTTTTGCCTTCCGTTGTTGCTGCATCAGCATCAGGAGAGGAGTCGTCGTGGCGGCATCAGGCATCAGGAATCAGCATCCAGCATCAGCATTCAGCCACAGAAGCCGCAGCCAAAAGTCAAAAAGTTAAGCGCCCTTGGTGCCCCTTTTCGCCTTGCCTCCCCTGCCTCCTGCCGCTTGCCTCTGACGAGACGCCGCGGCGTATACGTAATCTGCGGCTGTCTGATCACTCACACGGGGACTATCCCTCCCCGGCTCTGTCTCTGTGTCTGACTCTGACTCTGCCTCCACCCATCTGTTTGTTTGTTTGTCTGTTGGTTTTGTTTGGTGGCATGCCTCAACTGCTGCTGCTGCTTGTGCTGCTGCTGCCTTTAGCTTGATACGCCACTGAGTAGCAGATTAGTAGCGCTTATGCTTGCACCTACTACGTGAAAGCACCACGGGCCAAGCGGCAAGCGGCAGACGGCAGGACAAACACACACACACACATGTGTGAGTAGAGACTAGGAGGAAGCTAAAATGCCAGAGCATGCCCCATGCCCCATTTCCCATGTCCCATGCACACACACGCATCGGAGGAGTGGAAAACCCGCGTTACTTGTTCCTGCTCGGGATGCTGCTGTCGTGCCCCGTGGGCATATCCATCAGCTTTGCCATAGACTTTGCGAAGGGCAAAGATTTTCCACAGTTTCCACAGTCGCTGCCTATCAGGGAACTCGAACAAAGGGGGAGATATCAGTTTTGTGGCGCACTTAGTCGGTTAATTGTAGCCGCATAATACTGCCCTGGTGCTGGAATATTACCACACAGAATCTCAGAGAAATACCAGAGAGCTACAATGGCATTTTCTGATGATTTCCACAGTGCATTATTACCATTATATTGTCCGAGTATACCGACCACTATTTGTTTCCCCATGCATGTCAGATTAAATTGCATAATTTAATTTTGGATCAATTTCCAATAAATTCCCACACAGTTTTCTTTGTTTTAATCAAAGATAATGTGCTCCGAAATTTCTTGGGAGGTTTAAAATAATGTTTTGTGTGTGGTGGGGTGGGGTGGGGTTTGGGGAGGGGGAAAGGGTATTCGTTCAGTGCATTTTTAGTGCGTGCCGTTCTACCTTTTCGGTGGCTGCCTTTGCCTTGTCGCTGAGGTTACGGCTTTGGTTTTGTTGTTGTTGTTGTTGTTGTTCTCTGTCTCTGTCTCGCTTGCTGCTGCTTGCTGCAGCTACTGTATGTTATCCTGCCTCCTCCCGTCTTGGGCTGGCTGTCATCTGATCTGTGGCGTGGCTAAGTGGCTGCCGCTCCTCTGGCTCTTCCTTCTGTCTCTCTGTGGCTCTTTCTCTCGTGTGTCCATCAGTCGGTCGTGGTATCCATCCACCCGCCATGACATGGCCATCGCATTTGGCCGGGGCGGGGACCGGGACCGGGGGCCGTCTCTCCACTTCACTTCATGGTTGTCTGCGTGTATGCGTTTGGAATTTTTGATTTTTGCCACATTGCAGCAGCCGGCAGCAATCGTCCGTCCGGCAGTCCGTCTGGGCAGTCCATCGGCAGTCCGTCCGGCAGTCAATATGCAGTCGTATGCCCACTGTAACCTTCTCCTCCAACCCCCGACTTTTGTTGGGTTTTCTTCCTCGTTTTTTTTTTGTTTTTTGTTTTTTTTTTCTTTTGCCAAGCAGATTGAATTTTGATTTGGCGGGTAATTGAACTTTTACTACAGGCAGTGTAGCAGCAGCAGTGGCAGTGGCCTGTGCCTTCCTCTTCTTCGTTTTATCTGCCACATGCCTCTGCCTCTGCCTCTGCCTCGTCTCTCTCTCTCTCTCTGTCTCTGTCTCTCTGGCTGCCTTTTGGCCATGATTAATGGCCAGCAATGCGCAACGCACGATCTACGTTTTTGGCCTCATCATAAATTATTAAACAAGTCCACTTGACACATGCACACACACAGCACACACACCACAGAGCAGAGAGCGGAGAACAGGAAGAGCAGCAGGAGGAGGAGCAGCAGCAGCAGCACCAGCAGCAGCAGCAGGAGTGGATGGTATTCCACAATATAAATGACCAGAACAAAACTCTACAAAATGCTCTCAGGCTCTGGTGGCCTTCCTCCATCCCCCATCCTCCAACTTAATTTCATTTGCAGAGATCCATCCACACACACACACACACACACAACAACATTTTTGGCATTCCCCAAGCGACACACCGAAAACGGTAAAAACGAGACATGTTCTCTCTGCGCTGATTCGCCTTCTCCGTCGGTGCTTAAAATGATGATATATGTTGTATTTAACTTATAAAGTGATCACTGATCCAATGCGTTCTCTCTCCTTTTTTTTTGTTTTGTATCAGTTTCGAAGGAACAGGGAAAAGAGAGATCTTTGAATGGAATGAGAGGATACCCTTGAATGGAGGTTTATTGAGAGGTTTTTTTGGGGCAGTATTTATAGCCATAGCAAAAGTCTAAATTAAAAATCAGAACTTCATTTATTTCTCTTAATTTTTCAATGCGGGGATGTCATTTGAAGCACTTTTTTCCAACTTTAAGACATAGTTTAAGGCTAGGATTATGCTAATTGAAAGATGTGGAAGCTATCGGAAGAGGGAAAGAATAAATCAGGTTTCAGGATAATGATGCCATCTATCCCTCTCGCTCTGGCCTTGTAGCAGCGCCCTTGATAACGCAATTGATAGTCGGATGCACTCCGTTCGAAGGTGGAAGCATTTATGTAGCAAACACAACACAACCGATAAGAAACCAAGAAACAGAGACGAAGGCACGATGGAGGTGCTAAAGTTGATAGTAAACAACGAAACGAAACGAGACGGCTAAAAGGAGGGAGTCAGATAAATGGTGGAGCAGCCACAGACAGCGGAACAGGCAACAAAACGCAACCGAAGCGTTGCACAAGTTGCAAACGTTTTATTTACACCCCTTGCAACGCGATGCAAGCGATGGCGATGGAGCGAACCATCCGATAAGAAGGAGAAGAACAAACCTAACCTCAGGGAAACTCCACGCAAGGAGGAACTTTGGAGGACGAGGAAGAGGGGCTCTGGAAGTGCTCTTGATGGTCTGGTGATCGTCTGATGAGGATTTTAGCGACAACATTTCATAGAGATAGTGAAATTGTTGGAAACCAGTTTTACATTAAATAAGAGAGTAAAACGATAGAAAATACTAGATCAATAACGAAAAAATACTAGATTAATACTAGAAAAATACAAGAAATCTGTTTTTTTTTACACTGCAAAAGAGAGCAATGATAGAAAAAATACTAGAAAATATTAATACTTGAAAAGTAATTGAATAATACTAAAAAATACTATAATAATTCAAAAAATCTCAAAAAATGTAAGAAAGATAAGATTTAAGGATTTAGGTCAGAAATGGTTCCAAACATTTTGGTTTTTTTCTTTTACTTTATTTTTGTGATTATTTCGTGATGTAAGAATACATCTAGTATTTGTCCACCTTGTGCTATCAATTATCTTCCTTCCTTGGGTAGTTTTCTTGTTGTCCCACCAATTGATGAAAATAACTTGACATTTTCCTGCAACCCAATTGATAAATAACAATTACAGAACGGCAAAATAAAAGCCTCGGCACTTGTTCGACTTAGTGGATTATTAATTCATTTGCTTTCGTTTCCGATTGCCTGGCATTTAAGCGATAATTGAACACTTTGCGGAGGAAGAAATTACCAACTCTCTGATTGGTAAAAGTTTCTCCTCCACCTACCATCTATCTATTTATCTACCTACCTGTCCTCTGTTGTCCATCTTGTGTTCATTTCTCGTACCGTCCGTACGACTCGTACGTATCGTACTCGCACTCGCTCTCGTACCCGCCACACATATATTGTCATGTGGAATGCCAATTTAAATTGTATACCCAAAGGACATTGCACAGTGCACATTGCACACATGTCGAGAGACAGGTTCATGAGGCACCGTTTCGTTCCGTTTCGTTTCGTTCGCATCGTTTGCCTCGTTGTTTTTAGGGCTGGGATACACTAACCCTAGAAGAGGTTATCAATCATTATGTGACAAAGGAATGTTAGAAGAGAATCAGATATACAAACATATATAACAGCTAATGAAATATAATTAATGCCGATATATGTAGAATTAATTTTGTATGTTAAAAACATCATTTTAGGATTTCATTTCTCAAGATATTTCAATTAAACTTTGGAATCATACAGACCATAGTTTCGTCTACCTTTATATTGAGATTGAATCTTCAAGAGTATCTGTTGTGTCGGTGATTCGACTGCCTAGTTTTTAACTTCTTGTTTGGCTGGTTATAGCCATTTGGTGTTGTTGTCCTGCCAAGAGATTTGCCATAGTCACCGTCTTTTTAGTTGTTATTTCCTTGGTTCGTTAGTTGTCTAGGTCTTGACAGGAGGCAGCCAAAGCAGCCCCTCCTCCCCCCGCCGCACCCACCAAATCCACCAACCGAGAACCGAGAACCGAGAACCCAGTGGCAGTGGCAGACCAGACCAGACCATCTGTCCCCCTCTTCCCATCGTTGAACCATCCGCAGACCTTCATTCCCGCCGCCTCTCGTCTGTCATTTGCTGTCGTCGTCATTTACCTGGTCGACTCCTGTCGCCTCCTGACCAGCAGAACGCAGCAGAACGCAGCAGAAGGAGAGGAGTGTCCAGAGCTACGAGAACGATATAGCGCGAGAGGTAGAAATTTATGGGAAAATAACTTGCTGGGAATTTATGAAAACTACGACGCCATAATAACAATAATCAGACTAAGTAGTGACCGCTGCCAGACATAAACTCTGACCAGAGATAAACGTTACGTTCCTTTACTCTTTGCCCCAGCCCCTCCTCAGGCCCTCTCCACTGTGTCGCATTCAGTGTCTCTCTTTCTCTCTCTCTCTCTCTGTCTATATAAAAATGCTAATGTCTGAGAGACATTTTTAATGGTTCAGAAGGAGCTACATAGTTCCTACTGCCATCCCCCCATACCCATACCCATCCAAGTCCACAGCTTAATTAGCAAAAATATCTTTCTCTCCCTCTCTCTCTCTCTCTCTCTCTCTCTGGTGCGCTCGCGATTCTCGAGTGAACTTCAGCGAAACGAACGACGGAACGACAGAATATGGGAATGGGCGGAGGGATACGATGGGGCAACGACGACGACGACGACACATTAAGATAAGAGGTTCGCCTTAAGCTGATTGCCTGGTTTAGTGTTATCTGGACTATTTATAGGGCCACTGGCGACATTCAGGCTGCCAAATGGTTGCGCCTCCGTGCCATCGTCCCTTTGCTACTTTTTTGATGCCGGCAGCCCCAAGAGTCAAAAACAGAGATTCATCTCTTGGGAGACACAAAAACCGTTTTTTTCCTCTCTCTGTTTATGATTACATCTTTCATTGCCATGACCCCATCACCCCGTCCCATTCTTCAATCCACAAATCTCTTTTGAAAGATCGTAATTTGCTTTTAAATTTTGTTGGAAATTTGTAACAGAGTTTTCTAGATTTAAATTACCTAAAAATTGTTAAATATTTAATCAATATTTTTTATTTTAGTAATAGAATTTGTTGGAATTATGTTACTTAAAATTTTGTGTTAATATTTAGAATGTATTTTTTTTTAGTTTTTAAATTTGTGTGTATATTTTTAATTTTTAGTATTCTTTTTAGTATTTTTAGTAATTTTTAGTAAAGTTTTCATACTGGCATTTAAAATTTTTTTTTTATATTATTAGTATTTTAGTATTTCATCGTTGTTGTCCTTTGCGACGAACATTCCCTTTCGTTTACGGTTAACTTACACAGAAATGTATAATATATTTTTCATGCATTTTTCGGACATGTTAATCGTGATGTTTCACCTTTCACCTCTGTACATAGCAGGTGCATTCACCCCTGCACCCTGCCACCCCTATTACCGCCACCGCCACCGCCACTGCCACATGCATTTTCCCCTCTTGTTCGCTTCAGTGACTTCCCTAAGCCTTTTCCTGCCATCATCGTGGGCCGGGCCCCTCATGTGTCTCATGTGTGTAATGACCAAACAGCAAAACAGCAACGAAGACAGGGGGAAATAGATGGAAGCATGGATACAGGGCTCTGAAAGGCAAGCCCAGAGAGAAGGGAATACTTGAAAGTGGGAGGGAGGAGCGAAAACCTAGAGGGAATGAGGTGCAGACATAGACTGACAAAAATTTGTCTTTACATAACTCCACCCCGAAAAATATGCAAAAATGGCGACAGGTCGCTGGCCTTCCTCCATAGTTTTTCATTCCTTCGTTTTTATTTCAACTGCATTTAAGCGCAAATTTTCACTCGTTCTTGACATTCATTTTCCAAAAAAAAAAAAAAAAAATAAAATAAAAAATAAACCCAAAAGGGAACAAAAGGGGAAAGGGGGTAGCCAACAGAGTGACTGGCACTTGACATGCAGGCAAACGTGTTGACTTGGTCTAGGGAATTGGTTAGCACAGAGAATGTGGCAGTGCGACAGAAGCGGAAGGGAGCGGCTACACGGAGAGAAAATGTCAAATAGATTTCCCAGAGAAAACTTGGAAGGAGAAAATGAAAGAGAATTCTCCTAAAACGAAAGGGAAAATGGAAGGGATTACTATAAAACGAACGAGCGAATATAAGACTAGATAATAAAATGTCTGTAGCAAAATACTTAATTTGTTTTTAGTTTATTTTATTTATGGCTTGTATTTAAACAGGATTTAAATAATCGAATTTGTACTTCTTTCTCTCTTTCATTTTAGGTAAGAGTTTGGAATCAACGACATATACTTTGAAGAATTTTGATGGGTAAGAAGTTGCAAATTTGCAATATTTAAATATGCAATTACACAAAATAAATAGATAGTAATTTTTTTAGTACTTCAATTGTATGTATTTCAATTGTATTATTTATATATTATATTTAGTATTTTTAATACCAATCATTTATGTGATTTTTTATTTGTATATGTTTATATTATTAAGTATTCTTAATAAAATTTCTTAGTGTTCAAATTTTCAATTTCAAAAGAAGAATTATATTTTGTTTTAGATATTCATTGAATATGTTTTGTTTAGTATTTTTTTTATGTATTTTTGTTTATTTAGTATTTCATAGTTAAGACATAATCATAATCATCCTCCGTCCGTGTCCGTTTCCGTTTGCTTAGGGGAACATTTTGTACAACGAATCAATGCCATTCGTCTCCTTGGCGCATTTTTATCTCAGTGTATGCATTTGTATGTTTCGCAACTTTTTTAATGAGCGCAAAGGCAAATGAAGTAGCAGCAACAGAAGAAGTAGCAGCAGTAGAGTAGCAGCGCCAACCGGCGGTAGCAGTGGCAACCACCGCATAGGAGGAGGATGAGGAGGAGGTTGCTGGGCCAGTGGCAGGGGCAGGGACAGGGACAGGGACAACCGCCAACGTGTCAGGGCCACCATAAAAGTTTTGTGACACTTTTGTGTGTGTGTGTACAACTCCTTCCTTCTTTTGGCCCCAAAGTCAAATTCCGCAGAAGAAGAAGGCGGCAAAAAAAAGCGGAGCATTTTAATAGGAACAAAAAAGAAAACGGGAAAAAAGTGATGCAAAAAAAATGGGAAAAGTGCAACTTTTCTGCAGCGTTTCCTCCAGCCATGTGGGGAGTGTGTGCGTGTGTGTGGCATGCCACTTGATGTGGCTTCTATTTGCCACGACTTTGCCATTTTCATTCGCACTCGCAGTCGCCGCTGACTCTTTATATATTTGTGCCCCCGTCGTCAACACACTCGCGAAATGACAAATTAATGCGACGCCTTGCCCCCACCCTCCTTTCCTCACCGACGACTGTTGCTGCTGCTGCTGCCCCGCCCCTCTATCTATCTGTCTGGTGTCGCCACTTGGGTGGGCGTTGCGTAAGCGAAAAAATTGTTTACGACATGCCGCCCCTACTTTCCGCACTTTGTCGTTCGCTCCCTCTCTCTCTCTCTCTCTCTCTCTCTCGTTTTAACTCTAGAAGTTTTCCTACTATAAATAATTTTTAAGATCTTTTGCGGCTGATTTTGGAATATATTTTAGTTACGTTTTCCACCCCGTTTTAGTCTAGCCTGAAATCAAAGGAATTCAAAATATTTTACATATAGTATGCATATGGGGGATTTATTTATTTATTTATCTATAATTTATGAGAGATTTTCTCTCATTAGGTTTTGAATTAAATTTTTTTTTGTTTGATATATCATTCTTAAGAAAATCATGGGACTGGCATTTTCAGTTGAATTTTATAAGAATTTAATGCCTTTTCTAATCTGTTGCACGCTGCCGTGCTGCATACCAAAATGTACAAGCAAAAGCACTCCGGCTTTGATCATCTACCATCTATTTGTGTATTTTTGATTATACCATCATCTTTCGCTCTTTCATCCCCAAGTGGCCGTTCTACCTTCAAGTGTGGCACTTTTTCTGAGATCCATAAATCCTAGGCTCGTTATGCCACATGATCCATAGAACCGCCACCACTTAGGTGCTTCCATTCTAGGGCATTCCATTGTGAGTGGCAGCCATTCATAAGCTTCCCAGCTACCATCGAAAGTGAAGCTTAAGCATCTCTCAAGTGCCACTTTCCGGATCACTGAGGGACACTTTCAACACCCCCTCCACAACAGTGGAAATCAATTTGTTTGGGGATCCCAAAAATACAAAAAAAAAAAAAATAATATATACATATGTATATAAAAAAAATAAAAGCAAAGCCTCTCAAGCACCCATATATCATAATGATGAGGAGGATCGCTATGTATTCTGATTAAAGCAAATGAAAAATGAATCTCTGTACATGAAATTCTTTCATTACGCTTGGGTCTTTGTGTCGGGTGTCGTCTCGTCTGGATTCCCCATAAAATGTATCTTATAGATACTCTGCTGCGCTCTGCTCTCTCTCCCCCAATTCCCGTTCCGTTCCTCTCTAATTGATTAAGCGTGAAATAATTTCTTTTGATTGACTTCAATTGAAATGAATTATTCTTTAATTGGAGGCGCGCTGTCGAAAGACGAAAGAATGGAAAAAAAGAAGGGGAAACTTCTAAGCGCTATGCGTCGGCGCAACTCCTGCCCCCATGCCCCATGCCCCGTAGGACGGGGAGGTGGTCTCTGTCATCGATGGGAATTTGTGTCTATGCGGCAAATACAACATTCAGCAGCAGCAGGCAACAGCAACAACTTTGATTTGGATATGGATTTCGATTTGGATTCCTCCCTCGCATTCCCCTCTATGAAATTTGCAAAATTTGCAGAAAAACAAAACAGCAAAAAAAAGCAAAAATATATTGGGGAATGGAATTTTATTTTGGGGCATAAATTTGTGGGATAAACAAAAATCAAATAAATGATACCCTCTGTGGGAAATTAGTTTATGGATACAAGGGAAAGGCAACATTGGCATAGAGCAATTCGAACATTAAATATTAAAAATGTACTAAAAATACCATAAAAATTCGTATCAAAATATCTAATAGGAAACAATATTACCAAGAACTACAAAAAATACCAAATAAGTACTCAATAAATCTATGAAATACTTAAAAACAGAAACAAAAGTTTTTAAAACAAATAAACCAATTACAAAAAAAATACTGAATAAAATGAATTATAATTATAAAAAAAAGGTATTCAAAACTAAATTATAAAAAACGACACCAAATAAACTTTGCAAAATAATTATTATGTCCTAAAAAATAATTCAGCATTATTATCGATGTTTCTTAAAAATGTATTCAATTATTGCTATTCTATTCTGAGAGATTCCCTGTAGAGTATTTCCATTTAACTAATACAGCTCCTCCATAGGGGCATATCCTGCGTTAGTTTTTTTGGGGGCCTGTTCCGTGTCCCTCATCTTGTCCCTGCCTCTGCACCGTACCGTTCTGTTCCCAGTCCTGTTCCTGTTCTGTTGTCGTTGTCAAGAACAAAAATAATAATAAAATTTGCTGTCGCTGCGAATATAAACAGGCAATTTTTGGTATCTCCCCCTCCGCCCAGCTACCCCAATAGATCCCCTCTCAAGCACATGCCCCATGCCCCCCGAAAAACAAGGAAAAACTGCCTGAACAGCAAAAGCAATAACAAGCAGAAATGTAGAATAGCAACTGCTCTGATACCCTAGAATTTGAATAGAAGCTGTACGAATTTGTGGGAAATTTGTTGGAAATGTGTTGGGAATATATCAGATTATAGGTTTGTACATTTTGTACCGACTTTCGGTGGAGGGATCTTAGGGAAAAGTCTCGTTTGAGAGGGGTGTATAGCATATCTCTTGCGTATCCATCATACCCTAAGTAGCTCCTTCGAGGGTATGCACGAGAGTATGGCCCTCAAATGTAGACGCGAATGGCAGCTGTTTTTAATGTCTGCACAGCCGCCTAATGGCGCTTAACGGTTGACTGTGAATGAGGAGAGATGGAGGGAGGGTTCGGGGGACTCTCGTGGCATGCCCCAAAGTTAGAGCCTGCCTGGTGTATATCCCATTGGCACTTTTGGTTCGTAAGAGAGAGAGGGGAAAAGTTTTAGCCTTGTCTGTGCCTCTCACTCGCTACTTCTCTCTGCCTTTCCCCTTCCCCCCTGACTGTCTGAATTTGTGGCAAAAATTGAAAATCATATGCTCATCGTCATTGTGCCCCTGCCCCTGCCCTGCCCCATCCAGGCCCGTATTGGCGTTTTCTGCGCCCGTTAAGTGGCAAACATTTTTCCAAAAAAAAGAGGGAAGAATGCTGCTTTAATTGAGAGTAGGAGAGGACCACCCACCCACTAGGCAGGGGAAAAGGCTTTCGAGGATAGATATAGGATATTAATCAGAGAATCTTTGGGATAGGAAGTCGTGGAAAATGAATATAAACCTTAAGAAGCCTTAGGAAGCCTTAACAAAAATATTTCCTCAAGATTCGATTAGAAAAGTTCAACTTAATTTTGACCCAAGTCCATATTTAGCTAAAAAAAAAAGAAGAAAAGGGAAACCCTCTGCAACACAAGAATTCCCCCTGTCCTTATTTTTCCAAGGTTTTTCCTGTTTTTCCAAAAAAAACTTAATTTCCTGTGAAAAAAACAACAAACAAAACACAGCACAACAAAGGAAGGAAATTTGTTGTTATGTGGAAGCCAAAAAAAGTTGCACAAAATTGCTAAAGTTGTTTCTGTGCATTTGTGTGTGTGTGTGTGTGTTTTGTTTGCTTATGCATTTACAACACACACCCTACATCCCGCCACCCCCCTGCCACATGCACACACCCCACTCCACCTTTGCTCCCTAATTCAAGGAAGGACAAAAAATTATGTCAGCAGGACGAGGATTTGGCTGAGAGGGTGGGGAGGGGGAGCGTGTAAATTATTTATGTGCCAACTGTCCTTCCCCAACATTCCTCCTGCTGCTGCTGCCTCCTGCTGTTGCCTGTGCCGCTTGTCGCACGCATGGCTTGTGCCCCCCCTTTGTGGCAGTTTATAAATAAAAATCATTATTACTCCGACTATACACCCGCCATGGAGGCCGTGTATAAAATATGGGGAACGAGCTCTTGCAGGTTCTCCATCCTTAAAGTCCTGTGAAGGACCATCTCTGAAGGTCTTCCAGCTGCAGAAAGCCCCCTCCTGCCTCATCGCTTTCTATCGCTTTGTGTGTTTGCTCTATCGATGATTCCTTTTCGATTCATTTTTACTTTTACAATCTTTTAAGTTGTCTGGCATCATTCTGGGATAATACGCCTTGACATATCTTCATCCGATGAATTTGCAGGCTATTACTATATCACATAAAACCGAATATATGATATATGAATAATAATTACTATGATTAGAAATTATAATTATGATATTTATAGGCCATAAAAGAAGATTGCAAACGCTAAAGATCTAGGATCTGCGGCCTATATATCTGAATGGCCTATAATATGCCTCAATGCTACTTCTTTTATCTGAACATTCATGCATATTCAATGAATTGGCCCGAAAAATACTTTCAAATAAAAGAAAAATCTCTCAAAATGAAACCCCCAATCAAATAACGAACCATTTCTTAGCCTAAAAGAGTATCTAACAGTCGTTTCAATATCTCTTTTATTTTGATTAAATATATAAATTTGTTTTAATTTTTTCCCCATTTCTGCCTCCCTCTTTGGTGCTGAAGTTTTCGTTTGAAATTAGTAAGCATTGTCCTTAATTGTTGGGGCATTTTTGTGGACGGATGGGGGAGCCCCTCACATTTTATGGGTTTTTTAGGGGTATGGTGAGGGAGGGCGTACATCGTATGAGGGGTTTTTTTTTCGGCGCTTGGCGCTTTTCTGGTCTCTGGGTTTTCGGGCTTTCAGGCTTTTGGTTCCCTGCTGCGTGTTTATTTATTTGACTTGTGCATGTCGCTTTTGGGTGTTAACTTAAATAATTAACGGCATTAATTGCCGCATATGTCACATGTTTGCTTTTGTGCCCCACATACTCGGTCGTACCATACTCTACCATATCTACCCTCCTACAGCCATACAGCACAGACCTCTCGTTGGGCGGCCCGGCCTGCATTTGGTATCTCCTTCGCTTTTGGTTTTTATGGTCCCCTCTCATATTTAAACGCTTATGTCATTGGATTTTCCTTTACGTTTTGAACAGTTTTTATATGCTCTCTCTCTCTCTTCTTTTGCCTTTTCCCTCTGTATTTCATTGCCTTTCAATTGCATCATTAATAAAACGTGAAGTTAAACGTCAAAGTTATGCATTTTGTAGGTCTTTAATTGTCTGTTTGCTTGCAGTTAATATTAAGGGGGCGTATTCGTATGGTATTTACATGAAAACAGGCAGGGAAATGATATAAGGGTTTGTCCTATGCAGAAACATCATTGGATGAAAATGAAATGGAGTAAATATTAATTTATATAGTAATTGTTTTAAATAAGAGTTTCCAGCCCGTATTATATAATATATAATTATATTAATATATTTATTGTTTATTTATTTTATTTCCAAAGGAAAAATTCATATTAAATCCAAGAAATATCGATTGTTTTTCATTCTTTCCAACGAAGAGAGCATTGGCAGCTGTATCAAAGAATTGTTCTATTTAATTAACCTTTTCCCAAATTCCCACTTCAAATTTCCTACAAGCGAAAGGATACATTAGTTTTTCAGAGACTTTTCCTCACTATCGCCTGAAACATGAGCTATAGACACATAATCTATTTCCTTGAACTATGGAACTATCAGAGATTTCCTAAAGGTAAAACTTCCCTCTCTCTCTCTTTCTCTCCCTTCCCCAGCGACCACCCACACAGGAAAATCGTTTCTTTCGAAGCTTTTCTTTTGCTGTATTCCATTAATGGAATTAGGAGGTTCATTAGAGAACCGGTAATCTCCCCCCACCCATGGCGTCTTGAAAAATGTTTTGTTTATCATTTGAATACGGTTTTGGATTTGGATATTTGAAATGTTTTTTTTCTTTCTTTTTTTGTGTCTCTAATGAGAACTAATGAATGCGTTGGAGGCTTTGGCCTGTGGCTTTGGGTTTGGATTTGGTTGGGGGGGCCTTGCCACCGGTTTTCCCACACAAATACACGCATGGAGGCAGGTCTCGAAACTGGTCTTTCGATCTGCTCTGATTCGTTTTTTGAATGACAAATGCATTCAAGATTTGGGGATCAGAGATCCGAGAGATCTTATCGGTCATCTAACTAATGGGCTCTTAAATGTGATGACAATAAATTGATTCCATGATTAGAGGAATGGAATTTTTGTGTTTATAATGCAATTAGAAGTCATTTAGATCCATAGATAACAGAAGAGGCTGGAAAATTGAGATATTTTTATGAGAGATCAAGAGGTTTTTGGGTTAGATGCTGGATGGCATGAGGTGTGACATGGGTACAAAATTTAGATGGTTGGTTAATGGGGAAGTTTTGATATGTTTTATGTGTGATATGAAGATGTTTTAGGGAGGTAAAAATTAATAGAGTGAGTCAGTTTTAGCTCGGAATTTGATTGGAGACATTTTCATTATTTAAAAAGAAATGTTTTTTAATATAAATATTTAGTATTTCTTTTTAATTTATTTTAGTATTAACTTAGTATTGAATAATATTTTCTTTCAGCATTATTTGATATTTTTTCTATGCATTTACTGGACCGGACTCCCTTTTCCTTGCTTTGCCTGTTTTGCCTTTTCCACTTGTCGCTGGGAAAACTTTCTCAAATGTTTTTCTTGTTCTTTACTGTTCGTTTTGTGGCTTCTGTAAAGTGTTTTTCCTCAGAGAGTGAGAGAGAAACAGAGAGAGAGGGGGGAGAGAAATGCGACAGAGAGCGGAAAAACGCTTAAGGCGCTTATGGAAAAGTTCAAAAATCTCATTAAATACAACAATATACTAAATATTTATGTGCCTTGTGTTGTACACAAAAAAGTTCTTTTTTTTTGTTGTGTTGTTGCTGCTGTGTAGTCTGTTGTTTTCGCTTCGTTTCGATTCGATCCATGGCCAAGGCTCCTTTCCTTTCCCTTCCCTTCCCTTCCATTCTTTGACTTTTTCCATATAAAAATTGTGTAAAATAATAAAAATAATTTCCAGCGACAATACAGGACACACGCATGCAGCAACACATTGTCGCCCCAGACGCCATTTTGCCTTTTGTTGTTGCGTGTAATGGATGCCGTTATGTTCTAAGCGGGGGTGGAGGGTGCTGCTGCTGCTCAGCGACAGTGGGAAAGAGAGAACATAAATGGGAATCGGGATTGGCAAGAGGATTGGCGTGAGGATTGGAAGTGTGTTTGGGGGTTTCTTCTTTTTGCATTACTTCGACTTGAATGCGCTTTGTGCTGCAATGCCCAATGCACACACACACACACACACACATCTCTCACTCTCTGTCTGTGTCTCTGTCACTCCCTTGTGGAATAAATATAATTATTTTGTTATAAAAATGCATTCCACCGACACACAGCCAAACACACAAAAGAATAAAGAAAGAAGGAAAATCCCTACTTTCATGCGACACTTGTCCTTAAGCATTTCGTCGCACATGAGCGAAGGAAAAATGTTTATTAACCCAGACATAACCCTTGGCTCCTTCTCCCCCAACACAACCCCCCTAATGGTCTCCTTTTGGACAACCCCTCCTATGAGATTCTCATAAATATTAGTTGGCGCCTGGCCATTGGAATTGGTGATTTTATTTGCTGAATTTTTATGGAATAAAAACATGAGTGGTTGGGATAGTAAAGTATCTGTCATTAAGGGAATAAAACCATCGAATATAATGAACGACAGTTTAACATAATTTTTTGTATAGCTTTCTAACAATTTATTAGGTAAAACGAGAAGGAACGTGTGAGTCGCTTCTGTGGTCGCGACTCCACTTTTATACCCGTTCTCAGTCAGCATATAAATTTGTGGGCTTATTATTATTTATGTAGACTCTTAAAATATGTTACATTTTGCTACATCTGTTATCTAATTATCCAAACATGTAAATTCTACATACACAATGTAAATTCTTCATCGTCTCCGCAAAAGTTCGCGCATTGCACAGGACAGACTGTGTCCACAAATCTAGTATACCCCTTAAGTCTTAAAAAGTACATACGATTCCCCAGAACTAAGCTTTTATATCGGTTTATCCGTCTATGATTGTGATATGAAGACCTTTAAACTAAGCGCTTTTATCTAGAATTTTCGCAAATGTTTTTTAGTATGTAACCTGTCACCGGCTGACGCTTAATAACCATTCCATTACCTATTCAGTACCGCTTTATTACGGCTTCTTTACGGTTTTACAACAAAGGTTTTTCTTACCATGGTACATGATTTATTTAATGTTACGTCGCTTCTCTGTAAAATTCTGTTTAGTAACGGATGGACAACCGCTTCATTATAACTTCAGTCCTGGCCTCATAAGTGATTCAAAAATTGATTGATAGTCGTGTAATCGATTTCTTAACCAATGCCCAAACTATATTTCTACGCGTATTTTCTTTACCCCTTAGCCACCAGCCACCATTCCATACCGTTAATTCTGTAGAATTTTCCCATTAATTTTTACCCTTAGCAGTTGCCCATAATTGTGGGTTAATGCTCCTAAGCAGCCAATCTATTCATAACCTATTGAATACTTTTATTATTCCACCTTATTGATTACGTTCACCCTCGTTCTCATTGCAGTTTTTTTAAAGTTTGAGCCACTTGCGAGGGTGAGGTACACCGATTCAGGTCCCGATTCCTGCTGAATTAAAGGTAAGTGGTAAGGTCTGTTCGGACAGCTGTCATTGGCATTTAGATATGAGACTCGACTCCCACTCTCCACCCCCGCCCTCATTGAGGGGCAACACAAATCCCCCTACCATTCGGGTAGACGGACTCCCTGTAGAGGCCTCCTCGATTAAGCGAGTCGAGGCGAGACGCCTCCTCCCTTTCATGGCTGTGTGTGTCCTTTCTTCACGTTCACGTTTCCAGTCAACTGATTATAATAACACGATTTATCAAATGCACGTAAATTACAATAAATTAAACACGAAATTAATATTAATGACAAAGACAGGCGCATACACACACACACACACACACTCGCACATACACACAAATAGAGAGAGAGAGAGCGGGAGAGGCACATCCATGGATGGGAGACACATCTCCTCCCTTTCTATGACCTCTCTCGGTCTCTCTTTCTGTGTGACCTGCAGAGAGACAATTGCCAAATTAAGTGCATGCCACACACGCCCATTCTTGCCCCATTCATGCCCCATTCTTCCCCCATTCTGAAGTGCCCCTTGAGCCTCTCATCCAATTGCCATCTTAAATATGAAAATCGTTCTTTTGATTACAAATTTGCTTATTTGCATTGCATTTTCGGAGACCCGCAGTTAATAAGCTTCGGACATAATAGTCTCCACAAACACACACGAGCACATATACACAGATGCAGATACACAGACACAGATACACAGATACAGATACTTCACAGAGTAAGCCAACAAATGACCAAGCGATTGATCAGGGCCGGCAGGTAGTACATTGGGGGGAGGGTGTGGCGTGAGGAGGGCGGAAACAGCCAGCAACAGCAGCAAACGGTTTATGGCCCTCAAGCGATGACCAGAGATGTCCACACACATACACTAGCATTTCTGTCTGTGAGTTTCTGTGATAATTTCGTGATTGCCAGTACAAAAATTTAACTAAGAGAATGACTCGTTGATTCGCCGTAGAAATGTTTCCCTAAGCGAAAGGATGCAATGAACTGAACAGAGGAACATTTTCCACAAGAGATACGGATAAGGGATTTTGCCAGATGGAATATATTGTATATTCAATATATTAAAGAAGATTTCAGAATTTCGAATGCCTTCAGAAATTAAACCGTTTCAGTATCAATATTTCATAAATATTTAGAGCTGTTTCATAACCGTTTCAGTACCAGGAATTCATACATTTTGAGTTTATATCAATTTCAAAGAAATTTCATAACCGGTTCATAACCGTTTCATGGATGTAAACTGTTTCATAATAGGTTCATAACCGTTTCATAGCTTGTGTGTGCCTACACATATTTTTAGATTTATTTTACTATATCTTTTGCTTTCCTTGAAGTAATTTCGAGGCCGTGACCCACTTTAAGTCACAGTTTTCCCCCGAATATTTCCTGCAGCTATTCTTTAGTCACTGTTTTCATTAGCAGTGTTGTGCCACCGACAATTGTGGCGCCTCATCCCTAATTGTGATTGTTGCAAGGACTTGCAGAATTTTGCATATTTGATGAGCCTTACCGGCAATGAGGCAGCAGGCGGATGGCGGCTGGCGGCAGCAGGCAGGCCTCTTGCCTCTCTATGTGTGTTTGTGTTTGTCCAGGGTCTCAGGGTGCTGCTATCCTGGACTCCTCGTCGTCGTACCTGGCTTGTTGAGTTGCAATTTGGCTAACAAATTATGCAAGAGGCAGCAACAGCAACAGAGCGAAACAGGAAGAGGGAGAGGGGAGATCTGTGCACTACTGACCCAACGAGGCGCCAGACCCACAGAGATAACCCACGCCAGGACGTGGACGTGGCACGGGCCGGCGCGTTGACTTTACGGCCCTGTTAAATAATTGTAATTTATGGCATTTTACACAAATAAATATATGGAAATCAATAAATTTTCCACACACACACTGACACACGCACACACGGGGGAAATCTGCTGCTGCTGCTGCGAGGCTTTTGGTTTTCGGTTTTTGGACTTTTGGTGCATTGCAAATTGCTTTGACTCTAGCTCCTGCCACTGCCACTGCCACACACTTCCCTTTCCCAATCATTGTCCCCTGCCCCTGTCCCTTTTTCTGTATTGATGTTTATTGCTATTTTTGGGCTTTAACAATTATTTTATGTTGTCACAATTTAAAAACGATAAAAGAGTGTGGTTTAAGGTGGCGGGGGCCAGAGGAGAACCTTTCAATTCCAGACTGCATTCAAAATTAATTTCCATACGCTTTTCATTTTGTCCATCATTGCATTTTGACTTTTTCCCCCTCAAAATATTTATATTTATATTTATTCACATGTTTTTTTGCATACACTCAACCCCCCTTGTAGTAGGCTATGGGAGAGGAGAGGAGCTTTCATGGTGTCCGTATTTTGCATTTCAATTGCGGTTTTTTCGGTGGCCAACAGACGGGCAGACAGACAGACTGAAAGAAAGACACACCATAGCAGACCGGACAGACGGGACACACTGCCATATAAAAGACTATAATAACTCTGTCAATTGTGAGAGATTTCATGTGGAACGGATTGGAGGACGTGGATGGATCTCTCTCTGGTTTACACTTCAAAGGTTATTCGAATCAGCGATTCGATTGTGTAACGTAGCACAGCGTAAGCGTTGGGCTATTAGCGTTTGTTTTCCTTAAAGTTATGAAACTTTAATTGAAGCAAACTCTAAAGAGACGAGGACCAGCAAATAAAGGAAATCATCTTTATAGGATTTATTTCTCATACATTTTCCATTTTCAAACGATACAAAAAAATTCTCTGAAGAACGAAATGAAATTCGATTGGAAGGGAAATTAAAACTAAATTTCGATTTGATCATTTTTGTCAAAAGCTTTCAATTTGTTCGATTCTGAAAAATGGATTCGTCGATACTGATAGAATTTCCATTTGCAAAATGTATGCCATGGGATCCTCCTCCACCCTTCACCCTCTCCCTGCTCTATTTATTTCCAAAAACTAATTTTGTAAATTTCCCTCTCGTTGAATTTTAATTCGATTTCCCTTTGCATATGGAAAATAGAGTGAGGAATTACCAAAAAAAAATATATATACATATAAAGTATTCCATAAATACTGCTCCCTGCCCTTTGGAATATAAACATTTTTATGTTGTGTTATGTTTTGGCTTTTCTCGTTGCGTTGCTTTTCATTTCGTTTCCTTTTTTTTATTTATTCGTATATTTTCGAAAAATCGAAATTAATTAAATTGTGTCAAAGTTATTAAATTTTATTGTCAGTTTGTGCCATAAATAAAACGGAATGAATGTCGTGCGACATAGGGGGCTCGGGCTCGGGCTGTCTCCTCCTCTCTAAGCCTATAAGCAGACATCAAACAGCACACACGACAACAGCAAAAACAGCAACAACAACAAGAACAAAACCAACAATAACTCTTTCTTTCAATTAGAATTTATAGAAATTTATTGAAATTTATGATTGTTTATTTGTAATAATCGTTCAGCTATTTCTGCTCTGTTCTCCGCCGACCGTTGTTTGTCGGATTATATGTAGGTACTACGTGTATAAATATGGGCTTGTTTCCCTTCCCCTTGCCCCTTGCCATCATTTATATTTTTCTCATCGTTGGCTCGGCTCGGCTCAGTTCGGTTCGGGTTCACGTTGTGCCGCTGCCGCTGCCGCTGCCGCCGCCGCCTGGTGTGAAAAGTAATTATGAAAGGCTTTATGACAGGCCGGTCAACTTCATTCAACGTCCATTAATTTGGCCACACTTAACTGCTTTTTTTTTATTTTGAATTTTACCTCCGCCACATGCCGCATGCCACACGCCAGAGGTTGTTTGGGGAGTTCCATTTTGAGAGGTGTACTTACGAATACTGTTCTGATTCGTTTTCTAGCATTTTACATAGCGTTGAGTTTTCTATTGAATTCTAGAAAATCGTCAGAATAAGCAGAGAACACACAATATTGTTGTAACAATTCTGTTTCGTTATTGAGAGGCCGAACGTCAGCCGTAGGCTCCTGATCCTACGGCGGCAGACTACCCTCTCACGGAGTGGCTTACCCACGAGGGACTGGCTCATGGTTGAACTCAATTTTCTCGTTAAAAAGTCATCTTAGTCTGTGGCCAATGGCCACACATTGAATACACAGAAATTCCTCCGTCACATAGTAGATGTGGCCCCCCAACACTCAATTGGCCCAGAATCCACGGAGCAGCAGAGCGGAATGCGGGGAAGGATAGGGAGTCGCCTTCAGACCTGGCATCAAATTGAAGTCCTGGACAACAGGAACAAAAGATGAAGTCGCCGCCCAAAAGATGAACACAAGACCTTTGTTTTCAAGCTTCCGTATGCCACAAACAGCCATACACACGACATGTATTTTGTTTTTGCATTCTGGGGATTTCTCTTTTGCAAATTTCGCTTGTGCGTCGAGCTGGCAGGCGGGGATTGTCGAAGAGTAAATCTGGGAGTAAGTCTCTTGATCCTGAACTCTTGATTGCAATTCCCTTGAGAAATGTGTTTCTCTCTCTGCCTCTCTCGCTCTTGTTAGTCTTGTGCTTGTTGCACTCTCTCTTTCTCCGCGCCTCTTTCACCGCAGCGTTATTTTCGGTGTTTTGTGTTGTCTCAGCTGGACATCGTGTTTTTTGGTGGGGAGCAAAAGCAAAAACCAGATAGAGGAAAGGGGGGAAAATATTGGGGTAACGGTGTGGCATGGCGCGGCGCGGCGTGGCGCGACGTGTAGCCAGGGCGCGTCCCGTCGTCGTACCCCGGCATTCCAATGCCGTCCGGTCACGTATGATGACCCAAAAAATGTGTGCAAGACCCCCACCAGATCCCTCTCACTCGTAACATCACTCCTACCTCTAAGTTTTGCCTTTTCCCTTCGTTCTCCCTCCCTCTCTCCTTGGACTACCTTGAGACTGGCTGTCTGCCTGTCTGTCTTCTCCTTTGCGTTTATGCGTTTTGTTTTGTGTATGTTTTTAATAAAATTTATTACACTCTCACATGACAAACATTCCCCCCATCTTCTACTGGCTCTTACTCTGTCTCTCCCTCTCTCTCTCTCTCTCTCTCTCTCTCTCACTCGTTCTCTCCCTCATATTTGTCTAATAGAAAAATTATGGCCCGCAAGCAAACAAACAGAGCCCAAAGGTACAGCCGGGGGGGGGAGTTATATGGCGTTAATTTTTATTATGCATCGTCCACTCGGACGTACTGCTCTTCCCACTGTCTCTCTTTCTCTCTCTCGTTCTCGTTCTCCGTCTAACTCTGTCTCTTTCTTTGGCCTATAATTATAACATAAAAACTTTTATTGAAATTTCTGAGGCATTTTCATTACGCTTCCATCCCGGAAAAGGCAGAGGGGTCAAGAGTGTTGGCTTGCAGGAAAGAGCCACAAATGAAATAAAAGTAATAAACATTTATTTTATTAATTTATCATTGCACAAACACACACACACACACACGGAGCTGCAGGGGCAGGGGCAGCAGATGGGGCAGTCCAAACGAGGCTCCGGATTGAAGTGATGTCATTAAAAATGCATACAGCAATCAGGCTAATTTAATTTACCGTAAATTCTATGACCAAAAACGCCCACACGCCCACGAACCACATAAAAAATAAACCAAAAACAAACTAAAAATTGACACCGAAAATTTCCAACTCAAACAATAATAACAAAAGCATTTCAAACAAACAACAAAACCAGCAACAAAACAAAAACCCAAAACCCAAATTGACAAAAGCAACGAATATCACAAATATAATACATACATATATCATGCGAATGCGGTGGCCTTTTTGGCTCGCAACTGGTGATACCCTAGAAGAGCTATCGTTAATAACGGGAGAATCATTCCCCTATGTTAATGGCACTCATACGAATGGAAGTTTGTAGCTTCTGGTGCTCGGAATACTAGGAGATACACATGTCGTTATTAGATCAGAAATTTAATGCTTGATTGTTCCCACAGGTGAATGGCACTCAGTAGAATGGAATGACACAGGACAAAAAACTTCCTTCATGAGTAAACGATGAAGAACAGTATTTTTGCAATAAAATTCAAATTTTAGAAATATTACAACAAATTTCTTATTTCATTATTTGTATTGTGACTTTTTGCTGATACCCAAATACGCGTCTCCTGTGCGGGGTATCCAGAATGGATAAACTCAGCAAAAAGCAGCGAATAGCCCAACGACAGTTTCAACGACAGCTACAGAAAGCAATAATAATTTCACTGTCAATTTCAACAAATGGCAAATGGGTAAAAATACACAAATTGTGTGTTTTACCAGAGGTGGGAGAGAATGGGAATGAAAATTATTTTCATACATTTTTCATTTGGCTCATTTCTTGTTTTTTTTTCCGCTTTTCAAACTAATTAAACAGAATAATACTATGAGGGGGGGAAACATACAAAACACAAAGGAAAATCAGGGAAATCATGAACCCGGAAAGAGAGAGGGACAGACAAACAAAATACAGGGATATATCGATTTAAAAGCCAGAAAAAGGTCTCCGAATTATTGAAAATCAGCTTCAGTGAGCCCAAGAAATTGTATTTGTTTTCTTAAGACACAAAATTATGGAAATTAAAGGATTAATGAAAGGATTTTGCATTTGTTGGAATTCAAAATTGAAATTGCAGCTTAAAGTGTGATTTGATTTAATTGAAGAAAATAAATTAATCAATAGGAATTATTTTGTATGAAATAAATGTGGAAAATAATAAAAAATATATTTAGAAGGAATATTTGCATCGATATAAGCTATTTATTTTTTTAAAGGAAAATAAAAAGAAAAACCAAGAGGATAATCTTTAAATAAACGATCAAACAAAATAACCAAAATCTTAAGTAAATCTTGTGTGCATAGCTAAATATAAAAAGTTAAGAAGAAAATGGAAAAAAAGGCATAAGTGAACGCAATTTTATTTTGTTACTGCTATTTCTTAATTCAAAAAGGAACACTAAGGATAATCAGAAAAAGAAAAAATTACCATAAATGAACGTTCAATTTCGGGTTTGTATTTTTCTCAATATGTATAAAAATACATAAGAAGAGATCCCATAAATGACAGGCCTCATTTTTGTATTTTTATTTATTTCTTTTGTTTAATGACTCTCATTGCTCATGTGAATTACATTCAAGCCAAGGCAATGAACGAAGCCATAAACATTTCCCTCGGCGTGTTTAGTGCTAAGACTCCTTTAAGATACATTTCTCCTGCCACTTTTATATCTAAAAAATACTTTAAATTAATCCAAATTGACATACAAAATGTTAACAAATACTGGCACTTAAAGCCAATTATTCAGCACCCAAAATGAAAACTGACACTTAAAGTGAACAATAAATGGATTTGTGAAGGATTGTTCCTTGAAACAAATTAATTTCGTTATCCATTGCCTTTTAGTGTTCCTGGTGTGATGGGTGGGGAATGGTGGGGAATGGTTGATTGGCAATTGCGATTGGAAATCGCCTTGAAGGGTATTTAGGATCACATTAGTTTTGCCACTTTAGCCATCCTGTGTTTACGCCACTCTGCCGCTGCAACTGCCACTGCCACTGCCAGTGCCACTGCCACTCTTGCCACTTGCACTTGCCACACTCTGTCTCTGTATCTCTGTCTCTCTCTTGCTAAAATGCATCTTGTGTTGCTCCATCAAATGGCCACGCCAAAGGGGCATTAGCCAATGGGCCCCTCTTTATGCCAAAGAGCTGCACTCAACTCCATTCTCGTTGCGCTGTCAGAGCCGTTAAGTTTTTTAATGAAATATCGCCAGGGCGTTATTTGTTTAATGCGCTGCTGCTGCATCATCAAAAGCCCTGAGAGTGGAAGCGTGTGGCAGCCGAGCAAATGGCTTTTCCTCTCTTTCTCGCCTTCTTTTCTTTGGTCTGCTTTTCCCGATGCGGTCCGCCCATGTGGCAGGTGCCACACAACAAAGCTTTCAATCGCATTGAAATAAAACGCTGAAAGCGAAACCGCCAACCCATTGGGAGCACAAAGAGAGAGAGAGAGAGTGAGCAAGAGAGCTCCGACACAGACACCGGAGGGGCAGAAACCGTTAATAAATTACCAAACAGAGCAGAGATTATTATTATTATTATATGTGTATGCTCTCGGGGAATGCGTGGCATGAAAAATTATGCGCCCATCGAGAGCCTCAGCACCAGCACCAGCCTCAGCCCCAGTCCCAGTCCCCAACTCATGTGTCACGATAGAAAACAATTCAATTTTTTTCCTCCTCTCTCTCCCCTTTGTTGGTGTTAGGTTCTCTCAGGTATTTTACATTGTGGGAATTCGTTTCGGATTCAGTTTCGTACCGCTCCGCTCCTTCACAAGTCTTTTTTTAAGAGACTCTGAGCGCGGAAACAATAATTAAAAATCTCAGTTTTCATAGCCGCCACAAGCCGCCGCCAAATGTCAGTCGATCGCTGGACATTTACGATTCAAATGGTGCGTGTGGATGCACTGAGCGAAAAAAAACTGAATGCTTATAGGAATATATTTAATTAATATAATTTAATTTATTTCTGAAATAAATATCATTCATTTAAAGATTCCAAATATTATATTTGTTTATTTTTGTTTAAAAATGTTAAAACATTTTTATGGCAGCAAAAACCTATTTAATGCTTCATTGAATAGTAAAAGATCTCCGGAGACTCTAAAGCATCATCCATATATATCTGTATATCTGTATTATCTGTTAAATGCATTTATGAGGAGTTATTTCTAAAGACGAGTAGGAAAATTCTATATAAGAATTAAATGCTATCAAAAGTATATTTCATTAAATTATATTAATTTGTATTACCTCGAAAAACACGTAAAGAAGTGCATAAATTGAAAGCTGTGAGGATTCTCACGTTTCCATGAGGTTCTCCCAACATTTATTTGCATTGATTTAAATATTTTATTTTTTATGCATGCCAAAAAAGTAATTGAATTGTTTTTATAGTCCATTTTCGCACACTTATGTGTTACCCATTTTAGTTATTTTCTCTCAGTGCATATTTTGATCTGAAAATGCAGCTGTGGCCCTCTCTGGCTCTCTGACTGGCAGCTTAAAAACGCTTAAAGTCCGTCGTTTCATTGAATTGAATGTTGAAATGAAATTATAAGACAGCGGCGGGCATAAGGAGACATGGGGCATGCCACCACCAGGAACACTTGACAGGGCCCTCGCCCTCACCCTCACCCTCCCGCTCTTTGCGAACGCATTTTTCATCTTTAACTGATTTTCCCTCCCTCTCTGCGTCCCTGCTGCTTTTTTTTTCTTTCCTGTCTGAAGTGATTTCAAAATGATTATTTTTTGACACATGGGGCAACACCTGCGCTGCGCCTTGTGCTGTGTGCTGCATGGCATTTGCAGCTGCCCGCCCCATAAGAGCAAATGCATTTCGTTACCCTGGGATCCCACCGATCTGCCTCTTTTGTGTGTGTGTGTGTGTGCTTCGTGTGTTTCTGTTTCGTGTTTCACCCCCCTGTCCCGTGCCTCTCTCGTTGTTTGCGTATAATTATATAATTTGACTGCTGCAATTATGTTGTTCTCCGTTAATTGAAATGTAAACGTCATCATTATGATAAGACGACGTCGACGTTGGGGTCACCATTCCACCACTCCACCAGAGAGGGGGGCAAAAAAAAAAGAGAAAAGAAAAGAAACGAAACGAAGTCAGGCTGGCAGGCAGGCATTCCGGGGGCATGGGGCATGCTCTTATTGTTGTTGTCGCATTGCGTGCATCTGGCAGCAGAAAAGAGGCATACAGCAGTGGCAGGCAGCAAGCAGCAAGCAAGGCATACAGCAGGCAGTCAGCAAGAGCAACACAGAACGTGTCAATTCTATTTTTGATGGCTTCACACGCTCCAACAAACGTTTGGATGCCGCCGCCGCCTCCGTCGCCGCCACCACCCCAGACACGGCGACTATTAGCGCCTGATTCTTGCGCTTAAGCCTCAAGACTCTTTTACTATTTATGGATGGCAGGAGTGCATGTGTGTGTGGCACACACACAGTAAAGAGATATTAAATTCACCATTAAATATTGTCGAGAAATTGATGCCAAAGATGCAAAATGGAAATATGCTCAGCTACTCCGTGACCGAAGAGTGTCCAGCCTTGCCACGGATGTGGCATCAAAAAGTATGGTAAATACATTCGGCAGATAGTTGCCCTACTGTTCGTAGTTTATGTGCATTTAGGGCTGACAGCTTCGCTTGGGAGTGGACTTTTCAAGAGTTGCCAGCTCTGTTTTAAACGCCATAAGGCTTGTGGCAAGCGAACTTTTGTTCGTTTCATTCCAAACAAATGAAATGAAAGTGTCCTTTCATTTATGGGAACTTATGTGCAGCCAATCAACATCATTCGGATATTTCCCCCAGGTGGAACAGTGGCATTAGAAACAGCATTGCCCTTCTCTATGCATAAACTTATTTAGGTAAAAGGGTCGTTGGCAATTCCGTTACTCCTTCTGCCTTTTATCCGATGTCATTTCCGATGCGATATCTTTAGGCCTCTCCTCCCACTCTATCCCCTCTCTCCCCCTATCTCTCCCTTTCTTGTTATTTCCTGTGTCTCTGTGGAGCGTGCATGGGCAAAATGTAAATGTAAGAAAATAACTCAAATATCGATAATACCCATGAAAGAGAGCTCCCTGCTCCAGCTCCCTGCTTCTGTTCCTACTCTTCCTCTTTCACACAGGCGAACACCTTTGGCCGCACATTAAGGCCGCACTTTTCCCAAACAGAGTTGCAATCTAATTCTACTGAAACGGGAGTAGAGCGATGACAACTCTGGTCGGTTGGTCAATGGAGGAGGAGTCAAGATGGGAGGATTCTGTGTCTGGCTTTCTGTCTGGCTGTCCAGTTTGTTGCATTTGCCTTCGGTATTAAGTTGGCAATTGCATTCATGTGACAGCCACATATGAGAAGAAGGAGGAATGCATTCCATTCCATACCATTCCATACCCCATGCAGAGCAGCATCCTTCCTGGTCTTCCGGGCCGCCGCCTGATGTCTGCGTACGTGACATTTGGCGGCGCCACCGGGAAGCACGTAAAATGAAAATACTCTGTAAATCTGTACGCCGTTTCGTTTGGCTTCTTGTGTGTGTGTGTGTGTGTGTGTGAGCGCGCTGTTTCTTTTGCTCTGTTTTCTTTTCCTTGCCTTTTTCTTTAGTTTTTCCCTGCAGTTTTCCTTGGGTGGCGGCGGTGTCCATCGCTGCTGCTCCTTTTATTTTATTTTTTTTGCGTCTTTGGTCTGCCGACTGCTTGCCTGTCTGCCTGCCTGCCTGCCGTCTACTGCTTGCTTTGGGGGTTTTGGTTTTTTTTTTTTTTTGTACTCTTTGGTTCTTCCATTTTCCCCCTCTGGTGCTTTGGGTGGCTCTACGGTGATTTTCTTCGTTGTATTTGCTCGTTGTTTACAACAGCGTCGCCGACCAAGCGAAAAAGTGTTTGTTGCCGCAGCGGCAACGGCAGCGGCAACGGCAGCGGCAACGGCGGACACACCAAAAAGGAGCAGAGAAAGTCCTGCCATAAATTTTGCTTATCTAAACGGAAAAATACAATTTGTAATTGAAAATATTTGTGCACACACTCGCACGGAAAGTTGCTTTTAAGTTTTTACTACGCTGCTGCTGCTGCTGCGGCTGCCAGTGCAGTGCCTTTTCCAAGTAGTTTTTCTCCTTTTCTTTACGCTGTGTGAGTGTGTGTGTGTGTATGTGTATGTGTGGGTGTGCAATGGCCACTTGTTGTTGGGCTTTTCTAATGGCTTGGCACAAAGTTTCGCATTGTTTGCTCGTTTGCCTCTGCCTCTATTGGGGGCTTTGCTTCAAGGACGACACGAGAGCACAAGGCAATCTGCCAGATTGCCAGTTTGTTTCCATTCGAAACTAGCTTTGATACGACTGCCACTACCACTGCTGTTGCTGCTGCTGCTGCACCCTCGAATGACATTGATTCTTTGCACAAATGTTACCCTAAGCGAATGGATATACATGTGTACTCACGTTAAATGCCACCAATAAGAGACAATAACCCATCAAATATTTAAGCTGTCCGTTGATCCATGGTTGGAATATCCATGCTCCATTCATAGGTATGAGGCATTCCACTCAATTGGCTGCAGTTTGAAGTATCTTTCGGCTGCGCCCCGAAGTGACTGTGACTTTCTTGGATGTGCCATCTGTGCGGTGCATCTCTTGTATAATATTCTTGAAGTGGTTTCCATGCTTTCCCATTTCCCTCGCCCGTGAACTGCTCATTAAATATTGCACTAAACTTTTTCCCATATCCGCGTATGCTAATTGGGAGTCAGCGTTTTGTCTGCTTCGGTGGGGCTATGCCGGTTGTGGCTTTAAGTTTGCTTTTCTTAAAATGTGTGGAATGTGTTCAAAGGGAGATTCATCCGTTAATCAGCTTAGGTTTCGCTCTTCTATGAGCTTTTCTCTCTCTTGTGGCTTTTCACGATGGTGGTGGTGGTGGTGGGGGGAGGGGGTGCTGCTGTTGGGGGTTTATGCAACAGAATTTGATGTTTTGTTAATTGTCTTCTCTCGCTCTGGCATAATCCTCCCTCGACCATAGCCAGAGAGATAGCGACAGAGAGAGAGAGAGAAAGAGAGAGCCATATGGCAGAGCCGTTTATGCCGCTTAATCTATGCCACATATGAGGCGAGGCAGCTCCCCTTCCCGTCCCTTCCCTGCCCTGCCCTGCCCAACCCTTTCTTTGATTTGCTTTGCTTTGGTTTGCTTCCTGTGTTACGTTGCACACAAATCGTTTTAATGCGTTCTTAATTAGCTCCACGTTGCTTGCTGTTGGCTGCTGGCGTTTTCTGTGCATGTATCTGTGCTAGTGTGTGTGTGTGCAAGTGTGTGCGTGTGTGGCACTTGTTCGACATTTTCAATTGGCCGCATTACTTAAAGTGCACATAGAAAGGCAGCGGCAGCCTGCCCCCAGAAGCAGCTTCTTCTCCTTGGAAAACCTCCCCAAACCCCCAAACCTCCCCTTGCCCTCCCACACTGCTGCTGCTGACTTTGACTCTGACTCTAGGGGTCTTGGGGTCTTTGGGGCTCCTCTCCTTTGGGTCCTTGGGTGCTGCCTCTCTTGCCTCTTGCCACTTGCCTCCTCTTCGGCCTCTTTCATGCGTTGAGTAACCCTTGAAACCGCAAGTGGAAGTGAGCTCTCGCCACTTGCCAGCAGAGAGTTGCATTTAGTTGCAACATCCACACGAGTAAGCTGCATGCCACACACATACATACATATGTATGCGCATATGCTCGTATATGTATGTATGTATATACTTCCTATAATACAGATATTCTTGTGGTTTAAAATTTGACAGAAGTTTATTTATGGAAGCTTGCGGTAGAGCAGGCAGCAAGAGGCAGAAAGTGTGTTCTGAAAAGGGGAAACTCCTCAAAAGGAAACTTATTGCTAATCGATTTATAGCCATTGAATTATTGCTGGCTTCAAATTCCAGTTTGATTTTATTCAGAAACTGTCTTAAATGCTCCACTGTCATGCCACAATCGAGTTTCATTTTGAGTACAGCAAAGATTAAGGATCGGTAATGGGTAGAACTCGGCACACTTCACTTCTTTAGCTGTAAATCGTTTAAGGGAAATGGTTGACGATTTTACCAAATGGATTAAGCAGAATTTAAAGAATTTTAATTGATTTCCAAACACCATAAAGTGAAGTTGCAACTTGGAAAGAAACGGTGTTCCATTCCACGTGTTCCACGTTCCGAAAATATCTCTAAGAAACTAAAAACTGAAATCTTTGGGTAATGTTGTTTCAATTCCGCTTGTTCCAAATTATGCAAACCTCTTAAGTGTTCTATGGTGCATGTTCCAAAATCCCAACTATTGAAATGACATTCCGCCTGGGACTCGCAAAGCAGAACATCCTTCTGGGACAGGACAGCACACATGGCAGGCAGTCAGTCGGTGCCTTCGACATGCGAGGATTTTAATTGTTTGCTACTTTTGGTGGCAGTGGCAGGCAGCCACAGCAAATGCGGCAAGTGCAAGTGCAAAAGTCGCAGCTTATGCCACCTGGAGAGCAACAAGTTTGGTTCCTCCTCCCACAAGGCCACAGTCAGGGTCCTCCTGCTGCTGCTGTTTCTGCTGCTCCTCTGGCACTCTGGCACTCTGTGTGTGGCACTGGCACTAGGATTACTTATATTCATATCCATATCCTTTCTGGCTTGGAACGCAGCAGCGGCAGCTGCAGCTGCCGCAAATTGCGGCACGACTTGTGGCATGCTCCACTTTTATTAACTTTTTAATGCAGCAATGCCAGAGCTTTTGCCCCGCCCCAGCCCCCACCACATGCTGTCCTGCTGCTGTCCTTGTGTCTACTCTCTGTCTTGGAGGAGTTTTGCCAGCTTTTATAAGTTTTATGTCGAGCAGCTGTTGGCCTTTCTCTTGGCTCTCTTCTCGCTCTGGTGCTGCCACTGGTGCTGGTGCTTTTTGTTTGCCCTGCTTCCTGCTTGGTCTTCTTTTCTTACCCCATTTTTTTGGCTCATGCAAATCCTGGCATCCACATCCTCCTCCTCCTGCTGCTGCTGCTGCTGCTGCAGCATCTCCGTCTTCGACTTTTGGTTTATTGGCTTTTGGCTTTTGTGAAGGGAAAGTTTTTGGCAAATTAATTACATTTTATTGGGCTCGCTCTCGAGTTGCGCCCCAAGAATGAACTCTCGAGCCCCTCCGCTTCTCATACCCCGAATAAGTCAAGGGTTTGAAAGTTCACAGCGAAATGGAGACAGAGGGGAAGGAGAGTGAGAGGGGTAATAATAATACTATAATACGTTAATGCCACGTCTCCGTCTCTAATGTCTTGTCTCTGGGACACGACCAAGCTGTTGTTGAAATGCATTTTATGACTCGTAAAATTCACAGAAAGAAAAACATAAAACACATAAAAAAAAAAAGTGCGGGGTGAAATATCATGGAAAACTGCTGGGGGTTGCGGGGGGGACAATCTACAGGATTGTGTGGCTGTATTTTTATGGCTAATCAAACCTTTGCCACAGACAGCAGCAGCAGCAGCCACAGCAACAACATAGTAGATGCAACTTGCCACCAGTGTAAAGAATATTTTTGTAGCCGATAATCCATATTTTTGTTTCGGGTGATAATAATTTCCATTTTCCATTTTCCATTTTGGGTTTTCCAACAATCAAAACAATTTAAATCATTCGTTTTATTTTTATGATGATTGAAAGTTTTATGGGAATTACGAAGTGATAATCCAAGGGAATGATATATGTATGTATGTGTAGGCAAAGGCTTAAGTTCTTTACAAAAAAGAAATGGAAAGATTTCCCCATGATATATTGTCTGATCATTTCTGCGTTAATTCCAAGACAAGACAATCCCCGCTTAAAGCCTGAAATATTCCACAAAAGTTTAAATTAATTTACCCAAAATTCTGTGATTCTCAATTAGCATACGCAGATACTAGATATGCTACAGGCAAAGTATTTCTATTTAATAATAAAAAGGCAAAAGGCAGGCAAAATAAAACGAAAATCAGTTTCCGTTTCAAGAAAATTATGCAAAAAATACACCACAGATGGCAAATCCATGAAAATTACTTCTGGGGTTGCAGACTCTACGATTAAATACTTCTATATTCAAAATGAATTTATCCTTTCGCTTAGGGTAACATTTGTACAGCGTTTTTTCATGCTCTTGCTTTAAACCTTTCCACGCTCATCCGTTCCCATCGTTTGCTATTGAGCACAAAAAAATCGCACTTAAGTGGATTCTCGTGAACGGACAAGCCGATGGCCCCCACCTGTTGATACAAAAAATCAGGTGCAGCATATGGTGCTCTCATTCGTGCCACCGCTGCCACATGCGCGCCCTCTCTCAGCCACTGAATGGTCTGCTAAAGTCTTTTAAAGTCTCCGCCCCCCCCAAAAAAAAAGAGTAAATATGAAATATAATTTTGATGATGAGGCCGGGCTGTCCCACCGTCCCCACCCCATGTCCGTAGAAAGGAGTGTGTGTGCCCCATGCCACTGTGTGCTGTCCGCTTCGGTCCGCTTCTCTCTGTGTGTGTGCGTGGAGTGGCAGCTGTGTTTATGATGCGTTTACGACACATGAACCAGGACACGCACATCATGTGGATAGACATCAGGAGAGGCGGTGGCTGATGGTTGGGACGGAGGATCGTTAACGGTAGCACACCCCTCCCCACCGACACCCAGTGTGTGGCATCATAAAACTGACACCCACCTCCACACCTCCCCACCTCTGCTCCCCCCTTTTTCTGAATATTTGAAATAGTGGCGGAAGAACAATAACACAACGAAACACGCAAAACAAACGGCAAAAAAATAAACAAAAATTTAGATTTTTTTGTATAACAAAAACTTGTTGTCTATGGGGCTCCCTGCTTACTCTTTCTAAATTTGGGGGATTTTTTTTAGGTGGTTTTTTGTTTTGTTTTTTTTTTTGGGCGCCAAACATAAAAATCAAAAACAAAAAAAATATAAAAATAAAATAAAGAACAAACGGGAGAAATTTATTTTTATACGTTCGCTGCTCGTAAAAATCAATGAAAACATTTGTCAGGACAAGCATTGCCCCACCTTATAGAGGGGGGGTTGAGCTTCCTTGGGGGGTATGTTGGGGGGGCCGGGGCCGGTGGAAGTTATTCCAATGAAATGCCTGTGAAAACTTTTCAGAGAGCCGAGAAGTTTCGCATGAAATTTGTAGCCAAGAAGAGAGAGAGGGAGAAGAGATGATATATGTGGGAGAGGGAATAAACGGGGGCTTATAAAGTGGGGATATAAGGTAGATATATGATGGAGCTAAAGGATATATGTTGAAGGAGTGAAGGAGTCCACGAGGAGTCCAAGAAAACAGCAGCAGCAGCAGCAGCAGTGGGGGAACTATAAAACTTGAAGTTTGAGTTGAGTTTTCTTTGAAACTGTTTTCATTTCTTTTCATTTCCCCCCCCCCCACTCAAGGAAGGAAGCCCCACTGCCACTGCCACATCCTCTACATGCTCTCTTCCGCATTTTTCGTCCTTTTGCCCTCCTTTTGCTGTTGGAAAGGAATGTGTTTGATGCAGGCCAAGTTAATTGGATTAACACAGAGGCGAGAGGAGGGCACACGGGCGGACACACGGAGAGACACGGACACGGGCACGGACTCTGTTGCGAAATTCGATTTATGGTCAAAATGATTTAATTGCCAAACATGCCCCCCAAAAAATAAAGAGAAAACGTCAAAGAGAGCGAGAGAAAATTTGTATTTCCTTCCTTTTTTCGGTTGACTTTTTCGTAGTTTTTCTTGTTGTTTTCATTGGCTAAATGGAATTGGTAATGGAACTCCCAAGCATGACAGAGAGAGAGAGAGAGAGAACGAGTTCAAAGGGCGCGAAGAAGTGCGAAATGACTCTGAAGTTTTCCCCAAAAAAAGTTTTCCACAGAGAAAACTTATTTCAAGTGCAAATCAGTCCAGAAGATGGTCGCTTGTCTGCTAAATGGATTTGGCTTGGACAGCCCTGCAAAGGGGGAACTAGTGCGGAGTTCTGTAGCCACACACACACACACACACGCACGCATATCGGTGGGTCCTGCAGAAGGAAAAATCGACATTGAAGATCTGTCAGAATCTGTTGAAGTATTTAGTTTTTAGATTCGATTTTTTCGTCTATTTTCGATATTTATTTGAACTATTTATTTAGTTCATACATATATTCATACACATAATACATACATGTGTATGACACATGTACATAAATATCTATAATTATTTTTATTATATGTTTGATGCTTTTCAGTATTTTCTGGCTGAAGAAATTAATTAAAAATATCAAAAATGAATTCAGGCAAAACTCCCAAAGTTCTCAAGTATTGGATTATCTTTCCATTCCGTTCCTCCTCTCTGTCTCCCTTCTCCTCTTTCTTTTTGGCAGCAATTTCAATGGTTTTTGCCCTTTGTGTCCTAACATTTCTCACCGTGTAATTTGGCCTATGGCTGACAGCCCTTTAACCTTCCAACAGCGCCCGCACCGCACCGCACCGCACCTCACCGCACCCACACCGCAAGAAGAAAAGAACTCATTTCATGTAATTAATTAAAGTGACCCCCCAGGAAAAAGGCAACACAACAAAAGGAGTCCCAGCTACAGTCCACTACCCCAAAAAGGGGACAATACTTCTAGTTGCTCATGGACTTTCCAGGACTTTGCTGCTTGCTCCTGGTCTGGTCTCTCCTGCTACTACTGGACACTTCCTTCTCCTGGACTTGACTGCTTCTTTGACTACACTTCTGACACGACAGGACGGACGGACGGACAGTGGGACAGTGGGACAGTGGGAGAGACGGGCACGGCTCAAGTGCATCAAAGTGGTAGAACCGTATTCGAGGTCTGGTAATTTGATCAACCATCAAGCAGCCCAGCTCCGAAACATCGTTTGCCCTTTTATTTTTAAGGACATAACACATTTTTCCACATTGCTGAGCATTAGCCCTGAAGCACAAGGAGTGGGAGAAGCTAATAATTTAGTTAAGTTAGTTAAGGAGTTGGTTCTCCTTCAAAGCGAGCGGGGGAGCGGGGGAGCAGGGTAGCGAGGGGCGGTATATAGGAGTAGGAGTAATGTCAGGTAGGGCTTCCCTCTTTTGTGTTTTTCATATGGAAATCGGAATCCCATCAAATGTAACCGTGGGCTCAAGTTGCTTTCCCCCGGCCACTGTCCTTCGCCTTTCTTTTTTTTTGTTTTTTGTTTTTTTAAATTAGCTCAATGAGCATTTGTGCAATCAAGTGATTTTTAAACAACCAAATAGGTGGACATGGAATGGGGGCTGTGAAAGCAACCCCTGAAATAAAAAATATAAAAAAAAAACCCAGGAAAAGGGTTGCACAACACACACACACACACACACTCGATACGGATACGGGTAGCACTCCTCTCCCACTGCCACTCCCCTGGGACGACGAGTTGTGTGGCAAATAAATTTCACACATATTTGCACACTCCATCATGCCACGCATATGTACGTACGTACGGTAGTGAGAGAGCATTCAATAATTTGTTCCTACAAGGTCGCTTCGCCTCCTCGGTTGATTGTACTGGAAAGACGCTGCTGCTGCTTCTTGAGGCATGCCTCATACTCGTATACTCGTATACTCGTATATATTGTAATCGCAGTCATATGAAAAAATTCCCCCCATGTCTACAAGTGTGTGGTGTGGGTTTATCTGTATGCAAACACAAGGCCATGCCTCCATGACTCATGGCAGAGCAAAAAAAAAAAAGGGGTTGCAACGGGGTTCCGCTGGGAACCCCAGCTGCGGGTCTTCCCGGGGACGACACTCGAGTCGGCCACCCCCCATTGTAAGAAATTCGTATGTAGCAGTAGGTCTTCTGTTCCCAAAGGCGCGCGATTTCTTTGACGATTAATTCTGTATTCAGATCATTGATTAACAATTGGCTATTGATTAGCAGAATCGTGGGATTAGGGGTTACCATATTCCTACAGGAACAAACTTAAAAGAAGGTTCTATAGGAACTTCAGGGCAAAGTGAAATTAAGTTTGTTGTTTGCTCAAGTTTTTTGTAGTTTTTTCATTCGAAATGAATGTATCCTTTCGCTAATTCGCCAAACATTCCACTCGTCATACGCAGCAGGCCACTGATGTCTTTTCCACTTAAAAGTATATAAGAAACGCTGAGAGATATACAGAAATACTCCAGCGAAAGTTACGTGTAGTACGTTTAAAACACATTTCTTTTCCTCACAATATTGCACGAATATTCACATTAAAGTGCTACGTATGTATGTATTTACCTTCATCAACCATGAACTTGTTACCGGCAAAAAAAAAAAAATCAATGCCTGTAGAAATATCAGCACATTCCCCAATGGGATACCCCAAATGGGAATCCAACGGAACGAACTTGAAGCTGACTTTAAAAATGTCAGCCGGCAATCTATGCGAAGGAATTCAGAAACTGGTGGCATTCCCCCATGCCACCGATGGGGGCGAACGATGCTGATGCTGATGATGATCATCATCATTATTGCTATTTCGCACAGGTTACATTCTGTTGCCACTTTCTGTGTTGCCTCCCTGTGTGCCTCCTCTTACGGTTTCCCTTTTTTTTTTTTTGTCAATTTCGCCGCGAGAGCTCGAGTCATTTGCAAGTTGCGCGTGGATATGGTGTGTGGCAGAGGTGTGTGTCACATTTGCCACGACACGATTTCCTTTGACTTTGCCATCCCCCACTGATCCCTGTACCGTCTACAGTTCCTGCTGCAGAGCATCCTTCCTTCCTTCCTTCCCTGTTATAACCTCAAACACATCCTTATTTATTTCTATTTTTATGTGTCGCACCACGGCAACAACAACCCAAAAATAAAATAAAACGAACGAAACAGAACCAGAAGCAGAAGCAGAAAAAACTCATGTTTTGGTATACCCTTTCAAGAGATGAAACTGTTACATATTTATATATGATCGAGTACCCTTAGAGACTTCCTAGATTGTTCATTGTTGCTCAAACTACGCCAAACCGATGGGCGCTGCTGCATAACGTGTAACATAGCTAAATTTGTGCCCAATATATGAATTTAAATATTGACTAAATTAATTTTTGAATTGAAAACCTTCTTTATAGACTGGGAAAGGCATAATATATATATATATATATATATATAGGTATATGTATGTATATTATGTATAGAGTGGGAAAGACATATTTCTCTCATCTATAAATCGGGGAATACCTTTATTTCGCTTTTGTGTTCGACTTCTACCCATAAATCCCAAGCCCCATTCTATAGAGTGTATGAAAAGCAACAGCAGGAGCCAAGAAGAATTTATTTTCACTGCGCATTTTCACTCCTTTTCTAGAGCGGGTGTGAGACATCCATATCCCACACCAACTTTTCCTACTCCTCTGCTCTCGAGCTGAAGCTACCAATTGGACTTCCTCTTTTGACATTCATTCGCATTCACATTCCTCCCAATTGTGTTATAAATTCAAAAATGAATAACGCACGTTTTCTTGTGGTTTAAAATTCCATTTTATTTGTATTGCTCCCACTCTCCGCTCCGTTCTCTCCGCACATCATCATCCTCATCCCCTTTCGGCGTTTTTTTTTGTCTACTTTCTTTTTCCTGATTTTATATATTTCTTTTTTTCTTACTTATGTTTCAAAAACTCGTCCATTAGACAGGAGGGACACCCATAACCCCACCCAAAGCCCACTCCCACTCAATACCCCATCCTCAGCGCACAATTAAAACATTTTTGCAATGACATTTGTGGGGCTTTTGCCATCGGATAAAAGACTACGAAATGTAGGAAAACCCAGTGGAAAGCCATAGACAGGCGACCGCACACTGGGCTTTTCCTCGGGTACTACTCGCTCTTAAGGTTTCAATCCATATTCGGGTTTGGGGTTTTTCCCTCTCCCTGTTGGGTTTTGGGAAGAAAGCAGCTTAAAGAGTTTTTCCCCTGGCTGCAGTTTTGTTGTCGGTTTCTGTTGTTCTCCTTGTGGGTTTTCGTAGTTAAAATTTAAGAGTATTACGTGGAGTACCTTCAATGACAGAAGTGCAGTGAACATTTGTAGGCGGCTACTGATTGATGTCAGACAAAATAAGGAGGTTTAAGAAGAATTACAAATTAAATTAAAAACAAGTTTAAATCTTTGAGCGAAGCAACAAAAGTATATTTGGAATAAAATGCAGGGCTTAAGTTTTGATTGACTTGGTAGATTTTCTTTATATGAATAGAAATGCCTACAAAATTACGCTATTGATGAAGTTCCACTTGAGCTGCAAAAACAAAAGCCATCATGCCATTCCTTCATTCAATTTCGCATTGGAAGCAATCAAAGCACAGATCAATCAGGGACCTCGAAATCGAACAATTAACCCAAGCAATCACAGTATTCCTCTCTACCAGCACACACACACACACACACACACACACACACCAATCACAAGAATTTCAATCAGAGAACCAGAGGATCTGAGGAAAATACCATCGAGAGAGGCGGAGCGAAAGGCGAACGACGAACGACGGCAAACCATAGACAAATGGCATCAGAATTTAATTCAATTGCAAATCCCATATCATCCTGCGAGAAAAACACACAGAAAGTTGGACCGAACGACGATGAACGACGTTCTAGGAGAGCGATGGGGGGGAGGAAAAAAAACATTCAATTATGAATTCTGAGAAAAAGCTTTGAACAGAGAAAAAAAAAAAACAGAAAAAGAAAAACTACAGGGGAAAACTGTCTTATTTATCCAACATTTGACTTTGAAATGATGAAAATGCTAAAGCAAAATGTTACAAACAGCAGATGGGCGGTGGGGGGACATGAATGTGGTGGGGGGCTTCCATCCAGGAGGTAAAATTTCATTTTGTCTGACATTCGTAAGTCACATCCGATGTACAATGCCCCCAAACATTTCCATAATTTTTTGCTGAAGCGAGGGCAGCACATTTTCTATTTCTCAGAGTATATTTTCTTATTTTTTTTTTTTTCTGATTTTGCTGTTTGGTTGGTTACACAGTTTGTTGAAAAAGAATACGCATTCTAATTAAATTGTGACTCTGTTCTAATATTTCTACCATTTCTTTCCCATTGCAGCACAAGCAGCATCAGCATCTGGCAGCGTTCGTGGAACGAAAGTGGAAAAATTCTTCACGAATTTGGTAAGTAAAAGGGGTGCAAAGGATGGGGTCTCAACAGCGGGAAATGGATATAAAAAGGCAGAGATATCTCTAGAGGATATACATAAAAGATAGATTGGGAAATATAGACCAAATTGAAAGCTTTATTGGGGAAATAATTAGTAACTTTTTATTCCGAATATATATATATATGAGTGTTTTTGTATTCGCTGACACTTGCTTCATGTTCGTGAAATATGTGAAACATTGGGAAACATTTCCGATCTTCTTTCTATACCAGATGTTCGGTCTTTTGCCAATGTTCCACTAGTAGACCCCATTCGTCAAATGATTTCAAAAAGAATCCCCTGATACATTCGACGGAATTAATACCATTCTTCATGAGGGATTCGTTGTGAAAAAATACAACACTATTGTACTATTTAGGAAGGCTCTTTTTCCGAGAAAATGTTGGGTTCCGTTCCGCACAAACTGTGAGGCTACGACTGACTATTTTTTGGTGAAAAGCCCTGACAGTCCAAATAAACCTAGTATATTCGCCCTACTTGAGTACTTTCGATACACTGATGCCAGTTGTAAGAACGTAACAATACCTTAAAAGACCTTCAAAAATACTCTACGTATATACGTTACTCTGGACTTTTTAAAATAAAGTACTAAACATACAAATAAAAACAAAAACAAAAATAATTATAATAAAAAAAAAAACAATTCTACGATTATTGGTAGCAAGGAAATCTGTTTTATCATCATCGTATGTTGAATGTACGACCTCAGAACCAATTTTTTGTATTTCAAAAATTCCCTAAAATGTTTAAGTGCCACAAATATTGATCGAGAAGCCATGAAGGAATATTGGTGATGGTTGAAATAAGTTAAACTAATAAAGAATCCCCAGGAATAGCTGGGTAATCCAGGACGAGCTCAAGTCCAGTGCGGTTAGGTGAGGTCAAAAGGCAGCTTCTACCTGATAATCGTCTCAATATTTCATACGCCCCGTGATCCCACCCACAGCAACTCATCGAATATTTGATTTCCGTGCTCCTTCATCGACGTCTAATCCCCAGTGCCCACTTCTATGCTTTTCCACTTGCCCCCGCACTTGAACCCGATGCCCAAGAACCTCTCGCCCCCACTTTTCGCCACCCTTAGAATCAGATTCTCCTGCCAGACTCCATTCGCATCGGCCCATCTTGTGCGCCATGCCCCTGCCGTTCCTCTTCTGGCAAATCTAACCAAATGCCAACACAAATTTTGTTTGCTTTTTGTATTAGGTTGACAAAAATCAACACCCAGGCAGCCAGCCAGGCCAGGGATTCCACTCGCTGGAGATTTATGGGCCGGAGGAGGAGTGGGCCTTCGTCCCCCTCTCTCGCTTTTTGAGCTGTTTGTCTTTTGCAAATTTCGGGCAATATTTTGCGGTAAAAGGTGAATTTATTAGCACTACTCCACCTCCTCTGATAGAGAAAGACAGAGAGAGAGAGAGAGAGAAAGATTGCCCTTTCTTTTTGGAAAACTTCTTATCGCCAAACACATTTTCCATGGACTTAAGATCTTGACAAATCATAAACAAAATGCAGACCAAAATGAGTGAGAAATGGATGGACAAAAACTGTGTTCTCTTTGCCATAATCAAATCCCAAACAAAGTGACAATAAAAAGCCACACAGAGTATCCATCCATAAAGGCTATAGAGAGACCTCAGAACCCATAGACAAACCCGAATAGATGGAGATGCATATCAAAAGTATCGAAGAAGCGTAGATGGGAGATGGGAGATGGAGAATGCGATGCAGGGAGAGTGAGAGACAGTGTGGCATACAACAAATCTCCACATTCAAAACCCATTCCATTCAAATCCGACCCTATCCATTTGCCATACCCATTCCCTGCCCTTCACTTTATGAAATAGAAAATGAAAATCTTCATGGCTTAAGCCTCCACTAACATGGAGATGATAACCGTGGCCAGGCAGGGTGAAGGGGACTGTTGGGGCACCGCAAGATACGCATCTCTTGTGGATTGTGTTGTTGCTCTTCAAAATTTCGTTTCTTTTCTTCATTCGGCTTTTCCCTGATGTTAAGCCGATTTCTGGTTGACTTTTTTGTGTGTGTGTGTGTCGTCTGTCTGCTTGTCTCTGTCGTGTGTGTTGCGACATAAAACACAATAAAAGTGAAATAAAAAACACACACACGAAATCTTGGCCCTCATCTGCTTTTAGGCTGTGATGACAGTGAGAGGGCGAGCGTGCAGAGTGCGAGAGTGCGAGGGGAATGGATGTCCACACTATCAATTTCGAAATTCCAATAAGTTGCCATTCGCTTGGTACATTTGGAGAAAAGGTTCTGTTTGATAAACAGATTGGAAAGAGTACAGCGGAAAGCTTTCTGCTCTCTGGAAAGTGTGAGTAGTTTTTGGTTCGATTAAGGGATAAAATTGTACGTACATGGGGATATAAATACATACGAGTACACATACGAGTATGTAGAGAAGGTCTTAATACAACACTTTCATTGGCAGCACATTCACATGGGGCAACTGATTTTGTTTCCACTGTAGGGGAATCCCCTTTCCCTAACCGTCTATTATCTAATCTGCAGATTATCCACAAGTTAAGCCTCTTACTCTCTCTCTCTCTCCCTCATCTATTCATACGCTCCACTTGACCCAATAATTGTCTAACATTTCTCGGCAAATTTCCACTCGCATATTTTCTTTAGTTTTCCAATGAAATTTTCTCATTCATTTGATCAAATATTTGAATACGGAAGAAGTTGAAAGAAAAACAGCTGGCAGAATGCATTTCCCTTTCATTAAGCTACCGATTGTTGTTGTTTCTGCTGCTGCCACCGCGCAGTGTTGTTATTGTTGTTGCAGCTGCAACATTGGCCACCAAGTTGTGGCCCACATTTTGTGTGTTCTGTTCGGTTCGGTTCCGTTCGGTTTCTGTTTTTGCAGCTCCTCTTTCTGGCCAAAAAAAAGCTTCCACTTGAGCGCTTGTGCCACGAGCTGTTGCCTGCCGCCAGTCCGCCCCCCACTGCCAAAAGTTTCCTGTATGTATGTTAATTAAAGTCATTACGTGGAGGACGCCGCCAATGCCAATGCCAACGCCAACGCCAAGAGTCCCAAAGTCCAAAGGAAACAAAAGGCAAATGCAGTTCCTCGTTTTACTCGCCAGTCCGCCATACTGCCCGTCCGTGACTCTGCTGCTGCTCTTCGGCTCTGCTCCTTTCTGAGCTGATGGGGAACACACGCACACAGACACAGCCTCTCTCTGGACTCTGTGCCTCATCCTGTTGCTGGATTCTAGGAGCAGCAGCAACAGCAGCAGCAACAACAAAGTGAAGTCAAACGCTGCGCCAAATTGGCCAATTTTCGTATGCATGGCAAGCAGGAAAACCAGGAGAAGGACGGACCATCAGCCGCAGCAGCAGCACAGCTCAAGGCAGAGGCAGGGGCAGTGGCAGCGGCAGGATGAGTGCCTGGGAAAATCTCCTCTTTGGCATTGACATCAATGAATAATTTTGGTTAGGGCGATGGCAGATGAGAGCGGAGCGGAGCAAGGGGTGTGACAGTACGAGTGTGGTGCGGGAAAAGGGCAAGGGCCCTGAAAGGGTGTAGCTAAATGAGGAGGAGTAGTGGGTGGTTGGGGGAGAGGCGTACAGCGGTGTGTTGGCCTGACTGGAGACGCCACGTGTCAGGAGCATTGTTGAAATAATGAAACATGTGAAATGACTGCACTGGTAGAAATCGAATCGAAACTATGTACCAAAATATATTTGAATATGTTTTGAAATCTGTAAGTGGGAACAGTTGTTCAAGTGGGCACTGGGAACAGCTGGCAAGCAGAGATCGATAAATGGGAGCAGTTGATGGGAACAGTTGGAACACAAACACAATAAATATATTGGCATAATGAGTGGGAAGAGTTTTGAGTGGGAACACTGACTGAGAAGAGAAATTGCGAAATATCCGACTGGGAACAGTTTGAAAGCAGAGATCAATAGGTGGGAACAGTTGATGGGAACAGTTGGAACACAGAGATAAATGAACTGGAGTAATGAGTGGGAACAGTTACTGAGAAGAGAAAGTATTCGATTAGATTAATCCATTGAAACAATAAGTGGGAACAGCTTGTAGTAAAAGTGTTGAAAATTATATTTAAATTATATGTAAAGTAAAATGTGTTAGGCACAGTGATCGCCAACTTGATTTGATTTCCACCAGCAAATCACACCCCGAAAGTCACCCACTCATTTCTTGCCGTGTACTGTGGCCGTGTGTGTGTGTGTGTGTGGGTGGGGGGGGACTATCCTTTTCCTTTCATGTGCCTCCTCTAATGATGCACAACATGCACAAAATGTGTTAATGACAAACCAACTGCCGACTGCCGATGGGATGGGATGAGACTCGACTCATGAGCTCTCTTTTTGTGTGTGCCGAGAGCGCACTCGATGACTGCCTAATGAGTCCATGGGCCCCCGAACCTGTTGCCCTTTTTCCAAGTGCTGTGCGGCGGGGATGGGGTGGGGTGGGTTGGGGTGTGGTGTGGTGTAGCAGAAAGAACCTCTTGCCTTGAGATACTTTTGCTTTTCAAATCGAAAACTGTGCTGGCTGCTGACTGCTGCCTGCTGCTGTCGGGGCCAAAGTGAAGCAAATTAAATTGCAGCATGAAATCGAATTGCCAGCAGGCAGCTGAGGCATTCAAATACAGAACGTGGATTGGGGCTGCTGGGGATGTATCCATAAGATACATTCAATGCTTTGGTGCTTGGAACTCCTCTCATTCTTGCAGCTGCCGCTGCCGCTGCTGCTGTGGGCCCCAGAGGACGACGACAGACGGAAGAGGATGAACCCAAGATTCAGAAGACTTTAAATTGCTTTTGCCAAACGGTGCACCATCTCGTGCACCATCCTCCCTCCTCCTATCACCTGACGAGCGAGGTGGCACACACAGAACGAGTTGGGTAGGGTGAGAGAAAGAGAGAGCGAGAGGAAGGGAGTGAAGCATGGGGAGACCTACGACTAAAGGAAAAATAATATAAGAAAAGAGTAAGGAGAGTTTTCTACAAAGTGTTCGATTAAAATAGATATTTTTATGGCTTTTGCATCCGAGAATTGCATTAGGCGAGTGGTTTTTGGCCAAGGAAAAACCAGGTTGAAAGTTGAACATCGATCGGGTATATATTATAAAGTACATATAGAAAAGGTGTACAGAGTAGAAGAGAGTAAAGCAAGATATTCTTATGAATCTATAATTGCTTTGAAACTTACCAAGAAGAAGAGCTTTTTAAGGGATCTTTTGATTGATGTTTTTCAACTAAAAATTTATAGTTTAATAACAGATTTAATGATTACATATCACAACTTTTTTTCCCCAAGGATCCAAACCGACTTTTCTGATTATGGTTTAAATTTTTAAAAATTTTTTCTGATTTTTTTTAAAATTTTCAAGGACTTTTTTCACATAACCTAGTATTACTGGTTGTTTTATTTTGAAAGAAAAACACTAGAAGTTAGATTACTTTACCGTCTGGGATATTAAAGCAAAATTTTTAGGTTTTTACAAATTTAAAGTAAAAAAAAATATTTTTGTCCCCTTTTTTTGTGTATGGTGCGTTATTTGTTGTTTGAGCTAAAATTCGTTAACCAAACCTAAAATAGGAAAAATGAACAAAATACCTTTTGGAAGGTTGCGAGCCCAACTGCCAATGGACAAACAAACGAAAAAGGGTTGTCATTTGGTACCTGATCACCCAATGGGATTGGCTCGCTTCGAAAAGGTATTTTTTGTTCATTTTCCATATTTTAATGAAATTTTAGCTCCAAAGCTCTCCAGCGATACCTTGAACGACGCCAACCATGGTTTTTTTTGATTTTGAAACTTATTTCAACTTTATAAGCAATTATCTTTCAAAATAGCAAAGTTTAACCGAGTAACTATGTGAAAATAGCTTATCCTTTTTCTTCAGGTAAAAAAAAATACATTTGTAAGCCCCAAATCTTTAAGAAAAGTTGGTTTTGTTCCTTGGGAAAAATGTGTTGACTAGTGTTATCTAAGGCATAAAATGGTTAACCAAATGGTGCTGATACTCTCAGGGTTAATTGTATTTAAACATGATACGAAAATCTGTTTTAAATATATATGTTGAACAAATTAAGAAGACCGTGAAATTATAAAAAAAGAATAAATTCCTCTAAAATTTCTTTAAAATATTAAAATAAAAATACTTAAAAAAAAATAATGGATAATATTTTAAAAGATTTTCCCAATGAATTCCATTAAATGTTTTGCAAATTGATGCACAAAATATATGAGAAATTCCATCTTAAAGAAGCTTTTACAATTATTTACATTCCCAAAATCAAATAAAAAACACACATTCCTTTGCTTGAAATAGTGTACCAACGAAAAACAGAAAAAAAAAACAACAAAAAAATACCCTAAAAGTAACAGACAAAAAATACCACCAGCAATCATTTGAAAGTGCAGCAGCAGAGATTCACGGGCAAATGTTTTATGAGAATCCCTGCACAGAAATCTTAATTGAAAAATGCATATCAATTGCAATATTGGTCTGTCTGGTGTTTGTGCAGTTTGCCTTTGGTTTTTAGGCAGAAACGAAAGCAACTCAATCAGTGGGAATACTCGTATCAAAATGTTGCACAAATGCAGCAAATAAACGGCATATTGTTGGCATTGTTGTTCTCTGTTATCAGTGTTGTTTCTGCTGTTTCTGCTGTTGGCTTTTTTGTTTTGTGGGCCATTTTTTATTGTTGGCAACGCCTCGACAAGACCACAAACAACTCGTTAGAATTTGCATGCAGAAACAAAAAAAAAAAAAGAAACAAAAAACGTAACAAAAACTAACAACAAAAAAATACTAGAAAAATCCCAGAGAAAAATGAGAAAAACAGACAAAAAAATAAAGAGAGACAGCAGAACAGAACAGAAAGCAGAAACCCAAACAAAAAGCAAACCAAAAAGAGAAGCTGAAAAAAAGGAAAAGCAAATACGAAGGGAGGCACAAACATTTCCGAGTTTTGTTAAGAGTTTGGACAGAGATGGCAATAGACAGATTGAGGCAGTCAAAATGTGATAGAGGTACGGATGCAATATATACATACATATGTACATATGTATGTACGTAGTAGAAGTATTTACGGGGAAATGGAAATTGGGTATTGCAGCAGCAGCAGCAGCAGCAGCAACAGCAACAGCAACAGTGAAGGAGGAGGAGGAGGAGGACGAGGAGGAACAACCCATCCAAACATTTGACTATATAGCAGCCGGCGGATGGCTATCAATTTGATATATCAATCAGAGGAAAAGCGGGACGAAAGACGAACCAGAAAGATGGCAGTGGGGAAGGGAAAGGGAAATTCATTTGGATTTTTGTATACCCTCTGGATTGGTACGTGGGAGAATGCAAGTGATGGGCATTGAAAAGCGTGGGGTGTACGAGGTAATCAAACTCGCTATTCCCATCATATATGCGAATATTTTTGTATTCCATTTTAATCTATAATCCAAAATAATTGCTTAATTTTTAAAGAAACATTTTGCAAAAATTACCAAAGCCAATTGCCATTCTGGCGCAACAACGACGACTTATTTTATTTTTCAGTTGTAATTTTCCACGTTTCTATAGTACTTACTCCGTATTTTTCTTAATTTTTTGCAGTATTTTCTGGCATATTCATATGCCAATGCCAATATATCAATGTGCATCATTATTTCATTTTATTTATCCATTTGATTCACATAATTCAAGAACTTCCCCGGAGTAGTTCATTCCACTGTATTCGTTACCTAAATAAAAAGCAGTTATTAGGAATTACTCTGCTCATGCCGTTTGCTTCTAGCATTTCTCTGTGGCAAGCCCTGATGAATCATTGAGATTCGCTGAACAGATTTTTTACGGGCCTTTAAGCCCTCGAAATGTTCGAGTTCGTCGTAAAAGAGAATGACCATTTCGGGGGAGGCTTATATTTTCTTTAATTTCTGTTTCCCTTGAAGGCGTTCTAATAACCGATAATAACCGGAGAGGAAAGCTACAGAGAGAGAGAGAGAGAGAGAGAGGGAGAGAGACTCGGCTCTGTTCGGTCTTCAAACGTGGCCTTGAGGTCTCGCTGTACTTGCGGCGGATATATATCGTACATGTGGCATGCCACATGTATGTAGTATATACAGGTTTTGTGTCAGTCTGTCTGCCTTCTAGGATTATCTTGGACACACGCTGGGGGCCATGGCCAGGGCGACTCATAAAGGGATCTGACTCTCCCACTGATTGATTTATGTTTCCCCCTGTGGCAGTGGCAGTGGCAAGGCACCAAAAGGGGCAGCAGGCTCTCGTCACTAAACATTTGCTTGTTTCTGTTGTTTCTGTTGTTTTGTTGCTTCTTGCTCCTCCCACGCTTTGGCTTCCTTCTGCCTTTGCCTCTCCTTTGACTGTTAATAGCTTTAATGCTGTTTTATGGCATTTCGTGGAGAGAGAGAGAGAGAGAGAGAGCAACAACTGATGGGGCATGTGGCATAGAGCATTTGGTAGCTGAGTGGGAACTGGAACTCTGGTGGCATGCCAGCGCCAAATGTTTTACATGCGTGCTGTTGCTGTTGCTGCTGCTGCTGTATGTCCCTGCTTCCTCTGCCACTCTGCCACTTATTGTGGCAACAATGTTTTCGCATAAATAAATTGGAATTGACTGTGGGGCTAGAACCGGGAACCGGGGCAGAGGGTGGGATAGCTCTGGTAAAGCTCATAATTCCAGCTTTTATTTGTGGGATTTTAGCATGGCATGTCAGTCATGCATCTTGGACCCACGCCGCTTGCCGCTTGCCGCATGCCGCATTCCCCCTGCTCACTGCCCGCATGCGCATTCGGGGGTGAAAGAGGCACGAGGATGCTTCCTATTTCCAACTCTGATTAATGGCCATGTTTTACTTCTCTCTCGCCACAGATGATGCCCCACTACTAGCAGGAAAACCTACACCAAAATACAGCGAAGAATCTCCCCCGAGAGACAGAGAGAGAGAGAGAGAGAGAGAGAAGGAAGAGAAGCCAGAGAGAGAATCCAGAACGATCGTCGAAGAACCAGAGAGAACAATGTATCCGGCCAGTGCCAGCAGCAATGCAGCGTCTGCATCCAAATTTCAGAATCGTTGCGCATCGCCACAGTTCGCCAGCTTTGCGCCGCCGCCACCGGGCGACTATCCACATCCGCATCCGCATCCGCATGCACACTCGCATCAGCACCAGACGACAGCCGCGGCCGTGCACAATGCCCCCGGGGGTGGTGGTGGCGTCGGCGGCTCGATGCGGCATCCCAGCCAGCGCTCCACCTCGTCCACGGCAGCGCATCAAATGACCCTCAATCATGGCGGCCATGGCCACGGCCACAACCACGGCCACGGCCTGAGCATGGGGGGCCATGGCACAGCGGCCACACTGGGCCACCACCACCACGTGGGCTCCCATCTGATCTTTCCCGATGACATGGACAGCATCGAGTTCTGCATGCCAGCAGCGCCCTCTTCCTCGTCATCCTCATCGCAGCAGAATGGCGGGGAGCAGCTGCTGTTGGGCAGCAGCCATGGGGAGGCATTTACGGAGCGTCGACGACGCGGACATAGTCGCAGGAGTAATCACAAAATGGACGTAGAACAGCAGGTGAGGCTTCGCTATTTGCAGGAGAGCCTTTCACTTGGGGGAACAATAAACGAAGAGCAGAGGAAAGCAGAAAGGAAAAATCTATGGGAATTCCCATTGATTGCGCTCTGCAAATGTTCCCCTAAGTGAAAGGACGCATTCCTTAAGTAGGGGATCATTCTCTTGGAGGTAGAGCCTTTCACTTACGGGAATAACACTTAACAGAGTCGGAAAACAGTAGTATGGACACAGCAGAGGCCTCTTCCTTATATGATCCTTATTGGTTTTTCCCCTAAGTGAAAGGATACATTTTTTTAGGGCTGGAGCCTTTTACTTAGGGGAACACAAATTTCTTGGCACGGGAATTTCACTAAATGCTGGAAATTCCACAGATTTCAATCTACAAATGTTCCCCTAAGCGAAAGGATACTTTTTCGATTTCCTTCTATATGCTTAACCGATCTCCATTCTCTTTCTCTCCTGATGTGTAGGTCAAATGGTCCCGCAAGAATATTGCCGCCACCATGGAACGCTTTGAGCCCACAACCAACACACAGTCCTCGTCGTCCACATCATCGCTGGACTATGGTTTTGCCGCTGGCGTTATGACGCCCAGCAGCAGCAGCGCCACACCCTCGCATGGCGGTGGCGCCTCTGGTGGCGGAATGTCCTCCACACCGTCGTTGCATGTGGCCTTCAATGGGGTCGGCTCGGGCGGTGCCGGGGCAGGTGCAGGGGCCAGCGGTGGGGCTGCTGGTGCAGCTGCCGCAGCGGCACCGTTCAATCATGTCTACTCGTACGCCTACTATGAGCCAGGGGCGGCCAAGTGCCACACGAATGTGCCCGCCCAGGGATCCGCACAGGCCCAGGCCATAGCTCATGCCCAGGCGCAGGCGCAGGCTCAGGCTCAGGCCCATGGACAGATGCAGGCGCCATCGAAGAGTCCGCCCAGGAACTCCATACGCGCCCTGTTGGCCAAAAGCTTCCGCTCCAAGTCATCGACACACAACGGTGGGCAGTCGACTTCGTCGTCGCCGAGCGCCGAGGATCGGGACAGGCACACGTACACCACACGCTACGGCACCACCGAGAACCTGTACGAGGAGGTCAGTGAGCAGAAGATCCGCAAGGTGCTCTCCGACAATCGCATCGCCTCGTCCAGCGTGGGCAACGTGAAGGAGGAGCAACGCCGCGTCCAGCACAATCATTTCCGTGTGCTCGACGAGCTAAATCTCTCGCTGGAGGCACTGATTATGCCCCCAACGCCGCCCGATATTAGCCCCAGTCATGCGATAGCCGTGGCCGTCGATGAGCTGGGATTGGGGCCCATGAATGCCCCCTCCAGCAGCGGTGGCATGGGACAGGCAGGGGCCTGCTCCACCTCCTCCTCCCCTGCGGGAGCAGCGGCGGCGCCATCCTCACTGGTGGCCAACAGCAGCGGCGGCAGCCAATCGAAGACCGCCCAGCGGCCACGCCGTGGCGGATTGCTGGGCGGAGCGGCGGCCAGTGCCAGTGCCAGTGCTGCCTCCAGTTCGGCCTCGCATGCCAGTCTCGAGAATCTGTCGAGCACTCTGAACAGCATGGAGCTGAAGGATCACCATCACCATCATCACCAGCATCATCACCAGCAGCAGCAGCAGCAGCAGCAGCATCATCATCAGCAGCAGCAGCAGCAGCAGCATCACCAGCATGGACACACGGGCAGCTGCATCAATCCGGAATTCGATGAGGGGGATCTGGACAGCGGATTCAGTGGCAGTGGCAGCAGCAGCGGTGCCAGCTACAATGAAAGTTTGCGCTACTACAAGTCAGCCACGCCCACTGGCCACAATCCCAATCTCAATCTGAATCTCAGCTTGAATCCCACGCTCCACCAGCAGCAGCAGCAGCAGCATCCCCTAAACAACAACAACAACATCAACAACAACAACACATTGCCCCATAATATTCGCAGCTGCCGCTCGTCGACAGCCTCCGGGACATCCACATCGAAGAGCAGCATGGCCAGCTGCGGCGAGGATCAAGGCATCGCAGGAATGGGCATGATGGGCGGAGCAGGAGGTGCTGCTGGTGCTGCCTGTGCTGCTGCTGTGGCGGGACCGACTGCTGCTGGCGGTACTGCTGCTGCCGGCGTGGGTGGTGGCATGCTGCAGGAGACCAGCCTGGGCTCCCTGTCGCCCTTCCATTATCCGCGACGCTGTTCGGCAGATCAGCAGCGGGCCTCCGGCCGATCGATTGCCTCCGGAACGGCGGGTATGGGCGGCATGGGCATGGGCATGGGCATGGGAATGGGTGGAGGTATATCCACAGCGGTGGCCATGTCTGGAGCAGGCAGCTGCAGCCTCAGCAGCAGCAGCAATGTGGCACTATCCACCGGAGCGAAACCCAAGAAGAATTTCTGGACCATGAAACCGTGATGCTACAAAAAGGCGCTGCGTCACATATGCAAGAAATGGACTATTGTCATGGTGAGTGGAGAGTTGCTTGAGCAATATCTTTAAATGTTGTAAATCCTACTGCTAGATCTGTATATATATATCAGGGCTCGGCACGGCCCTAACTATGGGGTAAAGCAAAAGGCGCTGCCACTCACATTACCCGTGCAGTGCACTGCAGTGGTCAGCATCAGCACACAAACGCACTGCAAAACATGGGAATGTGTGCGTGCCGACCAGTATAATAATCGAATATATTATATTCATATATCCTCGGAGTATTCCACATGAATCCTCCATTCCCAAAGACTCTCAGCAAAGCATTTGCCTTGCTCCCATATACTCGCTGGATTTCCCTATTAAAACTGATCCCAAAAGCACAGAAATCACAGCGCCCGAGCAGCAGCCCGGCAATCATTATTCTGGCTGTGGAATCCTTTTGCTGTGGCATGGATGGGGGGACACCGTTTTGTCATTTAAGATCATATTCCATGATTATCTGGCCATCAGCCATCAGCTATCATCATCGTACAATATTCCCACCCCCACCACCAGCAGCCTCGGGGGGCACACAAACACACACACACACACACACACACACACACTCTACAATATATGTATGTAGAGCACTGGTTTTTCCGGGCGGCATCAATTTCAACTTTTCAACTTTAATCATAATAAATTTGCGGCCTGTTTTCGAGTACGAGAACGGAGAGCTAGAGAGAGAGAGAGAAAGAGAGTCAGGGCCATTGCCAGGGCTCCGTTTCAAAAGCAATGAGGCACTTCCGTTGGACTCATTCAGGAAGTGGCACAGAGAGAAAGAGAAAGAGAGGAAGTTATAGATAGAAAGAGATGGGCAGCAGCAGCAGCAGCAGCAGCAGCAGCAAATCCACATTCCCAAGATAATAAATTTATTAACTTGCAACAAGAGAGAGAGAGAGAGAGAGCCCAAAAAAAACATCATCATTATGTGGGAGGTGGTGTTTCACCCTCTCTTATAATACCCATCCTCCCCTCCCCACCCCATCCTCTATCCGCTCACCCTCTCCCCTCCATCCACTCCAAAAATGAATCAATTAAAACTGATTGAACTGCATAGATTTCCAGCATCAGCAGCCCCTGAGCCTCAGACTTGAGGCTTTAGGTTTCAGCATTCAGCATTCAGCCTTCAGCATTGAGCCTCAGCCCCAGCTTCATTTTCAGTTTCATCTTCCATGCTGTAGCCGAAAAATGAAGAAAATTAATTTATAACCGAAAGAACTGGGGTAATCCGGAGATCGCTCATCAGCAGCAGTGGCAGCAGCAGACACTCGGCTACATATGCCCCCATTTTTATGGCAATGGTCACGGGGATTACCAAAACAGTCGATGAAATGGAATGGAATGGAATGGAAGGGAGGGGCACAAGATGCAGCAGCAGCAGCAGCAGCACAAACGACGACCATTAAGGCGCCTGTTGAAATGCGAGACAAAACCCAAGAAGGAGTATTCCCCCCACTCATCCACGGGTGTGTGTGAATAATATCGTTATTCATTGCATTTTGTTATAAATCTGTCAATTTGCACAATTGTGCGTACGGAGAGAGAAGGAGAGCGGGAGAGATCCCTGGAGTGGGAATGGCGATGGGATTCTCGATGCAATTCGACAGGCAACCGTCGTCGACAAGGGGGTGGGAACACACAGAGGGTGTGGGGTGGAAGGTGAAGGGTGGGAGGGTATAAGGCTGAAGGGCAACCACACTTCAGCCCCTGCGCTGCATCGCTGCGTGTGCGTGTGTGTTTGGCATCCGCAGGGTGCGCCGTGCGCACGTTTCGGGAACCATAAAAAATCTGTTGCGAAAAATGCACGGAAATGCTACGGCCTGCCGGAATACACAACAAAGTTGTTGTTCCTACTCCCGCATTAATATACCCTGTAAAGAGAGAGAGAGAACGAGAGTGAAGAAGGGTACTTTGGGTATTCGATGTATTTAAATTTAAAAATGAAGAAAAGAAAGTGCCCATAGTACAAGAAGGAAGAAAACCCCCTGAATCGGATCTCCACATTTAGAAACCTAGCAAGCAGTAGGAATATTCCTTCCAAAAATCCCACTCGTGGTATTTTTTTTGTGTGTATAATAATTATATATAGAATATTCGTACCATACCCCTGAAACCTAAAAATTTAAAAAGAAACTCAAGAGATTTTGGAAAGTACTTGATGAATAGTTTTTTGGTAGCTAAGCATTTATTAAGAATTCAAACAAATTTTGTTTAGTACTATTCAGTATTTCTTTGGTATTTTTAGTATTTTTTAAATACAATTTTTTAATTAAAAAAAACTTTTTATCATAATTTGCTTCAGTATATTTTGTAGTATTTTTAGTATTTATTTAGTATTCTTAAATTTCCTCTCCGTATTTATTTAGCTTTTCATTCTTTTCATTCGACATAAAAGTTTCCTTTCCCTTAGTCGAACATTTTCACACCGAACCAAGGCCCCCAATCGCATCATTCCTCGGGTGTTTTCGACTGCTAGTAGAACAGGGAAAAGTATGTGTGTGTTAGGGTATCAACAACTTCGTTTCTCCACATCCGTAACCGTAGCCTCTCTGTTCTTTGGTGCGTTTGTTGTCCGCTGCGTTGATTTATATTCGAAACTGCGCTGAGGCGCAACTAATTTGCCTCGGGTGTTAAGTAGCATGTGAAGTAAACGGTGGCAGGGCAGATCCCAGTGCCGAATAAGAGAGAGTCCCGGGAGAAAGGGATCCGGGCGATGATATTCATGAGTGCTGTGCTCCGAAAAGGGGGAGCGGAACTGAACTGAACTGAACGGAACGGAACGGAACCCAACGGTCCATTCAATGCGCCCCGTTTTGAATGCGCGAATGTGCATGTGTGAATGGTCCATTGAGTGACCAAGTGGCCCGGGGAATACCACTCTCCACCAGTCCATGCGAGAGGGGGGAATTCTTAAGTCATTTATGGTATTGGTCTGGTTTTCAGCTGCAGTCATTCATGCTCATAAATTCATTCAGTTCTGTCCACCATTCAAAGGCCAGCACTCACCTTGAATTCCCTTAAAGATTTCCTCCACTAACTTTGAGACTCTTTAAGGCTTCCAGCGACTATTCCCAACCGCAAATGCAAAAAGAAAATACCATGCAAAATGTTTGATAGTCGATGGAAATCTCGAAAATTGTTGTTGATTTTCCTGTAATAAAGTATAAAATACGTCCGATAAAATGGTTTATGAACGATATACCGTTTAATATTAAACGTATTGCCAAATGTCTGAATTGTTTGCAACTTCTGTGGGTGTTTCCTTTCGGCTTTCGTGTTTCGTTATATTTATAATATTTGCATTTACCTCCCTCAATATACACATGTACATATGTACTATGCACACTCTCAGGTAGACACGTTCCCTCAGCATTCACCTTGAACTCACTCACTCTGCACACACACCCTCCATCTCCCCCCCATTCATTCCTATTCATTCCATTTGTGTGCCCTTCATCGATGGCATTCAATTTCGACCATTCACAGAGAGAGTGGGGAGAGTGTGGAGAGTGGAGAGGAGTGCACATTTTTGGAGTGCTTCAACTACAAACTTGTGCTCCTGCCAGACATCACATCATCATCGTCATCGTCATCAGAGGAGCATTGGAATCGGAATAGGAATAGGATTCCCCTCTTTTTCTTTTGGAATTTTACTCTAATATCATATACATATGTGTGTGTGTGTGTGCCCCGAAAATGGTTGGGTGACCAAAACTCTATCTTGAAACGATTTGTGCACACTCGATTTGACAGTCAGTCAGTGCCACATGCCCCCCCCCATGCCGCCCATGCCACACTTTCTGGCGGAGTCCGTCCCTTTGAATCGTTTAAATGTAGCCAACAATAATAAAACATTTTAAACTTGCGGCAGCGGCAGCGGCAACAGCAGCAACGGCGGCGGCTAATAAAGCAAAAGGGGCAAAAAAATGCTACGAGCAAAGCGGAAGCGAAATGGAGAAGGAAGGACCCAAACGAAAGGAAGAGGAAAAGGAACTCCGAAATGAAATCAGAGACACATCAAAATGGGGAAACGTCTGCTGTTGCTGTTGCTGCTGCTTTTGGCCAAATATGAAAATGTATGTGGGATGTGGGAATGTGGGAATGTGAATGTGAATGCGCCCCAGGACCAGGAACAGGACGATGCCGGGCGATTTAGGGATTCCAGAGCTGGACAATGCCGCATATAAGTAATGAAGATAAGGCCAACAAAAAAAGAAGGGGCTGGCCCCAGAGAGGAAGAGTGGACTGGACTCCCCCCACAGACTCGTGCGACGAGTATGCAAGGAAATCGGGCATAAACATTCACTTAGCCATAATAAAAGAAGAGCAACGGCAAATGGCAAACGGCAAACGGCAACAGCAGCCAAAATACTTCGTACGTCTAGTACTCAAATGAACAACATTTCTATTTAAACAGCCCCCAGAGGCATGGTGAGAGGAAGGGACGAAGCGGGACGAAGCGGGACGGAGGAAGGAAACGGCACCCCCCATCACCCCATCCCAGAGGCAGAGACCCACAGCTTTGGTCACGAGGGGTCACAGCAAAATTTGTCTGAAGTTTCGCTCTTTTGAATGGAGAACGTCCCGTCATTCCTGGGCTCTGATTTTTTTTCTATTGCTGGAGCCAGATTTCCTTCGACTGATTAAAAATTGACTGATGAAGGCGGCCCCCTTTGCCTGTTTCCTCCTTAAAATGAAGGGACTTTCTGACATAGAAATTGTTATAGTAGTGAAGGGTTTTCCCTGGTGGGGATTGGGGGGAAATGTCGCGGCATACAAGACTTTTGTGCGGCAGGCAATGTTTCTCTACAGAAACTACACCGAAAGAGAATGTTATAGCTGGGGAGTTTTAAGAGCAAAAGATAGCAAAATGATTTGACAGTTTGCGGCATTTTATGGGAATTTTATTGATGTTGAGCGACTCTACTCTTATTATTTTTACGATTTCTTTTCGATTATGGAACATTATAAATATGTAATTTTTAACATATTTCGTCCACTGAATTTTTTTTTAATATTTCGTCATCTTTTACCATTTTCTTCAAGTATTTTTTTTTTGTTTGCTTAGTATATCCTTAAATCTTTTTTCTTAGTGTTCTTAGATATATTTTGGTCTCTTATATTTTTTCAGAATTTGAGATTAAGATTTTGTTTGGGGTGTACTTTCCAATAGGCTGCTGCATTTGTTGTATTTCTATTCTTTATTATTTGTTTCATTATTAAGCTAGTATATACATATATTTTTTAATTTTTTGGATATTAGTATTTATTAAATAGTTTTTTCATGTATTAGTAATTTCATGGGCATAAATCCTGTTTTCTGATATTTTTATCGGTATTTTCCCCATATTTATACTCTCTTACCAGCACTCTTGTATTTCAAAGATTTTTGTATATTCACTGCCCGAATGTGCTGTATTTTAAGAACTGTGTAATCTACCCAATTGAAGAGTATGAAAATGTCCTAAACCGCCCACCCATAATTCTCCTCATTCCAACACTCAACTGCGTTACAAAGGGTATCGGTCCCATATTTTTGCGAGTGTATCAAAGTGGAAGAAAAGCGAAAACCTTAACCCGCTGGCGCCAAAGTCGCAGTCGCGTGGGTAACACAATAAATTTGCAAGGACAAGGCCCGGTATCGTACGAGTACGAGTCTGGGCCTGGGCCTGGGCCGGGGGTCTTTGGTCTTGGGTCTGGGGGTCTGGCAAGGCGCCAAGCCATGGTCCAAGGGAATGGATAAGGCAAGCGCCTGGGCGGATGGACACACGAACGGAATGGCGAAACGTAACGGAGCCCGGAGGAGGACCTGAGGACAATGGCAAGCGTTAAGCAATAACACAGCTCTGAGGGTGGCTCAACGGTAGCTGGTGGTGACATTGTCTGGATTCCCTTTCATATACGAGTACACACACACACCCACACACACACACACACAGGAGTACGAATAAGAGTATATGTATATCCCCCCCACCCTCCTGTTACTTTTTTGGGGGTTGTCTAAACCAAAATCACCCACCATTCCGCCTCTGGTTTCTGTGCTCTGGCTCTGGCTCTGGCTCTGGCTGTGGCTGTGGCTCCGGCTTCCCCCCCTCCCTTCCGACAAAGTCCTCGTCGTCTAAGAAGAAAACTGTAGTAAATAATTCTTTAAAGATTTAGAGACACTCCAGCCAGCCAGCCAGCCAGCCAGCACGAGAAGAAGCGAAAGGCAGTGGCAGCACACCCGCACAATTGCAAATTTTTATGAGATATTCACGGGGGAGAATTACTCATTGAGAATGAGGCAAGAGATGAGAAGTGAAGAGGGGGGATGTCTGGGGTGTGGCGCGTGCTTGTCGCGGCTTTTTAGCTATTTTCGTCATCGCTCCCAGTCCCAGTCGCAGTCGGCATCGCCATCGGAGTCGGAGTCACAGTCTCGCGTTCATCGTCTCGACATAAGCCGGCCACATATCAAGATTAATTTTTTCCAAGATAATAAATTCAATGCAGATTAAATGGCAGAGACCATTAAATTATCGACTTGAGGTTCGGTTTGGTTGAGACTTCTCCGCAGCACGCAGCACGCAACACGCAGCTGGTGCGTGGGTTGATGCTTTGGGTATAAATAGAGAGAGGGGTTGTATTTTTCTGGGATTGAGTCTTGGGATTGGGTTTTGCGACTCTGATGACTGCATTAACTGCCAAACGTGCGTGAAGAGCAATTGATAATCGTAGTCGCCGCCGACGTCTTCGACTAACCCTGTGATATGGTTACCAAACGGTTTCACGCGAAAGCAAACGAATCACAGCCTCATTGTGCCACTAATTTGAATAATTGGAGAGTGAAGAGAAAGTGGAAAGGAATCCCCAGGAATCATCTTTAAGTTGACATTGAAAACGAGAATGGTCTCGCCATTTAATTTTGGAGTCTTTTGTTTCTGATTGGGGAAGTAACGAGACGATTGAAATTTTATTTTTATTGCATACTTGCGTATTTGTGTTAGGTTTGTGTTGTTATTTATTTTGGTAGGTATTTTCACATTTTTACCTTAACTTTTTTTTTTTGTGGTATGAATTTGATTTGATATTTATATTGTATATTTATTATTTAAGCGCTTTTTTTTTGGGTTACTTTTCTAGTTATTTGTGATATTTTCTAGTACTTTTCGTCTTTTCTAGAATTTATTGCTAACTTAATTTTTCTATTAATTAATGGTTCTAATATTTGATGTACTTTTGTTTAGGTCAACGCCCCTAATTAGAAACCTTGAAATTTGATTGAAGATAGAAGTTCATCAATATATGCAAAACTCTTTCATTATTCCGTTCGTAGAGATATCTCTAGGAATATTCGTGATTTTGATTCATTTTTTTTTATGCGAATCTTCTACAAGATTCCCAACTTATTTTTAAATATCTCAAAATTTAACGGAATATATTTTCCTTATCTTGAACTCACTTTATCTGAATAAAAGTCGCTAGTATTCTTTCAGAACTATCACAAAAAAGCACCCAAAAATAAATGTAGGGTAAACGTTTCACAGTCTCATAGCTTTTGCCGGAACAATATTTTCCGCCTGCAGCGCGGAAAAAATCTCTGTGTTGGGATTATCTTGTCTTAGATCTTCTTTCGCTTGTCCGAAAACCACTATCCTTCGCGCTGTGTCCTTTTGCCACAGAGAAAGTTATAATAGAGATGTGCAACTCTTGGACCTACTATCTCCCATGCTGTCGCTCTCTTCTCTGGTGGAATGAGAAATGGGAAAAAATGGATGGCAGGGGGATAACGGGGAATAGAGATGAAGGCAAAACGCAACGCAGACACATCAATTACGAGAGAAAAAAAGTAGACTGAGAGGCGTGGAGTGGTGAGGAGAGAGATGTGGAGCAGCTTCAATTGAACGCGATTTCGTTGTTCTTTCTGCCGCTGGCGTTGGAGAAGTCGGGAGCAGGGATACCAACTGTTAAATGCAAACGACAGCCCCATCCCCATCCCCATTCCCTCCCCCAACCTTATCTAAGCCCATCAATCAGGACACAAAACGAACTAAAAAACAAAACAGCAAACACACACACACGCGGGAGAGAGTGAGAGGGAGAATAAATAGAATCTCAAAGTCAGTTTTTTTGGTGTTTTTTTTTTTTTTTGGCAAACAAACAAACCGATTGACGTAGGCCTCCAACTGCTCCTCCCCCACCCCTATTCCTTTTCCCTTTGCTTAATCAATGTGCGGCAAGCAGTGCAACTGCTGCCAGGGGCAAGTGGCATGGAGCATGGGGCAACACGAGCTAGCAAAATGTCAAATGCGTTGATTGGAAAGCCGCCAGCGCGACTAAAAACGCCAGCTAAATCGCGGCCTGGCCCATGCTCGGTCGCTCGCTTGTAATGTGAATGAGATTTGTTGAAAATCGCAAGAGGGCAAGCCTCGAAAGAGTGCAAGAGAAGTGGGCGCCCTGCCAGACCGCACAATCAGTTTCCGTTTCCGGTTGCTGGCCGCACAATTAAGCGCGTCGGCGGCGGCCATTTTGTTGCTGGACATTGGCAGCGGTGCACTATGGTCCCAACGACCACTTTTGTTGGCCAAAAATTAATAACTCGCCAACGAAACAAGATTTTTCAAATTAGTTTTTGTGGTGTGGTGTGGCACCGCCTTTTTTTAATAATGCATATTAAAAATTAATTATTTATAAGTTTTAAAACATTTTTATTAAGAAATTAATTAAATTAATTTTTATTAAAATTATAAAGGCGTGGCACGCATAAAAAAAAACAAAAATTTTGATTTGAAAAAAAAACACAAATTTTAAATGGTTGCCGCAAAGAGAAAAACGCTTTTGTCAGGGTGGAAAACGCTTTTTCCAGGATGCTCGTTGGGTCAGAGTGTTGGCGGCTTTCCCACTGGGTTCTGTACAGCCTTGCGAATCAATTTAGTCTTTTCTGGGCATACAACTAGTTGTTTTAGAACAAAATAGAACGGCAAACAGCTCTGTATTGTTGATTTTGGGTGTTTTGATATACTAATGTAACTTTTAAGAATTTTGGTCCAATGTGGTATTTCTTACTATATACATTACAACAAGAATTAATTAATCTACGACACACAATAGATGTCAAGGCGGGACTATGTGGGACTCACTAAATATACATTTTCAAAAATCATTTTTCAATCAAAATTGACTCAAAAAAAGGACTTACTTTAACCTATAAGTACGAAGACATCACAACTACTAGATGCAGTTAACAATACAAAACACGTAGTCAAAACCCAACAGATTAAGATTCAATCAAAAAATTTGATCGGTTAATTTATGAGAAATTTAAAATTGTAATTAAATTGAGACATTTTCACTGCGCGTGCTTTACAGTGACAACAGCTGGTTTGCACAGCTGATTTTGTGAATGTGGCGCCATCTATGGAAATGGAGCATGGTACGCAATTTATATGCTCACTCTTTTTCTAATACTAAGTATTCAAAACCAGGGTTTTTTTTTTCTTTTGAAAATTGAGTTGGGCCCATAGTGCGGTGGCACGGGGGCAGGGCTAATAAACAAGCGAAACAAACGAGCCGTGAGGTGAGAGGTGTGTGCCCCTGTGCGGCTGTTTTTTCAGATACCCCTTTTTGCGAAGGGGCGGGGTATGTCCCTTACATTCAAGGAAAAAGTGTCACAGTCGGAGCGGAGAAAGGCGAAATCCACATATTTAATGCTAAAATCTCTTTAAATGTTTCCTTAAAGGTTGCCAGATGAAAAGAGTTAATATATTCAACCCCTGCGATCCAATAAACATTTCTTTTGGATTGGAAATATAGTCGAAATACTTTATTGTGGCATAAGGGGTACTCTCACCTTCGAATCCTTGCGGAAAACCCGCCGCCCCCCCTCTCCACATTCCGTTGTTCCTTTGTTGTTTTCGCATTGCTGTTGTTTTATCATACTTTGGTTTCGGCCATTCGCTTGTCGTTTGGTCCTTGGGTCGCTTCATTAACTGTAAAAAAAATATATACCTACATATATACTATAAAGTATGTTGTATATGGTGGGGGGGGGATTGAGTAAAGGAGGAGTGTGGCCGGCGTTGTCGTTGTCGCTCTCTGTTGGCTCTTCACACCTTTATTTGTGCAAGAGCTTTTGTCTTGATGGAACGGCGGGGGGGAATGCGTTTTCTGTTCGGTTTCATTTCGTTTCGGTTTTGGTTTTTGGGTTTTTGGTTTTTCTCGTTGTTGAAGAGCCAGCCAGCCAGCCAGCCAGCCAGCCAGCGCGCGTATAACCAACAGCAACAGCCAACAGCCACAACAACGAGACTACACCATGGTCATCGGAATATACATACATGCATACGGTATACGGTATACGTGTGTACATATCTTTGCGCAACGGAATGTTGTATTGGTGTTGTTTGACTTGGGCTTGGCGACGGGGGGAGTGTTGCATTCCGCCGAAAGTGGGTGGTTTTTGGATGGAGTTTGCCTGGCTGGCTGGCTGGCTGGCTGGCCCACCCATTGTGCCAATTTATGACCTGTCAGAAATTTCACTGCACAACAACCAGGCCCCACCCGCTTGAAACGCCTTGGAACAAACACACACACACACACACACACACACACACACACATAACCCAACCCAACCCAGCCTCATGCAACCCAATGTAACCTTTAAGTGCAGTCGAACGAGAGCCGCCCCAAAAAGCAGGCAACACTTTGTGCCACAGTATAGGGCGCTGGAAAGTAGGCAATGGTTTTTGATGTAATGCATTTATGAATGGGATGGGGTGGGGTGGGGCGAGATGGTTCTTGCTAGAGGGCCAGGCCTGACCTTAGGTTAAGTTTGACCTTTTCGCTTAACTTAAAGTTAACTTAATGCCCCACGACCTGAGCTTATCTTTGATATATGTATGTAGATATGTATTTATTTATGTACATATGTATGTACTGTAGTCCGGATTTTGCTTTTGTCTTGGCTTTACTTTACCACATAATATACTAGAACGTGACATCGTGTGGCCTTTAAACCAATTAAACTCCCTGAGAGACTTAATCATACGAAAAGTTCAGCCAAACGGAGGACTAATTGAAACCCCATTTAAATCCCGTAGGCCAATCATAGCCATAACCAATTATAGCTGTATCAATTCCCTGACTTTTCGCTTTTTATCTTTTTATCTGCCCTAAGCCATATAAAACTCCAACTTTTTGAGCACTTAAAGAAGTTAAACTCTGGCCAACTTTATTTGTATTAACCACACACAATCGTCTCCAGCATTAAACAGTGCTTAAGCTCCTTTTTGGACTTGAGCAATGCCTGGTTTAGGCTCTATCTTTAGTCACTAAATCGCCCTCAATCGTTGAATGATTCAATCATAATGTTATCCAATTTTAAATTAACCTTTTCCCAGTCTGCAAGTGGGAATAGAACCCTACTTAACGCCTCAACTAATCAACTCCATTCGCAGTGCTAACCCTTATGCTTCACACCCCTAGCCAATGCCTGACTTAACCCTTATCCCAGTGCCAGTGCCATCGCCACATAACACAAAATAACAATCAACCTTTTGCTCGCATTATACCAGCACTAAAACTGCTGTTTCCTCTCTCGTTCAAATGATCCATTATATTCCATAGCAGATGTTGGCCCACCCTTCCGGGGGAGCCTCCTCCACTTCAGCCTCCTCTGGATCATCCTTCCGCTGACATCCATCCAACAGGGACATAATCAGTATTAACTCTGGCCTTCCTGGCTGCCTCACTGACTGGCTGCCTGGCTGCCTGGCTGCCTCACTGCCTGTCTGCCTTTGACTGAATGGGGGCTGGGGCGGGACTGCCGCCTGAATGCTTCTGCTGCTTACGACCCAATTCATGTTTATTGCAGTTTATATAAAAATTGAAACACGCCCATTACCCAACAGAGCATCAGGTACCGTACTCCGCCCCGCCCCTTTCGACGTGTCGCTCCCACCTACAGGTGTTGGATATTTTCGAAATATTTTTACTTCCTCGAGTTTTTCTCTTCTCCTGTTTTTTGTGAAGCGCAGATTTAATATTTCCGCACAATTGTCGGGGCACACGCCCCTCCCCACCCCACCCCTTCGGGTAGGTGTTGCCATGACATTGTCAGAGAGTGGCAGGGGGTGGGGAGAGGGGTAAGCACACATGTCACATGTCCATGCCACGCCTTGTTGCAATAAAAAAAGAAAACAGCAAAGAGACCGCTACGCCTCCCATGCAGACAGACACACAGACACACAGACAGACAGATACGACGGCAAAGAATGCTTTTCATATGAAAGGTGTTTGACGCTCAACCACCCCTCACCACCCCTCACCCCCCATCCCGCTCTATACTGCCCTGCTGGTTGGTTCAATGACGCTTTGTGACGGCTTTTGACTTTTTGGCATTGTTGGTTGTTGTGTGTGGCCTGTGTTGACGGTTTTTATATTTATATTGAAGGTTTTTACACCCAGCGACAACCTCCCCCCCAGCACCCCAGCAACCCAGTCCCCCAGACCCCCTGCATATGCATTTGTCTCTTTCTTTTGTGATGTCAACCATCTCTTTCGCTATCTCTCGCGCTCTGTCTCTTTTTTAATGTGGATTTTGATGTCTGTGCGAACGCAACGAGCCACACCGTGACCGAAAAGCAAGTGACAGCCGCAGCAGCAGCAGCAGCAGCAGCAGCCTGCTCCCCCGTGCCCCTTGTACACAGCTCACCCCTCCGCCAATCTCCGCAGCCCTGCTCTTTTTGGCCTTCATTCATTCAGTCAATCATGCAGCCATTCAATTTATCGTTGACTTAACTTTTTGATGGCTTGCAAAATGAAATTTATGTGCCCCTCCCCACCCCTCAAAAAAAAACAAGAATCAACTCTCACCTTTCCTCTGTCCGTGCCTCACTCTCCCACTCTTTCTCGGTCTTTTTCGGGGGCATCCATCAGAAGTCGGGAGTGTCCCCTGGACCCCGGAGCCCGGAGCCCGGACCTTTGCCTGGTCAGAGCCCGAGCCAGAGCCCGAGCCAGAGCCATTGAGTGTTATCTTTGCGGTCGCATCTATAATGGGTTTTGTCACGTTGCAGACGAGTCTGCCCTTCCACCCGCATACACCCCCCACCCCACAGACCACATCCCTCCCATCTGCGCCACCCCATTCCCTTCACTGTCTGCTGAGGCATGAAAAACTCACGTCGACATCAATAAACTTGCAACAACAACAAAAAATACACACATACATACACGTATATATGTGTACATATGTATATATGGAAAAGGGAAAGGGTACAACTGTTGCGTGGTGGGGGTGGGGGTGCAGGGGGTAGCTGAATGTAGTAGTGCTCTCTGAATTTTTCACGGGCTATTCCAAATACATTTGGACCCTGCCTTTAAGCCGCTTCTAAAACTCGTCTCTGCCTTTTAGCTGAGGCTTAAAATTCCATCCCTACCCTTCCCCCTCCCCATACGTTTTTGCTTAATAACTTTGGCACCAAATGTGTTCCCTGGCCCCCCTGCCCCTTCCACTGCTTGCTTTTTGGTGGAGAGCGACAGAGAGCGACAAGTGCATCAAATTGTCAGACATTTTCCGGTGTTGACTTTGACCGAACCCCAAAAAACATAATTGTTAAAGTCCAGCCAGAGGCAGAGGCAGAAGCAAAGGCAGAAGGTGCCGGGCCAGGAGCAGGAGCAGGGCTTCCCAGCAGCAATATTGCGGTCAACAGTTGGGGGGGGGGACAGAGAAAGATAGAAAGAAGGGGGTGTGGATGGGACCGGGATAGCACCCAATAAAAGAACATGCATGCAACAATAAATAAATTAGAACAAGGTGCGGTACGACAGAGCCAACCCCAACCCCAACCCCCACCCATTCCAGCCCCCCATCCCCTAACACTGAGAAGAAAATATGTAAAAATAGGAAAAAAACATTCCAAAACTCATGGAAAATGGCATTTAATCAGGAAAAGAAAGCATCTTACTAGCAAAATCAAAACAATCTATACTTTTGGTTGATTCAAGTGTCCATTACTTTTGTGGATATATTTTTATTGGCTATGGGATAGAAATTTTCTTGGCAACAGGCACAGCAGTTACCATAAAAGTTTCGATGGTTTTTATGGGAATTTCTTCAAAGAAATTTTGTTGTCTTATAAATAAAAAATAAAATTCTGAATAGCAACATAATAACAATTCCTACATACCGATTTTAATCGGCGAGACTTGAATCGAGCTTCAGTGCCGCCTCATGCACATGACATGTATTTGGTTATTGGATTCTCGTTTATTTTCTTGGGCACTTTTTGCTTGTGGTTCTAGCTAGCGTCGATTGTGAATGGAGCAGTTGTACCTTTACGAGTATTTTTATTTTCTACGATATTTTCCATGATGATTTGATCTATTTTATTCCCATATCTCCTATGAAAAAGCTGCTTACTTTTGGTTAAACCTGATAGCAGTTTCTCTCAGTGTTTCGATATACAACGAGGCTCACTTAATAACGGGTTAGGCAGGTGGTGGTGGGAACGGTATGGTGTATGGTGTATGGTGTGTGGTGTGTGGTGTGAGGGTGGTGTTAGGGTGGCGCATAGATGGGGCTACGGGGCTACCGTTTTGTTGTCTGCTGCTCCGGCAGTCAGATGCAATTTATTGATAATATGCGAGGAGGAACAGGAAGCAGGAGCAGAGGGTGCGGCAGCAGGCTGGCAGGCTGGCAGGCCGAAGCAGAAGCAGAGGATACCAACTGGAAGTCAGCGCCAACTTTATGAGAATGCGACATTTCTGCCATTATGTTGGTTATTTACACACACACAAACACACACACACACACACACAGACACACACACAGACAATACACCCATAGAAACCCATTGGCCACATGGACACAGATGTCGAGGCAGTGCGCCAAAAGCGGCAGCAACACACAAAATTTGTTGCCACAATTTGTGCAACAAATTTCAAAGCAGACAATATTCCAGTTGGGGGCAGCACCAGCAGCAGCAGCAGCAGCAGCAGGGGCGAAACTAAAAGAAGAAGCTGCCAAAAGTCAATTGCTTGACTTGACCCAGCGCCCCAAGAATCTCAGGACTTGTTGAACTACAAAAAAGTGATCGGAAAGCAAGCAATTTAGAGATCAGAATAATATGGGGGGAGGGAAATCGAATGCCATTTGCATTTCTTATTCTTACTGTTATGTTGATAAATGCTGAAAAAAGATAATTATTGTTATCTCCATTGGGGAGTATCCTTATCATACATATCTTTAAAATTAGATCCAATACACAACTAATCGTATTCTTGTTACTGTTTTGTATCGTTTGCAGGAATACAATTCAAAGACTGCCTCATGCCATGCCATCCACTATTACCACCAACCCAGCAACAGCAACAGCATTAGCAGCAGCAGCAGAAGCAGCGGCCAACATCAGCATCAGCAGCTGACATCGTCAGCGTCCACGTCATCGTCCACATCATCATTGCAGCGAGCCGGTAGTCGATATGCCCTACACAAAGATCACAAATATCCCTTCGAGCTTGTCGAAAACGAAGATGACGATAAGCAGCAGGAGGCGGAGGCAGAGGCAGAGGCGGAGGACGAGGGCGGGCAGGAGCTAGTTGAATATCAGAGATATGCCAGAAATCAGAAGCAACGTTACTACGGTCACACTGTCGGCCAGAGGAGTCGTCGACGCTACTACAAATACGATGCCGTCGAGGAGTGTTGCCGCCCGATATTCCAGGATCAGCAATGTGACTCCCTCACAGACATGTTGTAAGGTGTGGATGAGTAGGGAATAGGGGGGGAGGCGATTCAGAGAATGGATTGAATGAATGATGAATGAATGAATGGAACGCAAGGTACCTACAAAACAAAAGTAACTACAGAATGGAATGAGCGCAATGCGTACAGAAAATAAAAGGCAAGAAAGAAACGCAAGGAAAAATCTCCCCGCCCGATCGCATGCAGTAAACGATAAAAGATAATAATGATAACCGATTACGATTACGATAACGATGTTGTATGTTGAATAGATGTATATCGATGTTTTTTTCCTGGATGTGTGGGGGCTAGGACCTAGGGCTAGGGCTATGGCTAGGGCTGATGAACATTTTAAATCTTTAATCGTTACTAAGCACAGAATTGATCAATATATATATTCAAAATATATGTATTATTAACCATCTGGCAGATCTGGCACCGCTATAAATGTATCTACATAGATTATATATACATATACCATAAACAAACACAGACACACACACACACATATATCTATATATATTTATTCATGTATATACAAAAGAGAAATTTTTTTTTTTTATCGCATCCCAACTAGAAATACGAGAAGAGCGAATGAGGAGAGATGAATTTTTTTTGAGATGAATGTGGAAACTAGATCTAGAAGATTGCACCACAAAAAGTTGTCTAAAAACATGATCATATAAGCATATATATATATAAGAATATATATATACAAATATATACCATACTATACAGAAAATATATACATTTAACTATATATACGAATCCATTTTTTTATTTTTTTTTACATTATTATTTATACACTAGCAATGCTTGTACATAGAGTAAAAATTGTGGATTATAAACTATGATAATATACTATAATTAATAAAACAGAAAAATATTTAATAACAGGTGTTTTTTTTTTGTGTGTGGTACTTTTAAGATCTGAGTGTTGAACGAATTGTAAATAAATTTGACACATAAACAATTTAATTGAAGCACAAGAAAAACTAAGGAAAACTAAACATAGAGTCAAAGGAAGCAAACGTTGGCGAGAAATCACAAAATATTTGTCATTAAAGACTTTTGATTCGAGTACGAAAAAGGCAGAAAATACATAAAAAATAAAAAAACGAAAAATCATAAGAAAATGCAAAATATAAGTGTGTAATCTATGTGAATGTAGTTAAAAAAAAAAGAAATAGAAACAAAATACCGAAAATGAAAGAAATCGTAAGCAAAAGAAACCAGAAAAAAGCAAAGCAGAAACCGAAAAAATAAAACAGTTGGCGTTGGATGTTGTTCCACTTACTTATTGAAAAATGTGTCTTAAGCGAATGCATATATGTATACGTACATATGTATGCAGTAAATATAAATAGACATACCTATGTATATGTGTGCGTACGATAAATGGGATATAAATGTATGTACACGCACACAAACACTCCAAGAGACAGGCCTACCTACCTACCTATCTACCTATATTTATTCCCTATAGGGAACTCCTTCGAATTCTCTATGCATTTCCAACAACTTTTCTTTCCATCACTCGCTGCTTCGTCAGCATCTTTTGGGAGTGTTGTCTGCGCACTCGCCGGTTGCGTTCCCACTCGTTTGTGTCGTTGAAACGGTCACACTCGTTGGAATGTTGCACCAATTTAGAGCCTGACTTGAGCTGTCTGTCTGTCTGTCTGTCTCCCCTCTGCCACACTTTTCACTGCCACTGTCTTTATTTCCTTTGAAGAATTACAATAAGAATGTAGTAGAAGCAAATACAGAAGAACAATGAAGAAGATGAAGCACAAAGTAAAGCAAATTTGTATTTGAAATTATAGCAAAATGGGGAACCTCCATATGGAGGTTTCCAAATATGGAAACAGTGGAGATCCGAGATGGGGGCACTCTTCACTCGCCAGAACGACACAGTCACACACAAACACACACACATACATATGCATATAGATGGAAACTACAATTTTAAAATTCCAAACTGCACTTTGCAGAGTTTTAAATGTCTAAATAAATATTGAACCAGAAAAAAGAAAAGAAGAAGAAGGGAAAACTAAAATAAAAGAACTACGTAAGAGAAATGATCGTAAAATATTGGATATTGAATCGTAAAAATAATGCAAATGTTTTAGCACAAACAGAACAGAATATATATGTATGTGAAACCAAGAAGAAAATAGATAAACAAAAATGATAAAGATAAAGATAGAGACGAAAGTTAATGGGGAGGCGCCATGGATCCAGCTGCTTGCGTTCTACGGTTCTCTCTCCCCGTCTGTCGCCAGATATTTGCTTTGCTTGCATCACCCCCCCACTATTCCCCCAGTATATGCTTTGCCAACAACCTCTTTGGTTAAGAACTTTTCGTTTTCCTGCTTTACAAAAAAAAGCTTAAAATGTGATATTTTATAAAAACTATGAAAAAAAACATACTCGTCGTATAAACAAAAGAACAAACGCATCGACGCGGCTCCCTAAAGAAAAAACGAAAACAAAAACAAAAACAAAAAATATGAAAACTATGGAAAATCTATAGAAAACCGAACCGAAACAAAACACATTGAAAAACCACACACACACACTCACACTCACACATAGAAAGAGCAAAAAGGAAAAAGGAGAGGAGAGTAAAAAGTAGAGGAAAAGTTTACACTTTATTCTGATGATTATTATTATTAATATTATGAATTATTATGTTAATTTAAGCGAAAACTGTAAGTAACGTTATGCCTATTACGAATAATTGCGATAGAAAAACCCCCGAAACGGAAAACGTTTTAAGTCTACGAATAATTTAAACGAACGGAAATGAAATCCAAGAAAAGCAAAACCGAAAACACACAAAAATATTAAATAAAGATTTAATGCAAACACAAAAAAAGAAAAAAGAAACGAACTTCGTTTTCCTTTGAATTTGCCATCCACAATGTGGATGTGGATTCTAGCCTTGCTGGTGTGGAACGGAAACGGAAATGGAATCCAACCTGCTGCTGCTCGAACATGTTGCCATCGAGCCGTTTGGTGTGGCCCATCTTGGTGCGTGGGGGTGGTGTGGTAAGCCGGCGTCAGGCAGCACAACGCAACATCCAACAACAACCACATGGCCATGTTCTTTGGCCACATTTCACTTGGCATTTCCACGCTGCATTACAACGGACGCAGCTACCAAAGCTGGGTGCTATGAAACTGCTGGGGCTGGCTGCGATGCAACTTTATTTATTTGTTGCATACTTTTCGGCGGGCTCTGGTACAAATTAAAATCGATGCGAAGCATACTTTCATGGCCATCCACGTTGCTGGCTCATTATGCGACTCTCTCTGCACTCTGCCCAAATAGTAGGGAACAAACCAATATGAAAGACTTTTGGCACCAGGAAAACAGAAAGACAAGCGTCTATGTATTTCCATAGTGGCTTGGTCTCGTTGGTATCTTTTGGAGAGATTGATTAATAAATCCTGGCAGAGCATGAAATCTTACCTGTCCGCAAGGGAGATGGGTGATGATCGGTTTGTATAACCACTAAGCTTGAGGAAAAGTGGACTGCCAGCAGCTTGTAGTTATCCCTCAGTTGTAACCCCCATTGATGGGGAGTATGTATGTGCAGCAGTATCACAGTATGTTCAAAGGTGAAAGGCCCACACCAGCAGGTGATAGTTTATCCTGAGTGGTTTGGCCAGAGGCCTTCTATATTCCATGATATATCTCCGACTAGAGACTGACAGACCGTTCTCCAGCGACTTTTAATTGCTCAATCTGAACAACATTAACCAAATGGATGCATTGTTCATTTTACTCGACTTTAAGTGTTGTTTTCCAAGAGCTTAAATAATTTTTAAGCCTACTAAATCATCCGCCAAAAGTGCAAAGCCATTTGAAAATAATTAAATATATCAGCAATATGTGCAAATGTTTTGTGGACATAAACCGATGAATGAACCACAACAGAACAAAAGAACTTTGCAAATTATTTAGCATAATGAAAATATTCTGCTCATTTGAAACGAGAGTGGAGGCAAGGCTAGGCCAGGCAGGTCCATGTATTACTTTAATATTTGCCTAAAATTGCAAATAGTTTTATATTTACCTCTGGCCTGTTCCCCTGCATTCCCCTGCATTTCGTAAAATAATCGAAAAATCCAATTGAACAATCGACTCAATCAGTTGCACAATTTTCACAATTTCGAGTGCAGAATTATTGGCAATTTGTGCATCATCATTTTGCTGTCCAGCTCCTCTTGCTGCCGCCGCTGCTGCTGTTCCTTTGCACATTTGCTTATGGCATGGCAAATCTTTTGTTAGTTTTGCAATTATATTGTTTAAAATATTATGATTAAAAATTTGAACGCTTGAATGGATTCTTCTTCTCTGCTGGACTCCATCTCCATCTCCATCTCCTACTCCATCTCCAACTCCATCTCCATCTCCTGCGTGCCGTTGCGTTGCGCTCTGTTGTGTTGTGTTGCACAAGCATCTTTCCCGTCGGCTGCAGAGCTGCAGAGCTGCCTGCCTGCCTGCCCGAATGCCTGCCGCTGCGAAGCTCTCAGCTGGAAAATCCGCTTGGCAATTGGCAAGTGCCCTGGCCATCACTCAGTCGAGTCCTGGCCAAGACAGGCCCCAGGCAAGTCCGTCGTCGTCGTCGTCGTCGTCGTCCTCGTCGTCTCAGGCGAGTCAGTCGCATTATGCAACAGCTTGCACTTGGCTGCGACTCTGCGGCATTATCCCTATTACTGGCTCTGGTTTATTGTTATTATTATTGCCGTTTTTTGTGTGCCACTCCACTCCACCCAATCTCCATCTCCATCTCCATCCCCATCCCCATACACTGGCCACACTTCCACTTCCTCTGGCCACACTCCACCCCTTTCCTGCTCCAGGCAGGCAGGCAGCTTTTGCACTCCAGCTGCTAAGTGTCCTATGTGCTGTAGCTGTAGCTGGCTCTGGCTCTGGACAGCGCATGCAACACTTTAAAGCCGTCCATCTAATTTATACGAGTACCCCTGCTGAACGAGGGCATTATGAGCACAGAAGCCAGCAGGGCAGAGTCCTTAAAGCCGATTGATTGTTGACTTTGAGCACGGATCTCCCAGTTCCAAGGAGTTTCAGCGTGAATAGGCAGCGACTGTTATATAGTCCATGATTTCGATATGTCCTACAAGTGCTGAATGTCCCAAGACGAGGCACAGATGACTGCGCCAAGTTCTTCAAGTTAAATTCAAAGAAATGGCAGAAAAGTCATTTATTTTAGCGAGCAGCAGACTTGGCTCTGAATGTGGCTTGCTATAACGGACAGTTGCCAGGGCAAACATCGGTTATAAGATGAGTTTGATGCAAGTAATAATTAATAATTAATTGGCTACAGACATTGCTATATCATCGCAAATAAATATTCCTTGTGCCTGCAGTTTAATTTGAGGAGCGAAACTATTCGCGTATCTGCTATCCAAAACGATCGCTCTCCAGGGGTATCCCAGGGTTCGGCTGCTCTAATGTTTCTCTCTCTGATTCTGATTCTGATTCTTGTTCTTGTTTTTTCTTGTTTTTTTCTTGTTTTTCCCCCCTTAGTTGTTGTGTGTTTTCGCTGGGGTTTGGCGAGTCGGTTGTTCTCTATCTGTAAAGCAATTAATAATAATTGGCCCTAAAAACCCCTTTTTTTGCACTCCAACGCTGAAAGTGAGCGAGAGCGGGCACTAGAGCTGGCTGTTGGCAGTCGGACTATGACTCTGACTGGGACTCGGACTCGGACTCGCACTGGGGTCGTGTGGGGGTGGGGGTCGCGTGGCAGCTGGGAACGGGGTAAACGGGGGTGGGGGGGGCTTCTGGTTTCGGTTTGGGAACTGTGACGGCTATTTGCAAATATTTACAACATCCGCTGCCAGGACTACACAAACAAAACCGAACACCAGCACAATTAAGCATACACGCACACACACACACGCACACTGCCACAGATGGGGGGTGCGGAGGTGCAGGGGTGCATGCAAATAGACGCACTTGATCCATCTGCCCCCACACACACACACACACACACACACACACACTTATGTGTATGTGTATGTGTATGTGTGTGTGACTGCTGTGCTGCGCGCTTTTGGGCAAATAAAAGTTCTGAAATGCGATTATCTTGATGAATTGGAATTTGAATTTTAATTCTCTGCTTTTGACCAACATCAGAGCCAACACACATGTCCCTGCCCCTGCCACTGCCCCTACACCAGTCCCTGCCCCTGGCACCCAGTGGGGTGTGGAATGGCTCCTAGCCGAGGTCCATCCACTTATTTAACCCTCGAAAAAGTTCTCGCATTACCCGGCAAACAATTTGCCTCCCATCCACATGGTGTTGTTGCTGTTGTTGCTTGTTGCTGTTGTTGTTTGTCGGGGGTCCATTTCAGTTTTACCGGACAGCGGAGAGTCCGCGGAGTGTCTCCCCACGGACAGATGAAGTTTTCCCTCAGTGTATTGCTACACTCTATCATCATCATCAGCAGCAGCAGCAGCAGCAGCAGCAGCAGCTGTAGGCAGTGCTCATGATGATCTTCATCATCTTCATCATCATCATCATCATTGAGGTGGTGCTGCAGAGGGGGGGACGGGCAGAATGCGTCGCATCAAGTGCCTCGTTGGTTTCCTTTTTGTTTTTGTTTTTGTGCTCTGTGTGTGTGTGTGTTGGTTTTTTTGTTGTTTTTGTACCTGTTGTAATTGCATAACTGTCGAGGGTGTGCGTGTGTGTGTGCGTGTGTATTCTGCATCTGTGTTTGTGTTTGTGTTTGTATTTGTATTTGTATCTCTATCTGTGGCCTCTGTCCCACTGTCCTCCACTGTCCTCCACTGTCCTTGTCCGTGTCCGTGTCCGTGTGCGTATCTGTTTCTGCATCTGTGTATCTGTGTATCTGTGTCACAGGCAATTCTCAAAAGCATAAAAGTCAAATTTGTATTTGTCGCATGGCCCACGGAGACAGCCAGTTTTGTATTTCCCCGAGCAGCCGCAGGCCCAGAACCAGACGGGAGAGTTCTCCTGTCCCCGAGTGCCCGCCCGACTGCTGCCCGAGTGCTGCCCGATTTTGCTGGGGACAGTGGGGGACGGTGGACGGTGGACGGTGGCAGGGGCAGGGGCAGTGGCAGTGGCAGAGAGAGGAGCGACAGGTAATTGGCTTTGGTATCCCGTATCTCGGGCATATGGATACATTTAGATACGCACACACACACGGGTGGCTTGGTGGGTCGCCAGGTGCTACGAATGGGGATGGATGGAGGGCAGGGACACGGACAGGGACACGGACACGGACACGGACAGCTCAAGGCAGAACAAACATGGGGCCAGTGGATTGTGGCTGGGATGCGTAACAGGAACTGGAACTGGAACTGGATGTGTAATGCAGGATGTGTGGGATGTAGCATGTGAGGCATGTGAAAGTGGAAAGTGGAACTGGGAAACTGCGAACTGGAGCAGGGATCAGCATTCAGCATTCGGGGACGGGACTGCCTGAAGTGGCCATGGGCTTAATGGACACCCGGCCTGGAGTGCAGATAAAGCCAGAGAGGAACTCGCAAATGAACTCCACATTGACAAAGGCCCCATAGCCCCATAGCCCAGTCCCCCAGGCCGCCCTGCCCCCCCTACCACTTACGGACAGGGGAATCGCAATGGCAACAGACGGAAAGGGATGGCGTGGGGCTTGGCTCAAAGCCACACAGAGCAGAGTTATGCAGCAATTATTGAGAAAAGTCTCATTGTCATCGAAGAGGGAAACGAGAGCGAGCGGGTACGGGCAGGAGCAGGAGCAGAAGCAGAAGCAGGAGACAAAACAGCACAGCACAGAAGGGACATCCCGAGCCTTGAGCATTGATCAATTTTCTCAGGACTGATTCTTCGTGGATTGATTCTTTGAAGTTGAATTTCCCGTTTGGGAAACTCCTTTTGGGTACTCCCTTTGGCAAGGAGATTGCCATCAGGTGCTGCCCTGTTCTTTGGTCCTAGATGGCCTTCGACGCAGTCACCGATGGCAGTCATTGATGGCCGGGGGATTCTATGAATTATCTGCTCACACTCAAAAAGGGCAAGTTAAATGCAAGGGTAGAGAGGAAACCCATCAAAGGGTGTTCCGAGGAATGATTTGCTATTTGGGAAGCTCAGCGAATGATCGGTGGGCACTTGCCGAAGAGTCATCATCGATCCTCAAGCAAAAGCCTCCTGCCACAAAAGATAAAAGACACAAATGATAGGCAACAAATTCGGTGATCGTCTCTGCTGGCGGAAAACCCCTGGAAGCCACAGCTTTGAGCATTAAGTTTACGTCCATTATGTTTCCATTTACTTATCTTTCCGTACTGAAGGATGGTCTCCAGGGATCCCTAGACCAAGCCCCGGAACATGTACCCGTACCCGCACCCGCACCCATTCCCAGCTGCTGCTGCTGCTCCACCTTCAGCTCCAGTTCCAGCTGCTAATGAGCTACGATGTCCTGGCCACTCGATGTCCTTTGGCCCAAAGTATTTATGGTTTTTTACAACACTCCTCCTGGCGGAGTGTGTTGGCAGCTGGTGGGGGACAGCGGGACAGCGGGACAGCAGGACAGCAGTGAATGCGGGTGCTAATAGGATTTGTGCTCTGTTTATGTGGATGCTAATTAGAGGGCAAAACACACACACACACACACACACACATTTTTGCTGCCTTCTGGTTAATTGATGAAATGAAATGAATAGCGCCAAGGGCCACAAACAACTTTCCACCCGGCGACCGGCGACCGGCCACCAACGACCGACGACCGACGACCGACGACCGACGGTTTGGAAGCCATAAAAACAGGGCAAACTTATCGGACGGGCGACACGCCTCGCTCGACCCAGTGCGGCCAGTTCTCTGCCGCTCTCTGGAGTCCGAGGCCGAGTCCGAGCCCGAGTACGTAGTCCGGAGTACAGAGTCCGGAGTGCGGAGTGCGGACACTCTGTCAAATGCAAATGCAAATGAGCCTAAAAGTAGACAACGATGATAAATATCGCTTTAAATGACAGAAGGACGCAGGACGATGACGACGAGCGGGGAGTGCTGGGTGGGCCGTGGAAGTTAATTGCCACGACATAAAAGAAACTTTCCGAAACAGTAAATAGATTGGAACTGGTGGAGGGGGGGTGGGAGGGGGGATTGCGAAAGTTTTCCATACATTGGACTGAACAGGGACCGGGGACCGGGGACCGGAGAGCGGCTCTCTGCCGATCCCAGGTGCTGCGGCTTCCAGCCAGTCTGTCGGACTCTCCTCGTGGTTAGGGTATGCCGCCAGTGAACATGTCCCCTCATTAGCGAAAGAAGAGATCCCTCGGCTGCCACCCACAGTCCCCCTTCCACAGTCCATCCACTTGACAGCAGTCACCTGATGCCCCCCGGCGGCCGTGGAGGGAGACCAGCGATGAGAGACCAAAGACCAGAGACCAATTCGAGTATGACTTGCAGGCACACTCTCTCCTCGCTCTCCTCGCTCTCCTCGCTCTCTCCCCGCTGTATCTGTGTGCCTCCTTTGGGCTGTTGCTCCTTGGTAATTGCTCGCCTAATTGGATGCATCAACATCGATGTTGTCATCTTGGCCAGCGCCTGGCTCCGGCTCTGGCTCTGGCTCTGTCTCTGGCTACGACTCCTCTCTCCTCTGTGTGTCCTGTGTCCAGTGTCCTGTTTCCAGGCAATGCGAAAAATGTCCGCAAGAATTATCAGCAATGCTTCAGCAATTGGCACTGCCATTCGATGGCTGTGGCAGTGGCAGCTGGCCCCATAGCTCTCTTCGACTGCGGTCAGCAATGGGAACCGACTGCGGTTTCATCTCTCTCCAGCTCTTGTGGGCTTTCCAGCTGGCTTTGCCCCTGCCACCGTCCTTGGGAGGAAAGTCCTTTTTGGTCAATTATGAAAGGCAATTAACGCGCCACGATTTGCCTGCCATGCAGCCGGGCAGCCATGCAGCCGGAAGAGGCTTGCCGCAGCACACACAGGTAAGAATGCGAGGCATGCGGTTAATTGGAGAACCTGTTGCTACCGCAATTTCTCATTTCTCACTTCTTACTTCTCAGTTCTCAGTTCTCGGCTCTCAGTTCTCAGTTATCAGCTATCAGCGGGAGACAAGTGCGAGAAAGCCTTTGGCCAATGTCTGGAATTTGATTTGCTTGCAGCAGCAGCAGCAGCAGCAGCAATGACTTGAGGTTCGATTCAGTTGGAATTTCCCAGGGAATTTGATAGGGGAAAATGAGCTTCAAGTGGTTTCAAATTGTCAGCCACACCAACACCAAAAGCAACACCAAAAGCAACACCAACAGCAAACAGCAAACAGTCCCTGAGGCTTGACAGCCATCAAATGAAGAGCACTTGTGCGGCTTAGGGCCCCCCAAACTGAACCAACTGAAGGTTGCATGGATGCCGAGTGCCGAGTGCAGAGTGCCGAGTGGAAGGGGTGCAAAGGTGCAGAGGTGGATATTCAATCATGTGGTTCCATTCAGATGGAATTTGAGGTGGAATTTGCGTGTGACATTAGTTCCCAAACAGCCCAAAGTCGCCCCAAAATAACCTCCATCGGAACTCTATCCTGTGTTTAACTCCATTCCATTGAGCTATCTATAGATGCCCACCGAGAGGGAGAGAGAGGCGGAACTCAACAGAAGTTTCGTTGAAGTAAAGTGCCAAGAGGTTGCCTGCAACTCGCATTCAATGTGGCAGCCTTCCCAGGAACATGAATCCTGGATGCAGTCCGCAGACATTTAAATACAAGACACAATTCAATAAATGTGCCACTGGCTGCAGGCTTTGGCTTGAGGGCAGAGGCAGAGGCAGAGGCAGAGTCAGGCTGTCTTCAGGCCGTCTTCACTTTAAAAGCAGCAAAAAGAGGAGTCCAAAGAAGGTTTCCATAGCGAAGAATGGCCCACAAATATGTTTCCCTTCGCGTCTCCATCCCCTCTAGTGCCCCTCTTGGTGGCAGGCCTTGTCCTTGTCCCCCCCCCCCCGCTCATGTTCTTCCAGCAAAAGAAAATAAAAAAGTAGAAAGGGAAACGCCATCCAATTATCGAAACAACTACGCCTATAAATTGTCCGTGTTAAAAAAGTACACCAACGAAATTTATGATAATTGTAAAATATGTTTTCTAGCTCAAGTGGGGAGCTCCTGCACCCGCCACTGCCCCCACCACTTGCCCTTGCGAGGCCTCCAGCCAGCCAACAAATTGTTGCCTGCCAGGTGGAAAAATCTCCTCTTTTGCTTGTTCTTTCTTCTGCAGCAGATGCTTCTGGCAATCACAGAGGGTGTTGGTGAGGGGGGGTTGAAGAGAGAGTTGTGTTTGGTGTATGGGGTTGGGGGTTGGGGGTTGGGTGGGCAGTGTCGCTGTTGCATTGATTTTTCGCTGCTTCTTCGCCGCTGCTGCCGCTGCTGCTGCCGCTGCTGCTGCTGCTGCTCCCAAGCAAATGTCATTGACCACACGGCGAACAACAAAGGGGCGTTGCAAAGAGCAAGAGCGTTGTCCGGAAAGGGGCTGGTGGTGGGTGGTGGGTGGTGGGGGTGGGGGGTGGACGCCACTACTCGCCACAGTCAACAACCACCAAAAGTAATCATCGCAAACGTTGCTTTTGGGGGGCGGGGCGGCCATGGGCATGCGGATGGGCATGCGGAGCAGACCGATGACGATGACGAGGACGAGCAAGGGAGGAGGAGGAGGCAAAGCCGAGTACTGCTGTAAGGACAACCCGCTGTGTAAGCTGTGAGCTGTGAGCGTCAAGGAAAACTAAATATGACGGCCTTTGCTCCTCCAGCGCCATCCCCTCTCCGCTCTCCGCTCTCCACTCCCCAAGCCCAAGCAGGAGCCAGAGGCAGAGCCAGCGTTCAGCGTTCAGCGTCCAGAGTGCTGCTGTCCATCCTGCAGCCCTGCAAGGAGCAATGCGATTAACGTTTCAATATGCGACAGTTGCAGCGCAGCGCAGCGCAGCTCGGCAATGGCATGGCCATCGTCTGACTTTTGTTGGGTGCACCACCATCACCCACCCACCACCCGCCAGGGGAGGTAGGCAGGGTGGTGCTGGGGGGTGTTAATTTACCATACATGTGGCATGGTCTCGTCTCGTCTCGTCTCGTTTTGTGGACCGCCTGTGGTCCAGCGCCGCTTGGCGGTTGCATTCATAGAAAATTACGCGCTAAGCTGCAGCAGCGATTCCGAATGGAATCGAGAATGGGATTGGGACTGGGATTGGGGACTGGGACTGGGGATTGGTAATGGAATTGGGGAAGCGATTTGGATTCGGATTGGGCACGGGGATGGGGATTGGCTTAGCAAAATGGAATTCGGCTGCAGGGGTTGGGGAGGGGTGGAGGGGCAGGGCACTCTCCCGCTGTTGCTTCTGTGGCTCCTTGAACTCAGACTCCGTTTGAACCCAGACTCCCTCCCGCTGGCTGGCTGGCAGGAGCTGGAGCTGGAGCTGGAGCTGGACACCGAAAAGGTCATTATAACTTTGGCATAGAATTCGCAAAGAACTTTCTCAGATGTAGCGCCCACAATGGGAGGAGCGGAGCTGCTCTCCTGTGGGAAGTGCTCTGAATCCAGCAGATGGTAGCTCGTAGGAGAGTCTCCACTGTACTCCGGCCACTGCTGGATGGGACTCCAAGCAAACGTAAGCCACTCATCCGCCCACCCACAATCCTACTCCCTCCCCTCCCCACCCTGCCTGCCCCACTCCCAGGTAAAAGCAAACGAAACGGAAACAAAGGCAGATGGGAAATAGTTTAGGACACGACACGACACGACACGGCACGGCACGGCTTACGTTACGTAATCAGCTGAAAGCGGAATAAGAAAATTGCACCTGACGGACGAGGGGGAATTTCCTTGATTGCCATGCATAACAACCGGAACGAGGAAGGAGAACACACAGAGAAAGAGAGATAAAGAGAGAGAGAGAGAGAGAGATATAGTGGGAAGGAAATGTTGCAGAGATTTGCAGAAGTGAGAGAAGTAAATCCCCCGGGGGATGGTTAGATTACGTTATGACAATGGTTTGATTACGTTACGTATTTGTATTTGTATCTGTATTTGTATCTGCATCTGGATGCATCTGTAACTAGACTCAAAGACTCAACGACGATCTCCTGTCCATGGTTACAGCAAGCTAATCCCAAGACTCCCCCCACCCGCCCACAGTTCGTCCCCTCAAACAGATCCAGATCCTTCATCTGCCAGATTTTGTTGTCGTTCATCATTTGTGTGAGATTCATTGAGACGAGTAGGCAAACGTTTTCAGCTCGAACATATACTCGCTGAGCAGGCTCATTCCCCAGTTCAATCGAATGTCGCGTACAGTTCACACCAGAGAGTAAATATCCGAGTAAAAATTCCACATTTTCCAAGCTAAATTTGTTCAAATATTTCCTGAAATTCCATAAATTAAATATACTTCCTTGTCTTGTCTCGTCTCGTCTCATTCGGTGGGCTGTCTTCCCAGCACAGTGTACGTTTCAGTAGGGAAATCATATTTTAAATCACTTGCGAGCTTAAACGACTCTTTTGGCTTTCAGTCGAATGAGTTGGGCGGACAAAAAACCTGTGCATAATCCGCAGGAGGAGCCCAAAAAGATAGCAATTGTTGCACCCACCACGGAGATGCAGGCCAAGCAGGACAATGAACCAGAGGAAGTGGGCACGGCCACACAGCTCAAGAGTGGGAGTGAGCCAAATGAAGTCAAGCAGGTCCAGAAGGACAATGACGATGATCAAGAGGATGAATATCTGCAGGCCAAGACGGACACAGCCAATCCACAGCTTGAAATCAAAAGTTCAATGCCAGAGGGAGACAGTGATCAACAGGCCACGGATGGGCAGGGCAAGACAGGAACAGATGGAACAGATGTCGATACACAACCGCCAGAAGAGGCATCAGAGGATGTTAAATATGTTTTCTCGGTTGAAAAGATGAAGCAGAGTCTTTTGGAGTCCATAGTGCAAGAGGCCATGGAGGTGCAGGCTATGGAAATGGAGGCCCTGCTGCTGGGGAACAAGACGGCAGCAGGACCACCCATCAAGAGTGCCGAGGATCGCCTAGCCAAGAAGTGCCAGGACAGGGAGGACAGGGAGGCCAAGAAGGCCGCCTATGAGTATTGGCTGGCTCTCAAGCCCATGAAGAAGGTCATCTCCACTCTGATCAAGTCGCGCCAAGCCCCCAAGCTCAAGTGGTTCGATGTACACCTGGTGACTGCAGGCAATTTCAAAAACCTCAAATATAAGGGCGCCGCCCACACTATCGACGAGAAGGACAAGGATCCAAAGAGCTCTAGTGCTACCAAACCCGTCTAAATCACTAGCATTTATTCCCAATTTGTTCCGTGTTAAATAAATGTAATTCATGTTAAATGCGCCTCTTGGGGTAGCCCAAAAGAATAGCACAGACTAGCCGGTATCGTAAAATAGTTTGCAGGATCAATCAGCGCCTTCTTTCTGCTAGAAGCTGATATATGGATCACCATATCAGAGAGAGAGAGGGAGAGAAATGCCTTGTGAAACGAATACGAGAATCCTCTCCACGATTCTTCACTCACTTATGAAGGGGCTCACTGTACTTTGCAGGAAGGTGAGTAATGTGGTGGTCGTTGGGGAAGGAGTAGGAGTGCTCCCACGATGAATACAGTTGAAAAGTACGAAAGAAGATACTTCCCATAGAAGATACTTTCCATGGAAGATACTTCCGTTGGAAGATACTTCTGACTGAATATACTTTTGTCAGATACCTTTAGGCTGTTCGGAAAACCAGAATATATCAGATACTAATGTATCTGACAGATACAAATGTATCTTTTGGGTTTGTATCTGTAAGATACTGTATAAACATACTTCTATCTTTATCCTTGTATCTGACAGATACAAATGTATCTTTTGGGTATGTATCTGTAAGATACTGTGTAAACATACTTCTATCTTTATCCTTGTATCTGACAGATACAAATGTATCTTTTGGGTATGTATCTGTAAGATACTGTATAAATATACTTCTATCTTTATCCTTGTATCTGACAGATACAAATGTATCTTTTGGGTATGTATCTGTAAGATACTGTATAAGCATACTTCTATCTTTATCCTTGTATCTGACAGATACAAATGTATCTTTTGGGTATGTATCTGTAAGATACTGTATAAACATACTTCTATCTATATTTCCATTTATGAATGGACTGGAACGGACATGATTCCGCTTCGAATTCACCGGAAATAATTAATTTTTAATTGTGTTGTATTTTTGTAGCCGAAAAAATCACTCACCCACAATAGCCGCACAAAAGAATCCAATATGTATACCCACAGAGTGCTCTAAGAATAAACTGTGCATATCCAGCTAAATGTTTAAGTTTTAAGTTTTACGGATAATCATCGGTGATAATTAATTATCCGTAATAATTACTATTATTCATTTTCCCTAATGATTATTTTTATGAGCCAAGGCGAATAATATACACTATGCACAGGCACATTTGCATATGTACATCATATCCATATGTATATGTAAATTTATGATTGCTGTGAGGCTAGCGCCTGAAAACTCACGAACCATTCACGTGTCATACATCTGTACATACATATATGTACAATGTACATACATTATTTTTATATGGATACCAAAGTAGAAAATTCAAAATTTGTTTCTATGAACAGATTGAAGAAGTATTGTTCATTATTCATTAATATAAAATTGATTTCTTCTGTTTAACTGAACCGTGCGCCAAGTTAAACGTAAAAGCTGCTCTCACTGGAGTGCTAAGGGTGTACGAATAGATGTACGATTTACTGTATGCACATATGTATGTAAGGTATTACGTAGGTATAGTTTCATCGATATTAAATCGCGGTGCACAGGTAGGTGGAAGGGCACAGGTAGGTAATGGTAAGAATAATTTGGCTTTCTGTAGCTGCTTGATATCCGGCTGATTTCTGCTGCTGCTGTTCCACGCTACGTCCGGCTGCTGCGATTATCTTCTTGCTACTCTCCTTCTGCTGATCTTCCTCTCTGCTGTGTTCTTCCTCTGCCTTAGCTGCTTATCTGCATATCTGCTGTTGCTTCTCGTTCTGCTGTTCATCTGCTGTCCATCTGCTGTTAGCCAATGCTCCTTCCGTGGGCCTTCCGTGCTCACTCCCTGTTACATGTGAGGTCACATATGTGGCTTCTGATATAATAATATCTGGATAGATGTATAAATTACTTTAATGTTTCGTACCCCTCCCCCTTTGGCAGTACCAGCTGCGCCCCTGCCAGTTAATTTGTATTCCCCTCTCGGTGAACCCTTTCGTTGAGTGAATTTCGGACACACAACTCCCCTCGTATCTCCCATTTCGCATATCGCAGCACTCTCGATGGTCGGATGGTCGGATGGCTGTATGGCTGGATGGTTGGGTGCTCGGCACACGGCGTGTTACCTGTCAATTTACATCACACGTTACGTGATGAATTACGTCGTTAGATGTGTCTGTGTATTGGTGTGTGTGTGTGTGTGTGTGTGTGCCAGGTGCACTGTGTGTTTGTGTGTCTGTGTGTGTGTGCCAACTGAGTTTTTCAATTAGCTCATTTCTAATAATTCAATATTCAGCATGTTGGACGAGTGGCAGAGTGCGGCAGAGCCATGGGGCAAGCCCCCCAAAAAAAAAAATAATAAAAAAAAAGAGAAATAAGCAGCCTCGCCGCCAGCCATTGTAGTCATAGTTCAATGCGGTTGGCTCTTCCAACAAAAGCCTGGACAAACTTTCCCCCGGGGCATGCAGCGACAGGTCTGCCACACGCCATGCACCCATACATGTTGCATGCATTACAGCAGAGCGGAGGAGGCGGAGCAGGCGGAGCAGGCGGAGAGCGGAGACGACCCTCGTGGGGGCCAATTCACCTGACTAATTAATAACTAATAATGTGCAGTGCGCTTATTAGAGGAGCTTGCATACATTAGTCGGGGACTAATATCATTATACGACAGCTCTCGGCTCTCCGTTGCCAGTCGCCAGTTGCCAGTTGCCAGTTCTACTCTGTTCAGTTCAGTTCTGACAGGAGAGAGCCAGCAGGGCCCTCATCTGCTGCTCCTCCTGCTCCTGCCGCTGCTGCCGCTGCTGCTGCTGTCTGCCATCCTGTCTGACTTTCTGGCATTGTCACGTACACACTGCCAGGCAGAACACCCACCGACACACACACACACACACACACACACACACACAGATGCAAAGCTGCACACAGATGCACAGATACACAAAGAAATGCAATTATGACAATCAAAGTGGACAAATGCAGTTTGGGCCTACAACCCACTGACAGTGCCAGTGCCCCTGCCACTGGCCCTGCCCCTGCCCCTGCCCCTGCCATTCCCCATTCCATTCCCCATTCCATTTCCATTTCCATTCCATCAAAAGGTGGCCTGACAAATGACAGCTGCATTGGCCACTCAAAGTCCGAGTCGAGTCGAGTCGAGTCGAGTCCGTTCCCCGGGGCATGCATTGATTGAGGGAATCAAGTGGGAATACAACACTCCTTCCGGCCCTCTTCCACTCCCCCCACATGTGCCACCCAAAAAATACACAAAAGAGACTGCCCCACAGTCTGCCTCTATGTCTGGCAGAGGGAGGGAGGAAGAGTGGCTCCATGTCGACCTTTTGCCGGGCTTCCCTCCAATTTGCAACTAATTTCGAGTCATTAAAAAGCAACTAACAAAAGCGAGAAAAGGTCGGGACCTGCCCCACACGCCACTCCATCCTCCATCTCCCTCTCTCGCCCTCTCTCTCGCCCTCTCTCTCTCTCGCTCTCTCTCGCTGGCCAAAAAGGCATTTTAATCTAGCAATTAAGGCATAATGTGCTTTAATTAACCGCCAAAATCTAAAAAGCTCGCATAAATAACCAATTGACAGGCCACGGGCCACGGGCCAGAGTCCCGAGTCCAGAGTCCAGAGTCCGGCTTTTGGGTACTGCAACAGGAGAGGGCTGGGCTGGGGGCTGGTGGCGGGGGGGCAGCGTGGGTCTGTGCGAGCCCATAAATTGAATTACGTTAAGCCCCACGTCCCACGTCCCAGCCCTTCTTTGCTTGCCGCCTCCTTCCTCGCTGCCTCCCTGCCATCCATGGCAGCATAATGGTCAAAATAACACGCAGTTTCCGGAGCCGCAGCCGCAGCCCCCCACAGGCCCCACCCAGCAAAACGCTGTGGCAGCCAAGGCCGGACGAATCGATGCTGTCGCCGCACCTTGGCAGGGCCCACGTCTCCACCCCCCACCCCACCCCACATCCGCCACGATTGTGTTAATTTTCAGGGAAATCACTTAATCCTTTAAATATCGTTTCGTGCTCTGTGACACCTTAACCCACATTGCTGCACAGCTCCTGTGTGCTCCTGTGTGCTCCTTGGGCTCCTTGGGCTCCGAGTGAGAGTTCGCCAACTGAAATGACGCGCAAATTTACATTGCCGCACCCCCTCAATCCCACCCCCCAACCACCACTCAATCCTCTCTCAATATACTCCACTTTCCACTCTCCCGCTCTCTGCTGGTGCTGTGGGGGCTGTGGGGGCTGGATGGGGGGTGGCGCCACAAAGTCATCGCATTAGTGACGCTCTGAAGATTATTTACCTAGGAATGCGTGTAAAATGACACCAATGTGCTGCGACAGAAGCGGTGCGGTGCGGTGCAGCCGCGCCACACCGCACCCTGTGACTGTGACTCTGACTGCCGCCTGACTCTGGGCTATTGAATCCTTCAGCCAGCTCCCATTCCCCTACCGACCCGGGCAGCACGGAGGGTGGGGAGTGCCAGTCCCCCAGTCAATTTGCCACACACAGAGCGCGCCCCCTGCCCCCTGCCCCATGCCGCACGCTCTCCTTATCCATCCCACCAAGCGTGTTACTCTATTAAATTTAAATTAAAAATTGATTAAAATGAGCGCCCTGCCAGCGCCCTGCCAGCACCCTGCCAGCACCCTGCCAGCGCCGAGCTGCTCCTTCCCTTCCCTTCCTGCCTGCCTGCCACTCCTTGTGTGCTCTCCTCTTTCCTCCCCCACGCCGGTTTGGGGGTCGCCAAGGCCCTCCCTCCAGCCGAGGAGGAGCTAAGACAAGGCAAGGCCCAGGTCCAGGTCCAGGCACTTCCCACGCAGCTGGAGGAGGATACACACAATTAACGTAAGCTTTTTCCCCTTAAATTGTGTGGCCAACGGGGGGCTGGGGGCTGCGGGCTCCGAAGGAGAAGGGGCGAACAGAGGTCAGCGGGCACTCCGGACCGCACGGAATGCGTTGCGGGTAAGCGCGTTCCGTCGTTGATGTTCCGTGGAGAAAGTTCAGCCGGAGAGGAGGGGGGCTAGAGCCAAGCAGAAATAAGGTTAAGAAGGGAGAAAAGATGGTGGGCTGGGGGGGGAGAGCGATGAAAGGGTAGCTGGGGCAGGGGCAGCCAGCCAGTGGCAAGGCAGCATCTTTTCCCCTCTCCCTCCCTCTCCGCCGCGTTTTGGTAAATTAAATTTGTGCATTACGCAAATGAGCAGCCGCAACATGAAGGTGATGCGATGCGATGCGATGATACGACGATACCCGTGAACATACCCCCCCACCCAGCAGCACCCCCCCCACCCAACAGCACCCCCGCAGCAGATGCAATGCGAACCCGTTACCCGTTACCCGTTGGCCTGCCTCCCGCCTCCCGCCGCTGCCCCTGCTCCTGCTCCTGCTCAACCCCTTTGCTGAATGTTGCCTAATGATCCCTGGCCAAGAGATTGGATAGCAAGTGGTTTTCCACAGTGGAATGGGGGTGGTGGGGGGGGTTCTTGCTGTTTGTGCTCCGCTGATGCGCTGCCATTTGATTGGATTGCTGTGGTCCGAAGATGCGGAACAGAACAGGGGCAGGGGCAGGGCAGGGCAGGGCAGGGAGGTGGTGGCGGGCATCTGCGGATTGAATCTAAGGAACCAACACAACATCGAACATATCTTATGTAACCGCATTAGCAATGGAAGATGCAAGTAATGGGGTGGGGTGGGGTGGGGTGTGGGGGGTCTGGGTTGGCGATAAGGGAAACTCCCGCCAGATACATCCTACTCAATACTCGTACTCGTACTCGTACTCGGCAGAAGCTTCTGGCAGCTATCTATCCATCGGCCTTGCTTGAATATGGATTCCATATTCCATTGGAGATGCTGAAAGATATGTACGAATATGGGATAGATGCAAGGGATGCGGGGGGGCACAAAGGGGGACACCCTCTGCTTGGGGGGAGACAGCAATTATTATATGCTGGAGATGTTTCCCTTCCCTTCAGTCGCCTTACGTCACCTAATTACGTTACGTGGCGGCGCTTACGTGCTGGCTTACGCCAATGCCAGTGGCGGCGGCTGGGGGAAGACTTTAGCCCACAGCCAAAGTCAGGAGACGGACAGGAGGCACCTCCACTGCTCCTCCATGCAGCGTAAGCGAATCTCTCGCCTTACGTTCCGGTTAATGATGCTCCCTCTGCAGGCAGGCTGGCAGGCAGGAAGGAAGGAAGGAAGGAGATACTTTTACTCCTGCCAGTGGGAGGGGGGGGGAGCAAATGTTCCAAGCAAATGCGCTGCGATTTGATTGAATTTTTGTGGTCTCAAGTCCCAAGTCCCAAGTCCCATCGTGTCGCGTCGCGTCTCGTCTCGTCTGGAGTTCCAGCTTGCTCATCAGTCCTCTCCTCGAGCCAAAGGAGGAGAGGAGGCCAAAGCATTGGGGAAAGATTCGCCATGCCCATAACCCCGCTGCGTCCCCTCTGACCCACGCCCACCCCCACCCCCACACCCCGCCGCCACTCGTTTTTACGTTTTAATTAAAAAGTGTCGCTTAGTGCGACTGTCCATTTGAGTGATGGGTGGATGGGTGGAAGGGTGGAAGGGCGGATGGGTGGATGGGTGGAAGGGCGGATGGGTGGCTGTGTGGGTGAGTGCTGCAGGGCGGGGAGGGGCAGTTAGATGGAGCAATTAAGCCGCCGTGTCGCCCCCTGTCGTTCGGCTTAATGAAAACGATTATCGACTCCTGGGCTGTGGCGGTGGAATCGAATCGAGGGACAGGCGACAGCAGAGGGGAGACAGGAGAGTGGAGACAGGAGAGAGGATAGGAGACATCATTGAACACCGGACGGGGCAATGGGATACAAACTTATTGCTTTACAAATTCTTTAATAAATTAAATGTCCTGCCAGCTTGGATTTCCTTTCCCCTCTCTCTCCACACACACATACACAACGATGGAGGGGAATGGGTAAATGGGGGGAGTCGAATCAATGGGATTGACTGAGCGAATGAATTTTCATGGGGCGTGGCTGTTGGCGCTTGAGTGAGCAACTTCATCATCGGTTATGTGGCCCGTGTCCGCTTGTAGGACACGACAGGACATCACAGGACAGAGCCACAGCCAGAGCCAGAGCCAAAGCTGAAGCTGAAGCTGGAGATGGATGGACTGATGGATGGCTAAATGCTTCAATGGGCCACACGGACAAAGCCATCGAGGAATCGAGAGTGTCAGGTAGATGGAGGACTCGCTCGAAGGGAACTCGCTCGGACAACAACTGAAAACACAAACCGAAGCAGGGGGGGGTGAGGCAGTGTGCTGTGTGCGTGGATAGGGGACAGGGGATAGGGGATGGGAGCTCGAAATTAAATTAAATTAAATTAAATGTAATTTGTCCCCGACTGTTTGTGGGCAACTTTTGTCAAAATGTTTCCCGGTCGAAGGCTTTGACCAGAAATTGATTTCCCCCCGCTACCCACCGCCAACCCCACTATTGCAGCTTGTGAGGCGGAGACCGAAATAGAATCTGAGACACGGAATTGTGGCTCCGGTAGGCAGAACCCATTCTCCGGCTTGGCTTTCATCATTCGGCAGTTTGTCATTTTCATTAGGGCAAAGGCAACAACTTAATAAGCTCTCCACCACTCCCCTCCCCGCCCACTCAGCTTAGCTGCTCCTTTGCCTGCCCATGGCTTGCTGCGGCTGCTCCTTGGGCGCCGCATACGCAGCCTGATTGGAGAAGAAAAACGAACGGCTGGACAGCAGCTCGACCTGCAGCATATCCCTTGTACTGTGTGGCACTCAGGGATCGCTCGCTCACTCCTCCACTCGGGGGCCATCAATTGAGACGATCCCAAGGCAAGGATCTGCTGCTGTTCGCTGTTCTGTCTTCAATGGAGCCACAAATGAATGCCACGCACCAGAGACTCCTCTCCCCCTGCTCAGGGGAGCATCGGCGAGTCCTGCACGCCCTGCCTACCCTGCAGGACTTATCGGAAGGAGGAAAAAAACAGAAGGAGCAGCAAAAAAGGGCGAAAAGGGAAAAGGGAAATGGAAATTAAAACGAGCCACTCAATTACGCAAATTAAAACGAGAATGTAGGCGGCGCTTAGGCAAATAAAAACAACAACAAAAGCAGCAGCAGCAGCAGCAGCAGCAAAAGGGCATAAAATATCTGCCGGAGAGGAATGCGAACAATGCCGTCGTCCCGCTTCGCCCTTTTTGCTTCGGGATGTTTTCCCCGCATTTGGTTTTTCCATGTTTCCTTTTTATTTTACAAAATAATAAAGTTCGCCGAGGTCGCCGCCAGAAAAGGCCGCCAATTGACGCGGGTCAACTCGTTCAACCCACCGAACCACCCCACCGGCCACGACTCGAACCGAACCGACACGGCTCGCTTTTAACATCCTCCACTGACCCACCCGCCCGCGGCCACCCGCGGGTGCCTGCCCGCCTGCCCGCCTGGCCGCCTGGCATGCTGAGGGCCAATAAAATCAAATTAAAAGGCGCCAAAGTGTCACGATTATGAGACTTAAGCGAAATCAATTAAAGTGGAAACAAAAAACAACACACAGACACACGGACATAGCCACAGCAGAGAAAGGAAAGGAAAGGAAAGCAAAAGAAAAGTAAAGTGGAAACGAAAAATGTTGATGGCAAAAGTGAAGAAGGAAAAGTGGCACAGGACACACACAAAAGACACAGGTTGGGCGCTGCGGGGCGGGGTGGAAATGGCCGCGGGGAATGGAGACATTGTGTCCACGTGTCAAAAAGTCCACCAGCCACAGCCACAGCCACAGCCGCCGCCGCAGCCGCCTGTCAGAGTGTCCTGCCACGTCCAGTGACGTTTTTTGGGTGCGCCCAATGCAAATTACAACGGGATAACAAATAGTTTTGTTTTTTTCCAGTTTGTTGCTGGAACAGCAGCGGGGAAGGGCAGTGGGCAGAGCAGGGTGCAGGGTGCTGGGTGCTGGGTGCAGGGTGTGGGTCAGTCAGTCGATGGAGCGTTGCAGTGAAATATGGCAAAAAATTAAACCAGAATAAATAGCACACGGAAATGGAATAGCTGCTGAGGAATACTCAGAATAGAGCAGCAGCAGGTGGAATGTGGCAGGCACCCAGAGAGCCAGAGAGGGAGCCAGAGAGACAGAGAGAGAGAGGAGAGGTATGCAAAAATAATGACGCAGAGGGTCCACTTGATTTTAATTAAGTTGGAATTTTTCCATTAGAATATATCTGAAGACCTTTTGCAAGCGGAATACTGAAGCACTACGCAGGTATCCCCTTTTTGCACTGGCCCGGCAAGCGGTTTATAAATAAATGAGGCAAAATATGCGAAAATTAAACGGGAAATAACACGGGGAAGGAAATACGCGTAGAACCAAGGAATCCGAGTCGCGGAATGCTAACATGGAATGCTAAAATGATGGAATTTTTATACCCGTACTCAAAAAAGAGTTAAGGGGTAGATTAGATTTGTGGTAAAAGTGGATGTGTTTAACGCAGAGAAGGAAACGTTTCCAACCCCGTAAAGTTGTATATATTCTTGATCAGCATCAATAGCCGAGTCGATATAGCCATGTCCGTCTGTCCGTCTGTCTGTCTGTCTGTCCGTCTTGATGAGCGCCTAGATCTCAGAGACTATAAGAGCTAGAGCAACCAGACTCATGTGATATCACACTGCTACAAGTGTATTTCAAAATTTCGCCCCGCCCGCTTCCGCCCCCACAAAGAACGAAAATCTGTGGCAGGCACAAAGATACACAAAGATACAAAGTAAAGATACTATAGAACTGAAATCGCAGTATCGTAGAGAATCACCATATCTACCAGATTGTTGAATCTCAGTCAGATGGGATTATATTTATAGCCAGAATGAAGAAATTATAATAATTTTCAGTTGCTTCCCCCGCCTTCATCAGCCAGAGACCCGCTATTCATTCTCTTTCTCGCTCGCACACTCTGCCGCGTTCAGTGCGCGAGCAACCCCTAGCGGAGGAGATGTAGAATCTAAATGGTACATGTATAATCTACATGTTAGATGTAGAATATACATTGTGGATGTAGCAAAAAAAATAAAATTTTTTTTTAATTCTAAAATTCTAAAAAATCATATACTGATGTATATACTGACTGAGTACGGGTATAAGCAGAGTCGCGTCCGCAGAAGCGACTCACACGTTCCTTCTCGTTCAGACTAAATTGATTTAAAAAATGTAGGGGAAGCACCTGGAATAGCTGTGGGGAAAAAGGGGTAAATAAAGTAAATAAAGTGAATAAGTGAATAAAGTGGTGAACGGAATTTAGTTGCAGTGATTAAGGATGAATTGATGCGCTCAAAAAGGTTAACGGATGAAGAACAGATTCCTGTTTAATGTCGCAATTTAAATGGCTAATGGAACGGACCAGAGCTGACTCTTTGCCTCCAGCTTTGGCTGGTCTAACTAATAGTAATGCCAGTTTTCCAGCACACGGGCACACCCCCACGATGATGATCTTCTAGGAGCAGTACGGACAAATTAGAACTGCAGCCACTTGTGGAGGAGTTTAATTCAGTCAACATTGAAAGGGGAATATGTTTTCCCTGCCATCCACACCATTCATTCATCCTCTTTGAGGTGGTGAAAATAAATGGGAAATCGCATCAAAGCTGAACTGCGTGCCAGGGAAAAGGACGACAGGAAGTCGACGCTGTGCTTCCTTTTTTTCTTTATTTCTTTTTCAGTTTTTGCTCTTTTTTATTTTTATTTATTTTTATTTTCGGCTTTCACTCGTACAAAGAAATATTAATTTAAGAAAAGATTTTCAGGCAGCTGCTTGTTTTTTTAATAACCCACAACAGCAACAACAGCAACAACAATGGGCCGGGAAGGGAAGGGAATGGCTGGGGGGGTATGGGGAGGGTACACTCGTGTGTGTGTGTGTGTGTGTGTGTGGGGGGTATGTAAAATTAATAAAAGTTTAAATTGTTGACAAAGGCAGAGGCGGAGGCAACAGGAGTTTGCCTGGGAGGTGGTTGGTGGGCGGTGGGAGGGACATTGGCCATGGGCGCAGCATCGTCGAACAGGAAGAGGAAGTCCAGAACTGAAGCAGACAGAAACGGAGACGGAGCCGGAGCCGGAGCCTGAGAAGTGGAACAGGAAGGAGCAAAAGAGGCGCGAGATGGAGTAGGAGGAGACTGAGACTCTGCAGAAGTGGAACTGGGGACAGTGGGACAGTGCGACAGAGGGGCAGAGGGGCAGAGGGACAGAGGGACAGGGGCAGAGAGATGCCTTGACAGGGCTGTCTCAGAGCCAGTCTCAGGAATGTTTAATGGCCGCATTTCGTTTCATTAAAAATGTATGCGGCCTTAAAAGCTTTTGTTGTTGTTCCTGTTGTTGCTGTTGCTGTTGCTGCTGCTGCTGCTGCTGCTGCTGCTGTTGCTGCTGCTTCTGTTGTGGATATTGTTGTATTTTTTTTAACGTGGCCCAATGCTTTGTTGACTGTTCCAATGGAGCACAGGAGTAGGAGGAGTGGCAGTGGCAGTGGCAGCATCAACATGAGCATCAGCATCAGCATCAGGAGAAGGAAGCCGGAGAAACGATATAAAAGTCGTGTCACAGCTCAAAGCTGACAAAAGCTAAATGAACCATAACTGTAGCAATAAGCTTCTGTCTGTTGTTGGAGGAACGGTGAGGGGGGGGGGCTTTAATAGTTGATCCTTTTCTTATGTCGCATTAGTTGGCAGTGAAATTTATTGTCTCCAAGCTGCACCGAGCGGCTATTAATCTATTTTTATTTATTTCTACTTGAGGAAGGAGCCCAGAGCCCAGCCAACTCACCCAGCCACCCAGCCACCCAGCCACCCACTCAACCACCAATCCACGAGAACAAAAGAATGACACAGAATGAGACTCGTGTACGAAATTATAAGCAATTGAAATAAATCAAAGTCCGAATGGCAAATACCAAAACAAAACAAAACAAAACAAAAAACCTACAAGAGAAAAAAATGTATGAAATCCGATGGAAAAGAAAGGGCAAAGGAAATGGCCAAACTCATCCCTTTACAGCCTGCACGGAGCTAGGGGGAGGGAGGGGTGAGGAGGCTTCGATTATGATACATTTTGCCATCCTGATATGCTGCGACAGAGAGACTCTGTGTATGAACTGTGTAGCAACTCCCGGAGAGGCGCATGGAAAGGCGCCTAATTTAATTTCATTTAATTTAATTTAATAGTTTAATTAAAGGATACTCACAGCAGGCCTTATTCGAGTATTCGAGTACTCAGCCACTTCAAATTCGAGTACCTAATACACCACAGTGCACAGGCAATCAATCAGATGCCTTGGAACACTTCAAATAAAGCCCCACATCAGATGATGAGTCCAGCGTCTAGATGGGGGATCTGTTGGAGATTTGCTGAATGTATCTGTCCAAGCTGCTATCTCCATCTGTGCCTCTGTCCCTCTGTCCCTCTGTCCCTCTGATCCCTATCCCCCTATTCCATTTGAAGTGGCGACACCCAAGGCGCAGGGGCAGCGGCAGCGGCAGCGGCAGAGGCTGGGGCAGGGGCAGCATTCACAATTTATATTGCCATTCGCCCACATTTATTGCGGCAATAATTCATTTAATTTTCCTTGATTTACTTTGTCAAATGTGGGGCGGCACTGTGTCCTGTGTGTCCTGTGTGTCCTGCTGCCACATGCTGTCTCGCCTGCCCCTTTGCCCGCGCTGCTGCTGCATGTTGCCGGATCCCATGTGAAGTTCTCTGCCGCTGTCGCGCATCATTGGAGACCACTTGTTAAGTGGAGATTTCTGTGCTTTCGCTTCTATTTTTCCCCTCTATTTTGGCAAGGGCAGGGGGTAGGGGGGTGGGACTAACTAGCTCTTCTTTCAGTGCTGGATTGGGCTCTCGGTGGTGGCTCTGTAATTTATGCCACGTTTGCCACTTTTGTCATTTGGCTTTGCCACTGCCACTGCCCCTGCCACCGCCACTGCCACTGCCACTGCCACCGCCACTGCCACTGGCACTGCTGTTGTTTCGATTTCCGCTGCTGCTCATTTTCCTTTGCTATTCCACCTTCCATTTGTTGGTTTTGTCTTCCTTTTTTGTGGGGCGTGGGGACGTGGGACAGGGGCGTCCTTCCCCAGGTTCTGTTTGTCTGCTTTTGTTTTATTGACACTTTTGATCTTTGCCAATGCACGACGATTCGTTTATTCATTTGTTGTGTGTGTGTCTCAGAGGGGGGGGGGAAGGCACATCCTTGTGCACACTGATTGATACATAGGCCCAGGACACGACCACGCCCATCTGCCCATCTGCCCATCCGCCCAAGCGGATGTAGGATGCAGGACGTTGGACGTTGGACGTTGGATGTTGGATGTAATTTGTTGACAAATGAGTTACAATAATGTCACATTATCAGTTCATCACAATAAAATTATACGCCCCGAAGGCTGGCCAAGGCCATTTGGGAAGGCCAAGGAATCGTCCCCGTCCCCACACCCCACACCCCACCCATACATATATAGGTATGGAGTGCGGGTGTGTGTGGGTGTAACTGTAGTCAGCAGTCAGTATCGAATGGTGGCTGCTCCTCACAATTGTTTGGCTGTTAATTGGCTCTGGCCAAGAGTTTATGGCATCCACATCCCACATGCCACACATCCACTCCAGGCTGCTGGTGCTGCTGCTGCCCGCTTAAGTGCCTCCACAATGGAGAAACCAAACCTGTTAATCATGGGAGCTGGATGCTGGATGGCTCGATGGCTGGATGCTGGATGGGTGATGGGCGCTGGCTAATGCCTTCGGCTTGTCATGGAGCGCATTAGGCCCAGATAAATGACCAGCAGGAAATGGTAACGGCAACGGCAACGGCAACGGCAATGGAAATACCCGAAAATCGCACAAATTCAAATGATATGCCAAAAGATTTGGCAGCTCGTCAGGCAGCTCGTCCTTCCCACTCTTCTTGTTTCGTTGCTGCTGCTGCTGCTGCTGCTCGTCCTGCTCCTGCTGCTGCTGCTGCTGCTTATCCTGACGTGACGAAGACGAAAAGCGAAAGGAGCGAATGGCATTGCCTATTGCAACTGTTCTCCGGGGGCCAAAGTCATTTGACAAATGCCAATTGACAGAATCGAAGACAGGGGCTCCAAAACAACATACACACACACACACACACTACACACACATACAAGAAGGAGGAAGAAGGAAGAAGGAACAGGAGGGAGATGAACAAAAAATTCATTTCTGATTGCCAAATGAACGAATGACGAATGGCTGACGATGGGTCGAAGGGAGTCGAGAGGGGAGAGAGTGGAGAGAGTGGAGAGAGTGGAGAGTGGAGACAGGAGACAGGATTGAGCGAGGAGTTTGTCAATGTGATAAATGCCAATTTAAGTCTCGCATAATGATGCTTCTCCGTCCATCGGTGCACGTTCCAACCACATGGCTGGCTGCCATCACCACCATGCCTCATGCCCCATGCCCCCGTTCAAATGCCCCTCAAAATCTGCCGCAGAAGAACAAATTTGTTGCCATATAAATTGATTGAATGTGGCAATTATTCAGACCTCGAACCCAGACCCTGGTGCTATTTCCATGCCATACTTTACCACAGAATAATCCATGGCATCTTCAGCGGCACTCCGCGAGTACGAGTGTCTGCCAGCCATCAGCCATCAGCCATCGCCCATCAGAGACCCAGAAGAAGTACCAAAAATAACTCTTGGAACGTCGCTCTGCAGGCCCTTCAGTAATCCTCTCTCTGTGGAGCTTCAAGTGGACTCTCCCATGCTCCCCTGCATGTTCTTTAGATCTCTGCCCATGAAAACCCTTCACTAATCCTCTCTCTCTCCCGTCTCTCTCTCTCTCTCTGGCACAAAGAGTATCACAGACTTCGACTGAAGTTTCTAGCCAAACAATTTCCATTTCTGTTTCTTTTTTCCAGTCGACACATTTTTTAATAAATTCCCATTCAATTGGGGGAGTTATGCGGGTGAGCTGGTCAACCATGAGCACATGCCTCCCCCTACCCCACCCACTCGCCGCTAAGCCAAGGCTTCCTCTGCACACAATGCAAGAAATTTGCTATTGACCATCATTCATCATTAAATTGTTTCGCTAACTGTTTTCAACAATATTTTTTTGGAGCTGCGCGTGCTGACAAGCCGCTTCCGAGCAGTCCCGGTCCTGTCCTGTCCTGTCCGGGCCGATCCGATCCGGAAAGTGGATGTGGCGGTGAGGGTGGGCGGAGTGGTGGGTAGTCGGTAGTGGGAGGTTGTCGCTTTTTTTTTTTTTTGCTTCTACGCTGCCAAAATTTGATGAATTTCTTTTTTATTCATTTCACAGTCGTCCCCGGCGAATGCTCCCCTGCCCCCTGCCCCCTGTCCAGCCCTTGGAACTTTTTTTGTTGCCTTTATTTTTTCCCGAATGTTTCTTTTCTTTTCTTTTATTTTCTTTTATTTTGCTTGATTTTTATTTTATTTTATTTCACTTTTTTTGCCCGCTTCTTCACCGAACTCGCCTTCGCCCCCGCCCCCGCCCCCACCCCCACCCACTTCTTATGTCTTACAAAATTTTTCTAATCAGTCAGCGTCCACGTCCGTTTCCCATTTTTTCCTTGTCTTTTGCCGATTTCCGTTGTTGTTCCTCCTGCCCTGCTCCTCCTGTTGTGCCGTTCTGTGGGCGCCATTTCGATGCGGGCCACTGATTACGCCCACCGAAATGCTGCAATTGGTATGTGGGCGAGTCCTTGGGGGCTGTACGCAGACCCTGGAGATCTCGGGGGGCCCCGCGTAGGCAGCGAAACCTTGGAGATCTCATGGCCAAAGCCCGTGGAGACTGCTGTGTCGGAGGGCAGCGGAAAAGAGAGTAATACGAGCACGGAAGGCGGGGAGCCAGCTCTCAAGTTTCTCATTCTCTCTTCTCTTATACATCCGCCAAGGAATGGATCCTCGGATCCTCTCTGTAAGCCTCTCCTCGCTGGGCTGCCACCTTCTATGGGGGTTGCACTCTTGTATTCCTTGCACTAAGCCTTCTTTCAGCCGTCTCTCTGGCTTATTAGCACCGCCTTTGTCACGGCTGTGTTGCTTTGGAAAATGTCGCAAAGTTTTGCCCTGTGAATGGGGTTTAAGAAGTGCCATAAAGAAGAAGGCACGGGGGAGCGGGAAGGCGACACAAAAGTTGGCTTTATGCTGGAGGCATAATCAAGGATCAGCGCGGAGAATGGCGAATGGCTACGTGTCCGTCGCGATGGCAAATAATGAAGGGAGCAGTGCAGCGGGGAGGGGTGGGTGCGGGCATGGGGGTGGGCAGAAGCCCCGCAAAAGAAATGATAATAATGCTCGGGTCAAAACAATATAAATGCAAATGCAGCGACGCTGGCAGAGCAGAGCCGACGACACGCAGTCGACGGTCGACAGTCGACGGTTTTTATGGTCCTGCAACGCATTTTAATCAGTTGGCAGTCCAACTGCCTCGCTGCCTCGCTGCCTCGCTGCCCAGATCCCTACAATCCAACCAGGCACCAGGCACCAGGCACCAGGCACCAGGCACTGTGTTCTCTCCTCTGCTAGGGGCTTAGGCGTGGATGGGTGGAGGCGGAGGCGGAGGCGTGGCAGGTCTCGTGTCCTGCATGCCAAATGTGACGTCAACGGTCCAGTTTATGAGGCGGACGCAAACGCGAAAGGCGCGAAAAGTTTACGCCTGCAGCACGGCGGGGATTCAATGGTGTGGCAGATGCAGCAGCAGCAGCACCACCAGCAGCAGCAGCAGCACTCCGTACCGGATGTGGAACGTGTCCAGTTTGGCCAGCATCCTCTGGCATCCCCTGGCATCCCCTGGCATCCCCTGGCATCCTTTGGCTGGCATCTCTGGCACCTAACCAGCCTGCCCTCACCTGTTGCCGGCACATAAATCATAACTCAATTGAGTGGGCGTGCGAGTGGGAGTGGCAGTGGCAGTGGCAGTAGGAGAGAGAGTGCTGTGCTGTGCTGTGCTGGGGGAGAGAGCAGAAAGGGCCGAGCCCCAAAGCACCAAACTGCAACGAGGCTCCAATGAAAACGGAAATATGCTGGGCCGTGGGAGAGGCGGGCAGGGGGGGAACGAACTGCATGGGGTTGAATCGGAATTGATTGCGAATATCCCCAAGATTGGAGGCAGCTTAAAAAAGCTGACCAGGGACCGGAGCCCGGGACTGCCCTGCCACTGCCCTGCCACTGACACTGGCTATGGCAATGGCCGTAAATCAATCGCTGGCTGGATAATTCCCATTTGATGCGATTAGCACCGTAGCTGCGCGTGGCAAAGTTAATCGATTCAGCCGATAACTTGGCTGCGGAGGTGCTTCAAGCGTGAATCGGTTCACCCCGAAACATATCGGAATATCGCCGCTAATTTGGTTAGTCTATAACAAACTCAAGGCTGGGCTGAATAATTCACGGGCCAGAGGTGCTTTCCAGCGTGAATCGATTAACCGATAGAATTCCTTGCAGCACGTTGCAGCGTTGCATTTGGTGGTGGAGTATTTTTATTTCGGATTATTCCTCTCTCCTCACTGGAAGCATTTTCGGTGGAAATTGCTGGTGCCTGCCTGCCTGCCTGCCTGCCTGCCTGCCCCCATTCCATTTCCCATTCCCCATTCCCCATTCTACGCTCACACATTGCCTAATTAGGGCAGATGCCAGGCCAGATGCTGCCGCTTGCCACTGCCTTCCTTTGGTGGCAAAGACTGCTGCTCTGTGGCATGGAGATGTGGAGGGGTATACGCCTTTGGCCTTCTCTTGTATTGCCAATTTTACGCTTTGGCTTTGTCTTTGCTTTGTGTCATAGTCGCTGCTGCTGCCCCCGCTCCCCTACTCCTTTCCCCTCATCGCCTTTTTTCTTACGGTTTTGGTTGAGGAATTTGCATTTCCATTTGCCTGGCAGCGGGACGTTAGTTGCAGCTGCAGCTGCCTCCGAGTACTGCCTCCATTCGATGGAGGAAATTTTAATGAATTGCCAAAATCGCACAAATGCAAAACGAAAATTCAATTTGCAGATATAACAACAGGAAGAAGGAAAGCTGCGAATCGAAGCTAGCGACTGGGGGGACACCTCTTAAACTGCCTTAGTCAGTGGCTGTAAACGCCTCAATTCAAGTTGTTGCTATTGGGGTTGGTCGATCAAACGACGATAAATCTGAGGTAAAATACGGTTAATATTAAGGGACATTCAAGGGCCTAGAATATACTTTTACATCTAACGAATGCAGCAAAATACCCAAAGCAGAAACTCATGCAGAGCGGATGAATATCCTTCTTAGGCGAATATAACTACAAATAAATCTGGTAGATCCATAGATACAGTGGCAAGATGGTATATTCCCTTGAATGCGAACTCTTTAAATGTATTTCGGTATGGTACCAAAGATTTCTCTGCTCTTTTAGTCCCTGTTTCCCTGCTGTTTCATTTCCCTGCATAGTTTTTCATGTCTTTAGTCTGGTACAACTCCAGGAATCCAGGAGTGCCCTATATCTTCGTGAGGCGGGGCTCCTCCACTCTATTACGAGGTATTGAAACAATTGCAAGAGGCAGCAGCAGCAACAGCAGCAGCAGCAGCGGCGGCTGTAGCAACAATAAATAAATTGCACATTTGCGGACGTCGACGTCGACGCCTTTGCAACTTTGCCAGCAAATTGCCGTTGATTGAATTTATGTGTGTCAGAGGGGGGCAGGGGGGATGGGCAGGAGGCGTGGCACACACAGGCACACATACACACACACACAGGCACACAGGCACACAGATACACAAAGGACTCTTACATGCTTCATTATTTCTGTGGCTAAATTAAAGGATAATAGATTTATATGCTTGCCTGGGCCCAAGCAAAAATCCATAAGATACACAGACTGCTCGTAGATGCAGATGCAGGCCAAAAGCCACACACAAACACACACACACACACACACACATAGATACTTGACTCTGCACACAGATACAAAAGCATCTGCTGAAATGGGGGGAAGCACAGAGATATGTGAAGCGAAGGGAAGAGTAGAAGGGGCAGAGCAGTAATAATAACAAGCCAGGACAAGGCCCAAGAGTATCTCAATCCTGTTGTATCTGCTGCTGCTGCTGCTGCCTCTGCCTCTGCCTCTGCTGCTGTTGTATCTGCTGCCCCGACGACCTCATGGCTCGGCCAAGGAATTTTAAATGAAAAATATTTGAAATATCAAAAATGTTTATGTTGATTTTTACTCTCTCTCCCCCCCTCTACCCTCTGCCCTCTTCCGCTGGCAGCCCTCTTGCTCCCACCCCTCGTTCGATACTTTCTTTGGGGGACTGAAACGGGTGGGGGCGGGGGACTGGGGGGACTGGCTCGGGAAATTGAACGCTTGAGATGAAAATCAAATCTTGCGTGAGGCAAAGAACAAAACTTAAGCATTAGCACTAGCCCCAGCCAGCAAATGGATGTGGAAAACGAAGTGAAAATTGTGTAAAAATTCCCTCTAATTGGGTTTTCTAAGCAGTCAAATAAATGCGATGTTTTTATATTATTTATATTTGGCCTCATGGGGGATATATATAGACACATACATATGTACATATATTGCAGAACTTTCATTCATTCGAATATTTTAGATGATTTTCCATGATGCAAATTTCATATACTGTCGAATATTTGAGATACTCTTGAGCCTGGGAACAACTTTTGAATGCTAGAAACAGTTTTACATATTAGAGGAGATACATTTGCTCTGCCATTATGTTAATTATTTAGAGGCTGGGAAATACTTTCCAGGAATATTTTGCCTCTCCGTCAGCTGTTAAATGTTTCAGCTACTCCTGTATAATGCAAACATCTGTTTTTATTGCGGTGGTAGAAGTCGAAATACTTTTAAATATCTCAGATATTTTTGCATAGAACTTGAGCCAATTGGACATCTTTTTGCATAATCAAAATACAAGAAGGAGACTTAATTCAAACTTAATTTAATATGCATTTGTTGTTGTTTATTTGGTTGAAACTTTTTGAGCGTTGAAAATGCTTCGGCATATTTTGATCTATTTGAATTTTTAAGACACATTCATCCATTTCTTTTGTGGCATAATATTTAATTGAAATGTTGAACTTACTTTTGGATATGGTATTCTTAATGTGAACTCAACACCCACGGTACACACTCACATGCATGCAGATACCACCTCTGGAACACCACGAACTTGTGGCACAGTTTATGCCTTTGGCCTACCGCCACTCACATCGGTCCGAGTACAGTCAGGGCTGTCCATGGAAGTCGTTCCCCCACCACGAATTCATTTCAACTTTCACTTAATTTTTGCTAATTTTTGTTGTTGCCTTTCGCCTGCCGTTTGGTCGTTAGGCAAATGATTAAGTAATTGCTCTGGCCTGGGCTGGCCTGGGCTGGTAAGCCGGGATGGGACAGCCAACAGCGGACAGCGGACAGTGGACAGCAGAGGGCTCTGTGGCCCATGACCATCAGTGGCTAATTAGCTGGATGGCCAGAAACGAAACGAAACCAAAAAAGAAAAAAAAAAAAAAAGGAAAAAAAAGGCCGCTCGGCACTTGCTCTAAATGAGCAAAAGAATTATACGGCAATGAAGAGTGGCAAATTGAGTGAGAGCGAACGACTTTAAACCGAGCTCCATAACATGGAGCCCCCCCCCCCCCCCCCCACCAACACTCGCGGATCTCCCTGCCCCTGCCCCGCCCCACCTCTCAACCACTCACATCAGTTGCTGGTCGGTCGCCCGGTCGGTGGCCTGTGGTGAAGTTTTATTGCATAAATTAACTTGGCCAAACACAATTTTGCAATTATTCTGCAATTAATAATTTATGTGGCCTCTGTCCGAAGACCATCAAACGAGGGGGAGAGGGTGCGGGAGATACAGAATGGGGGCGGACGCTTTGGCCCTTTCAACTGCTTTAAGCGGAGACATTCTACTCCAAGTGGCTCTCGTATCTGTGTCTCCTAGCCCCCCATCCCATCCCCTCCCCATCCGCATCCCCACCCCAAGGACTTCACACTTCAGGCTTTGCGGTCGAGTTGTCATCGGCGTCTTCTTCAACTCGTGTCGCCGTTTGCCGCTGTCTGTCACTTCATTACTGTCACACGATAACTGGAAATTGTTGAGCCATACCCTTGGCTTTAAGTGGCTTTCACCTTGACGCACCACCCCCTCTCCCAGTCCCCCCTCATATACCATGTACCCCATGCCCCTGGGTGGCTCTATAAAAAGGCGATATGGCCCGGCATGGCCTGGGATGGCCTGGGATGGCCTGGAATGGCCTGGCCTGGCCACAAGGGAACTCATTATGGAAAAGTCCGGCTAACAAGTCGCATCTCTCCGTGGTAGTGGCCCATGTGCGTGAATGTGTATCGGTGTGGATGGGTGGCTGGGTGTGTGTGGGTGTCCATTCGGTGTACGTTTTATGAGTGACACTCACACACGCCCACAAGCCCACTTGATTGTATCTCAATGTGTGTGTGGGTGTCTGCGTGTGTGTGTGTGTGTAGTGGGTGTGCGGAAATTAGAAGGTGAACTATGCGGATACCCTGTGTGGCAATTGGAAGTGAAGGGTTCCTGCGAACTCTGCGAAGAATGGTAAAAGCTGCTCAACACTGGCAAACAGTGTTGATTAAGGATTTAGGGTAGAGATGAAAGACCCCCCCGCCCCCAAGAGGTAGAGGTAGAAGTGGAATGGAAACTAGTAAGTAAAATAAAAGTGTTCCTGCCACTAGCTCCAAGTGTTCGTTTCCAACACTATTAAATAGTGTTTAAAAGTCGTAATTCCCTTCGGCATACATGTGCTCTTTGAGGGCTCTTTCCTTGCGGCCTAAGCTACCTCCAGGGATTCGTGTGTCCTGCTGGGTGGCAACTGAATCGCATCCGCATCTCGCAGACACATTCTGCACATTATTGGAAATCGTGCGCTTCGTTAGCGGCAAATCTGTTGCAAAGTAGCCCCAGACAAGCGCCCACTCCATCTCCAGCCATGGATGCTGGCTGCTGGCTGCTGAATGCTGGATGCCATGCCATTCCCTGACCAGGCAGGCTGGACCAGACCCAAGTCGCAAGTCGCAAGTCCAATCCAAGCCTATTCCATCCCTCAATGTGGGTGCTGCTGCAGCCGGGGTCCCGGGTCTTGTATGTGACATTTTCCTTTCCTTTCTTTTCTTTTCTTTTCGAGCATTCGAGACGTTTTTTGCTTGGCCTTCAGCACCACACGCATACACCCGCACCCGCACCCCACCCCTCCCTCAGCCAATGTGCTTTGCTTTGTGTTCGTGCGTCTTTTGCCCCAGGCCTTGTTGCCTCGAAGCTTATCATTTATTGCTGCTGATTGCTTTGGCCGTCCAACCTACCACCCACACGGACACCCACCCTGCGGAGTGTCTCTCCGAGCCCTCCCACCCCCTGCTACCCCCTGCTACCCCTGCCCGGGTGGTTTTTTTCTTCTGTTGTTGCTTTTTCTTCTCTCTGCATATGCATATGCGTGGCAAACGAAATGAAACGAATGCAGAAAAAAGTGCCAATAAAGAAATTTAATTTAATTTCCCAACTTTGAGATATGGAAAACCCAATCCCCCCTGCACCCCGCCCATTTGCGGATGGAAATCGAAACGCATTTGTCAGCATTTTTGTATTTAAACTTTTCTTCGTATGTTTTGTGCCTTTTTTCTCTTTTCTCTTTTCTCTTTTTCCTTTTTGCTTTAAAGAAGAAATTTTGAAACATTTTGTGGCAGTTCAAGCGAATGAATGGCCGCAGAGGGAGACGGGGCCAAAGGGCTGGGGGGTAGGAGGTATTTACGATTTACATATGCTTATAATTTGGTACATCGAAAATGCCCCCCCATCGGTGGCAGTCGAGTCTGGGAACCCTTGTCCTGCGGGGGTGACGGCGAACACAAAGAACATGTGGAAATATGAATAGAATTAACGCAGGGAGAGAGAGAGAGAGATTGGCTGGAGCTGAGAGCAGCCTTTCAACAGGCAGCTGGGGCAGGTGGCCATCCACATGGATAATGAGCCTCAGGTGGAGGAGTCCCAAGCTCAGCCGAGGCTACGATGAAGTACTTAAAGGAATTCAACAGCAACCGAATCGATTGCAAGCCGAGAATTGAGTCGAGCCAGGGAGAAACACTTTCTGTGTCTGCAGATATTCTGAGTCTCCATTTTAGGTATTTGTATTATGTACGCCATAACTTTTCCTTTCTTTCGTGTCCAGTCCACCATTTCCCCCTGCAAAATACGACACGAAGTGCACCAGAAGCATTGCAAAAGTGCAACATTGTGCAGGCAACATTGAGTCTGTTCTGGTGCAACGATTGGAATTTGATTGGTGAGCAACCGACCACTCCGTACAAAGACCTCCACAACACACTCCTTGCATACGCGTTCCCTGACACCCACCTCAGACCACCTTAGCTCCACGTCCGTGTACTTCTTTGCACTTTTTCTGTGGCTAATTTCGATGGTGGCCTGGAAAGCAATCACGAAACCACAGGCCAAGGCTTTGCTTGCTGATATTTTTAGAGAATATTCAGACAAAATATTTCAAGCAAGACTTGATCATAATTAATACAAATATTTTTCATACTCCAGCAACAGAATAGAACGCGGCACAATTGATGCCAAGCATTCCACATACAACAAATATGTGGCACCGGGGCTAGTGTGGAACATTCCCGGCATGTTGATTTGAATGTAGTTAGGTTTTGATTCAATTGTAATGTTTTGGGTATGAATATTTGCTCCTTGAAATGGATATGTGAATACGATATTTGATTATTATAGCTCGTTGTTTCGCCTTATCGCGTCGTTCGTCTTGATTTTCCGTCTTTCGTCCTAGCAGGTAACTTCTCTTTCCACTTCCCCATTTATGGAAGGCTTGCCACTCCGTAGTACTACTCAGCTGTTCATGGGAGGGTAGGCCCTACCCATTCCCACATATACACGTATGTATTAGATGCTTGATATTTATGGAGAGACGTGCAATGTGCGATTATTTCTATAAGCAATTTAAGTTTCCAATTGCCGTTTGATTGTTCAGTGAAAATCATTTCGAATTTCGTGTTGTTTTTTTCCCCCAGCCCACTCACCCTCCCTTCCCACCACCCACACCCTCCCTTTCTCCAGCAACCACTACTCCCTCCTCTGCATCTGCATCTGCATCTCCATTACCACCCCAGCCCACCCTGGTCCGTGTCCGGGCTGTCCCATTCTGGTGCTCTCCTGGTCCTTTTCTGCCTCTGATCCTGAGTGGCGGGCGCGAAAAAATTGCTTGCGATTTTTATCATTTTAAATGGAGGAACAACAACGAACAAGAATGGAGAATGAAGGATGAAGGATGGGAGCAGAGAGCAGAGGGACAAAAAGTGTGTTTAAAAAATGGGCTGGAGGCTGCTGGCTGGTGGGTGGTGGGGGTAGGGTGAGGCTGGGGGGCGGCGCAGTCAAGTGGCGAGCATTTAATGCCCGTTTTGTGGTTGTTGTGATCTCAAATGCGGATTTGCATTATAATTTATTGCATTCCTTGCATACGCTTTGTACCCTGTACCCCGTACCCTGGACCCCTCCGTTTCCTTCTTCGCACTTTTAGCTTTGGCTAATTTCGATGGCAGCCAGCCGATAAGCGGAACATTTTTCTTTAAATGAGTTTCTCCCCCCTCCCACTCCCCTTGGCGTAAGATTTTCTCACCATTTTCCCCTTTTTGTTGCCAACAGAAAAAAAGGCGTTGAAAATCCTTTGATAAATCTTTGACGCCAGCAAACATTTATAAATTATTAATTTTGTTGTGTGTTCCCCCCGCCAGCACCTTCTGCTGCTGCTCCTCAGGTGGGTGGTGCTGGGGTGGGTGCTGTGGATTAGTGGGGGTTTATTCATACATATGTGGCTTAGTTTCTTCTCTCGACCAACTGCTGCTGCTGCTCCTGCTGCTGCTGCTGAATGGGGAGCCAACAACAAAGAACACACGAAAAGGCAGCGGCTTAAATTGTCTCGTATTTTTATTAGCCCAAAAGCCGTGGCACTCCTCCCGCCACTGCCACTGCCATTGCTCCTGCTCCTGCTCCTGCTGGTATCTGCAACTCGAAAGGGTGCTGGCTGCAGGTGCTGGGTGCTGGGTGCTGGCTGCTGGCTGCTGGATTCCTGGGTGCTGAAACACGTAGCTTATTAGCAGCTTCGGCAAAACTTTCATCAGGCAGAACGTTCCAAGGCCATAAACATGAGTTTTCAATGGGGAAAAGCCAGCAATAAGTGCTCCTGGCCATGGGCAAAACGGTGTCTGAGCTGGGGGAAAGTGAAGCAGCAGACTATACTGCAGATACACAGCTATAGAAGGTTCCACCGATAGAGCATTGAGTATCTGCTGCATACGGATGCAGAAAGAGTTTGCACAGTTCCCACAGTACATTCGGATATTTTATCCGAGTAGATCCAATGCCTTATCCTTCTCCACTCTACTGTCGAGGCTTCTGCCATCACGGATCCATCGCCTCATAGGCAGCTGCAATCGACTGCAATAATAATTATACACCGCCTAGTGGCCGGGTATCGGTAAGGGAAGTCTCTGCTGAGCGAAGTCTCTGCCTGGTGGTCTCTGCTCCACAAAATCCTCAATTATCCTGCAGCCTGAAGTGTCTGAACTGCCAGACAGCAATGTCTGTCAGTCTGTAACCTGTCTTTTCATTGGCAAATTAATGGTAATTAAATTTGGGCACTTGATTTTATTCACGGCATTCACGTGCAGATTTAATGCTCGATCGAATATCATTTCTGTTTTCCTTCGATTGCCAAGTGATTATGAATATTCTTGTGCAGAAATATACACCCCCCCCCCCCGACACATCTAACTCTGCGTGCCAACGGCTGGCAGTGTCCAACAGAGAGGGAAATGCCCCTCGAAGAGGGAAGCATAATCGAGTCTGTAATTATTAAAATTGGCGTGGAATCCAATACTTCGATGGCTGCCACCTGTAGGCAGTCTCCCCCCGCTCCAGCTGCAGCTCCAGTGGGGGGAGCTCCTGGGTGGCTCTTTGGTGGTTCCACTCCACTGGCAATCTGCGGTTGATTTGGTTTACGAGCTGGCAACGGGAAATTGTTTAATTATTTAGTAACCTGATGCTTAAAAGCTTAACAAGCAGCCAGGACAGACCAGCCAGCCAGCCAGCCAGCCAGCCAGCCAGCCAGCCATCTATGCTAATGAGGATGGCGAAAGGGAATAATGGGAGCAATGGCAATGGCAATGGCAATAATGAAAGTTGGAGTAGAAAATGTATCAGAGGAGGAGGAGGAGCAGTGGATGAAGTGTAGCCTAGCGACCAGAGACTGCCACAGAGAGGGAGAGACAGAGGGAGAGAGATGGAGGCGGTAATGTAACTTGCGGCCAGAAATGTTTTGCTGACCACAGCCATCCCCCCACCCCCCACACCCCCCCTGCCTTCCTAACGTTCAGGGAAAGTGTCAATAAATGCGGCAGTGAAGGAGGCTCCGCCCCGGCCGAGAGCCACAGCCAGCTGTGTCCTTAGCCCGGCCAAACAATAAAATATTCAAAGTTTATAATGTAAATTAACCCAAAAGTTGTCCTGTCTGAGGTCCTCGCTGTGAGGCCGTCGCTGGCTGCCGTTGGCCTCCATGAATACACAATACACATGTCCCTGGCCGGGCCCAACGATTGGCCGGGCGGCAACGGTGAGTGCAAGGGTTAGGGGTCTCTGGGAATCCCCTAGATTCGGCTCTCCGCTCTGCTCTTGGCTGGCATAAATTCTCATATATTCCCCACAGCCTACAGCCCACAGCCTACAGCCCACAGCCCAGCCTACAGCCCACAGCCTGTGGGCTTGGGCTAATCAAATTTTATTGGCCAACTTGTCGAGACGAGAGCTCTGAGCAGACAGTCCACAGTCCAGGATGCTCGCGACATCCCATCCCATCCCATCCCATCCTCTTGCAGCACCAGAGAGGAGTAGAAGCTTTAAGATTGAACGCAGTGATCGCAGGTGGTCAGTGGTAGCTCTCTCGAGTCTCTCCCGCGTCTCTCTCTCTCTCCCTGCTAGCACTCCATCCACTACTTAACTAGCCGCTTATTCACCAAAGCCCAGCAGCCCCAAGCCCCAAGCTCCAAGCTCCAGGCCTGGAATGATGAATGCCCGACAAACTGGGGGCAAAAAGAGAAGGATGTGGATGTGGATGTGGAAGTGGTCACATGCCAAAGCGTGCTCAAATGTTTTTGGGACATTCCCCCTCCCTACCAGTCTCCTCCTGCCCCCAGCACACACACACACACACACACACCACAGAATGTCATCTTTCATTAGATTAACGATTGTTCCAGGGAGACAGTGAGCAGAGAGCAGAGAGGGAGACAAAGAGAGACTGAGACTGAGACTGGTGGAACAGCTTCCCCGAAATCAAATCTTGAACAATCTGTTCTGCCAAATGCCTCAACACACACACATTGAGTGTGTGGGGGGGGGACATACCCGAACATGGTACGGGGGGGGAGCGACTCTGGCATATGGCGACACTCAGCCGGCTCTCGGACAAAAGACAAAAAAGTGTCAAATGCGTGAGGACCCGGTCGGAGGAGAGCTGCCTGCTGCCTGCTGCCTGCTGGCTGCTGGTTAGGGGGGTGGTCGGGGCTATGTCTATGGGCTATAGGCGCGCTTGGTCTCGGTCTCAGTCTCGGTGGAGGAGCAGCAGCAGGAGCCGCAGCACAGGACCAGGACCAGGACCAGGACCAGGACCATACCGGACAGGGCCATATCACAGGAGGAGGGGATGGACAGCCCGACGAGCGACGAGCGACCTGTCAACTTGATCCTGACAAAGTATTTGCGGCTTGCCAGTCATTTTTTGTGCGGCGCCCACAGATTGCGGGCTCTGACAGAGGAACGGCAGAGGGGGAGTGGTGAGGGGGGGGGACTGTGTGTGTGTGTGGTTTACAGATGCGGTGGGGGAGGGGGAGGAGAGTGCTGGCCATTGGGTGAGTGGGGTGTGGGGTGTGTGGTGTGGGGGGTGGGGGGTGGGGGAAAGTTGAAGAGTCAGCAGATATAAAAGCAAATGAGGCCTGAGCCTAATTCAAATTAATATGTTTACATGGGCTGGGGCTGGGGCTGGGGCTGGTGGAGGGGGCTGGCTCGACTCGACTCGACTCGACTCTTATGCCGGGGAAACACTCCAGCAACCATCAGCTGTTGTCTTTGTGCTCTCCCCCAGAGCAGGGACTCAATGCCAGAAAATAGTGCAAATAAAATTGCAGAGCCCCAAACAAATACGAGGCGAAAATAGGCCACAAAACCAAAGGGATCGCCTGCTTTGTTGGAGGAGTCTGCACAGGGGATCAAGCCTACGGTGTGCCCATCTACACCCGGCAAAAGATCTGCAGTACCATCGCATGGAGAGGGGGAGGCAGCACAGCCTCTGCACGGCTTTGGATTCGCCGAACCAACAGAAATTATGCAGACAGATGTGGGTGCCGAGGATGCCTTGGATGCGATGCCAACACGAGGAAGAAACTGCCCCAGAAGCGCGGGCAGCACTGGCCACTGCTTCAGCTGAAGTCTTACAAAACTGCATCCATCCAGCCATCTTCTGGCCCATGTGGGAGTGAATCCAAAATGAGCTCTCATCTGCACGCCAGGCCAAGTCTCTGGGCCACTACACTCTTGGGCCTCTTGGGCACAGACAACACTGGCGATGAAGGTCCAAGACTGAAGCCATCAGTCCCTGAAGCACAAGTCACAGATCGCGAAATGCATTCATGCAAGCCCACGAAAAGAAGACTCCATTAACCGTTTGGCTTGACATTGGCGTTTAATTGCCACTTAACATAGAAATTAATGATACAAAAAATAAACACAAAGGAAAACAACAACAAATTAGAATATGTGTAACTTAATTGTAGGGGGGAGGGTGGGGGGCCACCTCTGTGGGGTGTTGTTCGTGGGGCCACTGGTAGGAGGTAGGAGGAGGCGGAGGAGCAGCAGCAGCAGCAGCAGCAGCAGCAGAGGAGTGCCAAGGACTAGTTCCGGCTGGTGGCTGGTGGCTTGTGGCTTGTGGCTTGCGGCTTGTGGCTCTCCCATGGTACGAGTATATACATATATACGTACATATGTATGCATGCACATGGGTGGCACATAAGCGGGATTATGGTGTAAGTTTTGATATGTCGATTACAACTAGCGAGTGGTTCTGGCACACTGAACCAACTGTTGTTCTGGGATCTCTCACTTCCTCCGGCACAGTTCCTCCGTTCCGTTTCACTCTGTTCCATGGCGTACCGTGCCGTTCCCTTCCGTTCCATTCCGCCGTTTCGTGTTACTCCTGCGCCGCATGACGCTTTGCCTGGGGCATGGCCACCTCCAGGGAGCGATCCACATAGGCGAAGTTATCCACCACGCTGGCGGCCAGAGCGCCACCCATCACGAGCAGAGCTCCACTAATGGCAATCTTTGACCACATGCTGAGTCTGTGTGTGTCTGTGTGTGTCTGTGTGTGTGTGAAACGAACAAGTTGAGCAGCGAGAGAGCGAGACGAGACCGAACCTGGGGCCGAGATATTTGCAATATGCGCGGGACGCACGCCCTGCATGGGGCTTTATATAGAAATTGGCAGCGGCAACGGCAACGGGAAATGACTCCAGACGCAGCTCCCGCACCCGCACCCGCACCCGTACCCGTTCGCTTTCCCCCAGAAGCTTTCGCTGTGAGTTCGTTCGCTATGTGCCGCTGGTCACGTCGGCCGACCTTCCTTCGCAGCAGAAGCCACAAAAAGCTTTACCCCCAAAGAACCGACGACCAGTGGCAGTTCGAGTGCCAGTGCCAGTCCCAGTGCCAGTCCCAGTCCCAGTCCCAGTCCAGCACCAGCCCAGTGGTTCTAGCTAAATCCGAACGAGCACACACTCCACATACACACACACACACATACATATGCACATATATAAATACATATGTATGTATATGCACGATAGTAATGCACTTCCTTCACTGCCTCTGCCTCGCCTTCATTATCGATCGTTAGATAAGAATTTTTCGCACTTTGATGGCAAAGAGAGCTTTCGCGTGTTTGCCTGATGTTTACACACATACATATCTACATATGTATGTGTGTGTTTTATTTGTTTATCTGTGTTTGTGTTATTTTTATATAGGCGAATATTCGCAATGTTTCTGTTTGTTCGGTGGTTTTTGTTTATCTCGATCTCTTAATCTGAACACAGGCCCGCCCCACAGGCCCCACAGGCCCCACGGAGTGCGTCACTCTGCCAACAGTTGTGCCACTTCTTCTAGCACTACCCACTTTGGTTTCCCTTTCATTCATGGATATACAAAGATATATGTATTTAGATATTTAGCACAGACCGCACCGCAGGTGGGCGTGGGCCTGCGATCTACAGAGCCCTGCATGTAGACACAAAAAATAATAATAAAAAAATAAAATGTTATCGCTGACTTGCCAAAAATAAACAAAATAAAAAAATAAACCAAACAATGCTAAGTATAATTAACAAAGCAAAACAAAACGAAACGAAACGAAAACTCGTTTGCCGGGCGGGCAGGTGACAGTTGGAGGTGGACAGGGGACAGGGCAGGGGAGGCGTTTTCTAGCTAAAGATTTACAATCCAACGGACGCTCTAATCGCCTAGACATTCCCTTCCTCAATAAACTGTGGAGCCGAGCCGAGCCGAGCTGAGCTGAGCGGAGCGGAGCTGAGTGCAGGCGTCATTAAAGGGGAAATACTCGTCCCGCATGCAGCCCACAAATGGGCGAAAAAGTAATGGCTGGAATGGGATGGGATGGGATGGCATGGCATGGGATGGTGTCATCGTGGTGTCATAACAAAAGGTAAAATATATACAGCAAATACAACTCACTGTCACACTCACACTCACACTCACACTCATGTGTATGAATACTGTTTGTCTATCAAATGAATCATGATATCTGTGGCAGATTAGTGTAAACGAAACGAAACCCCCCCCCCACTCCCCGACTGTTGCATGATTTATTCGGTTGCTGCTTAGGTGATCTGTCAGCTCTTCAACTCTCTGCCAACCCAAGCAGGGGCCAACTCAAACCCAATCCATTCCATTCCATCCCAAAGAGTGCACTTTCATCTCTTTTGAGCACTGCGCATTCATAATGATTCCCCGTGACGGAAAGAAGCACACCAAACCCAGCACATCATCATCATCATCATCATTATCATTATCATTATTATCCAAATTATTATCATCATTATGATTGGGCATGTCTTGTGCATTTGTTGTTTGCTATTTTCACGCAAAACACAACAACTAATAAACTATGCACGAGTATAAATATATTGCTGAGAGCTGAGAGCTGAGAGGGAGCAGCAGCAGCAGCAGCAGCAGCAGCAGAGATACCAACAAATTGCCAGAGGATGGAACGAAACTCTTCCGCTGCCCCTCCCCCTACTGCTCCTCCCCATCCTGCTGCTGGTGCTATTTACGCGCAAAATTAATCGAAGCTCATAAAGCAGCGTAAACAAAGGCACCCACCAAAACAACCCAAGGAGGGAGTGAGTGGGAGGCAGATCGAAGGCAAAGGCAGTGGCATGGAGGGAGGTACGTACACGACATCGTCGCATGCAGATAAACAGACATTAATAATAGAAATATTTGGCCATACAACGGCAGTGGCAGTGGCAGTGGCAGTGGCAACGGTAGTGGCAGTGGCAACGGCAGTGGCACCCACAATCCAAACCCAACTTGCAGGCACAACCCCCCGTCGAAGAACCCATCCAACAGACAAACAGATTGCCATCATTTGTATTCCAGCAGCTGCACTCCAGCAGGGCGAACTACCTACGGAGGATCTCTATGCTATGCTATGGATTGCACATGGCGGATGGGGATGGCGTATGTGGGTATAGGGGTATGGGGTATGGGGAATGGGGTTGCAGGTGCATTCTCGTATGTGCTGTGCTGTGCCGTGCTCTGTGTGTATTGTATTCCGAATCTGTTGAATATGCCATACCCCCAACCAAACCCCGTTCGCACTTGGTCGCAGGCGTTGCCAAGGACAAGGACACGGACAATGACAAGGATAACAACAACAACAACAACAACAACAACAACAAATACAAAGCCCAAGCGGACGGCGTTCCCGATAATCTTAGCGCAGGCAAAGGCAAAGGCGTGAAAGGTTCCCTTGCAGGGCATGTCAGTGGAGCTAATCATATCAATTTCTGTTTCTGTTTCTGCTTCTGCTTCTGTTTCCAGTTCCATTCTTCAATTTAAGCTGAGACGCGTAGCAATTGGGATGAATTAATCTGTTGCCTTCATTCCAACTGCACGACAAAGGAAGCTGCCTCGAAAATAGAACAGCACAGGGATATCCATCCCAATCCCAGTCAATCTCTGGTTCTATCAGAATTTGTGGTGTTATTTTTGTAGAGTTTTTGGCGGCAAAGGTGCCGCCCATCAAGCTGGACCCACACTAACCCTCCAAGGAGGCAATGTCTTGGGTTACTCCGGACTTACACTTCCGAAACGCACTGTGGGGCTGGGGCTGGGGCTGGGGCTGTGTGTCTTTGGTTTTGTTCTGCTGGCAGCACCTTGATGGGTGAGGTGATGGGTGATGGGTGGGTGATGGGTGGGTGACAAGTCCTGTTGGCAGCAGCGAACTCAATCGAGTTCCGTTTGTGCCAATTTTGGTCTAACCCAAGACATTCGCTCTGCATGTGGCAAACAGTGGCACCCCCCCCCCCCAGCCCCCAGGCACCAATCTCAGCTCATCCCCCAAGGGGCGGGAGTAGTCGTAGTCGGAGTCGTATTTGCCTTCAGAGCTTCGTTTGTTCGCTTGCATTTCCTTCCGGCTTCTAGCCCTGGCCCTCCTCCTACGCCGATGGCTATGGGGGGGCAGGGTAGGGGAATTTGGTGTGGAAAAACCTCAAGTAAACAGGCAGCAGGCTAAACCATAGCCTAACCAAACCCAACAACATGGCATACAGCTCCGCTCACCCACCACCCCCTACCAACCCCACCCCACCAACAGCCACTCATCCAACACCATTTTCTTTTCCGCAAATTGAATTCTCGCGCGCGCATTTTCATTTGCCACACTCGCTTTTCCCCATGTGTGTGTTTGTTTGTTAATTTTCGCACAGGAAAACTGCATCAACTGACTGGAAGTGTGGTGGAGTGGGCAGTGGGGAGTGTGGGGCAGCTGCTGCTGCTGCTGCTGCTGCTGCACCGCACTTTTGCCCACTTTTCAAGCTGGCCGCAACAGGAGAGATTCCGTGTGGCAACTTCCACGTGTGCCACGTGCTGTGTGGTGCAGTCAGTCCCCGAAGCAGTACGAACCATACCCCGAAAGCAGATCGATAGACAATCAACTAATGATTGCGTGCTGAAAGTTTGCCAGCACTCTGCTCTGCTCTACTCTGCTCTGCTCTGCTCTGCTCTGCTCTGTCCTGGTTATGGTTGATAATATTTTATTTACAACCCTTTGCAGCCCTGCCGCAACCTGCCGCAACCTGTCGCCCTGCCGCAACCTGCAACCTGCAACCGGCAACCGATTTCTCTTAAATTCTCAATTTCGTTTCGTTTGCCCCAGATTCAGTTGATTGAGGTGTGGTGAGGCAGCAGAGCTCTTGGCTCTGGGTCGAGACATGACCAAGTTATGGCACTCGACTTGAGTCCACTTTCCAGACGAGAGGCAAAGGCAAAAGGCAAAGCCCCTGGGGATGGATCAACCCAGCCAGATCAATAAACTCTCCTCATCCGTAAGCTAAGTCCCTGAATCCCTGACATTGGGTGCGGTCAGTGCTGCTGCTGGGGCCATCTCCAATGCCATTTGCAATGATAATCGCATTTCTTATCCGCTTGCCGCTGCCCACTTGCCGCTGCCCACCAGGCCATGCCACTGTGCTGCACAGTGATTGCGGCTGCAGTAGGCTGCAGTGTTGCGTTTTAATTTATGAGCAAATTTTGCGTATCTAATGCACTCCGCCGCCGCCACTGACCGGCACTTTGTGTGCTTTGTGTGTGTGCACAATTAAATTTTCAATGTAATTTCACGCACAAATGCCTCCAATTGCTGGCCGGATGGGTACGGATGATGATGTTGCATGCCTCCACCCCCCACCGCAACCCAACTAATCCTATCCCTCTCTCTCTGTCTGCTCTGCTCTGCTCTGGTGCATGCTGCGCGCTGCCACTACCTCTGAGTGTATCACATGAAGCGACATAATCATCATAATCGCGTTGACACTACAAGCGAACGCCTGCCTGCCTGCCTGCCTGCCTGTGCAGGGAGCTCCAGAGATAGGCCCATACATACCACAAAGAGACAGAGACACACACAGCCAGAGACACAGACAGAGAGGGTTAAGGGAAAGACAGAGAGAGAGAGAGAGACAAGTGTGTGCGTGTGTGTTGCTTTTGCTTTTATTTCGGTGTAGGAGTACCACTCCCAGCACCGCGATTAGCGATTGCTTATCAATTAACACAGTTCGCCAGCTATCAAAGTGAACAGTCGGTCGGTCCGTCGGTCCGTCGGTCCGTCTGCCCGTCTGTCCCATCGATAAGGCTGTGTGCCAGCCAAGAGTTGATCGAACCGCAACTTAAAGCTGATTAAGGGGTCGTTCGACACAAAAAGTAAGCACAAAACGCGTAGGAGAGTGTAATCCATATGGGCTGCCACCTACGCCCCATCAATGGCTCAATGATTGGGGAATATTTGATATAGATATGGCAATAAATTGATGCCCATTGATACGAGTTGCTAATCATTATCAGCCAGTGGCTGAAGGTCAAAGGTATTTGTACGTATAATTAGATACATGTTTTCCTCATGTTTTATTCCTAAAGAGGGCAATGAACTGTCAAAGGTGATATGTATATTTATAGATAATCGTATTTATTTTAGGGTTAGTACCGCCTACTCCTCAGATTTATTAATTCGATTATTTAGTTGTTGTTCGAAAATAATTAACTTGCAGTGACTGGAATAGTCGGTAGTCTGCTTTCAACTATTTTCCTTTGTTTCACAAACAACTTCTCAACACTGACATTAGCAGGAATTCCTTTGCGAATGTTTATTCCACATGCAAACAATGCAAATCCATAAATATATGACGAACACAGCTGTTTATCCAACACTTATCTCTTTTTATGGTATTTTAAAGCTGTTATTGGAACGCTTTACAACACTTTTTTAGTATAAGGCGAACCGCAAAATACAGAAAATCCCAAAGGGGAATATTAAAGAAATATTAAAGCCACAATTATTATTATTAAAATTAATTATTTTCCTTTTCTTCTTATTCCAGGACATTTTCCAACACTGAACTTATCGGGAGGCTCGAGAATGAGCACAGATTATTCGTACAATAATCATATTGATTGGAACGGAAACAAAGGACTAGGCAAGGCTGTTGTAAAAGTACTCGCAAGCCCCACCCCCCTCCAAAAACGCAACCACTCGAGCAGCACCACCCCCGCACCCGTACGCCGACCCCGCCCGCCAACCATTGTGTGTGCTATGAAGTGTGCGCGTTGTAATGTGCGTTAATAAATTTGATTTTAGATTCTCTCGAACCATCAACTTTAAAGTGTCGCTCTTCAGCCGAGCCGCCACCGCCGCCACCACTCGGCCGGCTCTCGTTTTTATCAGTTTAATGGGCGGGTCGTAATGCAATTTGTGCGACACCCCACCCCACCCCACTCCACCCAACCGCCGCCGACAGCAGCCTGACGCCTGTACCCTGCCTCCTGGGCCGTGCTACCCAAACCAAAAACCCCCTTCCCGGGCAAAGATATGCCTGGGCCGGGCCGTGCCGGGCCGGGCTGCTGTGTAAAGCAATTTTGATAAATTTATGGGGAATACGCTTTCATGATAAGCTAATTAAATTCAATCGCTGTAACCAACTTTGCCAAAAACCGAACCGAAATGCTACTCCAACTCCCCAGCTCCCACCTCCAACCGCCAACCTCCTCTTCCTGGTCCTGGCCACCTCTCAGTGCTGCCGCTCCTCCACCTCCTCCTCCTCCTACTCCCACTCCTCCTGTGTGCCTACTGCCGGCTGGATGTCGGCTTGGTTTGGTTAAAGCTCAACGATTGTTTCCATATCGTTGGGCAAACTAAAGTGAAAAAATTAGCGACAAGCGAGTGGCTTTGGTAATGGCAGAAAAATGAAGAGAAACCCAAGCAGAGAGTGGGCTGGCTGGGCGGGTGAAGCAGGAAAATAATATGGTAATGGAGGTAAAGATGTAAAACTATTCCCCCAAGTCCCCGAACCATTTGTTCTCTGATTAAACACAAGACAAAGAAAAAGTCAATAATGGAAAAACTAGTTCAAACAAATACCAAAGGAAGAAGTTCCAGCAATAAAAACAGTCGGTCATTCATTCGTAGATTTACACTCATTTTTTCTATAGAAGAGCATAATTTATTCAGGGAGCTGTCTGTTTAAGGGATAATTTACTGCATATGCAAACGAATAGTGACGCATTAGGCAGGCATACTCGTACATACATACACTTGAGAAGGAGTTGGCCAGCTGGCCAATTGAAGGAGTAGCAGCGGTTAACTGCCGCAGCAACAGCAGAACAATGTTAATGGCAGGGAGCAATAACAGCAGAACGACGCGTCGTTAACGGCAGATTAACAGCAGTAACAGCAGAACGAGACTAACAGAAGAACAAGACTAACAGCAGATTAACAGCAGTAAAAGCAGAATGAGACTAACAGCAGATCAACAGGAGATCAGATTAGCAGCAGCAGCAGAGAAGGAGAACATCTGTGAGAAATTTTGGAGGGGAGAGGAGACCATCGTTACGTCTACATGTGAAAAAGTACGATGAGTGGGTGATCCATCCCTTAGGACTATTGAGTTGGCTTGTGGTAAGTGAGTTGATTGCAGGTGCCTCCCAGAGCGGGCTACATGAGTTAATATCCCCAAGAAGCAGCAAAGGGGTTTGTTTTGCTACGCAGCCAAATAATCCGTAGATCATAGTCAGTGGTACAGCAGTGGAGTAAATCCATATCACTTATTGTTCGTCATTTATACTGCCCACTGCTTAACTTTGTCATCTGCACGGCAGCAGCCTATGCAGCCGTTCTGCTTCGCCTCTTCATCTCGCGCCTCTCTTTCTTTCCTTTGCCTTGCCATCGCTCTCTCGCTCGTATTAGGGCACGGCAATTCTGCCCGCCTGCCTTTGAAGTCAGTCTGGACCTAGCACTTCTCGCATATCGTAGACCTGATCTTCAATCCGACACAGTCGACCCCGTCTTGAATCGATCAATCGACCCATCGTGAACTCTCTATCAAATCTATCACTTTTCGCTATTTTTGGATACTACATATATAATGAACTACAATGAACTATAATAAACCGTGAATATGTTAACTGCACAATCAAAAGCAATTGCCGCCTTCAGCGTGTGGTTGAGGTGGATGCCATTCAGCTTTGAGTTTATGTTCAGCAGCGAATTTCCGATTACCCACAGGTTGCAGATCCGTTCGAGGGTGACCCGCTTGATGCATTGCGTAAGAATGCCGTACTCCAGTTCGGCTTTCCCTTTCAGATCGTCACAGCATTTGCCAGCATTTGGGACTACCACAATAACCAAATCGTATTGATTTGATTTAAACTGGGGATTTAAAGTGGGGATCCAAGCTCTTGATGCATATCTGCCTTGGGAGCCAGCGACAAATTGACACTGCGACTTTGGATAAGGATCGGGAGAATTAAAGGTAATCAGTAGATTTAGATCTTCCCGCAACTTCAATTTATAATTACTTACCAATTGCTCCAAGTCCCGCATCTTATTTGGCCTATTTGGGGACCTTCTGCTTCGACTCAAAGAAATGAGAGCATTCGATGCGCCACGAACCGTTCCTCCCCACTGAAATCGCCTTATCTCGAAACTGAATCATTGGGGCACTGAGGGTGCGCCTCTGCACCGCACTGAAATCTGTTTGCAGGCGAAGGCCAAAGCGGGAGACGGTCGGGTCGGATCAGAGTTGTGGTTGAAGCAATGAAGCAACTCCATGATCTTGGACTTGCGTGCGTTTGTGGATGAGGATGAGGATGTGGCAGCAATCTTAATCATCGCCGCTGACTGCAGCGTGGCGTCGTTGCGCTGCAATGGAAGTAATCAATAGGGGTAAGAGGTAACTGCAGCGTGGGGCAACTCACATTCACCGACTGCTTTCCCTCAGCGGCACACATTCCAATGGGCAGATAAATGGTTTTCTGTGGCGGCCCAACGTGCAAGCAATGCAGCTTCGGATACTTTAAAATACGGCCACGCGACTTGGAATACTCTGCAACGGTCATCCTCCCTTTATCCGCCACGAATGTTTGTTTGCTGGCCGGCAGCTTGTAGCGCATTGACTTCGTATACCCTCGTGAAACTTTCAAGTGATACTGGCGGCACATAGGCTATGGAAATGCCTTTAATGTGTGCATCTATCTCGGATCGCCTGCTCTCGATATTTGTTTGGGTGCTGGCCCATCTGATAGCGCTCGAAGTACTCGATTATGGGCATCGAGAGTTGGAAGCACTTGTGGGTGATGTCCACATTTACAAATGGTCGATCGCCCAGCACAAACGCCTCAAAACAGACCCAACAAAATCTCCTCGCGATTGCCCAGAAATTGGCCCGGCTCGGATTTCTGAAAGAAACGGCGACCCGAACGTGTTGCCTTGTGGCATGGTGCGACTAGCCCAAACTCCAGACACTGCAGCACTCGCATGGGCTTCTCGTAGATCCTATCCCTCATATAGGTACGAAGGGAGTTTAGGTCGATCTCCGGATCCGCTGTCATCATAATCTCCACCAAGTAATCAGCTCACGGCCATAGCTATCGAATACACTGACCTGCTCGCCCTGGGATCGGCAGTTGAGCTTCCCCGCAGAGTAGCACGAGGCACGTCCATCGAAGGCCGCCACAGCATTGCCCAAATACTGTGCTCGATGTTTCCCAAAGGCTTCCCGGTGGAACTGCTTGGGCAGTTCCTGTGTGAATTTGACATCATAATGGTATGCAACCGCCGGCATCCTATCCACATTCACTTGCTGACTGCAATAGTTGACTGCAATCTCACCCATCTTGCCCAGAGTTCCGCGCTTAAGGGGCTTGACAGCTGGGTTGGGGCGGGGGCACGGTCACCGGACGAAGGAGATCTCCTGGTCCCAGTTCTGGCTGCAGTTCGACGCATTGCAAAGCCTCGGCTATGACCGCGAGATCGGGAAATTGTTTCTTCTACTTGTAATTTTGTACTTTCGGCATATTGTCGGACGTTTGCTTATTTACAAAATGTATCAAAGATTTATAAGAAATATATTGAAATATTTTTTATTTGAATTGAATCAAGCTTCGTGTCCAGCTGACAACAGCTGAACAATATTAACAGAAGCCTTAACAGAAGCACGAGCAGATAACAGCAGAACAACAGCAGAGAAACGGCTAAGCAGATAACAGCAAAACAATATTAACATAAGCAATAACAGCAGCCACTGCAGAATGAGAGCAGCACCAGAGAAGAAGAGGAACAGCAGACAGGACAGGACAGTCGTAAAAGGAGAATCGTAGCAGCCGTCCACCCATAATATCAACAGCATCCGCAGAAACCAGCCGAAATCGAGCTGATGGTTGATTTATTATTTTGATCTGCCAAGCTAAGAATTTTCCAAGCTCCAAGCTCTACTCTAGGAAATAGTCTATAATCGTTTCCATTGCCAGGAGTTGTTAAATATAATGCACATATGTGGTAGAAAACTGCAAATAGTGGGGTAACTTAATTTCTTCTGTGGTTCACAGCATGGAGGAACAACAAAAACAGAGATTTCCGCTGAAGGCTAAACACTGCCAATTAGTTCCAACTAATTTAACCCGATCCAAATTTTCGGTTGAAATGAAAAACATATTCGCTGTCGCGCTGAGCAGCGCAGCGAATGGGTTGCATGTACATGGGGGGCGTGGTCGGAGGGGGTATGGGGCATATTCGTTGACGATTTGGATAAGCATTGTGTAAATTTTGTGGGAAACATGCGCCATTAACATAATTATAATTAGGCCTGACAAGCGAATTAAATTCAATTTTCATTATTTTTAATGAAGAATGCAGGAAAAAGCACACAAATACCAACCACTGCAGTGGAGAGCAGCAGCAGATAGCCTCCCCGCCGGCAGAGAGGGCAGAAAGGGGCTGGTACTATGGCTGGAAAGGGGTGGTTGAGGGGGTGTCATGAAAAAACACAACCGCATCAACATATTTATTGCATTTGGTCGGGAATCGGGATTGTGTCTTGTTGCATATGTTTGGGCTTTCATGCGAGAGGCTGATTTGCATATTAAATTCCAAACATAAGGATAACGATGATAAATCGATCCTAATGTCAACGGGGAGGCAACTGAGACTGGGACTGGGACTGGGACTGGCACTGGGAGTGGTGGAACTGAAACAAATGCCAGAGATTACCAATGCAAGTAAAAGTTTTCGAAATATTATTCACAATTAATTTTCAGAAATGGTCAAACTACACAAACATCGAAGAGTGTTTGTGTTGTGATGGGGAACAGTTCTTCTCCTTGGTTTTGGTGTAGCGCTGTGTCGAGCGTTACGGCTTTGGATCCTCTTTCGTGTGGAGCAGCAACTGCTTGATCTCTTCGTTCTCGGCGACCTGCATGTAGGTCTCGCCATTGGGCGTCAGCACGGTCCGATTGGCGCCCATCTTGAGCAGGCACTCCACGCAGCTGGTGTGCCCCTCCCAGATGGCGGCCAGCAGCGGTGTGATGCCGTATTTGTCCTTCAGGTCCACATCGGCCCCCATGCGAACGAAGAACTGCAACAGCTTCAGGTGGCCAAAGTCGGCGGCATAGTGAATGGGATAACGCATGCCCAATCGGGCATTCACGTCGTAGTAGTTGTTCACGAATAGAGACTCCACCTCATCGTGGGCCCCGTTCTTGATGCTCCACACGATATCTTCAATCTTGCGTTTCTCAGACATTTCTCGCTGTCGATTTGTCTCGTTACATCACGTGAAAGCACTCGTTGGCTCTCGTTAGCTCTACTCGCTCGTTCGTGATAGACTCGCTCTGCTGCGCTCCACCTGTGTGTTCAGTGACCAATCATCAGTTGTGTTGTTGAATACTGGAACTTTAACTGGGATTCTGTTATTTCTGTTATTATTTTGAACTTAATTTTGCAGCCTACTCCACAGTGACTTTTCCTCTATTTATTTGAGCAGTTTCCAGTTTCCATGGAACTGTCACAGGTCTCAGCTAACAAAACTCAATGTTGTGGCAGTTTTAGTTTTATATTTTTCGTCATCACACGCACAGCTTCTGGCAAATCATAAAATTCGAATAACATTAAAAAACATCACTCCGATTTCTGGTTTGTGCAACGAGTGAAAACAAAATTTACACCTACATTTTGGAGGTGGCGGCTTAGTCTGTCTGTGTAAAATATTCCCCTGGTATTCAGTCTATCCATTATACTGAGGCATTCCTTTATTTTCTTTTGCCCCAGAAGAGTTTCCGTACACCTTAAAGATGTCCATGTCGTCGCGGTACACAACAATTGAGCGAGCTTCGTTCCGGTATCGCCTTAAGTTGGAATTCGAGGATATTAAGCTGCAACGCATAATGGCCGAAAGGACGTACGTACATGTGCACATGGGAACCTCTCTTTTATTTCGTCATTTATTTGCAGCAAGGAGAAGCTGAGGCAAGAGCTACTCAACGAGGAGACACTGCGTTGGTATCATTTCAAGAATAAAATTGAAAATCAGCGGGAAATCGCACGCATGCGGTATGGAAATATTCCAGAGGACATGGTCCGCTATCTGAAGCCGAAGGACGAGTACGAGCGTCAGCTGGAGAACGCCAAGGAGGAGTATGTATCGATAGCCATCGAATACGCTTCCAATTGGAATTGCACCATAATACGAGTATTCCTCCTCCCACCATTCAGGGCCGAGTTGGAGTTGGAGGAGCAACGTCTATACATGGCAGCGACCACCATGCCACTGCCAGATGTAGATAAATATTTGGGGGCAATGGAGGAAATTCCAACAACATCTCAAAATAGCGACACGGAAAGAGAAGAAACCCCCCGATACGGTCTATTTGTGCCCGGGCACCAGAACTCCAGTAAACATTCAGACAAGTCTAAGAAGTAATCAAAGTCCTTTCCAGCGCCCACTCATCTCCTATCTCCTGGCTTAAAGCTCTGCCTCATACCAAAACAAAGAGAAAAACATATACTGCAATGAAACCTCAAATCAAAATACATCATATGTTACAAATACTAGTTAATACAATTTTAAATTGACAAAAAAAATAAACCACTTTGGGGCTTAATTGCTGCTACAAAATATTTGATGTTGATCAACTTTCGTGGAGTTCTGAAATGGAGTTCTGTGGCGAGATTTGAAGAAGGACCAGTCCCAGTCCCTGGTTAATATCTGGATTAAAGTGCTGCCTCCATCCATTGCAAATAAATCAAATACAATAACAAAAAAACATTAATCTGTGCTGCGTGTATTCTATTCTCTTCTATAGGCGGATGGATCACTCGGAACATACGTTTTTGCCGCTATTCCATTTATCGATGGTAACCCACAAATATTTGACAGTTGTCAGGTGCGTCTGCTGCTGCTGTTATTTTTATTTTTATTTTATTTTTTGTGTTGTGTTAACCCTTCGTTAACCCCATACGCATGTCGGGCCAGCTGGTTCTGTCCTATTCATACATACATATACATATATATATATATACATACATACACACACACATATGTACACACGTACGTATCCTGCCCACCGCATGGCCTTCTCCCTCGTCCTCGTACTCGTCCTTCGATCCAGCGTTCCAGCGTTCCAGCGTGCCAGCGTCCCAGGCTGCGTCCTACGCGCCAGACGCAATTTGTATGCAAATTTCCATGAGAATCTCAACACATGCAAAAACAACAACCACACAAAGGATACACAGAAGCAGCGCAGCAGCAGCAGTAGCAAAAAATTGACTGAGCGTGAATGCAATGGCGGCAGGGGGCATATAGAGAGAGAGACAGGGAGAGAGTGTGAGTGGGTGTGGGGGTAGAGATTGGGCAACCAATTGGTTACAAATACATAATAAGTAATGGCCAAAAGTGAGGGGAGGAGAGACCCAAAACCCACATCCCACACCCCACACCCCACACCCCACACCTCAAAAGTGAAAACGTAAAGCGTTGTGCAACACTTGAAAATCGGTGACCGCCTTCGCTGAAGCTGAACAAATTGAGAAGCGCCTGCTACTCGTAAAGGACACTCATTCACATTTGCATATACTCGCACGTGTGATAGTGGAACTGGTATCAGGCAGTGAAATACTCCTGCCAAAAGCCCTTCTTACGTATATTACGCGCATCTAGTGGTGAGGAGGCAGCGAATGTTCTGTTGCATCCCTAAGACCTGTTGCTGCATATCATCCATCATTTTTTCCTTGCTTCGGTTGGTTCTTTCGGTTCATTAACTGCACAAGAAATGCAATACCCTAGCCAGATGTCTGTTGCTGCTGCTGTTGTTACTGGTAGGCCTAGCAGCCAGTCTCTCCTGCTGATGCTGCTGCTCTCTCAGCAGTTCCTGGTGTCCATTATTGCTCCTGGAGCTAGTGTCTTTATTGCCAGATGGTGGGACCAAAGCCTCTGTAAAATGTCAGACGTGAATGGGCGGGATTTCCCTTCCTTTGGGAGGGACTGTTGGGCGAACAATTAGCACCGATTTCTTGTCCGTTTGCCTATGGGAAATTTGTAAAGCGAATCCGCGCTCTCGTGGAAAATTCCTACCGTAGGCGAATTAAATGCGAACGATATTTGTATTGGGCTTTCTAGCCACACAATCCCAAAAAACCAAACACACACACACACACACACAAGGCACAGCACATCACAATAAAAGTAATGTAAAGGAGCGGAAATAAAAATAAAAATAAAATTAACTTCAATTGTTCTGCTCTTCTCACACTAGAGATACGAGTAGTGTGCTATTTGGATGGGATGGGATGGCTGTTTGGTGGTTGGGGGGTTTGGGTCTGGTCTGAGGTCTGAGGGCTCTGTGTGGGATACGTGCCACACCGCTCCCGCTCGCACTCCCACTGCCAGCCGAGAGGGGGCAGCATACCAAAGCCACTTTCTATGCAAATTTTTATGTGTTAAATGCATTTTGTTGGATTTAACATTCTCGCTGATTTTTTGGTTTACATTTTTGCATATAAATGAAGGCAAACTTTGCTTTGGTTTTTGGGCACACAACGAATAAAAGAGGCGTGGCCCCACACAGAGTGGCGGAGAGAGAGAGAGAGAGGGAGAGCGAGAGGGGAGAGACACACAGACACACAAATTAGAGGATTAAGTAGCATGAATGCTGTACTGTACTGTGCTCTCCTTCCTTTGGATTTGGCAGAGCTCCTTCTACTTTGGTGCCTGGGATCCATTGTCTCAGAAGTAGCAGCAGCAGTGGCAGCAGCAGTGGCAGCAGTGGCAGTGGCAGCGGCGAGACAATTACGCTAATTCGCCTGAAATTGTTTTGCATTTTGCCTCGCTCGCTGCCAGTACCAGCACTCCTATTGCCTGCTGCTCACTCTCTCTCTCTGTCTTTCTTTCTGTCTTTCTGGCAATGACAATGACTGCAACAGCATGTGTGTGAGAGTGTGTGTGAGTGTGTGTGTGTGTGTGTGTGAGAAGAGCAGAATCTTTTCATCGCTTGTTTAAACAGTTAAATTTGATTGCGCTGTAAATAAGAGACAGAGAGAGAGAGAGAGAGAGAGCGAGAGAGCACCAGCCGCAGCCACTGACAGCCACTGCCTGAGGGAAATGTCAGCTGAAACCCGTTATTAGACTCACACCAAAACGAAACGAAACGAAAAGAAACGAATCTTAAACCAAAGTTTACATAATAGTGAGACAATTTCCCATAGCACACCAGCAGCAGCAGCAGCAGCAGCAGCGGCAGCAGCAGCATCCCATTCCATCCCAACAAATGTCCAGCAGTAAATCTCGACTTTCTGCCCAGTCTAATTAAAAGATAAGAAATTGGAGCAAGGCTGAATGAGGAATGAACCAGAGAGAATGCAGATGGAGATGAAAATGTACATGTACATACATAGATGTAGATGTAGATGTAGGTGTACGAGTACGAGTACGAGTACGAGTGGATGTAGATGAACATAAAGATGGAGGATGAAGGAATAACAATGGATTGATAAGTAATGGGGTCCCTAAGGATTCCTTTAGGCTTTTATTTGCTATTCAAGTGCCCCCAAAAACTTTCAAATTCATCAATATTACCTACATATATTATTATGTAAAATCAAAAGTAATTTCAGCAACAAAAAGCTCTGATCTTTGAAGTCAAAATAAAAGCAATTTTCGAAGCTTAATGATTTTTAACTAAACCTGAAAAAATATATTAAATTGATTTAATGTATGGGCTTTGCGCCTTTTTTTAGCTTTTAGTTTCCATATAGCCTTCCAATTTTGAATTAAAGCTACTCAAAATTCAGCTTAAATGTGTGAAGGGGAAGGGAAGGAAATTCAGCTTGTGAGTCTCGTGGGTCAATTTGTATTATTTTACACGGAGTTGCACATATGCACATATTAGGTTCCGTTCCTTGGCTTGTCTACTTAATTAGCTATGATATCGATTAATTTTAGCTTTACAAATTAGCTTAATTCATTCCCATAAAGTCTGCTCCGTTCTATAGTTTATCTGCCAACCATTTAACTTAATTTTATTTTATTTATTTCATTCCTAATGAAATTCCCACGCTACACCTGTCCTGTCTGCTTCAGAAATGTACCATGAAATTTCACAACAACAAAACAAATCCATGAAAAATAGAAAGAAAACGAGAAGGAACGTGTGAGTCGCTTCTGGGGACGCGACTCTCATACCCGTACTCAGTCAGTATATACATTTTTGAGCTCATGATTTTTAAGAATTTAGAAAAAAAAAATTTTACATTTTACATTTTTTTGCTACATATGATATCTAGATCTACATATACAATGTATATTCTACACTAACATGTAGATTGTACATGTACCATTTATATTCTACATCTCCTCCGCTAGGGGTTGCCGCGCACTGAACGCGGCAGAATGTGCGAGCGAGAAGGAAAGAGATGCGTTGTCGTGGGTGGGAGGGGGAGGGGAAGCAACTGAAAATTAATTTCTTCATTCTGGCTATAATTATGATCTGATCTAGTTCATATTTGGCAATCTGGTAGATATGGGCATCTCTACGATACTGCGTTTAGTTTTATCGTATCTTTAAATTGTGCCTGCCACAGATTTTCGTCCTTTGTGAGGGCGGAAGGGGGCGGGGGAATCTGAATACACTTGAGCAGGTGATATCACATAAGTCTGGAAACCAAATTTGGTTTCGCTAGCCTTATAGCTCTGAGATCCAGGCGCTCATCGACGACGGACAGACGGACGGACGGACGGACGGACGACGGACGGACGGACGGACAGACAGACATGGCTATAACGACTCGGCTATTGATGCTGATCAGAATATATATACTTTATGGGTCGGAAAATTTTCCTCTCTGCGTTACACACATCCACTTTTACCACAAATCTAATATACCCCTTAACTCTTTTTTGAGTACGGGTATAAAAACCCACCTTAAAAATAACAGAAAGATTTCCCTCGCCACCCACCTGACCCAGTCGTTTTTAAGTATAAATGAGGGACAAAAAAATGCAAAAAACAATTCAGTAGAGTTTTCCCCTAAAAATTCTCCTCCTCGACCGTTCCAGGGTTGGGCTGTGGGGTGGGGGGCATTTCCCACTCGACTTTCTCATAAATAAACATCACAATTATCATAGGTAAACAAGCAAATAAATACAGAGGCGGAAAGAGCACACGGAAAATGAAAAGCAACAATTCAATTTCCGTGGCTTTTCATGGTCTCCTGTTTACATGGGACCCCATGCCAATAACCATAACCATACCATGACATAGCCATAGCCATAGCCATAGCCATAGCCATAGCCTTCACCATCCATTTCGAGGCACTTTCCACTTCCACTTTCCACTTCAACTCGAGCTGCTGCCATTCACCATCGAAACCATCCATTCATCGAGCCAGCGAACGAGCGAACGAGCGAACGAGCGAGCGAATATTCATTGAGAAGTTTCGTGTCGACAACTTTAAGTTTGAATGCTTGCTGCTCGTTCACTTGCAGTTTATTGCTTAAAATTCATAATGATAATAATAATAGGAGTAGTAATAGTGCGTTCTGCACTAATTGCAACGGCAACAACGACAGCGAGAACGAGAACGAGAAGAGCAAGAGCAGCAAGAGCTAGAGCAAGAGCTGGAGCAAGAGCATCCCAAACACTTGAGTTGTTCACTTGTGCACTCGGCAATTGTTGGGCGAATGGCAGATTGGCCGAATGGCAGAATGACAGAAGGATGCAGCAAGAAAGGACCTGGCATAGTAGCAGGATAAGGGCAGCAGCAGCAGGAGGAGGAGTCGGAGCAGAGCAGAACAGAACGGGGCAGGAACAGGGCGTCACTTAAGTCAAAGTGAGAGAAACTTTTCAGCGCCATTCGAATGGGCAACCAGATAGGAAATACCCAGAGAAACGTGAGCAGAAGGACGGTACGGTACGGTACGGTAGGGCGAGGTAGGGCGAGGATATGCTATGCCCATTCATTCATTCATTCATTCGTTCATTCAACCATTTTGCCGCTTGCATTGAGGCAAAATTGTTCTACAAAGATACGAGTAACGAGAATAGAGTCAACTAGATAGGACGTGGCAAGGATATCGCAGAAGCAGAAGCAGGAGAAGAAGTAGAAGGAGAAGCACACACACAAACACACAGCCAAAACACTCGCATACCCATTCACATCTCGAGTGCACTTCATTGCTGTCGCATCTACCCAATCCTCTGTGCTCTGTGCTCTGAGCTCCATCCTCCATCCTGTACCCGTCGCTGCCAACAAGCTCCAAGGATGTGCAGCCAGAGACTCGCCACCACCCCACAGACAGGACAGACAGGATCCATTCCAGCCAGTGCCTGGCTGAACGCTGTGCGCCGAGTGCTGCGGGCGCTGCTTAACTTTAACTTGAACTCTAAAATAACAACCTTCCGTTGTTTTTGGCTTGTTCAGTTTTCGTATAATTTCCTTGCAGGTATTTTCATGGCCCTACCTCCCCCCTCCGCGCCACATACAAAAGCTGTGACAGCTGAGGAGGGCAGCAAGGAAAATGGAGGGGGAGCAGGACAGGACATTGACAACGGTTGACGAGCAACAGCCTAGAAGGCACATTCACATTCTCCCAATCCAAGCCAACGCAACGCAACGGAAAGACTGCTTGGACTGCTTTGACAGCTTGGACTGCTTGGCCTGCTTTGATTGCTTGGATGGCTTCGACTGCTTGCACTGCCAGATGAGTGAGTGAATGAGCACATCTGGCTGAGAATCGTCAGGAAGTGGATCAATAAATGATCAGAGGGAAGGAAATGAGCAAAGAATGCTTGGGCAAATGGCTGAGTGTCCACTGAGTAGAGTCCAAGTAGTAGTTTGAGCCGTAAATGAATCACCAAGTGGATGCACATTTTAGATGCCAGAAGATGCCAATCATTGAATGTTGAATATTTTGAAGGATCTTCTCTGCTCTCCTCTCCTCTCCTCCATGGAATATAGTCCCCTGATTATACGAGCATGTACAATGTAATTTACACAACACCCGCCGCCCATTGTAGGGGCGTTTAATGAATGCATTCAGTGATTTATCCAATGGCAGGGCACTGCCTCTGCCTCTGCCTGCCATCGCAAATGCAGCAACATCCGTTTGAATGCCTCATCAGCGACTGAATGATTGTCTGAATGAATGAATGAATGAATGAACGAATGAATGAATGATTTGCCATGCACATGCACATCCATGGCTAATCAGATCTGGTTAGGCCAGATGGCTAGGGGTAGCCGCCACTCCCACTGATTCGATCAATCAGAGCACTCAATTACTCATTCCCAGGACTCATTACACTTGATGAGTGTTTGGCATTCAGTCGCTTGCCGGCTGCTTGTATCGTTGGCGGGGGCGTCGGCGTCAGCGGCGGCGGCGGCAGCGGGTGCTTTGTGCTTATCTTTCTGCTGCTCTTCCCCTGCCTCTGCCACAGCCCCTGGCCAACTGTTACTTGCCAGTTAGGCCCCCTGACCTCTGCCACTGCCACTGCCCCTCTGTCCGCCTCCTTTCAATGAAAACGAACGAGGCAAGGAACTGCAAATGCTACTACGGTCTCTCGCTCTCTCTCGCTCTCTCTTGCTGTACCTCTGTTTGCCCTGCAGCAACTTTTCAGCTGCCATCACCTCCTGCCTGTCTGCCTGTCTGCCTGCCTGCCTTCCATCCTGCCATCCTGCCACCTGTGCCACGCTTTGGGGCATTATCATCATCAGACGACGGTGTGCGCTGTAAGTGCTGGGAATGCTTCTGCTTCTTCTGCTTCTTCTGCTGCTGCTGCTTCTACTCGTATCTTCTGATGCTGCTGCTGCTGCTGGTGCTGCCAACCTCTGTGTATGTTGTCATAATAGCATGTGCCACGCCTTCCCAAGCATTTGCCAGGGGCGGTCTATAATAAAAATAACAACTTAACTAAGTAGACAATGCTGTACCTCGCTCCCTCTCTTTGTCTCCCTACCTCTCCCTTTCTGTGTGTGCAGGCAGTCATCAGCCAGTTGTTGTCAAACTGTAAGCAGCTTTTGTGCATCAGAAGAGGCAGAAGGAGAAGCAGCAGCAGCAGCAGCAGCAATATAAATGCAACACAAACTGAAACAGAACAACAAATCGAAGAGAAGAGAAGAGTAGAGTAGAGTAGAGTAGAAGGGACTAACTACAGCAATCGAGTACTGCACATACACTCGCAGATATCGGATAATTATCCGGCATTTGGCATTTAGTTGCAGCAATTTGTAGGCATAATTTCCATTCATTTAGCTACGATAGACTATTTTGTTGGACCTCTCGCGGTGCTTGGCGATGCCTGCGATCACCATGTACACGTCCATGGGGCAGAGCTTGGGGGCTTGGCGCGATTTGATCCGAGTGGAGATGACCTTCTTGGGCTTCTTTCGACGCGTTTCATCCTTGTCCTTCTCGTCCTCGTTCCTCTCCTTCTTGAAGGTCTTCTTCTTGGTAGTAAACGAAAGGCCCGTGTCCAGCCGCTTCTGGCCATAGTTCCTCTGTACAGGCAGCAGAACGGCTGTGTCCGTGCAACCAGGAAAACGCATGATCAAAACTGATTGCAAGAAATTCACGCAAAAATACTCAAATATATCGATTAGTTTCTGCTGAAATTTATCCGGCGCCTTGCCGCTGCGCTGCACCATCTGAAACATCGTTGATTGGTGTTGTGGGGGATGGGAATGCAAGATTTTAGTTCAAATTACAGAATTACGAGCAAAATTTGTTCTGAAATTGAAAGCTCTGCCTACTGCTCACGGCCGAGCAGCTCGCTGTCATTGCTGGCATTGCAACTGGCAGCCGATTGGCATGAACAGCATTCGATCCCTCCTCTTCAAGGGTATTCCAAAAGAACAACAGACCAACCACAGGTGCATAAAGGAGGTGCATAACCCCCCACCCCCCTCGTTCCACCCGTTAAGCTGTGCAGTCAACGGTTGTCGTTGTTTTGTGTTTCGGCAACGCTCGAAAGTTTCCTTTTATCTAAGATGAATAATCTAGAAGCGCAGAGTCCGCACAGTGGCTTCTGGCCATCCCCATCAGCACCTAACGCTGCCCCTGCCCCTGCCCCTGCCCATCCCCATCCCCATCCCACCCAACAAGCATTTGATGAGTCCAGCAAACCAAGGGTTGGGGCAGGGGAAACCGCAGCAGCAGCAGCAGCAGCCACAAGCGTCGCACCTTTGCATTTTTATTGTGGCTTCTGATATCCCCTGCTGGCTGTCCATCCGCTGCTCGGAGGACGTGCTCAGGGGAGTGCCCGACTTGACCATGATAAGGCTACCCCGCAGTGCCCCAGTAGTCAGTGATTGCAGGACACAATTTACATCTTTTAATGTATAGGAAATCAGGCAGATTCTGCACAGAATATTAGCTATGGCAACGGAATACCTGTACCCGGAACACTGCGGATTGCTGAAGGTGTAATCGAGGAATAGAAGGAAAGCAGCACTGGATGGGCTTTCACTCACCATACTCACACTTTTATGAACCTTCTCGCTAAGCAGTAGCCCATGGGTCGACTCCCTACACTTTCTCTCTCATTCTCGGGTAAAGCTCCCTCACCATCACCTGCGCGCTTACCCATTACCGATTGTTCTGCTGTTCCCTGTTGTTGTTTTGTTGCGGCTTCTGTTCTTCTGTTCTGTTCTGCAGAGGAGGACACGGAGACACGGAGACACGGAGACAGAGGCGATAATCCAGGAGCATCTGTAGCTGTGTAACTCTGGACTGCCTGCCTGGCTGCCTGGCTGCCTGCCTGCCGCTGGCCAAATGCTTAATCCTTGTGCGGAAAAAGCGTTACGCAGCAAAGTTGGGCCTGTCCTCCCCCCACAGCCTCTCTCGCTCTCTCTCTCTCTCTCTCTCTTTCTTCTGCCTCTGCTCCTGCCCTGTGTGCTTCCTTCTTGTTGCTGTTTAGTTAACTCAATAAACGCAAGTGGCTAGAGGGGGTCGGGCGTGGGACGTGGGTGTGGGTGTGGGTGTGGGTGGGGGGCGTGGGGCGTGGGGCGTGCGGTGCAGGCGATAAAATAATCTCTTTCTCTCCATCTTTCTCGCTCTGTTATGCTGTCTCTGTCTCCTCACCGCTTAGAGAAAAAGTGCTGACATTTGCGCAACAATTTTCTCATGCTCATTTACTTGTTTACGTTATTTTCTCATTGTCGCTGGACTTGGTGGCTCTACTCTGCTCTGCTCTGCTCTGCTTGTTGGCTCTTCAAGTGAGTGTCACACACTCTACCAGGAGCTGGGTCCAACGACTTTGATCAGATGCTGAGTCCAGCGAAGAGAGTAGAGAGAGCAAGCGGGGAGCATCATACCACGATTATAAAACCATTTAAATATATGGAAAATCGGTTCATCTCCGCTACAAACTGAACGCAAAAATTAAACAAAAATATCAGTTGGAGGGACTGCAGATCTGCAGATCGATGTATCTGTCTCCCAACTCCAGTCTCCAGTCTCCAATTCACAATTTGCTTTGAATTTATATTTTATCTCCCAGGTATCTGCAGAGGGTATCTCCAGTGTTGGATTGGACTTTCTTTTGTTATTTTTGGTGCTTGTTGCTGGTGGTGCTGCTGGTTGTTGTTGCTTTTGACAATTACACAAAAAACTGTTGGCATTTACCACAAGCATACGGCCAGAGTCAGTCAGCAGAGCACCCGGGGGCAGACAGGCAGGCAGGGAGGCAGGCAGGCAGGGAGGCAGACAGGGGAGACAGGGGCTAACCAAGGTTTGAATAGATGAAAATCGTTGGGTAGACCAGAGATACTGAGATACTGAGATACTGGGGCGAGTAGAGCTGAGAGATGAGAGGACAGTTTCATGTCAACAGAAATTGTTCTGATTCTGGTACTGGTTCTAGTAGCAGTGCCAGGGCCAGGGCCAGTTCCAGTGCCAGGGAAATGGCCAGCCAGCTCAGCACTTTTTGCTCGTAAAAGGATAGCTCCAGCTCCAGCCCCATGCCCCATGCCGCAGCCCCATCAGAATGCCGCCTATCCATTAAAACGTTAAAAGCTTCTTGAGAACGCGTAAAAACTATTTGGCTATCTCCCCACACTCCCCACACTCCCCACACTCCCCACACTCCCCAATCGCCTCTTCAACTGCTTCTTGGCGGGAGTTGTAGCTCCTCTGGCTCCTGATGCGTAACATCATTAAAACTTGAATAATCAGCCCATCTAGCCCACTCTATCCACCATCCACTATACCTCTATACACCCGACTGTCTCTCTGTCTCTGGTTATATAGAAACAAGCGAAGGAACAACAACAAAGTAATTCACTTTTCCGTTTGCAATTTGGTGCGATTCCTCTTGTTTTTTTTTTTTTTATTCGGAACGGGAACTGGAATCGGGGCAGTGGGGAGGGCTGGAATGGGGTTTATTTTGTTTGTGTGTCTGGGGCCAAGGAAACAAGTTTCGGAATTGGGTTAGAAGACAACAGCAGCAGCAGGAGCACAAGCAGCAGCAGCAGCAGAAGGATGAGGAGTAGGAAATGTGAATACAAGTGAGTGTTGGCAATACAGAAACGGAATAAACATGGAAACGGGAACAGAAGTTGGCAGAGAAAATACCAAAGGAAATATGAATTTTGAGTGCCACGAGGACAGGCAGACAGAAGCAACCAGAAAATGCGAATGCCGATCAGCAAAGTGAAACAGAAACAGAAACAGAAACAGAGTGGAGGAGCACAAGCAGTAAGGAAATAATGCCCAATAAATGATTGAACATTGCACAATAATCTCGAAGGAAGGGACTAACCGAACCCCATTCAAAAACTCTAAGCAAAAACAATTAATAAGTGAATAATTACGAGGTACTCATCGTACGAGTATCAGCAATGTTTGAAGGAATGTTTTCCAGAGGGCCAAAAATTCAATCCAAACTTGAATATGGAATATTCATCAATGCAAATAAGTGAGTACGAGTGAATACGTTCAAGTGGCTGATGGCTGAGGGCTAATGGGTCTGTTTAGGCAATTGAATCAAATGAAATGCGCCAAAATTTCCATTCGAATAAATTTGATTATTCAATACATGAAGGTCGCAAAAAAGGGCAAGCAAAGTGCGGAAATGCGGAAATAAATATGAATATTCATGGCGATGAAAATGAAAAATTTATAAGCGATAAACGAAAGCACAGACCCCTGCAGAGATGAGTTGGTTGTTGCCAATCGATTGGCCATCGATAAACAGGTCTTACTCTGTGTGGGCGGGGGAGGGGGAGGGGTATGTGCCGATTGGGGTGGATGGGGGAAACCGGAAATGATTGCCGAATGGCAAGTAAACAAAATAATTTATCATTTCGACGGAAGTTCTCGCCCTGGAAGATGTCTAAAGAGGAAAACTCCCCCCTCCATCCATCCCCTTTCACTAAGTCCCTCAGCCAGACAGAGAGAGAGAGAGCCAGAGAGGGAGAGAGGGAGAGAGGGAGACAGAGAGTGAGTATGTGGGTGAAGAAATGTGGCAGTGCAGGCGAAACTTTGGCGCAAACAAAATTAACGGTAATAACTTGGACTTTTGGCCGAAAAAAAAACGAAGAAAAAAAAAAGGAAAATGCTTTCCCTGCATTTGCATGTGTGTGTGTGTGTGTCGGTGTGCGTGTGTGGCCATCCAGGGTTGCCACGTTTTGCGTTGAGCAAATAACCATAATGAAGTTTGCAAAGTTTTTTGACACATGCAACACTCCCCCCTCCCCCACCATCGGCCCACCCAGAAGCAAAAGGCGAGCACAAGTTACGGGAGGGGGTGTGGGCTGGTGAGTCCACGTAAGGGTTCTGGTTCTGGTTCTGGTTCTTGTGGAGGCCTTTGGCCTCCCCTGCATTTCGGCCATTGCCAAAGTGTTTTGGCCGCGCTTTGGCCAAAACGACAAGCAAATATTTGCCAAGTGGCAAACAAAACTTGGACCAAGGACCACCCCCCCCGAAACCCTGATGCCAGACCACCACCCGTTCAAGGACTGAGAACTGTGAGCTGAGAACCCTGCTGAGCTCAACGATTTTGCAATGGGCCCCCCTCCCCTTCCGACAGCTTGTTTTTTACCCCAGCGAAAATATTATTTTTATTAATGCTCGTCTGGACTTTGCTCCTGGATGACGACGCCGCCGACGACGACGCGACGATGAGGACGACGATGAGGACAATGATGACGGCGTCGTCATCTGGGGTGAAAATGTGTTTTATATTTGACAAATAAACGCAAACGAAAAGCAACAAAAAATGAGAAGGCCAGAGCATGGGTGAACGGGGGAAGGGAAGGGGAGCGAAAAGTATTGGGTGCAAAGTTTTCCTTTCGTTATTCTATTTTTTTTTATTTTTTTTTGTTTGCTTCTGCCGCTGCCGCTGCCGTCGCCGCCGCAGGAAGCGGAAATCGTGCGTGTAATTGAACGGACATTGAACGAAAACTTTCGGCGAAAGGTTGCGACGCCTTGGCCTCGTCCCCGTCCCCGTCCCGGGCTGGCCTAGTGGGGACTGGGGCGGTCAGTAGGTGGTCCACAGATGTGTTTCAGTGTGCTGTGGGGCTGATGGGCACAAAGTGCCCGTAGGAGAGGTCACCATTTGTGGTCATTTTTACGGGCGCTGTAAAAACAAAAAAGGCATTGAGCAGCATCGACAAATAGCTGCGAAACGAATACAAATAAATATCCAGCAGATACTTGTGCGCTGGCAGATACATTTTGTACTTTTATGCTGCTGCCATATTTTTTATTTTTATGACTCACGGGCGGTGGGTCGTTGCTGCAGGGCAGGGGACAGGGACAGGGACAGGCATTATCCTGCAGAAGTGTCCAGCAGCTGGTTCGCAGATCGTTTTAGGGAACGAGCGGCGTGGAATGGGATGGAGCTTGGAGCACCAGCTGATGGATTTGCAGGAAGAAAAGACAATAGCAGAGGCAGCATATGGTTTGATGAGTATTGGAGCTGCTCTGTGGCAAGTTTCTCTGTGCTCACAGATGATCGCCTGGGGCCAGTAGTTCCCATAGTTCCCATAGTTCCCATAATTCAATTAAGTAAGTGCACAAAAGTCAACCATTTCAAAGCATACATATGTACGCATAGATAAGCAGCAGCCGTCAAGCCCAATCCCACTCCCATTCCCACTCCGAATTCAGCTTTGAAGTCATTTCAATACCCAGCTGCCGGAGCACGTAGCAAAGCGTTTACTTCGCTGCCGAAAGCCCATCCCGTATGCCGGATCCAGTACTCAGTGCTCAGTGCTCAGTATCCAGGATCCATCCATCTGTCAGCTGTTGCTGTTGTTGTTGTTGTTTTTTTTTTGCCGTGGGCGCCGCGACTGCTCAATTAACACAATGACAGCGGTACATTGAGAGAGGATAAGGAGGAGGAGACGCACCCGAGGGCAGAAGCAAAAGGCAAAGGCAAATGTCAAAAGTGTTTTCTAATTTGCGCAACACTCAAAATATACACACAGATGGAGAACAAGAGTAACAAGGGGGGCAGGCGGTTGGGTAACAATAACGACAAAGGCACCAAATAAAGCCAAAATGTATTTAACAAAGTGACACAAAACCAGACAAAAAAAAATATATGCATATATATTCACAGCTGAAGGAAAATAAGTTTCCTGCCATGCCCCCCCCAGCCCCCCACCCACACGCCCCCAGCACACAGCTCGGCTTCTAAGCTTGGCGACTGTACAAAAATGTTTAATTTATCAAATGTCAACGCCTAAAAGACGGCAACATTTGTCGTCGTCAATGACAATGATGATGACTACAGAGCGAGAGCGACAGAGAGACAGCGACGCCGTCAGACGTTGACGCTGTTAATACCCTGCCCCACTGGCCCCCTGGCCCCTGGCCCACACACCCTGCTATGCCCCATCCACCCACAGCTCTGCTGCTGGGCCTGCGGCAATGTTTTTTGAAAAATGAACGTAGATTTCCCCATACGGTATTATTTATTGCAGCCATCTTCCTCTTCCTCCCATGCCATGCCAAAAGTTGTACATTTGTTTAATGAATTTGACGAATTGTGAATTGTCCTGGCAGATGTTCTGCCTTTAATTGTGGTGTAGCGTAGCATACTGCCAGGGAGGCCCAGCGATCCGTCAACCAAGACTCGTCGATTGGGAGGATGCATCTAACAGCTGCGAGTATCACAGATCTTAGGTCAAACTTGGATATTCGAGGGTGATTTACCTGCTGCCTAGTGGTGGCTTAGTGCCTTGGCCTTATTATTTATTACAGTGTGCAGATCGTCAGTGTCTGTCTTGTACGTGTCCAGCGATGTTCCATAACCCTCCAAAGCTCTCAGTGTAAACATCAGGGAATGCTCCTGCATACCAGAAATCAATGTACATCAATCGTATGTATTCCTGTGGGCTGTGACCTACCTGTTTCAGCCGCTTCTTGTCTTCGATTCTTTGCCAGTGTACAAAAGTGTGTGCTGGAGGAGGAGGTGAGAGGAGCGATGTGGGGGATTCTACATCCACTCCATCGACTCTGGCTGCTGGTCATCAATGGGTGACGATTCCGTTTCCATGGGTGTAACTGGCAACGACTGGGATTGCTGCGGCAGTGCCAGCTTTGACACCGCCAGCGGCAACTTCGTGGCAGCAATGGCTACCGGTGTGGGTATCAGGGAGCCAGTGATCGGTAAGTCCTCCCCCTTGGCTGGGACGTGCTGCCACTGCATGGCCATTTGGTAGTCGGCCGAATCGAAGTACTTCTGGGCGTTGCGCTTCACCAACAGCTTTTTGGTGAACTCCGAATTGGGGCAGAGGTTCGGGTACTTATTCTGATTCTGATTCGGATTCATTTTCGCTAGACGAGAGCTTATAAAATAATTTCGATTCTATTTCTATTTTGATTTGATCACACAAAAGGTGAGTAGATTTTGAACAGAAAACAACTCAGGGAAATGCCTAAATAAAGCAGGCTCTGATGCTGATTGTAGCTGTGCTCGATCTCTTTTTTTCATCTCTCCATGGAGCAATTGGATGAGTAGATATTCCCACTATTTTTGGAGGGATTTATAAATGGTCATTGAAGCATTCCTCGACCGCCAAAGCACAATGCCGAATGCCGAATGCCCCATGTCCAGCCGGGTATCATAAATATTCCAACTATCGCTGGCTGGCTATCGCTATTCCCTAGCGGGGCAACAGGCCACATTCCCAGTCCCCAGTCCCCATTCCCCATCTCTAATCCCCCCCGCCTCCTTTTCAGCACTTGTTCGAGCAATTAAGCGGCCCTTTCAAAACAAATTGAAATGCAAACGCGCAGCAAATTGACTGACTCTCAGCTCCCAATCAATTGACCGAGGCTAACACACTCGCACACACACAGCTGGACATCGGCACGTATACGTAATGCAGGTGGCTCTCACAATTGTGATGAAGTGCCACTGGATGCTGGCAGTGGCACTGGCACTAGCACACCATCGAATAAATGCCCGAAAAACGATGGAGCAGAGCCTGATGATTGCTTAAAGCCAAATGCCATTCGCACTGCCTCATTATTGGGGCCGCGGGTGCCTGCCGCGGGCGCCACGGGGGTGCCACGGGCATGCCACGGGGAATACGGTGGGTAAATTGAGGCCAGGCCAAGAGAATAAATCTGATTAATAATTAGAAGCAAACAAGGACAAGACAACTCTCTCTCTATCTCTCTCTCTCTCTCTCTCTACCACTCTCTCTATTTGCTTAAACCGCACGCCACTAAATTAAAAATGTCCCTCGGGCAATTTATCTTGGCAAAGGCAGAACAAAAAAAAAACCAGCCTGAAAACCTAAGGCCAAAGAGCTTTAGTCGACACAACGAATTATGGATACCCGTTAAAAGGGGAAAACATTAATTAATGAAAAGAAAAGACTATTAAAACTTCATTTTTATTCGATTATAAACAAATCCATAGATGATTGACTCTCTGCTAATTCCCGTATTTCCGATTGATTGATCGATGGAAGGTCGCACAATAGTAGCTAAAATGTACCTGTAAATATGTCTATAGTAGTGTCTGCCCTAAGGCAGATCCAAACCTAGCAGGGCAATCGCTCTCTGTTAAGAGCCTGTTACCTGTCTTCGTTTACAGCCTGTGGCCGCTCCCGGTTACAGCTCACTGCTAGCGCTGTCTGACAGCGCTCTGAGTGCCTTAGCGCTCGCTCTCACGATCCACACGGCTCTCTCTCGAGTGTCTTAGTTGGAACCTAAACCCAAACCTCCTACACCCTCCAACAAAAAGAGGTCTGTCCAAATTAATGTCAAAGAAAAGCTTCATATCCATGTGGATACAAGCACAGTATACCCTTTTGTAATCGCATTCGTAATGGGTGAGCCCAGCAAACAAAAAGAACCCCCCACAGGCGATGATCAATGTGGCATTGTTGAGAGATGGCGGCAAAAGTTTGACCAGCTTCGGCCAGCGGTTTTTAACTAAGCGAAAGCCGTGCGGCATGCGGCATGCGGCAAGGTACGGTAAGGAGGGGAAGCCATGAGAGGAAGCCAGAAATAAATCCTTGAGCATATTAAAAACCCAAAAGCCCCAAAATGAGTTTGTTTGGTCAAAGGCAAAGCGTACGAAAAAAAACGAAAAACGAAGGGAAAACTGTGGGGGAAAAAAGTGAAAACCAGACTGAAACCCATTCTGCCGCTTCTGACGCTCTTGTTCTCCGGCTTGGTTGCATTCTTTGTGGACTCTGTGGACTCAAACAAATCAAAGCATTGGTGGATGGTCTTAGGAAAACATTAAATATGACAGTTCTAAGATGCAGGAGCCTGGTGCTGGAGCTCTAGAATGGGAAAAGGAACACTGTACAGGGCAGCAGCTCTAACAGGCCAAAAGCGCTGTTAAGACAGCATATTAACAGCCTGTTACCGTACCGTTCTCCGTTAACAGCCTGTCGCTGCTCATGCTTACAGCTAACTGTAATCGCTCTCGCACTGTTAATGTTGCTGTTGCTGTTACTGTTACTCAGTCTCACGATCCACAGCAGGAAGGAGGATCTTCCCTTCGCTTGGATCGCTTTTGCAGCTAAAATCAACATTCTGTTTAATTTTCCATATGAAATATCCCAATATCCCGAAGGGGGGCACTCCACACAGCAAATTCGAATGAAATCCCATTGAGAGCATTCCAATTCCTGATGATTCCTACTCCTATTTGGTTATGCAACCAATATTTGCAGCGCCGATGATGATACAGATGAGCCGGGCAAACAATCTGATTATCCTATGAGCTGGGCAGAGACCTCTCGTTGTTGGTTCAGACTCGGATAATATTCCGTTTTCGATTCGATGTGGTCCTGGCTTAGCCTACTGCCCCATGCCATCCATGGCTGGGGGATTTCTTATGGTGTGCTGTTCTGCGGTTGATCCAGGGTACTGGGTACTGGAAACCCGGTCCAGGCAGGCGGCCTGCTGCTGCCTAGAACTTGTCGAGTGTCATGGCCATGTTTGTCCTTGCCGGATGCGACAATATAAATTGTAATTAATAAATCAAAACAGCAGCAGGCAGCCAGCAGCAGCAGTGGCAGTGGCAGCAGCAGCAGCAGCAGATACAGATACAGATATGCAACTTTATGGGGCAGCAATCAAAGTCAGTGAGATGGCAGGGATGGGGTGTATGGACAGAGCTCGTGGCTCCATTAGATCTGGCCAAAAGTTTGCTTTTGCTTTTGCATTTGCATTTGCTTTGGCTGGCAAACTTTTTGGCCCAATAGAAATTATGGCACAACTTTTGGTTTATTTTTCAATGGTTCTCCCTCTCCCTCTGTCTCTTTGTTTTTCCTTTTAGCCACAACTAAATGAAATTGTTTTAAAATTTGGCTAAAACCCTTTGGTCCAACAAAACGAAACACACACATGGGAGTCACACACTTACACACACACACACACACACACACACAGACTGACACTCTGCTGTCTCGTCTCTCCTTGTCGCCTGTCCTGTCTGCTGCGCATGGGGAAACTTTCGCCTGCTGCTCTCATTAACGCCCTCCCACAAAAGTTTAGCTGGTACGAGGGGGCGTGGCACAAATCAAACGGAAATTAAAAGCAAACTGGGAAAACCGCTTGACACACCCCACAATCTAGAATCTAGAATCTACAATCCCGCATCCACAGACCCCTCCCCCTCCCCCTCCCATCGTATTGGCATTCCCATTCCCATGGAAAAAGCAAAAAGCGAATCCCAGGGATAGCTAACAGCTAACAGCTAGGGCTAAGCTGTCTGAGCATAACGCATCATTACGTTGACAAAAATGGGCAGCCCGGCAAATGGCATCCAGCATCCAGCAAACAGCAAATACATTCAGTGGGGTGTTGGCAGTGGATGGGGTGGCTGTGGCTGTGGGTGTGGGTGCCATAAGAATTTGAATTTTCATGCAGGCAAAGAAAAGCGAAAGGAAGCAACAGCGCAGCAACGGTAGCAAAAGGAGGAAAAGCACAGAAAATGGCTAAATGCCGGCATAAAAATGCGATGCACCCCGCATGCTCATCGAAGGATGGGGAGGAGGGCAAAGGCAGAGGCAGAGGCAAGAGAGCTGGTCATGAGCCAAAGCCGGAGCCAGACAACAAGCGTCTATGGCAACATAAACATTTGCCTTGCCAGGATCTGACATGCCCCCCGGGCACCAAGGGGCACACACACCACACACACACACACACACACACACACACAGAGCACAGAGAACATTCGCTGCTCGACTTGGCCTGGTGTCTGGCACTGCCACTGCCACTGCTACTGCTACTGCCACTGAAGTGAACCATTTAGGGCTCGTTCCCAGCCTCGAGGTGGGTGCTGCCAAATCTGTTGGGCACTGTTCCCATGGCTCTCCCTTCCTTCCTTCCTCCCTTCCCCACTGGTGCTCTGTTCAATAAGGTGCAGATAAAGTAAAGGTGATTATAGCTCGCTGAGAAGTGTAGCCAAGAAAAAGGAATCTGAAGGAATACGCGTACCTTTTGGTGGGAGGGAATCTGCTGAGGCCTGCAATCGATGGCTATATTCTCCACTCTCAGCTGTCTCTCAGCACTTTCAGCACTCTCCAGTTCTTCGATTTCTCCATCTAAAAATCGCTCAAGCAAATCCTTAGCTTTCCTGCATCGTTTTCCCACCACCTGCCAGCTCTTTTTCCAACACTTTTACTTGCCACTCCCCATGGAGTTCAGCCTTCTGCTTCTTCCTCACGTTCTTTCTCCATCGTTATCCAGCACTGATTTTCCGCCTGTTAGATCATTTTTTAGTCGTTGCAATCCGGCCATCCCGATTCTCCGCTTGTGTCTGTCTTTGCTTTGTTTGCTGTGTGCTTTTCTTATTATTTTTTTATATTTTTTATTCCACTTTCTTGTGTTTTTTTTTTGCAGCTTGTTTTGCTTACGAGACAACCGACGACGTTGACGATGACGACCATTTTGTTGTTTCCCTGTGAGTTTTTACCACTTGTCCTGCCTTCTGCTTTCACTATCTAGCCCATCCCCATCTCCATTGCCCATCCGTTCCGTTTTTGCCTGCCCTGTCCTGGCCTGTCCTGGCCTGGCCTGGCCCAATCTTGTGTAGTTAATGTGGCGTTCTAAAACGCAGTAGCTGCTGCTCTTGGCTACTACCCACTCCACTCCACTCCACACCACACCCATCTCTTTTGCTCGCTATAATATATGTAAACACTCAACCACACACACACACACGCGCACGCACACCCACACCCACGCAGAGAGGCACTGGCAGAGGCACAGGAACAGGCGCAGGCAGCAAGGGAACATCGCTTATTTGTATAGCATACTTTTTTGCGTAGTTTGTCGTTGTTTTCGCATTTGTTTGCCAAAAAAGTGGCTACTATGACGGCGATTGTGTGTGTGTGTGTGTGTGTGTGTGTGTGTGGGGGGTGTCTCTGAGTGTGTGCTAGTAACTTAATTTATTCGTTGTCTGTGCTTTGTGGGGATGGTGGATAAAGGGGATGGTGTGCTCCAACAAGTTTCCGCCTAGCTCCAGCAGCTAATGTAAATGTTTGTCTTCCGCTTTTGCTTCTGCTCAAGTGGCAGACCATGGGCGTAGGGGTAGCAGGGTAGGAGAGAGATTCAAGCAATTGCCGCTTCTTAAAGTTCTCTCTCTCTCTAGCGGGTTGCTTACCCACCATAACGACGATCGATCGATCTTCCAGTTTGCTCCATGGGTTTCTTTCCACTTTCTACTTTCCTTAGGCTGAATTCTGTCCTTAAGTTCTGCAACACTCCTGCTCCTGCTGCTGTTTTAGAGCAGCTCTGCAGAGGGTTGGGGGAGAGGTGGCAGCAGCAGCAGCAAAAAAGTATCTTAACCGCATAACACGCGCATATATTTCACCGAGTTGCCTCGTTCTTGTGGCTGCTTTTGACAGTTTTGTGTACTGTCAATTTGAGGCAGAAGTGTGCTGTAAGTGTGTAAGTGTGTGTGTGTGAGTGGGGGGTAACCCTGCTTATATTGTTGCCATCCCTTGACCCGTTACCACACCCCTCTGCCTCCTTTCTCTGGCTCCTGGCTCCTGGCTGCAAATTGTTGTTGTTGTCTGTCTGTCTGTCTGTCTGCCTGTCTGTCTGTCTTCGTGTGTTGCTTGGCTTTAAAAACATCTTCAATTTTTCTTGCCCCCCCCCCCCCCACCTCGAATGTTTTTTTTTCCTCTTTGCTGCTGCTGTTTTTTTTATTCTGTTGCCTGCACTTGAGGAGAAAAGGGGAGGAATTGTGGGGGTGCAGGGATTGGAGTTGGGGTTGGGGGGTTGGTGCTTTGGGCCACGCCAGAAACTTGTATTTGACAGACCCTTGTCTTCATATGTGCCACAACTATCGGCGTTGTTCGGTTGTTCGTTTGTTCGGTTGTCCTGCCAGGGCTCCACCCACTGATACTCCTGCTACTCCACCCACTGCTTGCTGCTGCTGCTCGTTATTACATTTTCAGTTCTTTCTCGTTGTATAAAAAATATCCCCCACCCTCACACACACACACACATATGGTTGTATGTGGTGCTATATATGTACGTTTTTATATCATTATATACGCCATATATGGCGCTTTCGCTTCGCTACGCCACTACCCCCCCCCAACCCTCCGCTACCCTGCATAAATTGTCGCTGCGGGTTAGATGTGAAGGGCATAAAGATGCTTCAGCCAGCCAGCCAGTCAGCCACCCCCCGGTGTCATCACATTTGCACTGCATGATTGATCGTTTACAAATAAGCAGCAAACACACAACAGCAAAAAAAGCTCCTCCTCCTTCTGCTCCACCACCCCAAGCAGCGCAAAGGCAAGCAGCAAGCAAGAAAAAAAAAGGGACCCCAACTCTGGGAACCTGTGACAGGCGATGGCAGTGCAAATGATGGCCGGCTAATTTGGCTGCACCCGAAAGAATATTTGTGAATATGTACACCAAGTATCCAATACATGGGGATGGCTGCGCGGAAAGTCTTGGGTATAAGGAAGGAAAGACAACCGTGTTATTAAAGGACTTAAGACTTGATCTCTCTCTCTCTCTCTCTCTCTCTCTCTCTCACTCTCTCTCACTCTCTCTTTATAGCTCATCTTTGATAAGAATCCTCTGATGGATTACCAATAAAGATTTATTAGCTACGAGTATTTGGGCCCTATTATATTCAAGCACATTTCCTTGCTGTTTTTCTCATCCATTCGTTAAACACTTCCAAGTGACTTTCTTCGTCCCCAGAAGGTGGCCTAAGGTGGCTCCAAATTCATTCAGAAAGTTTTTTGCACGGGTGAAAGAACATGGCCAAAACATTATCCGATATATATTCATATGTAGGAGTATATGTGTGGTGTACTTCTGCAACTCCGCCTCTTCGCCTTGTCGACGGTCTTGCGCGCAGCGGAATGGCCACCACTCTGGGATCCCCTCGGCATGTGCAGGTCCCCATAATCGTTACATTGGCAGGGCCACTGGCGACTATGAGATTGATCAGCACTTGACGAATGATACCATCGACCTAAACAGGCAGCTGGGACTACTGTGGCGAGTCCTTAACTGGCAGCAAGTCCACACTGCGTGCGCCTTATGCCGAGTCCTGCAGTACAAACAGCTTGCAGCGCTTCGAGTATACAGCACTCCCAAGGAGGAACTGCTTGAACCCAACCACCGGTTGGCTGGTGCACTTCCTCCGTGGCATCCTGGTATTCCGTATGGCCAGTGGACTCTGTAGCTCCCGGGGTGAAGGAGAAGGATTCGCTGCAATGCCGAATCCCATGAAGGGAGCCATCACCATTTATACTTATAAATATGGTAACGAACCATGGTGCTAGCCACGGCTCTCCACAAGTAGCGTTGTGTGTCAGCACCTCCGGAAAATAAAATAGTCTAAAGCGACACACAATTACTCAAACTAAGAACTCTCGATCAACAACTCTACCCACCAAAATAAAACACCCCACCTCTGGCACTATTTCGCAATCAGCGAAGACAGCACAAAGCTCTCGGTCACCCACTTCAGTCCCACTGCAGTCACAGCAGAACTCTTCAACTCCACTGACCCACTATCCAATTGTCAACGAAGCACCAAGCACCAAGCACCAAGTGGCAGCAAATCTACAAACTTCTTGTAGAGGAACCCTGGACATGCTGATGCCTATCCCAGGTATCCTACAATGTATGCATATATTTGATCATGTGCTGGCCATGGGCCGCATATCCATTGAACTGCAGCATCAATCTCCTCGAAGGGGAAGCAGATAATGTAGTAGTTTTAACTCCTAATGTTATCCGGATAGCCTGGTAGCCTGGTAGCCTGGTAGCCTGGCACCCGGATGCCCAGCAGCTGTTGGCGACGTCTTCATTTGAGTGCCCAGAATGAAACCTTTCAGCGGCGCCACTCCACTTGCTAACCAGGAAAATGACTCATCCGGAGGAGAGGAAACTTTGCCAGCGACGATGTCTTCATCCGGGCTCAAGGCAGCGAGGAATGCGGGGCTTAAAATAATTAAATTGTCAGTGGCAACCAAACGGGCAAAGAGGATGGAAACGGATGGGTGTGTGGGTGTGGGGTGTGGGGCAGGACAGCACAGCAGGACTCATTAGAAGTCTATGGGAGAGCAGAAAGAACCCTTTGCCCCCAGCACCACACGCTCTCTGCACTCTGCACTCCGCACACCCCGCACCCACCCACATGCAGTGTGTTTTTCGGGTGGGGGTGGGGGGGGCGCCATCAAAATAAATGCCTGTCATTAAACAAATTGTCGCAATAAATCTGCGCATTTCAAAGTCACTGGAAAGTAAAAGGAGCCACAGAAACAAAGAAGCCAAGCTAAAAAAAAAAAAAGAAAACAACAACAAGGGGAAAGAAAAACTCTGTGTGAGGTGGGGTGGGGTGGGGTTCACATTTCCTTTTAGTGCTAGATGTGGTGGTGGAGTGGGAGGGCGGGGGGAGTGGGGAGAGTGGGAGCCTGCTGTGGTAATGGGTGTGGGTTGTGTGATCATTAGCGCTGTTCAAAGTCAGCCTGCCACCTCATCTGCTTCCACTTCCACATCTTCTTGACTTATAATCCACAGAGTAAAAGCAGCCAAAGAGACAGAGAATATATATATGTATTCATGTATATGTATGTGTATGTTTATATGGAATAAATAAATTGGGTAAAGGATGGCAAAAACCTTTTCGTTTTTCTGCGTTCGTTTCTTCTTAAAGCAATTTTCTAATCACAATAAATAAACAAAAGTCAATCAGACAGCAAAAGCAATTAGAAAATGGTATCCAAGTTAATTAAGCGCCATAAAAACGACATTTTTCCCTTCCCATCCCCACGCAGCTGTCCTGCTCCTTGCTGCTGTTTTCTTGTTCTGCTTAAGTGGAATGTTGTCTCAATCTCAATAGATAGGAATCAACGTTGGTTTGGGACATAAAACATACAAAACACAAAACAAAAAAAAAAAAAAGGGAGAAGCCGAGCATAAATTAAAATACATAAAGGAAAGGCTAAAAAACAAGGCCAGCAGCCAGCAGCCAGCAGCCAGCGGAGGAGGTGGAGATGGAGAGACGAAGAAAGCCCCCAAAAGCAAGGCAAATACATCAAGGAAAAGGATGGGCGGGGAGAGGGGAAGCCAAACAGGACTCAGAAGCTGACGCTGTAGCTGAGGCAGAGCCCTGGCGATAAGATGGCATTACAATAAAAAAAAGAGCAGGGAAAAGAAAGGGACACAGGGACAAAAAGTTGAACAAAAATGCCAGGAGTAATGCTGTCAAGTCGATATTACGACTAGCAAATGACCAGTGTGACCAGATTTATGTCCACGAATGAGCAGGAAAAGCAGAGAGAACTCGTCCCAGTTCTCGGCATTTCTTTGCCATGGATGGGCAGCCACAGATGACCCAAACAGTTGATCCTTGGCTGACAGTAGATGGCTACATGGATAGCTACGACTAAGAGTGTATATCCCCTACCCAATCTGCCACGTACGGGGTATAATAAGATGCCAGGACATAAAGCAAAACCAACAAGGACAACAAGCAGCGCGACAACTCTCAAGGCGGTCTGACCATCATTGAAGTTCACTTGCTCCAAGGCGGGAGGCAGGGACAGTCGCTGGAGCAAGTTGGCAACAAATTTATGAGCAAATTAATTGAGATTGGAAACGCAAGAAGGAAAAGCCAGCAGCAGCCGCAGCAACAGCAGCAGAAGCAAAACCAGAAGCAAAGACAAGAAAAAAAATAAGCAGAGGAACAACGGGCAGGAAAAGGACACGGACACGGACACGGCTACGCAATGTCATTCCCCCACTCCACTTCACTACACCCCACTCTACTCTACTCTCTGTGCGTGTGTGTGTAAGCCTTGTTAGTGTGCGGTTGGTGGGTGTTTCTAACTTAATTGAGAGACAAGTCAATAAACAGGAAGCGAGTGCCGAGCTAAAAGTCAAAGCAACCAAAAGAAGGGAACAACAAGAGCGACCCCCAGCGAACAAACACCAAGAATAACGGATAGGATAGCATACCCATTCATCTGTGTATGTGTGTGTGGTGTGTGTGTATCTGTGTGCGTTGAGATATGTTTTGTGTGCTCCATCGATGTCCCAACGACACAAAGAATGAGCTACATTCGGTTATTGGCCATTGAGGGCACAGCAGAGCACAGCAGAGCACACAGCTGAATATGCAAATGTGCGAATAAGCGAATGTAGTACGAGTATGTCAGTCCCATTGTACTACATGCGAGGGCGAGTATATGAGAAGGAATCGGGTGATTGCTGAATATAATTAGGAGAAGTTCGGCGGACTTGGAATGAAATTGTTTTTATTGGGGGCTTGCCAGGGGCGGGACTTTCCGCTTTATGTTCCGAAATAAAGTTATGCATAATTTAGAGCTTATTTGTTTGTGGGGAGACTCTGCTGAGCTGTTGCTACAATTGGAGATCATTTTGGTTGATTCTGAAAATGGGAGAATATTTCGGTAGCTCCGGCAGTTTATTCTCCACTTTAAACTATTTTCTATTGATATATTTCGACAGAGGAATTCTTTCATTTTGTTTATTTAACTTTAAGTTCCACAAAGGAACACAAAGCATTCCTGTTGTTATTTTCCATAATATTTCTGGGTCTTTTATGGCTCTAATATTATTTTCTTCGTCAGGTATTTTCCTTCGTTATTTACTTCACTATATTTAATTTTACTTCTTTTACTTTCTATTCTCTGGCGATCCTTTTTGTTTTCTTTTACAATACTTTCCCATTGACTTCAGCAGAATTTTCGTATTAATTTTCCATGTTTTGTTCGTTCATTGTCTGGCTTTTGCATTCGTTTCTGCCTCCCATTGCCTCCACTCGCTGTATTTGGATTTTTCCCTCGCCCCTTGTTGGTCCACTTCTTCCATTCAGCCTTCCATTCATTCCTTTCATAGGCGTTTCCTTTCTTCCTTCTGCTTCCGCAATCGATTGCAGGGCATTGGAAATTCCATTCGAGCGGAACCTTATCCCAGTTGAAGCAACTTGGACACTTGCCTCTCCCCAAACGCCCCCCTCCATGTCCAGGGCTGCCGCTGCCCCTCGCTTTTTGAGGCGCATCGCGATGTCCACATAAAAAATAACACTAACAGCAGAAACGACAGGCAGTGGCAGTGGCAGTGGGGAAGGCAGTGGGAGTGAGAGTGAGAGAACAATGAACAAATAAAGCCATAAATCTTTGCCACTAAACTAATGCCCCGCCACTCGCGAATGGCTGACGGAGAGGGAGAGGGAGTGGGAGTGGGAGGGGGAGAGTAAGGGCATGGAGAGAGTCTTGGGTTTTAGTCTTGGCCAAGGATGCCCTGGCCCTGATCGCTGCTGCTGCTGCTGCTGCTGCTGCAAACAAAACAAATCCCGTTGTCTACATAACTGGGAGCCAGTGCCCATGCCCGTGCCCCTGCCCCTGCCCCTGTCCGTGCCCCTGTCCGTGGCCCTGTCCGTGCCCCGGCCCGTGCTGCATGCATGAGACTCCTCCGCACAGCCCTCATCCAAGGACAAATCTGCTAGTAGCGTTCATCCTTCAGTGAGTCCTCTTTGTGCTGGTCCTGCTCAGACTGTGTCTCTTCTGTCCCGGTCTTCATCTTCAACTTGGGCTGCTTCTTTGGTCTGTTGCAATTTGTGGTGTTGCTTGTTTGCCTGCCTGCCGCCTCCACTTGATCCATTATCCAGCAGCAGCAGCAGCAGTAGCAGTAGCAGCAGCAGAAGGGTAGGGGTGTGTGGGGGGAATCAGTGGCAACTCCTGTGCTGCTCTGCTCTGCTCTGCTCTGCTCGGCTCGGCTCTGTTCCGTTGTTGTCATTAAAATTCAAGGCATACAAAGTCATTAAATTATACGCGACATCTTTTGTATAGATGTGTTTGTGTGACTGTGTGGCTGTGTGTTTGTGTGTTTGTGTGTCGTGTCTCGTGTCTCTCTCACTTCTGTGGGCGGATGGGGTTAGGCATGGCTAAAAAGTGTTAGAGGGAGGCGTGGCAGGTCGGCTGCTCTCTCCTCTCTCTCTCTCTCTCTGTCTCTGTCTGTCTGCCGCTCACTGGGAAATGGCATGGAGCTGATTTCGCCAACGACAACGACGTCGCATCGTGATGCGATTAAGCAATCAACCAAATTGCCAGCCCAACACCAAACTTGAAAGGAAATTACACGTTCCACATTGGAGTGGGTATGGAATGGGATAAGCGGAAGGGGTGGTGGTGGGGGAAGGGGAATGGGAATGGGAATGGGAAGGGGATTGTATGTTTGTGTCTACTGCTACTGCCACTACGTGGCACAGATAGAAGATATCACTGGCTCTACACAGCGAGCTCCGGCTTGGGGGGCGGCGGCCACTCATTGCTTAAGCAAGCAAACAACAAAGTCAATTCGATACACAGAAGGAGAGGGAGAGAGCGAGAGAGAGAGAGTGAAAGATGTGGGCCAAAGAGCAGACCATCTCGTGGGTGTCCTTGTTGGGGAGGGGGAGGGGGATGGCTTCAATAAAACTAAGTGGGTAAAAATTTGCGATTATGAGCCATCATGGTGCGGGTGCAAAGGGAAATATTCCTCTATCGAGCACTGACCAACACTGCAGCGATTGTGCAACACTTGTGCCCAATTATGCAACACTGACGGGAAACTCTGAGGAACCAGCTGAGTCAACAGTGAAGGGCGCCAAATATTCAAATATAAAACTGTGACTTAATTTGTGTCTTTATCAACACTTGAGTATTTTTAAAACTTTCCCTGTAGCAAACTGTACAATACTTTAAACTTAATTACGTTTAAGTGTTCTACAATTGCTAACCAACACTATGGCTACAGCGTTAACCAACACTTAGGCAGCCAACGAAACTCACCACAGCCAAGCCAGAGCACAGCCCTATCACTCAAGCAGTCTTGATTTAAGTGCTCCAAGCATCCCAACAGCACCCCAACAGCATCCCATCAGCAATCCACTCAACTCAAAAACTTTAGTTCGCTTTCCTCACAAGTTTGCCCCCTCTTCACACCCCGCTTGAATCGCGCGACAACTCGATCAATTTGTTTAGATTATGCTTATAAGTGGGGTGTATACAAATAGAAATACGAGTACGAGCCCGAGTTCGAGCACGAGTAGGGATAAGGGATACACATACGAGGGCAGGTCAGAGCAGAGCAGACAAATATGTACAGACATACGAGTACCTACATATGTGCATATGCATATGTATAGCCATCGTTGTACATCCCACATAAACCCATCAAAAGTGTCAAGAAAGAAGTCGGCAATTGCCTTGCCCGAAAAAGGAAACTAACAAAAACCAGCAAGCTGCCAATTTGCGTATCTAATATGGAGTGTGGAGATCCCGAAAATTTCGAGTAGTAGTGTTTGGTCTGCAGTCTCTCTCCACGTGCATACGAGTATGTAGCCAAAAGCCAGAGTCACAGCCAAAGCCATAGACATGACATCGTTGCTGTGGCGAGAGCAGCAAAAGCGTCTGGGGAGAACGCAGCTCCTCCAGCAGTGGCAGGAGGGGACAAGTGGCGCGGGGGCGAAGGACGAAGGGCGAAGGGCGAAGGGCGTGCTGTGAGAAGCGTGAGAAAAACAACAATTTTGTGTAAGACGAGCCAGAAGGAGATGACAACACAAGAAGCGAGCGGCCCAAGAGAGAGAGGTACATACATACATACGAGTAGGAGTACGGGTACGGGTACGGGTACGGGTATGTGTGCTGTTTGGCCACACTGTAAGAAACACAAAGTTCAAAGTGGAATAACAAGCCAGAAGGAGAACCGATTGATGGCTTTAAGCATCCCCCCCCCCATCCTCCCACTAATGGGAACACTTTGTACAGTGAATCAACGCCGACACTGCCACTGCTCCAGCTGATCAGGTGTATTTATTATGGGGCTCAGCTCCCGCTCCCGCTCCCGCTCCCATAGGCATTCCTCCCGAGAAGAGAACGAATTTGAAGTAGCATTTCCCCAATTTAAATCCCTGGATTTCTCGCAGTGTGGCATGGAGTGAATGCGCCACACGCCAAGACAAATTATGCTGTTGATAAGCGCGACAATGGCGGAAGCACACAGACATGGCCAAAGTAGGAATAGAGGGGCGTGTGGGCGTGTGTAAAGGGGGAGTGGCAAGATGTGGGGGGAGGGGAATGGTGTAAGTGACGCTGACACGCGTGCAAGTGGCTATCTCCCCGTCTCGTCGCGTCTCGTCTCTGGTTGTTGCTGCTGTCGTTGTTGCTGTTGTTTTCGTCTCCTTTGTTGAGAGCCAACGACCTGGCATTGCATTGAGATTCCTTGTAAAAGGTTATTTAACCCATTAAAAAAAACACCAGCAGGAAATCGGGGGAGAATGTGGGGTGGTTGGGTGGTGTGGGTTGATGCAAATAAATTTCTCTTTAAGTACAGAGAGAGAAAGCTTTCTAGGAACAAATTTCGATCCCATAGACTACTCAGAGACTTCTCAGAGACTTTTACTTGGAGATTGTCCATTGAAAAAGGATTTCACTGTACCGCCAAAGGCAATTGCTGGCAGGGATTAAGATGCCGAAGGATAGCATCAGCATCAGTAGCAGCAGCAGCAGCAGCAGGCCATAGGGTTGTGAATGTTGAGCAACTGTTTGGCAGTGGAAGTTATTAGCAACCCCTCGCAGGGCTGACCTGAAATACCAAACAAAAAATGAGGGGGACCAGGGGAGGGGCCCAAGACTAAAGACTAAAAAAGGGCGAATCATTTGGTGGGGCGGGGCGGGGCGGGCGCTGGCGATGGCGATGGCGACCCGCTCGACCGACATAAATCATCGAGCCAAATAAATCACGGCAAAGCGAGGCAAAGCGGCAGAGAGAGGACTCTGGGCCAGCGAAATAGAAAATCTTTTGAGAAACTTGGAAGATCTAAAAAATTATTAATAATGCAGGAGCCGCAAGTGGCATCAGCAGGAGACGGAGGCCACTCGCACTGTCGGGCTGTCGGGCCGTGGAGCTGTGGGGATGTGGGACCCCGGACCCGGGACCCGGGACACTCAAATATTAAAGATTACAAAAATTTCCATTTTGGGATGCTGGACAGATGGGAAAAGTCAACTGAAAAACGATTGAAGTTCAGCGAGGGATGGGGAATGGGGGAATGGGGGAATGGGATGTGACGATAGCGATTAATGCTCGAAAATTGCTTGCTTTCGATATATATTCAAATTTATATGCATTAATTCGACATATGAATGAAGAAAGACATCAATAAAAGAACAAATATATTATATAATAATAATAGTGAAATATACCCATTAAAGTGCTATAATAATCGCCACAAAAATCAACTTAAAGCCAATCGATATAGGTAAATATATTTATATATTTTTCCCCACAATACAAAAAACATCTCTTAGCCTGCAAACATGCGAGTATCCAAAAGGGAGTTCCTTGCTTATGGCATGGTATCCAGCACAGCGGAATCGACATGAGCGGAATCCACAGATTTATATCCATAGTTGCCTATCGGCACCGTATGTGGACTCTCAGTCCACAGCTGATGCACAGCTCAGGAATATATGTGCAACAATTATTCCTGTTGGCAAAAACTGTGCGCAAAACCAAAAAGAAAGATATATTTCTTTTTTGGTTTGCAATAATATATGCCGCCAAGCCACCAACACAATCACTTCATCCTCAGAGTGCATTTTCTTTCGTTTTTTAATTTTATTTGAATTTCACAGAGCCAACTGTTTACAACACACAGCTGATTCGTCAACCCTGTTTTAACTATGTTCCAAGCCCTCACGGAATAACCAGCAAATTCCTGGCAGCAATTTTCCGCGGTGCTGGGGACAGGCCTTAAATTGTAGCATTACTAACAATCGATCATGTTTGAAGTTTTAAGCGATAGCCGTATATAATCGATGACACCCCCGATAGCCGACTGCCACATTTATATTGCGAGTGAAACGCTTCGCGGATTCCGCGCCCAACCCATATATCATCCCATTGTATGCCAGCCAACCAGCCAGAAGTTGGAAAGGCAACCCGAGGCCGGGCTCAAGATAAAGGCGCCCACGGACGCCCAGTCGACCCAATCTACTGGCCCTCGTCCCTGCCCCATCCCTGAGCACTGGGCACTGAGCCCCTCGACCAGTCGACCAAAAATAGGAAGGAGGACAAGCCGACAGAAGCAATGAGGGCAGCGATAAGACGACAACGAGGACACCAGCAAACCAACGACCAAGCACCAAGGACCATAGAGCAGGAAACAGTGGCGAACAGTAGGATCCAGGCAGCAGGGAGCGCAACATGCAAATGAATCCCCCCCACCACCCTTCCGAGACCCCATCGAAACAGGGCTTAAAGGGAACTGGCGTTTTTTCAAGGACTGGACTTGGTAGCCGGGCGCAACCGACCCCGAACCGAGCCCGAACCGTGCCCGAACCGACTCACGACCCACTTGAAGAGCGAATGGCGACTTGCTGTTTTGTTAAATTTATGCAACAGGCTTTTGGCCCATTTGTAAATTATGCGCTGTCATAAAGCAGCGCAGCGGGCGAACTTTCAGCCTCAAGTTGGGTGTGTACAGCGAGTCCTGCGAGTCCTGCAAGTCCCCACACAATAGCAACAACTCCGAAGGAAAACTCTACCAAAAAACCGATTCAAAAACATTATTGGGCCTTCTGTCTGGCGTTTCCATCCATCCTCTGCCTGCTGCCTGCTGCCTTCTGCCTTATGCCAGGGCTGCAGCACGTACGGGCATATAATTTTTGCCAAATCAGAATATTTATGCGTCTAGCCACACACGCCCCATCCCAAACACCAAACCCAACCCCAACCCCAACCCCATAGCATAGCATAGCAACCCCATAGCTGGATAGAGATTCACTGAGTTTTTCGGTGAGGGGACATAAAAAAATTACAGCACGCTTGAAAAAACGCGACAAAAACACGCAATGGATATGACTTTTATACAAAAGCTCCTCGCTGCTCACTCCTCACCGCAGGCAGATCCACAGCCAGGACATTCCACTGCTCCTGCTCCTGCTCCTGCTCCAGCTCCAGCTGCTGCTCATTGAAACGCATTTGCAGTGCAGCCGGTGCAAGCGGGCACACGGATACGGATACGCGGATACACAGATACACAGATACACACACAGGAATGAGAGCTAAACGTGTTCTCGATTCCCCGTATTTGCCATGGATATGCCAAAGATACACCGAACACTGTTGTCCTGTTGTCCTGTAGTTATGTTGAATAAAGATTTTTGCCTCTCAGAAGTCCAGTTCAGAATCCTGCTTCCAGTTCATGCCGCAGACACAGACACAGACACAAAATCCTTCTGGTGTTGCAAAGTGCACGAATGCAATTCGGGATCGCCTTTTCTGCGTGGGGTGGACAATGGAGAATCCGAATCCATTTAGAATCCGATTCTTAGTCGTGCAATGTTGATCATTCTGATCGTTAGGTCCACATCAGCTCTTCCTGCCTTGAGTTTCTGGGCAGCTCGCGTTCCAGCGCCAAGCATTTTGACGAGTCTCCGAGTCTTGGCTGTTGGTGTTTCTTCTGGCGCAAAAGGCTTTCACCGGAAGGAAGGATTGAGGAACAGAAAAATCGCCATCGAGTCTCAATGGCCTGGACATGCTGCCGCCACAATCCACAGACTGATGGAACGCACTCGTACACGCTCGTATGTGGACTCATCTGGATGATGATTTACTTCAGTGCAAGTCCTTTTCCATGGAAGGAAAATACTTGCAAAATTTAGGAGCGTGTGTCCCCCCCCATCAAAATAAGTTTCAGTGTCTGCCAAGAATGTGCAAAGATACATTTTCCTTGTATTATTCTGTGCTTCTCTTTATTTTCCAATATATTGCTGGGAGTGAGCCTTTCAAATCGAACTCTTCGAGCCGAAATTCAGGCGAAATCTGCGCCCAGAACACACTCCCAAGGGGTGGATCGGATCACCGGAAAGGGTTGGAGAGGGGGACTGACTGTTGTTGGGGAAGTGCACACAAAAGAGACAAAAAGCAATTGCTTTGTTAGTTTTTTGTCGCCTGCCGCCTGAGAGTTCAATAAAAAAATAGGGGCCAGGGCAGACGGGCCCTGCGACGAGCTGCAACAGGGGCAGGGCAGCGAGCGGGTATGTGGCTAGAGCAAGGGGCTTGGGCCGTGGGCGGTGACGGAGACGGAGTCAGTGGGGCGTGGCGCCTGTTCAACGAGTGGCAACAATTTCGTTGCATTTTCGGTCTCGTTGTTTTTGTCTGCCAAACGTTTTTGGCACTTTTTGGTTTTTGTGGCCAATTTGAAGAGTCTTCGTCTCCCCCTGCCGACCAAAACGGAAGGCGTAGCATGGTCAGCGGTAGCTCCATCTCACCCACACACACACACACACTACAGCCCCAGTGGCAACCGTGTGCAGAACCATGTGGCAATTTCTGCGGTTGCGAAAAGTTAAAAACTTTCCATGGCCCGCCGTTAATGGGGGATCCCCACTATCTCTCACGCTCTCTCTCTCGCTCATCCCTGACGACTCCCTTTAATAGTTGAGCAGCCGAGCATATTGTTGCCGTGAAGCTGTATGTAACATGGGGAATGATCTGATGCCTTGAAGCATAAATATTTGACAGGATCAATAGGCTGTCCCTAAGCAGGGCTGCAGAAGTAGATCCACCACCAAAAGGTTTTCTCCATTCAATTCAAAATGGATATAGAGAGAGACTGTCAGAGGCACACTCTACCATGAAATTAAAGACTCTTTTAGGGACTGTATTGGAATATTCTCCTCGGCATTTCTGAAGATTGCTCCTTGGATGCTGTTTCCCTTTGGATCTTAGAGGAACAATCTCCATGTAGCGTGGCATCGGTATCCCCCTAGTCTAGATTTAAGCACACCAACTCCACCAATGCTTGGTGTTTTTACCATTTGTGATTTCTTTTGGGGGGTTCTTTTGGTCGGTCGCTCGTTTATTGCTGGCAGCGACCAGCGACCAGCGAGTGAGACTCTTTTTGATTTATATTTAATTCAATTTGTATTGTGCTTAAAAAATGTATAAATTATTGCATAACAAACGACGCGTCGGGGAAGTGGCAAGGGTCAAGGGTCGCCCCTTGCTGGCCCGTTCATAAATTGGCAGTTGCCTGGCTGCGTTTGACAGCGGCCAATGCAAATTGCGGTTAGAGCGGTGCGGTCACGAGTGGAGAGCGAAGAGCGAAGAGCGGAGAGCGGCAAAGTGGTAGAGTGGTGAAGTGGTGGGGAGACGAGAGGAATAGTTGTGTCAGAATAGTCCCAGGGTGGGGCGGGGGCATGCAAGTGGAAGTGGAAGTTCTCTCCAGTACTACGTGTCCCCGTTGGCCACAAGATGTTGACAATGACAATGAACGTGGCACGAAGCCGTTAGCCAAAGTCACACATGGTCAACAACTGGAACTTGAACCAGAACCAGACTTCAGGAGGGAGACCAGAAGGCAGGCAGGCAGGCAGGCAGGCACTGCTGAGGCGATGGACAGAATGAGCAGCAGAACGTGAGCTGAGCCATCCTTCCTTCCTTCCTTCCTTCCTACCGAACGGAGTGTGTGTGTGGGTCAAATGACGCGCGCGTGACACGACAATCGTGATAAACGAGATTAGTTATAGAGCAAACCAAGCAAACACTGTCTCACACTCTCAGTCTCTCCCTTGCTGCCTGATGCTCATGCTCGTCCTCATCCTGGCGCTTCTGGAGCAACAGCTGCGTTTGTCAAGCCGAAAAGTGAGCAATGAAAATTGCGTGAAAGTTGTGCAGACAAAGTGGGCAGGGTAAGCCAGCGGGAGAGTCGCCAAAGCGATGGTACCGTGAGTCAGTGCTGAAGTGCAGGCATTGGAATGGAAAGTATCGAAGGCACATCTGTTTTTTGGAGGGTAGATTTATAGATACGAATAATAATATATATATTAATATAATATAATATTTAATTCACTGGATATTCACGGCCGTTCACCGTTGCCGCGTAATATTATAATTAGCGAGCACGAGTCCACTCTCAGAGAGCGCTAACAGTGCGCTGTAGACGAGAACAGCCAACGGCTGTTAACGAAGAGCGGTAAGAGGCTGTTAATGGAGTACGGTAACAGTCTGGTGTTAACAGCGATGCTGCCCTGTCAGAGCTGCTACAGTAAACGAACAACTTAAATAAACAACTACAGGACCTTCGTCATGTTTGGAGGCATATCGCATATACTCACGCAGCCATCGCTGTCAGAGGAAGTCTCATAATTGGAATTTGATTACGATTAGTTTTTATTTCATTGTTTCTTTTTTCCGGCGGATAACGGGAGCGAAGCAGCTCCTTCCTTTCTTTGTCACGTGCCCATCTCCGTGCACTCTCTGCACTCATGCTACGAGAACGAGTACGAGAACGAATACGAGTACACTCATAGCCCCGTCCGTCTGTCTACTACCTTTCAGATTCAGCTACCAGCTACCAGCTTTCACAATCATCATCCTTCCATTTCTTATTTCTTTTTCTTGTTCTTGTTCTTTTTCTTGTTCTTGTTGTTTGCATAACCAAGTTGAGCAGCTTGAAACGCTTCAAGTGTTGGCCTTTTTCATTCATTACGTAATGTGGCGCGGGTTTTATGTCTTGGCCATGACAGACAGACAGACAGACAGACAGACAGACAAAGAAGGGCAGGCAGCAGGCAGGCAGGCAGGCAGCATCAGCAGGAGGGCCGCCACAAAATGGCAGTCCGTTGAAGCGGATGGCAGCGCCATGGCATTTAAGTCACGTAGCGATGTTGAGTAATGCGACACGTTGCCATTGATGGCCCGTTGACGATGAAGTGCAAGCTGGAAAATAGAAATAGAAACAGGAATAGAAATGCGAATGTGAATGTGAATGCGAATGGCAATGGCAATGGCAATGTCTGTGGCTGTTTCTGTTTCTGTTACAGTGGGATGGCAATCCTCTAGTTTTGTCCAGCATCCTATCCTCTAATGTCCGCTCTCTCTCGCTGAGCCCCAGCCCCGAGCACTTTGTTGCCATTGTGACCAAAGGAGCAGTGGGAGAGCTGGCAAAAGTCAAGTGGCAGCCACGTGGCCACCAGCAACCAGCCACCAGAAGCTCTCAGCCGATGTTTACTTTTGATTTTGCGCATTGATTAGCCGAGGACCAAGCACCAAGACCACCCAACCCCAACCCCAACCCCAACCCAGCCCTCTCCTACTAGCCACAAAGTTTGCATATTTATTATGCACTCAAAGCTCAAACATTGCGGCAAGAAAAGAATACAATGGGGAGCAAGTGGCAGTGCCAGTGGCAGGCAGTGTTGGACCGTTGATATGCCGACACTTGGGATACCCGCTAGTAAGATTTCTTGCAAAGTAATTTTTAGTGGAAAATATTTATATTATTTCGATTCCATCTACAGATATTTCCACAGATATTCTGTGTCTAATAGTTATCCCATCAGCGGATAGAAGATTCCGCAGAATATACCCAGACACACAGACAACAGGCAGACCCCTTGCAACGCACGCGTGCGGGGTACAAAAAGGTAAAGAAAACTTCAACTCTGCATAAGTGAGGCGACTGCAGGCTGCACAGGTGGCAAGTTGCACCACTCTGCGGCAGTGTCAGGTGCCAAAAGCAACCCCCCTCCCCCCACACACCGCCAACGCTCTCTGACAGGCGTTGGTCGGGTTTGCCGTTCGGCAGTTGGCACTTGCCACTTGCCACTTGGCAGGTTTGTGCATCAATAACTAGGCACTTTTTATTTGCATCCGCTGGCAGACAATGCGGATGTAGTTACCCCAGAAGCCAGAGAAACTGTACTAGCTGAAGCTGCAGCTGCAGCAAGGACTGGTCGTAGTTCTAGTCCTGGCATTGGCAGTGCATCCTCCCTAATCATCAAGCAGCAGCCGCGCTTAAGCCTACGGTAGGTAAATTGCTCTGCCCATAAGTGGATGGCTCTGAAGGCATTGTCATAAGCCAGTGCACTGTTCACAGTAGAGGCGAGGCGAGGCAAGGCAGCAGACAGCAGGCATCAGGCATCAGGCATCAGGCAATACTGTGAGGGCCAAGGGCTTGCAAGGGACTCGGCCTCCTGCTGTCTGTCAGTCAGGTCTCCATCAGTTTCGGTCCGGGGATCACTGTGTTGCTGGTGCTGGTGCTGGTGCTGGAGCCCTGCTCCGCTCAGTAATTGGAGACATCGTTGCGTTGCGTTGCGTTCCGTTCCGTTCTATTCTGTTCTGGACTTATCAGGCGTCAGCCAGACGGTAAACAGAGAGCTTGAATCGAATGCGATCAGGGGCACTCATGTGCATAACGATAGTTTGGCACTGCCTGATGCTGGTAATTAACTTTTGAGAGACAATCGAAGACGAAGAAGCCTGATGCCTTTAAGGGTTTTTTTCGGTCACCTTTAAGGAACGAAAACTCCCAGGCAGTCGGCAACACAATGTGAGTATAATAATTGAAGGAGAGGAGGGGAAGGGAGATGCCATAGCAGCCGCTGGCCAATTTGTAGACACGTAAAAATCTTATCACAAACAAAAGACTTACCGCAGGACGACCCTCGAAACCCCAGCCCCCCACCCACGCTGTGCCATGGCAGCGATAAGCCGTGCACGTTGTCGTCGTTCCACTCGCATTTGTCGTCATCAACTGAAACAGAAACCGAAACTGAAACCAGGGAGAAAACCAGGGACCAGGGACCAGGGACCATAGCCCGGAACTGCTCGAAGGCGGCACACGTACGGCATATAAATAACATTTCGATTTGGCTGTGTGACAAACCCAAGCCAGAATGATGCAAAATTATGCAGGCAGGCGATCCCCCACCCGCCGCCGCCCCCTCAAAACCAATCCCAGCCATCGGCTAAGGCACCAGAGGAGCCACCCCCTCCTCCATTGTATAAAGAAAATCCCACAAGAAGAAGAACACAAAGAATAGTGGAAACTACCAACTGGAAAAAACATGGGAGCACACACGCAATATTAGCTCTAGCATTTTACAATTTAATTTTTGAATTTTCCAAAAGTCTGCTCGAAAATAAAGGAAACAAAGGAAATACATAAATGAAGATACTCCTCTAACAGCAGTAAATAAATGAAATATAACAAGAGCCCACAAAGAACTACGGAGGGAGAAGAAATCCCTAAATGTGAGCCACTTACTGGAAATGGAAACGGAAATTTAAATGTCATTCGAGCTGCCAATATTCTGGACTCAGTGCCGAAAAATTTACACAGCAAATGAATTGTGTTGGCCAATAGGAATATTGAGGAGACAGAGACCCTTGCCACACAGTCCTTTTGGTTAGATGCACTTTATTATAATTAATATTTGTACTCAATTAGTAGTCATTGTGCTTGTGCAGGTTTTTAAATGTACAAATTGAAAACGCTTGAAAGCAGAAGGGCACAGCAGGCAGATGAAAACATTTTCGTCCTTAAAGAATAAAAGTAATAAAAGTATAAAAAAGTATTAGAGCCTCTGCATGAATTCAAAGTATTTATCACAGCAACATACATACATATGTATGTATACTCATGGCTGTAGTTTATACTCTGTCTTTCGGTTAGTTAGGTAAGGTGATTAGTCTCTTTACTTAACGAGAGGGAACGTTGTGAGTCGCTGCAGACATTCTCTACGATTCCGTTTCCTCCCATCTTCAAAATTGTGGATGCCACAGATTTTGGTCCCTTGTGAAGGCGGAATGGGGCGGGGCGAAATTTTGAAATACACTTGTAGCAGTGTGATATCACATGAGTCTGGAAACCAAATTTGGTTGCTATTGCTTTTAAAGTCTCTGAGATCTAGGCGACAAACAAGACGGACGGACAGAGTGGCATGGCTATATCGACTCGGCTATTGATGCTGATCAATAATATAAAAACCCCTGTCAATGGAGAATATTACGGTAGTTCAGTCTAAAGACTATTTCACTTGACACTTATTTGATTATTTTCTAGAAGTGAAGAACTTTTAAAAATATTAGTTTGGAATAATTAAAATTAAATAATAAATCAATCATTAGCCATTTGTACGGTTCGATCTCGGCTGGTTTCTGCGGATGCTGTTGATATTATGGGTGGACGGCTGCTACGATTCTCCTTTTACGACTGTCCTGTCCTGTCTGCTGTTCCTCTTCTTCTCTGGTGCTGCTCTCATTCTGCAGTGGCTGCTGTTATTGGTTATGCTAATATTGTTTTGCTGTTATCTGCTTAGCCGTTTCTCTGCTGTTGTTCTGCTGTTATCTGCTCGTGCTTCTGTTAAGGCTTCTGTTAATATTGTTCAGCTGTTGTCAGCTGGACACGAAGCTTGATTCAATTCAAATAAAAATATATTTCAATATATTTCTTATAAATCTTTGTTACATTTTGTAAATAAGCAAACGTCCGACAATATGCCGAAAGTACAAAATTACAAGTAGAAGAAACAATTTCACGATCTCGCGGTCATAGCCGAGGCTTTGCAATGCGTCGAACTGCAGCCAGAACTGGGACCAGGAGATCTCCTTCGTCCGGTGACCGTGCCCCGCCCCAACCCAGCTGTCAAGCCCCTTAAGCGCGGAACTCTGGGCAAGATGGGTGAGATTGCAGTCAACTATTGCAGTCAGCAAGTGAATGTGGATAGGATGCCGGCGGTTGCATACCATTATGATGTCAAATTCACACAGGAACTGCCCAAGCAGTTCCACCGGGAAGCCTTTGAGAAACATCGAGCACAGTATTTGGGCAATGCTGTGGCGGCCTTCGATGGACGTGCCTCGTGCTACTCTGCGGGGAAGCTCAACTGCCGATCCCAGGGCGAGCAGGTCAGTGTATTCGATAGCTATGGCCGTGAGCTGATTACTTGGTGGAGATTATGATGACAGCGGATCCGGAGATCGACCTAAACTCCCTTCGTACCTATATGAGGGATAGGATCTACGAGAAGCCCATGCGAGTGCTGCAGTGTCTGGAGTTTGGGCTAGTCGCACCATGCCACAAGGCAATACGGTCGGGTCGCCGTTTCTTTCAGAAATCCGAGCCGGGCCAGTCTCATGGTCTGGGCAATGGCGAGGAGATTTTGTTGGGTCTGTTTTGAGGCGTTTGTGCTGGGCGATCGACCATTTGTAAATGTGGACATCCCCCACAAGTGCTTCCAACTCTCGATGCCCATAATCGAGTACTTGGAGCGCTATCAGATGGGCCAGCACCCAAACAAATATCGAGAGCAGGCGATCCGAGATAGATGCACACATTAAAGGCATTTCCATAGCCTATGTGCCGCCAGTATCACTTGAAAGTTTCACGAGGGTATACGAAGTCAATGCGCTACAAGCTGCCGGCCAGCAAACAAACATTCGTGGCGGATAAAGGGAGGATGACCGTTGCAGAGTATTCCAAGTCGCGTGGCCGTATTTTAAAGTATCCGAAGCTGCATTGCTTGCACGTTGGGCCGCCACAGAAAACCATTTATCTGCCCATTGGAATGTGTGCCGCTGAGGGAAAGCAGTCGGTGAATGTGAGTTGCCCCACGCTGCAGTTACCTCTTACCCCTATTGATTACTTCCATTGCAGCGCAACGACGCCACGCTGCAGTCAGCGGCGATGGATAAGATTGCTGCCACATCCTCATCCACATCCACAAACGCACGCAAGTCCAAGATCATGGAGTTGCTTCATTGCTTCATTGCTTCAACCACAACTCTGATCCGACCCGACCGTCTCCCGCTTTGGCCTTCGCCTGCAAACAGATTTCGGTGCGGTGCAGAGGCGCACCCTCAGTGCCCCAATGATTCAGTTTCGAGATAAGATGATTTCAGTGGGGAGGAACGGTTCGTGGCGCATCGAATGCTCGCATTTCTTTGAGTCGAAGCAGAAGGTCCCCAAATAGGCCAAATAAGATGCGGGACTTGGAGCAATTGGTAAGTAATTATAAATTGAAGTTGCGGGTAGATCTAAATCTACTGATTACCTTTAATTCTCCCGATCCTTATCCAAAGTCGCAGTGTCAATTTGTCGCTGGCTCCCAAGGCAGATATGAATCAAGAGCTTGGATCCCCACTTTAAATCCCCAGTTTAAATCAAATCAATACGATTTGGTTATTGTGGTAGTCCCAAATGCTGGCAAATGCTGTGACGAACTGAAAGGGAAAGCCGAACTGGAGTACGGCATTCTTACGCAATGCATCAAGCGGGTCACCCTCGAACGGATCTGCAACCTGTGGGTAATCGGAAATTCGCTGCTGAATGGCATCCACATCAACCACACGCTGAAGGCGGCAACGTGCACGATGCTGAAGAATGTGATGTACCTGGGTGCCGATGTGACTCACATCTCGTATAATGTAAGGCAAACACGGGACATTGACCTGCTGCAGCAGATGACCCACAATCTGTGCCACATGTTTCCACCTATCCAGCTCCGGCCCACTTTGCTCACTTGGCTGCCGCCCAGGACCGGGTATAGAAGAATACCGGGAAGAATACAGCATTCGATGCGCCACGAACCGTTCCTCCCCACTGAAATCGCCTTATCTCGATACTGAATCATTGGGGCACTGAGGGTGCGCCTCTGCACCGCACCGAAATCTGTTTGCAGGCGAAGGCCAAAGCGGGAGACGGTCGGGTCGGATCAGAGTTGTGGTTGAAGCAATGAAGCAATGAAGCAACTCCATGATCTTGGACTTGCGTGCGTTTGTGGATGTGGATGAGGATGTGGCAGCAATCTTATCCATCGCCGCTGACTGCAGCGTGGCGTCGTTGCGCTGCAATGGAAGTAATCAATAGGGGTAAGAGGTAACTGCAGCGTGGGGCAACTCACATTCACCGACTGCTTTCCCTCAGCGGCACACATTCCAATGGGCAGATAAATGGTTTTCTGTGGCGGCCCAACGTGCAAGCAATGCAGCTTCGGATACTTTAAAATACGGCCACGCGACTTGGAATACTCTGCAACGGTCATCCTCCCTTTATCCGCCACGAATGTTTGTTTGCTGGCCGGCAGCTTGTAGCGCATTGACTTCGTATACCCTCGTGAAACTTTCAAGTGATACTGGCGGCACATAGGCTATGGAAATGCCTTTAATGTGTGCATCTATCTCGGATCGCCTGCTCTCGATATTTGTTTGGGTGCTGGCCCATCTGATAGCGCTCCAAGTACTCGATTATGGGCATCGAGAGTTGGAAGCACTTGTGGGTGATGTCCACATTTACAAATGGTCGATCGCCCAGCACAAACGCCTCAAAACAGACCCAACAAAATCTCCTCGCCATTGCCCAGACCATGAGACTGGCCCGGCTCGGATTTCTGAAAGAAACGGCGACCCGACCGTATTGCCTTGTGGCATGGTGCGACTAGCCCAAACTCCAGACACTGCAGCACTCGCATGGGCTTCTCGTAGATCCTATCCCCTCATATAGGTACGAAGGGAGTTTAGGTCGATCTCCGGATCCGCTGTCATCATAATCTCCACCAAGTAATCAGCTCACGGCCATAGCTATCGAATACACTGACCTGCTCGCCCTGGGATCGGCAGTTGAGCTTCCCCGCAGAGTAGCACGAGGCACGTCCATCGAAGGCCGCCACAGCATTGCCCAAATACTGTGCTCGATGTTTCTCAAAGGCTTCCCGGTGGAACTGCTTGGGCAGTTCCTGTGTGAATTTGACATCATAATGGTATGCAACCGCCGGCATCCTATCCACATTCACTTGCTGACTGCAATAGTTGACTGCAATCTCACCCATCTTGCCCAGAGTTCCGCGCTTAAGGGGCTTGACAGCTGGGTTGGGGCGGGGCACGGTCACCGGACGAAGGAGATCTCCTGGTCCCAGTTCTGGCTGCAGTTCGACGCATTGCAAAGCCTCGGCTATGACCGCAACATCGGGAAATTGTTTCTTCTACTTGTAATTTTGTACTTTCGGCATATTGTCGGACGTTTGCTTATTTACAAAATGTAACAAAGATTTATAAGAAATATATTGAAATATATTTTTATTTGAATTGAATCAAGCTTCGTGTCCAGCTGACAACAGCTGAACAATATTAACAGAAGCCTTAACAGAAGCACGAGCAGATAACAGCAGAACAACAGCAGAGAAACGGCTAAGCAGATAACCCAATGTATTTGTTTAGTTCATTTAAATTTTGTGTTTTATCGAATAAAGTTTAAGAAATAAGTTAAATAAGTATAAAAATGTTGTTGAACTTTGACTTGCGTCTCAAAACGATTTGACTGCTCATTTTATAAAAATAATTACGAGTATATATAGGTAATTATATTATTCCAGTGTTTATTTATATATATAATGGATTGGTTTCAAATGTGGACGAAGCGATCCACAAAATAAAGTTTCTCGCCTCAGAAAACTATGTATTTGGTACTGCTCTAAATGAAATTAAGTACACTCAGGAGGAGCAGTGCGAGATTCGTCCAGAAAAACATCTTTCGCAGTATTGAAAAAAAAACCGCAAGTCATCAAAGTGCCAGGCCTTGTTGAAGAAGTCTCATTCGATGCATTGTTGGTAGCTGCAAGCTCCAGTTTGTATAAAGCTGAAAAGCGATGTGCTTTAAAGGTGGAATCAATGTTAAATGCCGACGAGGAGTTTGGCAGAATTATATTGAAAACTATGAATACCCCACAGCAACTGCCTTCAAAATTTTCTGGAGAAAAGCACTGGCGCTGTTTGTAGATGTTGGGCATACCAAGTACACATAGAGTTTGTCAAAAAGAGCCGCAAAATGCCAAAACATATCTATATTTTATACAAAAAATTGATCTTAGCAAAAAAAATGAATAAAATTCTTTGAGTTTTTCCTGAACTAAGGAAAAACGAGAAGGAACGTGTGAGTCGCTTCTGGGGACTCGAATCTTTTTTTATACCCGTACTCAGTCGGTATATAAATTTTTTGAGCTTATGATTTATGTAGAATTTTACAAAATATAACATTTTAAATTTTTTTGCTACATCTGTTATCTACATCTACAATGTATATTCTACATCTTTTCCGCCAGTGGGCGCTCGCGTACGTAACGAGGCAGAATGTGCGAGCGAGAAAGAGAATGAATAGCGGGTCTCTTGCTGGAGGAGATGGGGGAAGCAACTGAAAATTAATATCTTCACTCTGGCTATAATAACGGTCCGATCTGATTTAGATTTGGCAATCTGGTAGATATGGTCATTCTCTACGATTCTCTTTAGATTTTTGTCCTTTGTGGGAGCAGAAGGCGGCCGGGCGAAATTTTGAAATCACATGAGTCTGGTTGCTCTAGCTCTTATAGTCTCTGAGATCTAGGCGCTCATCAAAACGGACAGACGGTCATGGCAATATCGACTCGGATATTGTTGCTGATCAAGAATATATATGTATACTTTATGGGATCGGAAACGTTTCCCTTTCTGCGTTGCACACATCCACTTTTACCACAAATCTAATATACCCCTTAGCTCTTTTTGAGTACGGGTATAAACACTGCATTAAGATACCTACTAAATCCAATCCATGTTTTAAATACAAATATATATGCGAACTTTTTTTAGAAGCGGCTTGGAACATTTTGGGTTTTTACCCGGAAACCCGGAAATTTAAGGAAAGTTTTGTATAGCATTATATTAAAGTTAATATAAAGTTATTATACACTCGGCTCTTTTTCTGAGTACCAAACAGTCGGAAGGCTTTTCGGCGTGTCAGCCAACAGCGTGTGTCATATCCTGCACGAGTTTTGCAGATCATTCATAGACGAATTCTCAAAGTATAGTCCACAGCCTACATATCTCACTTCCGAGTTTTTGGGCCTGAGAAAATTGTGATATGTTTTGTTGTTGTTTTTTCCCCCCATTTGCCTGTCATTCATTGTTTCGCAGTGCCAAAAGTGGGATTACTTCGTGACTATGTAGAACATCAAGAAGAAGAAGAGTCAAATAAAAGAAAACCCATGGATATAATCCCCAAAGCAAAAAAAAAAACACAAAAAAAGAATCGAAGCCACTGATCTTTTAGAACTAGAACTTAATACATTAATATATTAATATTAATATTGTAATAATGAAAATTAATTTTTGAAAAGGTATATAATGAGAAACGCTATACCCTATCCAGTACACATAATGTATTACCGGGATGCCCAATGGTATTTAGTATAAGCGATAAGCGCGGGTGAAGCGGGAGTCTATCCAAAAAAGAATATAAGTGAAGACGGACACGGACACGGAGGAGACGCCACAAAAAGTGCAATAAATATCATTTAAATACACGTGTATTATTCTTTTTTGACTACCAAGCGGCTGTGCAACGACTTAGGGCTTTACTAATTCTACAAACAGCAAGTGAAATAATAAGCATTTATCTACGAAATAGCTTCAACTTAGCCCCCGAGCTACGGAACTATTTGGAAAATAATTGGTACCAGCAAAACAATCTGAAACTCGACGCCAAAGCTTGTTCGAGTAAAACACACTTAACACAACCCTCTGTTGGTATTGTATTGGTATGCGCTCGCAAAAATTGCGCGGCACAAAGCGAAAACTAAACCCAAATCTCAGATTTCCTTCGGAACTTAAGGTGGAGCGCGATTAGCCTCAAACAAAGCTGGCGTTGTCAATTCCATCCTGCACAACGAACTGCTCCCATCGACAGTTCAGTTGAATGTTATCGATATAACACGTAAAGACTCCTGATGGGCCAGCCTCAAGTACAGATATTGAGTGATCAAGCCAAACTGAGGTTGATCTTTTCCGCAGCTGCTGATAGGATAGAATCTGCCAAAACGAACAAAGCAAGGCAAGAAGCGACATGAGTAAACACGCTTGCGGTGGTAATGTGGCAGAAGCTGCTCCCGCGGAAAATAGAAAAAGAAAAGCTGAAGAAGTGGGGGTCGGTTCAAGACCATGTCGGATTGAATAGCTCGATTTCATGACAATATGCAAGTGATTGCAAGATCAAGACGGTAGAAGTTGAGTGCAATAATGATGGAGATCAATTAAAGACTAAAAGAGGGCAGGCGGACGGAATTGCCCGTGCCCTAATACAAGCGAAATAGAGAACGATACCTGTTCGAAATGTGCATACAGATCTCATCATTGATCACATCAAAACGCGAGTGGACTCCCCCGAAAATCTGGATTCATCCTCCCCCAAGAATAATCGTCTGTGTCTCAATGCCCAGGTTGAATATTTCCTCAAAACGATATTTTCAGTATGCGAAAGGTTATCGATAGCTTTAGCAAATCCAATTAAAAACGAGAAGGAACGTGTGAGTCGTTTCTGGGGACACGACTCTACTTATACCCGTACTCAGTCAGTATATACAGCTTATGATTTTGTAGAATTTTGGAAAAAAAAAAATTTTACATTTTACATTTTTTTGCTACATCTGCTATCTACATCTACATATACAATGTCTATTCTACATCTAACATGTAGATTGTACATGTTCCATTCATATTCTACATCTTCTCCGCTAGGGGTTGCTCGCGCACTGAACGCGGCAGAGTGTGCGAGCGAGAAGGAAAATGAGTTTCGTTGTCGTTTTCTGGAGGGGGGTGGCAGGGGAAGCAACTGAAAATTAATTTCGTCAGTCTGGCTATAATTATGATCCGATCTGATTCAGATTCGGCAGTCTGGTAGATATGGGCATTCTCTACGATACTACGTTTTTAGTTTTATCGTATCTTTAAAATTGTGCCTGCCACAGATTTTCGTTCTTTGTGGGGGCGGAAGGGGGCGGGGCGAAATTTTGAAATACACTTGTAGCAGTGTGATATCACATGAGTCTGGAAACCAAATTTGGTTGCCCTAGCTCTTATAGTCTCTGAGATCTAGGCGCTCAACAAGACGGACAGACAGACAGACGGACAGACAGACATGGCTATATCGACTCGGCTATTGATGCTGATCAAGAATATATATACTTTATGGGGTCGGAAACGTTTCCTTCTCTGCGTTACACACATCCACTTTTACCACAAATCTAATATACCCCTTAACTATTTTTTGAGTACGGGTATAACAAGCGACCGTAAATCGCTGAAAGCGCATTGGTTCGTTCCTGCGGTCGGGGGGTCGGCTGAAGCAATTTCCCCGACAGCAAGCTTGACGCTCTAAAGCGGAACTTGCTGATGTACAAGGCCAACTACAGAATCGACAAGGCAATCTATCAGAATCGGCAGGCTCGCTGTCTAATTATAACATTGGGATTGGGATGAACAAGCAAAAATAATACAAAAGATATGAACGGCTAAGAAGTAAAATTCAGAGTGAGGCTTGCCGCTGGCTGGCTCCTATTTATATAGGTTCTGGGGCCCGACAGTGCTGCCCTTTGCCACGACCAGTGCTGTCCTTTTCCACGACCAGCGCTGCCAATTTAGCGTTTTTTCGTCAGATATGGCTTTTATTTATGGTCGACTGCAGGACAAATTTTTCAATTGCGGGAAGCGGGAATTCTGAATTTTGTATATACGTTTATTACTTTTTCCTCTCTTTTTTTAATGTTGCCACCGATTACATACAAAAGTATGTATATTTTTTTGATGTATGCCAATACGACCACTAATATAAGGCAACGATCAATTTTGCATATCAAAGCTTAATAATGCCCAGACGTTTACGAGTAGCTGCCAATAGTTAATGTCCAATTTATGGCTGAGTTTATCGGCTAATCTCGCAGAGCTAGATAATGGAAATAATGTATAAAACATATTAAATATCACCTATCTTCAATTTTTAGAAGCATAATTTTTTTTTTTTTATGTTTTCGTTTTCATCATGGTCTCACCCATGATGCAATTATATTAGGTGGTCTCGTCGGCTGCCGAATCATTCGGTTTTTAATCCCTTAACGTTCAGTGTGGGCTCGCTTGTTGAAGAGAAAGCTTTTTTGTAAGCATTGTTAAGGGACTGCTTTTGCCGACGAGACCACCTTATATAATTGCATTATGGGTCTAACCAATCTTTCATTTATGTTTGTGCAACTAAAATCCAGTGGATCCCTTGGACCATAAGCAAAAATCGCCAGATGCATAAAAGCCGCCAACAAGAAAAAACCTCTTGGCTTGGCGATAACCCACAAAGTGCGGCAACACTACTTATAGACTATAACAGCGATGCCCAGGCCCATTGCCTTGCGGGCCTTTTTGTTTTTGTAATTGCCCCCAGCATAGGAAACCAATTCTTGTATGCATACACAGCACTATGGGGCATTTGACTACTTTCTCTTGCCGAAACTCATTTTTCAAAAGTCGGAAAAGTCATATTTTTTTAACCGGTATACGTAGAAATAACACCAGTCCGTAATGTTACGTACCCAAAAAATTAACAGTGCGCACCACTGTTAAGATAACAGCTGTTAAAGTCAGCTGTTTGCTACGATCAACAGAAAGTTATCGGCAATCTTGCTTTTTTCCTGAAGTTTAAAGAGCAACAATTGCCGAATCGATCAATTTAAGTGAATCTTTTCTAATGGGCTCGATTGGAACAGGTATGTAAAATGTGTTTGTGAGTTTGAAATGAAAAAATTGACGTCATATTATGTTTAATGGCTAGTTTTTTAACAAGTCCATTTTTGTGACGAAAATTTGTCTTTGAATAGACTTACAAAGTGTTCGGTTCCCGCCGGAAGCATTAAACTGCATAGTTATTGTAGAGTATTCAATTCTTAATCCAATTTATGTTATTTTTTTTTGCGCTTTTCTGCGTCTTCGGCGTAATCTTCATTTTTAGGTCACAAAAGAACAATTGCAAATTCACAGCTGTTTGCCGCGAGGTGCGGAGAGACTCAGAAAAGAGCAAAAGAGGGCGCAATTATGAGTATTTTGAAAGTCGCTTGTCCTGAGTACGATGAGACCATGTTAACGGCTAACAGTAAAATTATTTGCTACGAAATATTAAAGAAATGGAATAATTGCCACAGGAAGATAAATCGATTCGAAATTCAGCATGCAAATTGGCTTGACACTGACACTATCCTACACAAAGAAAAAAAAATGAAAGCCGTTGGGCGGCCTTCCTTGCCATATTTCTCTAAAAGTGCTAGAGCGCAAAGAAAAGAATCTGCAGATTTAGCGGTATCTAAGGCACGCAACGTGAAACTGTTGATTTAAGCAGCGGGTGCAGCTGCGCGAAACCGCGGTCAAATTGATCTTGCATATGTGTTAAAGTTGTTAGCCATATATCCAGATAAAGCTGAATCTATTCGCAAAACTTTGAGGAAGACAGTTGAGGTGCCGACAAAATTTTCTGGCAACGAGGCACTAGCTACCATTTTGGACCTTGGTTTGACAAAGCAGCAATATTGTGCAATTAGAGAGCAAACAAACAAAACAATTTATCCACCATATAAAAAAGTTGCGGGTCAGAAGCAAGAGTGCCGACCGGATGGAATTATCGTTTCTGAGATGAAAGCAGAGGTACCTCTACAGAGTCTGCTTGAACATACAGCTGCGCGAATCATATGCCTACAAGAAGAGGTGGTTTTAAGTGCAATGGAAAAGCAAGGAACTGAATTTTTGACGGCTGATCTTATTTTAAGTTATGGATTTGATGGAAGCACTGGCCAATCGACCTATAACCAAGAATATACGGAAGGTCATACTTTTAATAGCGACTCTAGCCTATTTGCCACAACAGTAACGCCTTTGAGATGCGTCGATTCATCCAGCAATATACTGTGGAATAATAGAACCCCCCAGTCAATTAGATTTTGTCGCCCCTTAAAGTTAGCATTTATGAAAGAATCAAAAGACGCAATTATAAAAGAAAATGCGGACTTAAAGGACAAGATCATGAGCTTGCGGTCTTGTAAAATAATTTTGGGAAATGGGAAAGCCGTCTACGTTAAGTTCCGTCTTTATTTAACTGTTATAGATGGAAAAGTTCTGAACGCCTTGACAGGAACTAAATCGACCCAAGCATGTCCAATTTGTGGTGCTAACCCAAAGGACTTTCTCAACAATAAACATTTCAAGTCCGAAAAGTTTCTGCCAATACAGAGTAGCTTAAATTACGGTGAGTCCATTGCACTGCTTGATACGGTTTTTTGAATTTGTTTTACACGCGGGATATAAATGCTGTGTAAGGAAATGGAGGATATCGAGTCAAGATGATAAAAACGAAGTACTTAAAAGGAAAAAGATGATTCAAGAATTGTTTTGGAAGAGGCTGTCTCTAATCGTAGATCAACCAAAAGTTGGCGGATTGGGAAGCACCAATAATGGCAATACTGCTCGGCGTGCCTTTAGTAACCCCAAACTCTTCGCAGAGATCACTGGCATTGACGTCAAGCTGATTTCAAATCTGAGGACAATCTTGATATGTCTCTCAAGTCAGTTGCCTTTAAATGTGGTCAAATACCAAACATTTTGTTTTAATACTGCGGAAACAATTATTGACCTGTATCCTTGGCTGCCGATGACTGCCACCGTTCACAAAATTCTTGTCCATTCAAAAGAAATCATTGAAAACACTGTGCTACCTGTGGGATATTTTGCAGAGTAGGGTGCAGAATGTAGAAACAAAATTTATAAGGCTCGACTTCATCATGCTAGAAAGATCAGCCGAAGAGAAAATTTCACGGACGTGTTCCAAAGGTCTATGGATACCTCAGATCCGATAATTTCATCTATTAACCTCGTCAGGCGAATACAATTGCAACAAAAAAAACCCCTACCAACTGAGGTTTTAAATCTTTTGTCAAGGGAATTTAATAGTTCAGGCAGAGTTGAACAAGATTCAATTAGTTTCGATGAGCTTGCTGAAGACCAGTTCGAATTCGGAAGTTGGAACATGGACCTCGAAAACGAATTCCAAGAGGATTCTACACAGGTGTGACAGTAAACATATTATTTACAATAAAATGTTAATTTCTTGTATATTACAGGTCGCCTAGTAACAATTTTGAAGAAAACTACATGTAAAAATAATTGTTGCTTGTTGTTAATTATTTTTAGTGTGTGCCAAGCCATCGCTTAATATGCTCCCATAATTTTTGTTTATTAAATGTTGAAGAAAAAGCGTAAAAATTAAATTTTTCTACGAAAAAAAGGCGGTGCCACGCCCATTTTTCCAACAAACCTTCCTTTCACTATTATAAACTCATATCAAAAAACTAAATCAAAAAATATTGTTTCGTTTGGAAGTTATTAATTAATGCCACAAAAAGTGGCCAAATGCCCCATAGTGCACAGTTTGTGCTGTGTACCAGAATACCGAAAGCCCAACACATGCAAACATTGTTGTGTGTATGCGATCCGTCCAGCAAAAACCGGCTTTGTCTCTTCTCTGATTGGTGTTACCCGACTTTTGTTAGGATTTTTTTGTTGTCTTTTCTTTGAGATTGCACTATTCCCTTATTCGTATTTGCGTTTTTTCTGGGAGTATTGGTGAGTGCCCTGCCGTAAGCTGATTTTGGGCACCCCTGATGTATTTGATAAATTGATTTAAGTTAAAAAATCTACATATGTATATACATATACCAATTCTTTGCATATATGTATTAATATATATAAAATAAAAAAAATATATGTATATATAAAAGTTCTCGGATAAAAATGTATGTAAATGTGCAATATTAAATAAATCAAAAAATTAACATCTTTTATTTTCATATATTGTATTTATTTCCTACCCCCACCCACTCTGCCCATTCCTCATTTATGTTGCGGCAGATCAGCTCAGGTCGCTACATCACCCTCGAAACAAAACGAAAAACCAGTTCAAGCGGCAAATTGTAGAACCCACACAAACACAGTAATTCTCACTCACATGAGCCGAAGACCTGGGAACGTACGCTGAAAACTCAGCTGCACCACTTTCGTTGTATGAACAGCTGGTTGGCTAGGCTAAAAAACTTTTTTGGTTTTGGTTTTTTGGTTTGCTCCATAGAACATAGAACACAACAAAACTTTCTAAAAATTTCTAAAAACTCTCTAAAATGTTGCCGTTTGCTGTAACTTGGATTGATGCCGTGGCTGTATTAATTTACAATATTTTCCTATATTCGGTGGCTCCCAGAATTAAAATCAATGCAGAAACTCCACCGGACAATCATCGTAGAAAATGGCAGAGCAAATTTCAGAGCACATGCCACATCGATGCATCGATGTTTTTAAATTTTTTGGAAACATCGATGTTTTATGGCGACTATAGATGTTTTTGCAAGGTAAGGGAAGCGCAGAAGGTATGTATGTGTAAAAATATATTTATAAATTGAATTATTAACTGTATTTAGATGCTTTCAGGTATTAAACTTGTGGTGTAGGCAACGTCGGTGGATGTGTGGCAACATCGTGCGAGTCCGAAAGGTCTTTCAACAAGGCTGGACAGATCATATCGGACCGTCGCACCAGACTTAAAGTTGATGTCGTAGTTAAACTCATGTATCAATAAGAACCAAACCATTTTCTAATAAACTTATAGAATAAGATTTTTATTTTGATCTCATTGAATTTGTTTTTGTTTCTTTGCTTTTACGAATAAAGCTTTTTATTTTGTTATAAAATGAACCAAATCTTTGAATTAAAATAATTTAATTTACAGAAAAAAAAAATTGTTTCTATATTTTAAAACATCGAAAAACATCGATGTCCACGAACATCAATGTTTCTCCACCTCTAATGCCAGAGCATCTGGCAGGCAATCGGGCAGAGCATACCGCAAAGCATCGCAGAGAATTCCGATAGTTGGTAAATGGTTGCCTACCAAGCAGCAGCCGACATTGCAAAAGCCCGTCGATGCATTCTTTGAATTAGAGAAAATGTTTTGGAACATAAACCTGGCCATAAACATATATATTTATACCATTCATATCGTCATTAATCAGTTATTGGCAGTAAAAGACCTGCACAAGTTTTTGCGAACTAGTTATCTAAATATATCAACCTCAGCTAAACTTCTTGACTTTCACTAATCGTTAATTTTTTTACAGTAACTAAAAAAATAAATCTAAATACCTTTATATCAATGTGAACTAGTTTCTAAGTTTCAATATTATTTTAAAAAACCTACGAATTACATTTTTTTAATGTATATTTAACTAAAAAAGTGTATTTATTTTTCGTGGTAGCAACACCTAAACATTAAACAAAAATTTCAAAAAAATTCTATAATTTTATTGAAAAACAAAGAACAGAACTGGGGGTGTCCCTTTGAACAAACAAAAACAAATTGTTTGATCAAATTTTGGTTCAGCCTAATCTATATACTGTATGGTTAGTGGCATATGGCACACGAATGCTTCTCTGCCGCTGAGGCAAGCGAGCAGAATCTGAAGCCGTTTGTGCATAGCCCGTAGCATGTTTCTCTGTCGCTGTTTCAGTGGGGCAGAATTTTCTCTGCTGGTACGTCATCAGGCAGAATAACGAAACCACACGAAGTCTTTACGCTGTACGTGTGCCGACTGCGCTGCCCGAAATTTGTTCCTATGCACAGTGCATACGACGCTGCCGGCCTCTGCTGTATGGTTAGTGGTCTCACCCATGATACAATTATATAAGGTGGTCTCGTCGGATGCTGAATCGTTCGGTTTTTAGTCCCTTAACGTTCAATGCCTTAGCCCTTGTGCACAACCAAAATTACGTATTGTAGTTTTGCCGCAAGCACGTGCAAACAACAGTTTAGCATAATAAAAAATGTTAAACAAAAATTGTTAATGGCTTCCGAAACAGTTAAAATTAATTTAGATATAAAAGCGTTTTATTTTCAGATTAGAACTTATTTTAGAATTAAGAGCCTTAACAAAAGAATATCTATCTAAAAACAAAAACAACGTTTAATTTTAAGTTCAAAATTATTTAAAATTATATTCTAAAAACATCAACTCTTTTTATTATAACAGGCAACTTTAAACCCCATGGTCCATCTGAGGGTTAATCAACACGCTCTATTGTTGTTTCACTCACACTTACTGCGCTGAGCCCTTTCACTCGCACTTATTGTAAGCATTGTTAAGGGACTACTTTTTCCGACGAGACCAGCCTCAAGTAAAGATATAGATATTGAGTGATGAAGCCAAATTGAGGTTGATCTTTCCGCAGCTGCTGATAGGATAGAATCTGCCAAAACGAACAAAGCAAGGCAAGAAGCGACATGAGTAAACACGCTTGCGGTGGTAATGTGGCAGAAGCTGCTCCCGTGGAACAATTCGTACACTTGAAATTTGTTTCTGGCTCCCGTTTTAGTAACTTTTAGTTACTTTTAGTTTATTTTAGTTAAATATATTAAATTAAATATTGAATATTAAAACACGTGCAGTGAAAGTCTCAATTTAATCAAAAATTTAAATCAAAATTGAACTACGTGTTTTGTAATGTAAACTAATGAAAATTAATTTTTGAAAAGGTATTTCATGAGAAACGCTATGCCCTATCCAGAGCACATAATGTATTACCGGGATGGGGTCAGCGATGGCCAGTGTTTTAAATTTATTATGTTCTATGCAAATTTTTATTTGAGCCCGATAAGTATCGATAATTGAAATCTGAACATTTTCTGATATTTAGTATAAGCGATAAGCGCGGGTGAAGCGGGAGTCTATCCAAAAAATAATATAAGACGCCACAAAAAGTATAATAAATATCATTTAAATACACGTTCATTATTCTTTTTTGACTACCAAGCCGCTGTGCAACGGCGGTGGAGCGCGCCTCAAACAACATCAACCAGTGGCTGGATCTGGCTGAGAGGCTTTGCGAGAACCAGGCGGCCGCTGGCGTTGTCAATTCCATTCTGCACAACGAACTGCACCCATCGACAGTTCAGTTGAATGTCATCGATATAACACGTAAAGATTCCTGATGGGCCAGCCTCAAGTACAGATATTGAGTGATCAAACCAAAGGGTTGCCGTATATATAAATGGAAGTTGATCTTTTCCGCAACTGCTGATAGGATAAAGTCTGATCCTCTAGAACTAGAACTTAAGACATTAATATCCCCTAAAAAAAAACAAAAAATGGGGCAAAATTTTACGAAGTTTTATAATCAATTTGACGCTGCCCAAGGTGAATCTAAACACAAAATAATATATTTGGATACTAAAAGAAATTCATCGAAAAGAAATTCATCTCAGCAAATGTGCAAATCGTTTTCCAAAAAGCAATTTCCCCGACAGCAAGCTTGACACTCTAAAGCGGACCTTGCTGATGTACAAGGCCCACTATAAACGCCTGGCCAAATACAGAATAGACAAGGCAGTCTATCAGAATCGGCAGGCTCGCACAGCTGTCTAACTATAACATTGGAATTGGGATTAACAAGCAAAAATAATACAAAAGATATGAACGGCTAAGAAGTAAAATTCAGAGTGAGGCTTGCCGCTTGCTGGCTCCTATTTATATAGGTTCTGGGGCCCGACAGTGCTGCCCTTTGCCACGACCAGTGCTGCCCTTTTCCACGACCAGCGCTGCCAATTTAGCGTTTTTTCGTCAGATATGGCTTTTATTTATGGTCGACTGCAGGACAAATTTTTCAATTGCGGGAAGCGGGAATTCTGAATTTTGTATATACGTTTATTACTTTTTTCCTCTTTTTTTAATGTTGCCACCGATTACATACAAAAGTATGTATATTTTTTTGATGTATGCCAATACGACCACTAATATAAGGCAACGATCAATTTTGCATATCAGAGCTTAATAATTCCCAGACGTTTACGAGTAGCTGCCAATAGTTAATGTCCAATTTATGGCTGAGTTTATCGGCTAATCCCGCAGAGCTAGATTGTGGAAATAATGTATAAAACATATTAAATATCACCTATCTTCAATTTGTAGAAGCATAATATTTTTTTTTTTATGTTTTCGTTTCATCATGGTCTCACCCATGATGCAATTATATTAGGTGGTCTCGTCGGCTGCCGAATCATTCGGTTTTTAATCCCTTAACGTTCAGTGTGGGCTCGCTTGTTGAAGAGAAAGCTTTTTTGTAAGCATTGTTAAGGGACTGCTTTTGCCGACGAGACCACCTTATATAATTGCATTATGGGTCTAACCAACCTTTCATTTATGTTTGTGCAACTAAAATCCAGTGGATCCCTTGGACCATAAGCAAAAATCGCCAGATGCATAAAAGCCGCCAACAAGAAAAAACCTCTTGGCTTGGCGATAACCCACAAAGTGCGGCAACACTACTTATAGACTATAACAGCGATGCCCAGGCCCATTGCCTTGCGAGCCTTTTTGTTTTTGTAATTGCCTCCAGCATAGGAAACCAATTCTTGTATGCATACACAGCACTATGGGGCATTTGACCACTTTCTCTGGCCGAAACTCATTTTTCAAAAGTCGGAAAAGTCATATTTTTTTAACCGGTATACGTAGAAATAACACCAGTCCGTAATGTTACGTACCCAAAAAATTAACAGTGCGCACCACGGTTAAGATAACAGCTGTTAAAGTCAGCTGTTTGCTACGATCAACAGAAAGTTATCGGCAATCTTGCTTTTTTCCTGAAGTTTAAAGAGCAACAATTGCCGAATTGATCAATTTAAGTGAATCTTTTATAATGGGCTTGATTGGAACAGGTATGTAAAATGTGTTTGTGAGTTTGAAATGAAAAAGTTGACGTCATATTATGTTTAATGGCTAGTTTTTTAACAAGTCCATTTTTGTGACGAAAATTTGTCTTTGAATAGACTTACAAAGTGTTCGGTTCCCGCCGGAAGCATTAAACTGCATAGTTATTGTAGAGTATTCAATTCTTAATCCAATTTATGTTATTTTTTTTTGCGCTTTTCTGCGTCTTCGGCGTAATCTTCATTTTTAGGTCACAAAAGAACAATTGCAAATTCACAGCTGTTTGCCGCGAGGTGCGGAGAGACTCAGAAAAGAGCAAAAGAGGGCGCAATTATGAGTATTTTGAAAGTCGCTTGTCCTGAGTACGATGAGACCATGTTAACGGCTAACAGTAAAATTATTTGCTACGAAATATTAAAGAAATGGAATAATTGCCACAGGAAGATAAATCGATTCGAAATTCAGCATGCAAATTGGCTTGACACTGACACTATCCTACACAAAGAAAAAAAAATGAAAGCCGTTGGGCGGCCTTCCTTGCCATATTTCTCTTAAAGTGCTAGAGCGCAAAGAAAAGAATCTGCAGATTTAGCGGTATCTAAGGCACGCAACGTGAAACTGTTGATTCAAGCAGCGGGTGCAGCTGCGCGAAACCGCGGTCAAATTGATCTTGCATATGTGTTAAAGTTGTTAGCCATATATCCAGATAAAGCTGAATCTATTCGCAAAACTTTGAGGAAGACAGTTGAGGTGCCGACAAAATTTTCTGGCAACGAGGCACTAGCTACCATTTTGGACCTTGGTTTGACAAAGCAGCAATATTGTGCAATTAGAGAGCAAACAAACAAAACAATTTATCCACCATATAAAAAAGTTGCGGGTCAGAAGCAAGAGTGCCGACCGGATGGAATTATCGTTTCTGAGATGAAAGCAGAGGTACCTCTACAGAGTCTGCTTGAACATACAGCTGCGCGAATCATATGCCTACAAGAAGAGGTGGTTTTAAGTGCAATGGAAAAGCAAGGAACTGAATTTTTGACGGCTGATCTTATTTTAAGTTATGGATTTGATGGAAGCACTGGCCAATCGACCTATAACCAAGAATATACGGAAGGTCATACTTTTAATAGCGACTCTAGCCTATTTGCCACAACAGTAACGCCTTTGAGATGCGTCGATTCATCCAGCAATATACTGTGGAATAATAGAACCCCCCAGTCAATTAGATTTTGTCGCCCCTTAAAGTTAGCATTTATGAAAGAATCAAAAGACGCAATTATAAAAGAAAATGCGGACTTAAAGGACAAGATCATGAGCTTACGGTCTTGTAAAATAATTTTGGGAAATGGGAAAGCCGTCTACGTTAAGTTCCGTCTTTATTTAACTGTTATAGATGGAAAAGTTCTGAACGCCTTGACAGGAACTAAATCGACCCAAGCATGTCCAATTTGTGGTGCTAACCCAAAGGACTTTCTCAACAATAAACATTTCAAGTCCGAAAAGTTTCTGCCAATACAGAGTAGCTTAAATTACGGTGAGTCCATTGCACTGCTTGATACGGTTTTTTGAATTTGTTTTACACGCGGGATATAAATGCTGTGTAAGGAAATGGAGGATATCGAGTCAAGATGATAAAAACGAAGTACTTAAAAGGAAAAAGATGATTCAAGAATTGTTTTGGAAGAGGCTGTCTCTAATCGTAGATCAACCAAAAGTTGGCGGATTGGGAAGCACCAATAATGGCAATACTGCTCGGCGTGCCTTTAGTAACCCCAAACTCTTCGCAGAGATCACTGGCATTGACGTCAAGCTGATTTCAAATCTGAGGACAATCTTGATATGTCTCTCAAGTCAGTTGCCTTTAAATGTGGTCAAATACCAAACATTTTGTTTTAATACTGCGGAAACAATTATTGACCTGTATCCTTGGCTGCCGATGACTGCGACCGTTCACAAAATTCTTGTCCATTCAAAAGAAATCATTGAAAACACTGTGCTACCTGTGGGATATTTTGCAGAGTAGGGTGCAGAATGTAGAAACAAAATTTATAAGTCGGATCGACTTCATCATGCTAGAAAGATCAGCCGAAGAGAAAATTTCACGGACGTGTTCCAAAGGTCTATGGATACCTCAGATCCGATAATTTCATCTATTAACCTCGTCAGGCGAATACAATTGCAACAAAAAAAAACCCCTACCAACTGGGGTTTTAAATCTTTTGTCAAGCAAATTTAATAGTTCAGGCAGAGTTGAACAAGATTCAATTAGTTTCGATGAGCTTGCTGAAGACCAGTTCGAATTCGGAAGTTGGAACATGGACCTCGAAAACGAATTCCAAGAGGATTCTACACAGGTGTGACAGTAAACATATTATTTACAATAAAATGTTAATTTCTTGTATATTACAGGTCGCCTAGTAACAATTTTGAAGAAAACTACATGTAAAAATAATTGTTGCTTGTTGTTAATTATTTTTAGTGTGTGCCAAGCCATCGCTTAATATGCTGAATGCTTAATATTAAATGTTGAAGAAAAAGCGTAAAAATTAAATTTTTCTACCAAAAAAAGGCGGTGCCACGCCCATTTTTCCAACAAACCTTCCTTTCACTATTATAAACTCATATCAAAAAACTAAATCAAAAAATATTGTTTCGTTTGGAAGTTATTAATTAATGCCACAAAAAGTGGTCAAATGCCCCATAGTGCACAGTTTGTGCTGTGTACCAGAATACCGAAAGCCCAACACATGCAAACATTGTTGTGTGTATGCGATCCGTCCAGCAAAAACCGGTTTTGTCTCTTCTCTGATTGGTGTTACCCGACTTTTGTTAGGATTTTGTTGTTGTCTTTTCCTTGAGATTGCACTGTTTCCTTATTCGTATTTGCGTTTTTTCTGGGAGTATTGGTGAGTGCCCTGCCGTAAGCTGATTTTGGGCACCCCTGATGTATTTGATAAATTGATTTAAGTTAAAAAATCTTTATATGTATATACATATACCAATTCTTTGCATATATGTATTAATATATATAAAATAAAAAAAATATATGTATATATAAAAGTTCTCGGAAAAAAATGTATGTAAATGTCCGATATCAAATAAATCAAAAAATTAACATCTTTTATTTTTATATATTGTATATAGATTTATTTCCCACCCCACCCACTCTGCCCATTCCTCATTTATGTTGCGGCAGATCAGCTCAGTTCGCTACATTAGCCCTCGAAACAAAACGAAAAACCAATTCAAGCGGCAAATTGTAGAACCTACACAAACACAGTAATTCTCACATACACACATGGCACACACACATTTACGTAAGCTGAAATCTCAAGCAAAGTCGGTTTCGGCAGCTAAAAAGTATTCTATGCATACAATCATATATTTTGGAGTGTTACACGTACACACATACATGCTTGCTGTCCGTCGGCTCGCGTCACGTCATGAGCCGAACGCGGTCATTCCCAAAGGCCGAACGCGATCGGCCCCAGAGCCGAAGACCTGGGAACGTACGCTGAAAACTCAACTGCACCACTTTCGTTGTATGAACAGCTGGTTGGCTAGGCTAAACAACTTTTTTGGTTTTGGTTTTTTGGTTTGCTCCATGGAACATAGAACACAACAAAACTTTCTAAAAATTTCTAAAAACTCTCTAAAATGTTGCCGTTTGCTGTAACTTGGATTGATGCCGTGGCTGCATTAATTTACAATATTTTCCTATATTCGGTGGCTCCCAGAATTAAAATCAATGCAGAAACTCCACCGGACAATCATCGTAGAAAATGGCAGAGCAAATTTCAGAGCACATGCCACATCGATGCATCGATGTTTTTAAATTTTTTGGAAACATTTTTATTGATGTTTTTGCAAGGTAAGGGAAGCGCAGAAGGTATGTATGTGTAAAAATATATTTATAAATTGAATTATTAACTGTATTTAGATGCTTTCAGGTATTAAACTTGTGGTGTAGGCAACGTCGGTGGATGTGTGGCAACATCGTGCGAGTCCGAAAGGTCTTTCAACAAGGCTGGACAGATCATATCGGACCGTCGCACCAGACTTAAAGTTGATGTCGTAGTTAAACTCATGTATCAATAAGAACCAAACCATTTTCTAATAAACTTATAGAATAAGATTTTTATTTTGATCTCATTGAATTTGTTTTTGTTTCTTTGCTTTTACGAATAAAGCTTTTTATTTTGTTATAAAATGAACCAAATCTTTGAATTAAAATAATTTAATTTACAGAAAAAAAAAATTGTTTCTATATTTTAAAACATCGAAAAACATCGATGTCCACGAACATCAATGTTTCTCCACCTCTAATGCCAGAGCATCTGGCAGGCAATCGGGCAGAGCATACCGCAAAGCATCGCAGAGAATTCCGATAGTTGGTAAATGGTTGCCTACCAAGCAGCAGCCGACATTGCAAAAGCCCGTCGATGCATTCTTTGAATTAGAGAAAATGTTTTGGAACATAAACCTGGCCATAAACATATATATTTATACCATTCATATCGTCATTAATCAGTTATTGGCAGTAAAAGACCTGCACAAGTTTTTGCGAACTAGTTATCTAAATATATCAACCTCAGCTAAACTTCTTGACTTTCACTAATCGTTAATTTTTTTACAGTAACTAAAAAAAAAAATCTAAATACCTTTATATCAATGTGAACTAGTTTCTAAGTTTCAAGACTATTTTAAAAAACCTACGAATTAAATTTTTTTAATGTATATTTAACTAAAAAAGTGTATTTTTTTTCGTGGTAGCAACACCTAAACATTAAACTAAAAATTTCAAAAAAATTCTATAATTTTATTGAAAAACAAAGAACAGAACTGGGGGTGTCCCTTTGAACAAACAAAAACAAATTGTTTGATCAAATTTTGGTTCAGCCTAATCTATATACTGTATGGTTAGTGGCATATGGCACACGAATGCTTCTCTGCCGCTGAGGCAAGCGAGCAGAATATGAAGCCGTTTGTGCATAGCCCGAAGCATGTTTCTCTGCCGAGACGTCAGCAGAGCAGAATTTTCTCTGCTGGTACGTCATCAGGCAGAATAACGAAACCACACGAAGTCTTTACGCTGTACGTGTGCCGACTGCGCTGCCCGAAATTTTTTCCTATGCACAGTGCATACGACGCTGCCGGCCTCTGCTGTATGGTTAGTGGTCTCACCCATGATACAATTATATAAGGTGGTCTCGTCGGATGCTGAATCGTTCGGTTTTTAGTCCCTTAACGTTCAATGCCTTAGCCTTTGTGCACAACCAAAATTACGTATTGTAGTTTTGCCGCAAGCACGTGCAAACAACAGTTTAGCATAATAAAAAATGTTAAACAAAAATTGTTAATGGCTTCCGAAACAGTTAAAATTAATTTAGATATAAAAACGTTTTATTTTCAGATTAGAACTTATTTTAGAATTAAGAGCCTTAACAAAAGAATATCTATCTAAAAACAAAAACAACGTTTAATTTTAAGTTCAAAATTATTTAAAATTATATTCTAAAAACATCCACTCTTTTTATTATAACAGGCAACTTTAAACCCCATGGTCCATCTGAGGGTTAATCAACACGCTCTATTGTTGTTTCACTCACACTTACTGCGCTGAGCCCTTTCACTCGCACTTATTGTAAGCATTGTTAAGGGACTACTTTTTCCGACGAGACCAGCCTCAAGTAAAGATATTGAGTGATGAAGCCAAATTGAGGTTGATCCAGCTGCGGAAAGATTAACCTCAATTTGGCCTCATCTGACAGGATAGAATCTGCCAAACCGAACAAAGCAAGGCAAGAAGCGACATGAGTAAACACGCTTGCGGTGGTAATGCGGCAGAAGCTGCTCCCGTGGAACAATTCGTACACTTGAAATTTGTTTCTGGCTCCCGTTTTAGTAACTTTTTCCTATCGACTGTTTCATTCCCAAATTGTTTCGCGATATTTATCTTGAAAAATATCTTTGTTTGATTTGGAAATATTTTAGTTAAATATATTAAATTAAATATTGAATATTAAAACACGTGCAGTGAAAGTGTCAATTTAATCAAAAATTTAAATCAAAATTGAACTACGTGTTTTGTAATGTAAACTAATGAAAATTAATTTTTGAAAAGGTATTTCATGAGAAACGCTATGCCCTATCCAGAGCACATAATGTATTACCGGGATGGGGTCAGCGATGGCCAGTGTTTTAAATTTATTATGTTCTATGCAAATTTTTATTTGAGCCCGATAAGTATCGATAATTGAAATCTGAACATTTTCTGATATTTAGTATAAGCGATAAGCGCGGGTGAAGCGGGAGTCTATCCAAAAAAAAATATAAGACGCCACAAAAAGTATAATAAATATCATTTAAATACACGTTCATTATCCTTTTTTGACTACCAAGCCGCTGTGCAACGGCGGTGGAGCGCGCCTCAAACAACATCAACCAGTAGCTGGATCTGGCTGAGAGGCTTTGCGAGAACCAGGCGGCCGCTGGCGTTGTCAATTCCATTCTGCACAACGAACTGCACACATCGACAGTTCAGTTGAATGTCTTCGATATAACACGTAAAGATTCCTGATGGGCCAGCCCATAAAGATATTGAGTGATCAAACCAAAGGGTTGCCGTATATATAAATGGAAGTTTATCTTTTCCGCAACTGCTGATAGGATATAGTCTGATCCTCTAGAACTAGAACTTAAGACATTAATATCCTCTAGAAAAAAAACAAAAAATGGGGCAAAATTTTACGAAGTTTTATAATCAATTTGACGCTGCCCAAGGTGAATCTAAACCCAAAACAGTATATTTGGATACTAAAAGAAACTCAATTCATCTCAGCAAATGTGCAAATTGTTTTCCAAAAAGCAATGTCGCCGACAGCAAGCTTGACGCTCTAAAGCGGACCTTGCTTATGTACAAGGCCCACTATAAACGCCTGGCCAAATACAGAATAGACAAGGCAGTCTATCAGAATCGGCAGGCTCGCACAGCTGTCTAACTATAAAATTGGGACTGGGATGAACAAGCAAAAATAATACAAAAGATATGAACGGCTAAGAAGTCAAATTCAGAGTGAGGCTTGCCGCTGGCTGGCTCCTATTTATATAGGTTCTGGGGCCCGACAGTGCTGCCCTTTGCCACGACCAGTGCTGCCCTTTTCCACGACCAGCGCTGCCAAGTTAGCGTTTTTTCTCAGATATGGCTTTTATTTATGGTCGACTGCAGGACAAATTTTTCAATTGCGGGAAGCGTGAATTCTGAATTTTTTATATACGTTTATTACTTTTTTCCTCCTTTTTTAATGTTGCCACCGATTACATACAAAAGTATGTATATTTTTTTGATGTATGCCAATACGACCACTAATATAAGGCAACGATCAATTTTGCATATCAGAGCTTAATAATTCCCAGACGTTTACGAGTAGCTGCCAATAGTTAATGTCCAATTTATGGCTGAGTTTATCGGCTAGTCCCGCAGAGCTAGGTGATATATCTTCAATTTGTGGAAGCATAATTTTTGTTTTATAATGTTTTCGTTTCATCATGATGCAATTATAAAAGGTGGTCTCGTCGGCTGCCGAATCATTCGGTTTTTAATCCCTTAACGTTCAGTGTGGGCTCGCTTGTTGAAGAGAAAGCTTTTTTGTAAGCATTGTCACTAACCATACAGTATATAGATGTGCCAGTTCATACAACGAAAGGGGCGCAAGCTGAGTGTTCTGTCCCGGCTCCCAGCGCTTCGGCTCTGTGAGGCTGAGACACTCGGGTCGGGAGCCAGGCCATTCGGGTCGGGAGCTGGGCCGTTCGGCATGTATGACTCATGTCGAGAAGCGAAAGCAAGCTGAGAATTGCAAATGTATGTGTGTAAACAGACACGACAAAATTTTGTATCAATTCTTATTTTCCGAAACCGTTTTGAGTTTCGTTTCCAGGTTACGTAAATGTGTGTGTGCCATGTATTCACACATACTGTGCTGTGTGTGGGCTCCAATTGTTGGCCGCTTGAATTGGTTTGTCGTTTTGTTTTGAGGGCTGATGTGATGTAGCGACCTATTAGGGCCGGATCAACCCTGAACCGGGCCCTGGGCACATTATATTACTATTATATTATTATATATTATATTATATTATTATATTTTGTATTCAATATTTGGAGTTTTGTCTTTTCAACAAAATTTTTTTTTATTTCTAGGAGGGCCCTAGGCAACTGCTAATCCGGCCCTGGACCTATTCCCGTCGTAAGACTTCATATTTTCTTGGTGTGTTCTGTCGCTCGACTCGACGCGGGTCGGGTCGAGGCATTGACGAAGCCGAAAGCAGAGGCAAGCCGAAAGGAGAATGGAAGAAATACCCCGCGCGCCCGTCGCAACAACAGCTTTTCAAAACAAAACGAAAAAATATTTTATGAACGGCTTCGTCAATGCCTCGACCCGACCCGCGTCGAGTCGAGCGACAGAACACACCAAGAAAATATGAAGTCTTACGACGGGAATAGGTCCAGGGCCGGATTAGCAGTTGCCTAGGGCCCTCCTAGAAAAAAAAAAAAATTTTGTTGAAAAGACAAAACTCCAAATATTGAATACAAAATATAATAATATAATATAATATATAATATATAATAATATAATAGTAATATAATGGTTGCCCAGGGCCCGGTTCAGGGTTGATCCGGCCCTGAATAGGTCGCTACATCACATCAGCCCTCAAAACAAAACGACAAACCAATTCAAGCGGCCAACAATTGTAGAGCCCACACACAAGCACAGTATGTGTGAATACATGGCACACACACATTTACGTAACCTGGAAACGAAACTCAAAACGGTTTCGGAAAATAAGAATTGATACAAAATTTTGTCGTGTCTGTTTACACACATACATTTGCAATTCTCAGCTTGCTTTCGCTTCTCGACATGAGTCATACATGCCGAACGGCCCAGCTCCCGACCCGAATGGCCTGGCTCCCGACCCGAGTGTCTCAGCCTCACAGAGCCGAAGCGCTGGGAGCCGGGACAGAACACTCAGCTTGCGCCCCTTTCGTTGTATGAACTGGCACATCTATATACTGTATGGTTAGTGGCATTGTTAAGGGACTGCTTTTGCCGACGAGACCACCTTATATAATTGCATTATGGGTCTAACCAACCTTTCATTTATGTTTGTGCAACTAAAATCCAGTGGATCCCTTGGACCATAAGCAAAAATCGCCAGATGCATAAAAGCCGCCAACAAGAAAAAACCTCTTGGTTTGGCGATAACCCACAAAGTGCGGCAACACTACTTATAGACTATAACAGCGATGCCCAGGCCCATTGCCCTGCGAGCCCTTTTGTTTTTGTAATTGCCCCCAGCATAGGAATCCAATTCTTGTATGCATACACAGTTTGTGCTGTGTACCAGAATACCGAAAGCCCAACACATGCAAACATTGTTGTGTGTATGCGATCCATCCAGCAAAAACCGGTTTTGGCTCTTCTCTGATTGGTGTTACCCGACTTTTGTTATGATTTTGTTGTTGTCTTTTCTTTGAGATTGCACTATTCCCTTATTCGTATTTGCGTTTTTTCTGGAAGTATTGGTGAGTGCCCTGCCGTAAGCTGATTTTGGGCACCCCTGATGTATTTGATAAATTGATTTAAGTTAAAAAATCTACATATGTATATACATATACCAATTCTTTGCATATATGTATTAAAATATATATAAAGAAAAAAATATATATATTAAAGTTCTCGGAAAAAAATGTATGTAAGTGTCCGATATCAAATAAATCAAAAAATTAACATCTTTTATTTTTATATATTGTATATAGATTTATTTCCCACCCCACCCACTCTGCCCATTCCGCATTTATGTTGCGGCAGATCAGCTCAGTTCGCTACATCAGCCCTCGAAACAAAACGAAAAACCAATTCAAGCGGCAAATTGTAGAACCCACACAAACACAGTAATTCTCACATACACACATGGCACACACACATTTACGTAAGCTGAAATCTCAAGCAAAGTCGGTTTCGGCAGCTAAAAAGTATTCTATGCATACAATCATATATTTTGGAGTGTTACACGTACACACATACATGCTTGCTGTCCGTCGGCTCGCGTCACGTCATGAGCCGAACGCGGTCATTCCCAGAGCCGAACGCGATCGGCCCCAGAGCCGAAGACCTGGGAACGTACGCTGAAAACTCAGCTGCACCACTTTCGTTGTATGAACAGCTGGTTGGCTAGGCTAAAAAACTTTTTTGGTTTTGGTTTTTTGGTTTGCTCCATAGAACATAGAACACAACAAAACTTTCTAAAAATTTCTAAAAACTCTCTAAAATGTTGCCGTTTGCTGTAACTTGGATTGATGCCGTGGCTGTATTAATTTACAATATTTTCCTATATTCGGTGGCTCCCAGAATTAAAATCAATGCAGAAACTCCACCGGACAATCATCGTAGAAAATGGCAGAGCAAATTTCAGAGCACATGCCACATCGATGCATCGATGTTTTTAAATTTTTTGGAAACATTTTTATTGATGTTTTTGCAAGGTAAGGGAAGCGCAGAAGGTATGTATGTGTAAAAATATATTTATAAATTGAATTATTAACTGTATTTAGATGCTTTCAGGTATTAAACTTGTGGTGTAGGCAACGTCGGTGGATGTGTGGCAACATCGTGCGAGTCCGAAAGGTCTTTCAACAAGGCTGGACAGATCATATCGGACCGTCGCACCAGACTTAAAGTTGATGTCGTAGTTAAACTCATGTATCAATAAGAACCAAACCATTTTCTAATAAACTTATAGAATAAGATTTTTATTTTGATCTCATTGAATTTGTTTTTGTTTCTTTGCTTTTACGAATAAAGCTTTTTATTTTGTTATAAAATGAACCAAATCTTTGAATTAAAATAATTTAATTTACAGAAAAAAAAAATTGTTTCTATTTTTTAAAACATCGAAAAACATCGATGTCCACGAACATCAATGTTTCTCCACCTCTAATGCCAGAGCATCTGGCAGGCAATCGGGCAGAGCATACCGCAAAGCATCGCAGAGAATTCCGATAGTTGGTAAATGGTTGCCTACCAAGCAGCAGCCGACATCGCAAAAGCCCGTCGATGCATTCTTTGAATTAGAGAAAATGTTTTGGAACATAAACCTGGCCATAAACATATATATTTATACCATTCATATCGTCATTAATCAGTTATTGGCAGTAAAAGACCTGCACAAGTTTTTGCGAACTAGTTATCTAAATATATCAACCTCAGCTAAACTTCTTGACTTTCACTAATCGTTAATTTTTTTACAGTAACTAAAAAAAAAAATCTAAATACCTTTATATCAATGTGAACTAGTTTCTAAGTTTCAATATTATTTTAAAAAACCTACGAATTAAATTTTTTTAATGTATATTTAACTAAAAAAGTGTATTTTTTTTCGTGGTAGCAACACCTAAACATTAAACTAATAATTTCAAAAAAATTCTATAATTTTATTGAAAAACAAAGAACAGAACTGGGGGTGTCCCTTTGAACAAACAAAAACAAATTGTTTGATCAAATTTTGGTTCAGCCTAATCTATATACTGTATGGTTAGTGGCATATGGCACACGAATGCTTCTCTGCCGCTGAGGCAAGCGAGCAGAATATGAAGCCGTTTGTGCATAGGCCGAAGCATGTTTCTCTGCCGAGACGTCAGCAGAGCAGAATTTTCTCTGCTGGTACGTCATCAGGCAGAATAACGAAACCACACGAAGTCTTTACGCTGTACGTGTGCCGACTGCGCTGCCCGAAATTTTTTCCTATGCACAGTGCATACGACGCTGCCGGCCTCTGCTGTATGGTTAGTGATCTCACCCATGATACAATTATATAAGGTGGTCTCGTCGGCTGCCGAATCGTTCGGTTTTTAGTCCCTTAACGTTCAATGCCTTAACCCTTGTGCAAAACAAAAATTACGTATTGTAGTTTTTGCCGCAAGCACGTGCAAAGAACAGTTTAGCATAATAAACGAGAAGGAACGTGTGAGTCGCTTCTAGGGACGCGACTCTACTTATACCCGTTCTCAGTCAGTATATACATTTTTGAGCATATGATTTTTTTGAATTTTAGAAAAAAAAAAAATTTTTACATTTAAAATTTTTTTGCTACATCTGTTATCTACATCTACATATATTATGTATATTCTACATCTAACATGTAGATTATACATGTACCATTTAGATTCTACATCTCCTCCGTTAGGGGTTGCTCGCGCACTGAACGCGGCAGAGTGTGCGAGCGAGAAAGAGAATCAGAAGCGTCAGCAGCGCTGGAGAAGGAGAGGGAACCAACAGAAAATTAATTTCTTCATTCTGGCTATGATTATGATCCGATCTGATTCAGATTAGGCAATCTGGTAGATATGGGAATTTTCTACGATACTGCGGTTTTAGTTTTATCGTATCTTTAAAAATGTGCCTGCCACAGATTTTCGTTCTTTGTGTGGGCCGAAGGGGGCGGGGCGAAATTTTGAAATACACTTGAAGCAGTGTGATATCACATAAGTCTGGAAACCAAATTTGGTTGCCCTAGCTCTTATAGTCTCTGAGATCTAGGCGCTCAACAAGACGGACAGACAGACAGACAGACAGACATGGCTATATCGACTCGGCTATTGATGCTGATCAAGAATATATATACTTTATGGGGTCGGAAAATTTTCCTTCTCTGCGTTACACACATCCACTTTTACCACAAATCTAATATACCCCTTAACTCTTTTTTGAGTACGGGTATAAAAATGTTAAACAAAAATTGTTAATGGCTTCCGAAACAGTTAAAATTAATTTAGATATAAAAACGTTTTATTTTCAGATTAGAACTTATTTTAGAATTAAGAGCCTTAACAAAAGAATATCTATCTAAAAACAAAAACAACGTTTAATTTTAAGTTCAAAATTATTTGAAATTATATTCTAAAAACATCAACTCTTTTTATTATAACAGGAAACTTTAAACCCCATGGTCCATCTGAGGGTTAATCAACACGCTCTATTGTTGTTTCACTCACACTTACTGCGCTGAGCCCTTTTACTCGCACTTATTGTAAGCATTGTTAAGGGACTACTTTTTCCGACGGGACCAGCCTCAAGTAAAGATATAGATATTGAGTGATGAAGCCAAATTGAGGTGGATCTTTCCGCAGCTGCTGATAGGATAGAATCTGCCAAAACGAACAAAGCAAGGCAAGAAGCGACATGAGTAATCACGCTTGCGGTGGTAATGTGGCAGAAGCTGCTCCCGTGGAACAATTCGTACACTTGAAATTTGTTTCTGGCTCCCGATTTAGTAACTTTTAGTTACTTTTAGTTTATTTTAGTTAAATATATTAAATTAAATATTGAATATTAAAACACGTGCAGTGAAAGTGTCAATTTAATCAAAAATTTAAATCAAAATTGAACTACGTGTTTTGTAATGTAAACTAATGAAAATTAATTTTTGAAAAGGTATTTCATGAGAAACGCTATGCCCTATCCAGAGCACATAATGTATTACCGGGATGGGGTCAGCGATGGCCAGTGTTTTAAATTTATTATGTTCTATGCAAATTTTTATTTGAGCCCGATAAGTATCGATAATTGAAATCTGAACATTTTCTTATATTTAGTATAAGCGATAAGCGCGGGTGAAGCGGGAGTCTATCCAAAAAAAAATATAAGACGCCACAAAAAGTATAATAAATATCATTTAAATACACGTTCATTATTCTTTTTTGACTACCAAGCCGCTGTGCAACGGCGGTGGAGCGCGCCTCAAACAACATCAACCAGTAGCTGGATCTGGCTGAGAGGCTTTGCGAGAACCAGGCGGCCGCTGGCGTTGTCAATTCCATTCTGCACAACGAACTGCACCCATCGACAGTTCAGTTGAATGTCATCGATATAACACGTAAAGATTCCTGATGGGCCAGCCTCAAGTACAGATATTGAGTGATCAAACCAAAGGGTTGCCGTATATATAAATGGAAGTTGATCTTTTCCGCAACTGCTGATAGGATATAGTCTGATCCTCTAGAACTAGAACTTAAGACATTAATATCCCCTAAAAAAAAACAAAAAATGGGGCAAAATTTTACGAAGTTTTATAATCAATTTGACGCTGCCCAAGGTGAATCTAAACCCAAAACAATATATTTGGATACTAAAAGAAATTCATCTCAGCAAATGTGCAAATCGTTTTCCAAAAAGCAATTTCCCCGACAGCAAGCTTGACACTCTAAAGCGGACCTTGCTGATGTACAAGGCCCACTATAAACGCCTGGCCAAATACAGAATAGACAAGGCAGTCTATCAGAATCGGCAGGCTCGCACAGCTGTCTAACTATAACATTGGAATTGGGATTAACAAGCAAAAATAATACAAAAGATATGAACGGCTAAGAAGTAAAATTCAGAGTGAGGCTTGCCGCTGGCTGGCTCCTATTTATATAGGTTCTGGGGCCCGACAGTGCTGCCCTTTGCCACGACCAGTGCTGCCCTTTTCCACGACCAGCGCTGCCAAGTTAGCGTTTTTTCTCAGATATGGCTTTTATTTATGGTCGACTGCAGGACAAATTTTTCAATTGCGGGAAGCGTGAATTCTGAATTTTTTATATACGTTTATTACTTTTTTCCTCCTTTTTTAATGTTGCCACATACAAAAGTATGTATATTTTTTTGATGTATGCCAATACGACCACTAATATAAGGCAACGATCAATTTTGCATATCAGAGCTTAATAATTCCCAGACGTTTACGAGTAGCTGCCAATAGTTAATGTCCAATTTATGGCTGAGTTTATCGGCTAGTCCCGCAGAGCTAGGTGATATATCTTCAATTTGTGGAAGCATAATTTTTGTTTTATAATGTTTTCGTTTCATCATGATGCAATTATAAAAGGTGGTCTCGTCGGCTGCCGAATCATTCGGTTTTTAATCCCTTAACGTTCAGTGTTGGCTCGCTTGTTGAAGAGAAAGCTTTTTTGTAAGCATTGTCACTAACCATACAGTATATAGATGTGCCAGTTCATACAACGAAAGGGGCGCAAGCTGAGTGTTCTGCCCGGCTCCAGCGCTCGGCTCTGTGAGGCTGGACACTCGGGTCGGGAGCCAGGCCATTCGGGTCGGGAGCTGGGCCGTTCGGCATGTATGACTCATGTCGAGAAGCGAAAGCAAGCTGAGAATTGCAAATGTATGTGTGTAAACAGACACGACAAAATTTTGTATCAATTCTTATTTCCGAAACCGTTTTGAGTTTCGTTTCCAGGTTACGTAAATGTGTGTGTGCCATGTATTCACACATACTGTGCTTGTGTGTGGGCTCTACAATTGTTGGCCGCTTGAATTGGTTTGTCGTTTTGTTTTGAGGGCTGATGTGATGTAGCGACCTATTCAGGGCCGGATCGACCCTGAACCGGGCCCTGGGCAACCATTATATTACTATTATATTATTATATATTATATTATATTATTATATTTTGTATTCAATATTTGGAGTTTTGTCTTTTCAACAAAATTTTTTTTTTTTTCTAGGAGGGCCCTAGGCAACTGCTAATCCGGCCCTGGACCTATTCCCGTCGTAAGACTTCATATTTTCTTGGTGTGTTCTGTCGCTCGACTCGACGCGGGTCGGGTCGAGGCATTGACGAAGCCGAAAGCAGAGGCAAGCCGAAAGGAGAATGGAAGAAATACCCCGCGCGCCCGTCGCAACAACAGCTTTTCAAAACAAAACGAAAAAATATTTTATGAACGGCTTCGTCAATGCCTCGACCCGACCCGCGTCGAGTCGAGCGACAGAACACACCAAGAAAATATGAAGTCTTACGACGGGAATAGGTCCAGGCCGGATTAGCAGTTGCCTAGGGCCCTCCTAGAAATAAAAAAAAATTTTGTTGAAAAGACAAAACTCCAAATATTGAATACAAAATATAATAATATAATATAATATATAATATATAATAATATAATAGTAATATAATGGTTGCCCAGGCCCGGTTCAGGGTTGATCCGGCCCTGAATAGGTCGGTACATCACATCAGCCCTCAAAACAAAACGACAAACCAATTCAAGCGGCCAACAATTGTAGAGCCCACACACAAGCACAGTATGTGTGAATACATGGCACACACACATTTACGTAACCTGGAAACGAAACTCAAAACGGTTTCGGAAAATAAGAATTGATACAAAATTTTGTCGTGTCTGTTTACACACATACATTTGCAATTCTCAGCTTGCTTTCGCTTCTCGACATGAGTCATACATGCCAACGGCCCAGCTCCCGACCCGAATGGCCTGGCTCCCGACCCGAGTGTCTCAGCCTCACAGAGCCGAGCGCTGGGAGCCGGGACAGAACACTCAGCTTGCGCCCCTTTCGTTGTATGAACTGGCACATCTATATACTGTATGGTTAGTGGCATTGTTAAGGGACTGCTTTTGCCGACGAGACCACCTTATATAATTGCATTATGGGTCTAACCAACCTTTCATTTATGTTTGTGCAACTAAAATCCAGTGGATCCCTTGGACCATAAGCAAAAATCGCCAGATGCATAAAAGCCGCCAACAAGAAAAAACCTCTTGGTTTGGCGATAACCCACAAAGTGCGGCAACACTACTTATAGACTATAACAGCGATGCCCAGGCCCATTGCCCTGCGAGCCTTTTTGTTTTTGTAATTGCCCCCAGCATAGGAAACCAATTCTTGTATGCATACACAGTTTGTGCTGTGTACCAGAATACCGAAAGCCCAACACATGCAAACATTGTTGTGTGTATGCGATCCATCCAGCAAAAACCGGTTTTGGCTCTTCTCTGATTGGTGTTACCCGACTTTTGTTATGATTTTGTTGTTGTCTTTTCTTTGAGATTGCACTATTCCCTTATTCGTATTTGCGTTTTTTCTGGGAGTATTGGTGAGTGCCCTGCCGTAAGCTGATTTTGGGCACCCCTGATGTATTTGATAAATTGATTTAAGTCAAAAATCTACATATGTATATACATATACCAATTCTTTGCATATATGTATTAAAATATATATAAAGAAAAAAATATATATATTAAAGTTCTCGGAAAAAAATGTATGTAAGTGTCCGATATCAAATAAATCAAAAAATTAACATCTTTTATTTTTATATATTGTATATAGATTTATTTCCCACCCCACCCACTCTGCCCATTCCTCATTTATGTTGCGGCAGATCAGCTCAGTTCGCTACATCAGCCCTCGAAACAAAACGAAAAACCAATTCAAGCGGCAAATTGTAGAACCCACACAAACACAGTAATTCTCACATACACACATGGCACACACACATTTACGTAAGCTGAAATCTCAAGCAAAGTCGGTTTCGGCAGCTAAAAAGTATTCTATGCATACAATCATATATTTTGGAGTGTTACACGTACACACATACATGCTTGCTGTCCGTCGGCTCGCGTCACGTCATGAGCCGAACGCGGTCATTCCCAGAGCCGAACGCGATCGGCCCCAGAGCCAAAGACCTGGGAACGTACGCTGAAAACTCAGCTGCACCACTTTCGTTGTATGAACAGCTGGTTGGCTAGGCTAAAAAACTTTTTTGGTTTTGGTTTTTTGGTTTGCTCCATAGAACATAGAACACAACAAAACTTTCTAAAAATTTCTAAAAACTCTCTAAAATGTTGCCGTTTGCTGTAACTTGGATTGATGCCGTGGCTGTATTAATTTACAATATTTTCCTATATTCGGTGGCTCCCAGAATTAAAATCAATGCAGAAACTCCACCGGACAATCATCGTAGAAAATGGCAGAGCAAATTTCAGAGCACATGCCACATCGATGCATCGATGTTTTTAAATTTTTTGGAAACATTTTTATTGATGTTTTTGCAAGGTAAGGGAAGCGCAGAAGGTATGTATGTGTAAAAATATATTTATAAATTGAATTATTAACTGTATTTAGATGCTTTCAGGTATTAAACTTGTGGTGTAGGCAACGTCGGTGGATGTGTGGCAACATCGTGCGAGTCCGAAAGGTCTTTCAACAAGGCTGGACAGATCATATCGGACCGTCGCACCAGACTTAAAGTTGATGTCGTAGTTAAACTCATGTATCAATAAGAACCAAACCATTTTCTAATAAACTTATAGAATAAGATTTTTATTTTGATCTCATTGAATTTGTTTTTGTTTCTTTGCTTTTACGAATAAAGCTTTTTATTTTGTTATAAAATGAACCAAATCTTTGAATTAAAATAATTTAATTTACAGAAAAAAAAAATTGTTTCTATATTTTAAAACATCGAAAAACATCGATGTCCACGAACATCAATGTTTCTCCACCTCTAATGCCAGAGCATCTGGCAGGCAATCGGGCAGAGCATACCGCAAAGCATCGCAGAGAATTCCGATAGTTGGTAAATGGTTGCCTACCAAGCAGCAGCCGACATTGCAAAAGCCCGTCGATGCATTCTTTGAATTAGAGAAAATGTTTTGGAACATAAACCTGGCCATAAACATATATATTTATACCATTCATATCGTCATTAATCAGTTATTGGCAGTAAAAGACCTGCACAAGTTTTTGCGAACTAGTTATCTAAATATATCAACCTCAGCTAAACTTCTTGATTTTCACTAATCGTTAATTTTTTTAGAGTAACTAAAAAAAAAAATCTAAATACCTTTATATCAATGTGAACTAGTTTCTAAGTTTCAATATTATTTTAAAAAACCTACGAATTAAATTTTTTTAATGTATATTTAACTAAAAAAGTGTATTTTTTTTCGTGGTAGCAACACCTAAACATTAAACTAAAAATTTCAAAAAAATTCTATAATTTTATTGAAAAACAAAGAACAGAACTGGGGGGTGTCCCTTTGAACAAACAAAAACAAATTGTTTGATCAAATTTTGGTTCAGCCTAATCTATATACTGTATGGTTAGTGGCATATGGCACACGAATGCTTCTCTGCCGCTGAGGCAAGCGAGCAGAATATGAAGCCGTTTGTGCATAGCCCGTAGCATGTTTCTCTGTCGCTGTTTCAGTGGGGCAGAATTTTCTCTGCCACTACGTCAGCAGCGTAGAATAACGAAACCACAGGAAGTCTTTACGCTGTACGTGTGCCGACTGCGCTGCCCGAAATTTTTTCCTATGCACAGTGCATACGACGCTGCCGGCCTCTGCTGTATGGTTAGTGGTCTCACCCATGATACAATTATATAAGGTGGTCTCGTCGGCTGCTGAATCGTTCGGTTTTTAGTCCCTTAATGTTCAATGCCTTAGCCCTTGTGCACAACCAAAATTACGTAATGTAGTTTTGCCGCAAGCACGTGCAAACAACAGTTTAGCATAATAAAAAATGTTAAACAAAAATTGTTAATGGCTTCCGAAACAGTTAAAATTAATTTAGATATAAAAACGTTTTATTTTCAGATTAGAACTTATTTTAGAATTAAGAGCCTTAACAAAAGAATATCTATCTAAAAACAAAAACAACGTTTAATTTTAAGTTCAAAATTATTTAAAATTATATTCTAAAAACATCCACTCTTTTTATTATAACAGGCAACTTTAAACCCCATGGTCCATCTGAGGGTTAATCAACACGCTCTATTGTTGTTTCACTCACACTTACTGCGCTGAGCCCTTTCACTCGCACTTATTGTAAGCATTGTTAAGGGACTACTTTTTCCGACGAGACCAGCCTCAAGTAAAGATATTGAGTGATGAAGCCAAATTGAGGTTGATCCAGCTGCGGAAAGATTAACCTCAATTTGGCTTCATCTGACAGGATAGAATCTGCCAAACCGAACAAAGCAAGGCAAGAAGCGACATGAGTAAACACGCTTGCGGTGGTAATGTGGCAGAAGCTGCTCCCGTGGAACAATTCGTACACTTGAAATTTGTTTCTGGCTCCCGTTTTAGTAACTTTTAGTTACTTTTAGTTTATTTTAGTTAAATATATTAAATTAAATATTGAATATTAAAACACGTGCAGTGAAAGTGTCAATTTAATCAAAAATTTAAATCAAAATTGAACTACGTGTTTTGTAATGTAAACTAATGAAAATTAATTTTTGAAAAGGTATTTCATGAGAAACGCTATGCCCTATCCAGAGCACATAATGTATTACCGGGATGGGGTCAGCAATGGCCAGTGTTTTAAATTTATTATGTTCTATGCAAATTTTTATTTGAGCCCGATAAGTATCGATAATTGAAATCTGAACATTTTCTGATATTTAGTATAAGCGATAAGCGCGGGTGAAGCGGGAGTCTATCCAAAAAAAAATATAAGACGCCACAAAAAGTATAATAAATATCATTTAAATACACGTTCATTATTCTTTTTTGACTACCAAGCCGCTGTGCAACGGCGGTGGAGCGCGCCTCAAACAACATCAACCAGTGGCTGGATCTGGCTGAGAGGCTTTGCGAGAACCAGGCGGCCGCTGGCGTTGTCAATTCCATTCTGCACAACGAACTGCACCCATCGACAGTTCAGTTGAATGTCATCGATATAACACGTAAAGATTCCTGATGGGCCAGCCTCAAGTACAGATATTGAGTGATCAAACCAAAGGGTTGCCGTATATATAAATGGAAGTTGATCTTTTCCGCAACTGCTGATAGGATATAGTCTGATCCTCTAGAACTAGAACTTAAGACATTAATATCCCCTAAAAAAAAACAAAAAATGGGGCAAAATTTTACGAAGTTTTATAATCAATTTGACGCTGCCCAAGGTGAATCTAAACCCAAAACAATATATTTGGATACTAAAAGAAACACAATTCATCTCAGCAAATGTGCAAATCGTTTTCCAAAAAGCAATTTCCCCGACAGCAAGCTTGACACTCTAAAGCGGACCTTGCTGATGTACAAGGCCCACTATAAACGCCTGGCCAAATACAGAATAGACAAGGCAGTCTATCAGAATCGGCAGGCTCGCACAGCTGTCTAACTATAACATTGGAATTGGGATTAACAAGCAAAAATAATACAAAAGATATGAACGGCTAAGAAGTAAAATTCAGAGTGAGGCTAGCCGCTGGCTGGCTCCTATTTATATAGGTTCTGGGGCCCGACAGTGCTGCCCTTTGCCACGACCAGTGCTGCCCTTTTCCACGACCAACGCAGCCAATTTAGCGTTTTTTCTCAGATATGGCTTTTATTTATGGTCGACTGCAGGACAAATTTTTCAATTGCGGGAAGCGTGAATTCTGAATTTTTTATATACGTTTATTACTTTTTTCCTCCTTTTTTAATGTTGCCACATACAAAAGTATGTATATTTTTTTGATGTATGCCAATACGACCACTAATATAAGGCAACGATCAATTTTGCATATCAGAGCTTAATAATTCTGTAATGGATAACGATTTGTAGGATAGATGTTTTACCCAGAGATTGACCAGCACGCTATTATTCCGGCTACTGTCTCGTCGGCAAAAGGATGGTATTCTTTTCTTGTCAATTCTGAGACCTACGCGTATATATATATAATTTAAGAGCGTGCGAAAGCATTTAAAGCCATAAACATAGACATTTACAGAACCGGAAGAAAACAAAACTGATGCCCGATAGACTCTATTTATACCCACACGTAACACAAACGAACTTACTCTTCCTCAGATGGTATAGAGGAACACGCCCACCCTTCCTAGGTCATATTTTTCCAGTGCTATCAAATCACTATGACCCCTTTATCAAGGCCGAAAACTACAGGGGCTGGGTATCGGAGATCATAAGATATTTTTTTTTTATCTAAACATTATAAAATTGATTTATTAAAAGTAAAATTTATATTTAAATACTAAAATCTTAGCTCTAAACATTTATAACTACAATAATTCCCCCAGAAATATTCTGTCTAGTCAAACGTTTCATTTAATTCCCCTTCTTCGAAATTCTCTTTGCTTCCCCGCTATGCTGTACAACAGCTGATCGCTCTCTTCGAAAACCCAGCTCTGGGCTCGTTCCCTTATATGGTCATTGACCTATGTAAACTTATGCTTCTACTAAAATTTGGTATAAATGAAATAGATTCACATCGGTGAAACCGATTAGAAAAATTATAGGCCCTATTTAAATCTTACTCACTCTGTTGCGGTCCATCGGCGAAAGCGCTTTCACGATGCCTGCTGTTGGTTTGGAAGGTTAGCGATTTGTTAAATGGTTTTCACTGAATTCACTATTTCATTTTTTTCCTTGCTCCCCAAAAAAAAATTTCAAACTAAAGAGAATAACGCACTTAAATTTTAACTATTAACTAATTCTTTAAGTTATATCGTTCGAGGTTCTCCCTCCCTTCCATTTCCTTCTCCTCTTTACACGCACGTCGTATGCCGAAAATTCGAACTGCTTTTACCTCTCTCTCTCACTTTAAGCGCTCTGTATGGCACCGTGGGACAAACTCATAATTTTAATTTTTTTTTTTTTGATAAATTTTCATTTTTTTTCTCTGTATAAATTTTGTTTTCTTTTATGGTTGCCACTAATTAATTATTATGATCCAGCATCTGAAGGCATGAGAGGAGATAACCTGCACTAGGGAGTTCTCCTCTACCACAGGCCATGTTGCCTTGAATTTTTTTTTTTTTTTTTTAGGTTAAAAAGAATTTTTTTCTTATCCCCTTTTATCACTCTAAATGGGTTTCTACTTCCACACTTTTCACGCATCACTCGCTTTTCGTTTAATTATTCTGGTGGATTACTGAATTGTTAACGTTATCTTAATCAGAAACCTCGAAATGGGCTTAGCCTATACCGCGCGCTGCTGCTCCACGCTGGAGTCTGTCCCGCTCTTTGGAGCGCCTCTGCCTAGCTCGACTTTTGGAACTCGCTCTCGCTAGCGCCGGCCGTTCCCCTGCATTTAGTTTCCCCGCAGCTTTACATTCCCCTGTTGATTAATGCACGGATGATCGTTTGAGGCTTGCCGCTGCTTTTGCTTGCGTTAAAACTGAAAATTGGGTGCCAAACCTAAACGGGAATAAACAATATTCTCTTTAATTCGACTTCTGCCACCCCTCTCGAAATTTTTTTCTTGGATTTCCTTCCACTTACCCGTGGATCTGGCACCAAGAAAATAATTGAAATTTCTTTCGGTCGACTGCTTCGCCTATCCCGCAATATCACTGATTTGGCTAAAAATTTAACTTTTGAGATTTTTCTCCACTATCTTTCACTTGTTACATACCTCTAGTAGATGTATGTACTCCACGAGCACTGGTCTTCACTGGTCAGCGTCCACCAAAGAAAAGAAAGATCGCCATTCTGCATCGACTCTCGGAACCTACTTTTCCTTTTCGACCCTTCAACTGTCAACTTTCGCTCTCCTTTCCCCAAATGTACACCTTGACCAGTAGGTGGCGTTGCCTTACCCCTTCCGCGCTGTTAAGGCGCACAGTTTTAGAGCCACTGGGTACTTTAAATCAAATTTAAAAAAACCCCCAACAGCTACGGGCACCTTACAATTCCCAGACGTTTACGAGTAGCTGCCAATAGTTAATGTCCAATTTATGGCTGAGTTTATCGGCTAGTCCCGCAGAGCTAGGTGATATATCTTCAATTTGTGGAAGCATAATTTTTGTTTTATAATGTTTTCGTTTCATCATGATGCAATTATAAAAGGTGGTCTCGTCGGCTGCCGAATCATTAGGTTTTTAATCCCTTAACGTTCAGTGTGAGCTCGCTTGTTGAAGAGAAAGCTTTTTTGTAAGCATTGTTAAGGGACTGCCTTTGCCGACGAGACCACCTTATATAATTGCATTATGGGTCTCACCAACCTTTCATTTATGTTTGTGCAACTAAAATCCAGTGGATCCCTTGGACCATAAGCAAAAAATCGCCAGATGCATAAAAGCCGCCAACAAGAAAAAACCTCTTGGTTTGGCGATAACCCACCAAGTGCGGCAACACTACTTATAGACTATAACAGCGATGCCCAGGCCCATTGCCCTGCGAGCCCTTTTGTTTTTGTAATTGCCCCCAGCATAGGAATCCAATTCTTGTATGCATACACAGTTTGTGCTGTGTACCAGAATACCGAAAGCCCAACACATGCAAACATTGTTGTGTGTATGCGATCCATCCAGCAAAAACCGGTTTTGGCTCTTCTCTGATTGGTGTTACCCGACTTTTGTTATGATTTTGTTGTTGTCTTTTCTTTGAGATTGCACTATTCCCTTATTCGTATTTGCGTTTTTTCTGGGAGTATTGGTGAGTGCCCTGCCGTAAGCTGATTTTGGGCACCCCTGATGTATTTGATAAATTGATTTAAGTTAAAAAATCTACATATGTATATACATATACCAATTCTTTGCATATATGTATTAAAATATATATAAAGAAAAAAATATATATATTAAAGTTCTCGGAAAAAAATGTATGTAAGTGTCCGATATCAAATAAATCAAAAAATTAACATCTTTTATTTTGATATATTGTATATAGATTTATTTCCCACCCCACCCACTCTGCCCATTCCTCATTTATGTTGCGGCAGATCAGCTCAGTTCGCTACATCAGCCCTCGAAACAAAACGAAAAACCAATTCAAGCGGCAAATTGTAGAACCCACACAAACACAGTAATTCTCACATACACACATGGCACACACACATTTACGTAAGCTGAAATCTCAAGCAAAGTCGGTTTCGGCAGCTAAAAAGTATTCTATGCATACAATCATATATTTTGGAGTGTTACACGTACACACATACATGCTTGCTGTCCGTCGGCTCGCGTCACGTCATGAGCCGAACGCGGTCATTCCCAGATCCGAACGCGATCGGCCCCAGAGCCAAAGACCTGGGAACGTACGCTGAAAACTCAGCTGCACCACTTTCGTTGTATGAACAGCTGGTTGGCTAGGCTAAAAAACTTTTTTGGTTTTGGTTTTTTGGTTTGCTCCATAGAACATAGAACACAACAAAACTTTCTAAAAATTTCTAAAAACTCTCTAAAATGTTGCCGTTTGCTGTAACTTGGATTGATGCCGTGGCTGTATTAATTTACAATATTTTCCTATATTCGGTGGCTCCCAGAATTAAAATCAATGCAGAAACTCCACCGGACAATCATCGTAGCAAATGGCAGAGCAAATTTCAGAGCACATGCCACATCGATGCATCGATTTTTTTAAATTTTTTGGAAACATCGATGTTTTATGGCGACTATAGATGTTTTTGCAAGGTAAGGGAAGCGCAGAAGGTATGTATGTGTAAAAATATATTTATAAATTGAATTATTAACTGTATTTAGATGCTTTCAGGTATTAAACTTGTGGTGTAGGCAACGTCGGTGGATGTGTGGCAACATCGTGCGAGTCCGAAAGGTCTTTCAACAAGGCTGGACAGATCATATCGGACCGTCGCACCAGACTTAAAGTTGATGTCTTAGTTAAACTCATGTATCAATAAGAACCAAACCATTTTCTAATAAACTTATAGAATAAGATTTTTATTTTGATCTCATTGAATTTGTTTTTGTTTCTTTGCTTTTACGAATAAAGCTTTTTATTTTGTTATAAAATGAACCAAATCTTTGAATTAAAATAATTTAATTTACAGAAAAAAAAAATTGTTTCTATATTTTAAAACATCGAAAAACATCGATGTCCACGAACATCAATGTTTCTCCACCTCTAATGCCAGAGCATCTGGCAGGCAATCGGGCAGAGCATACCGCAAAGCATCGCAGAGAATTCCGATAGTTGGTAAATGGTTGCCTACCAAGCAGCAGCCGACATTGCAAAAGCCCGTCGATGCATTCTTTGAATTAGAGAAAATGTTTTGGAACATAAACCTGGCCATAAACATATATATTTATACCATTCATATCGTCATTAATCAGTTATTGGCAGTAAAAGACCTGCACAAGTTTTTGCGAACTAGTTATCTAAATATATCAACCTCAGCTAAACTTCTTGACTTTCACTAATCGTTAATTTTTTTACAGTAACTAAAAAAAAAAAATCTAAATACCTTTATATCAATGTGAACTAGTTTCTAAGTTTTAATATTATTTTAAAAAACCTACGAATTAAATTTTTTTAATGTATATTTAACTAAAAAAGTGTATTTTTTTCGTGGTAGCAACACCTAAACATTAAACTAAAAATTTCAAAAAAATTCTATAATTTTATTGAAAAACAAAGAACAGAACTGGGGGTGTCCCTTTGAACAAACAAAAACAAATTGTTTGATCAAATTTTGGTTCAGCCTAATCTATATACTGTATGGTTAGTGGCATATGGCACACGAATGCTTCTCTGCCGCTGAGGCAAGCGAGCAGAATATGAAGCCGTTTGTGCATAGGCCGAAGCATGTTTCTCTGCCGAGACGTCAGCAGAGCAGAATTTTCTCTGCTGGTACGTCATCAGGCAGAATAACGAAACCACACGAAGTCTTTACGCTGTACGTGTGCCGACTGCGCTGCCCGAAATTTTTTCCTATGCACAGTGCATACGACGCTGCCGGCCTCTGCTGTATGGTTAGTGGTCTCACCCATGATACAATTATATAAGGTGGTCTCGTCGGCTGCCGAATCGTTCGGTTTTTAGTCCCTTAACGTTCAATGCCTTAACCCTTGTGCAAAACAAAAATTACGTATTGTAGTTTTTGCCGCAAGCACGTGCAAAGAACAGTTTAGCATAATAAACGAGAAGGAACGTGTGAGTCGCTTCTAGGGACGCGACTCTACTTATACCCGTTCTCAGTCAGTATATACATTTTTGAGCATATGTTTTTTTTGAATTTTAGAAAAAAAAAAATTTTTTACATTTAAAATTTTTTTGCTACATCTGTTATCTACATCTACATATATTATGTATATTCTACATCTAACATGTAGATTATACATGTACCATTTAGATTCTACATCTCCTCCGTTAGGGGTTGCTCGCGCACTGAACGCGGCAGAGTGTGCGAGCGAGAAAGAGAATCAGAAGCGTCAGCAGCGCTGGAGAAGGAGAGGGAACCAACAGAAAATTAATTTCTTCATTCTGGCTATGATTATGATCCGATCTGATTCAGATTAGGCAATCTGGTAGATATGGGAATTTTCTACGATACTGCGTTTTTAGTTTTATCGTATCTTTAAAAATGTGCCTGCCACAGATTTTCGTTCTTTGTGTGGGCGGAAGGGGGCGGGGCGAAATTTTGAAATACACTTGTAGCAGTGTGATATCACATAAGTCTGGAAACCAAATTTGGTTGCCCTTGCTCTTATAGTCTCTGAGATCTAGGCGCTCAACAAGACGGACAGACAGACAGACAGACAGACAGACATGGCTATATCGACTCGGCTATTGATGCTGATCAAGAATATATATACTTTATGGGGTCGGAAAATTTTCCTTCTCTGCGTTACACACATCCACTTTTACCACAAATCTAATATACCCCTTAACTCTTTTTTGAGTACGGGCATAAAAATGTTAAACAAAAATTGTTAATGGCTTCCGAAACAGTTAAAATTAATTTAGATATAAAAACGTTTTATTTTCAGATTAGAACTTATTTTAGAATTAAGAGCCTTAACAAAAGAATATCTATCTAAAAACAAAAACAACGTTTAATTTTAAGTTCAAAATTATTTGAAATTATATTCTAAAAACATCAACTCTTTTTATTATAACAGGAAACTTTAAGCCCCATGGTCCATCTGAGGGTTAATCAACACGCTCTATTGTTGTTTCACTCACACTTACTGCGCTGAGCCCTTTTACTCGCACTTATTGTAAGCATTGTTAAGGGACTACTTTTTCCGACGGGACCAGCCTCAAGTAAAGATATAGATATTGAGTGATGAAGCCAAATTGAGGTGGATCTTTCCGCAGCTGCTGATAGGATAGAATCTGCCAAAACGAACAAAGCAAGGCAAGAAGCGACATGAGTAATCACGCTTGCGGTGGTAATGTGGCAGAAGCTGCTCCCGTGGAACAATTCGTACACTTGAAATTTGTTTCTGGCTCCCGTTTTAGTAACTTTTAGTTACTTTTAGTTTATTTTAGTTAAATATATTAAATTAAATATTGAATATTAAAACACGTGCAGTGAAAGTCTCAATTTAATCAAAAATTTAAATCAAAATTGAACTACGTGTTTTGTAATGTAAACTAATGAAAATTAATTTTTGAAAAGGTATTTCATGAGAAACGCTATGCCCTATCCAGAGCACATAATGTATTACCGGGATGGGGTCAGCGATGGCCAGTGTTTTAAATTTATTATGTTCTATGCAAATTTTTATTTGAGCCCGATAAGTATCGATAATTGAAATCTGAACATTTTCTGATATTTAGTATAAGCGATAAGCGCGGGTGAAGCGGGAGTCTATCCAAAAAAAAATATAAGACGCCACAAAAAGTATAATAAATATCATTTAAATACACGTTCATTATCCTTTTTTGACTACCAAGCCGCTGTGCAACGGCGGTGGAGCGCGCCTCAAACAACATCAACCAGTAGCTGGATCTGGCTGAGAGGCTTTGCGAGAACCAGGCGGCCGCTGGCGTTGTCAATTCCATTCTGCACAACGAACTGCACCCATCGACAGTTCAGTTGAATGTCATCGATATAACACGTAAAGATTCCTGATGGGCCAGCCTCAAGTACAGATATTGAGTGATCAAACCAAAGGGTTGCCGTATATATAAATGGAAGTTGATCTTTTCCGCAACTGCTGATAGGATATAGTCTGATCCTCTAGAACTAGAACTTAAGACATTAATATCCCCTAAAAAAAAACAAAAAATGGGGCAAAATTTTACGAAGTTTTATAATCAATTTGACGCTGCCCAAGGTGAATCTAAACCCAAAACAATATATTTGGATACTAAAAGAAATTCATCGAAAAGAAATTCATCTCAGCAAATGTGCAAATCGTTTTCCAAAAAGCAATTTCCCCGACAGCAAGCTTGACACTCTAAAGCGGACCTTGCTGATGTACAAGGCCCACTATAAACGCCTGGCCAAATACAGAATAGACAAGGCAGTCTATCAGAATCGGCAGGCTCGCACAGCTGTCTAACTATAACATTGGAATTGGGATTAACAAGCAAAAATAATACAAAAGATATGAACGGCTAAGAAGTAAAATTCAGAGTGAGGCTTGCCGCTGGCTGGCTCCTATTTATATAGGTTCTGGGGCCCGACAGTGCTGCCCTTTTCCACGACCAGTGCTGCCCTTTTCCACGACCAGCGCTGCCAATTTAGCGTTTTTTCGTCAGATATGGCTTTTATTTATGGTCGACTGCAGGACAAATTTTTCAATTGCGGGAAGCGTGAATTCTGAATTTTTTATATACGTTTATTACTTTTTTCCTCCTTTTTTAATGTTGCCACATGTTGCCCGCTTCACCCGCGCTAATTGCTTATACCACTAACCATACAGTATATAGATGTGCCAGTTCATACAACGAAAGGGGCGCAAGCTGAGTGTTCTGTCCCGGCTCCCAGCGCTTCGGCTCTGTGAGGCTGAGCCACTCGGGTCGGGAGCCAGGCCATTCGGGTCGGGAGCTGGGCCGTTCGGCATGTATGACTCATGTCGGGAAGCGAAAGCAAGCTGAGAATTGCAAATGTATGTGTGTAAACAGACACGACAATATTTTGTATCAACCCTGCAGTACCAGAAGTGAGCGATGACAAATGTCAACTACGCGTCATTCAGGATTTTTTCTCTGCCGCTGCAACAGAGGAGTAGAATATGACGTCGACGTCGCGATCGACGCGTCGGTCAGACCAAATTCTTTTTTTTTCTTTGTTTCTTTCTTTTACGACGCGTGCCGTAACAGAATTCGGTTTTGCCGTCGGCGTCGACAACGTTGTTAGAATTGTGCGGTGAAAAGTGAGACGCAGGTTTTGTTTATTTTGGGCAAAATTATTATCAGGTAAGTGCAGTGTTTCATTTAATTAAAAATAGTCTATTGTGCGTTGTAAAAAATGAAGAAAATGTGATATTGCGAAATTAAATGCGTTTTGGACGAAATTTTTCATTTCCAACAACGAAAACAGAAAAAAAACGAGTCTTGAGTCGAACAGGTACATATCTAAGCGGGTGTTTTGTTTTTGGCGCAAATGCACTGCTGATCTACTGAGAGCATTGTTAACATATTGAAATATATTTTAATTAACCCATCTTATTTTAAAGGCGATTCAGTTGAAGTGCCCGCAATGACCACGACGGCCTTACGAACATGAGCAAATCAAAAAAACTAAAAAGGTTCTGTGGAAAAAAGAACACACAGCACAAAAATGTGAATATGCATACAATTTTATAAGAAAGCAATAAATAAAAGAAATTTAATATTTTAAAACAGAATTTACCCATGCCTTTTTCATCAAAATATCAACATTTTTTACTTAAATACATCACTTATTAGGGCCTTACTTTTTAAGGGAAATTCATCGCTTATTAAGGCCTTACTTTTCAAGGGAAATTCATCGCTTATTAAGGCCTTACTTTTTAAGGGAAATTCATCACTTATTAAGGCCTTACTTTTTAAAGGAAATTCATCGCTTATTAAGGCCTGACTTTCGGCTAATTCTCGCTTACTATGTCATCGATTATGCTCCTAGGACATCCCTGTGTTAAAGTAAACAGCCCATCGTATGGCAGGTCATCGCTTATGTCATCGAGCTGCATGACGTTGCCATCGATGTGTGGTTGCTTACACATCGCTTACCCGTACTGCAGGGAATTCTTATTTTCCGAAAACGTTTTGAGTTTCGTTTCCAGGTTACGTAAATGTGTGTGTGCCATGTATTCACACATACTGTGCTTGTGTGTGGGCTCTACAATTGTTGGCCGCTTGAATTGGTTTGTCGTTTTGTTTTGAGGGCTGATGTGATGTAGCGACCTATTCAGGGCCGGATCAACCCTCAACCGGGCCCTGGGTAACCATTATATTACTATTATATTATTATATTATATATATAATATATATATAATATATATATATTATATTATATTATATATTATATTATATTATTATATTTTGTATTCAATATTTGGAGTTTTGTCTTTTTCAACAAAATTTTTTTTTATTTCTAGGAGGGCCCTAGGCAACTGCTAATCCGGCCCTGGACCTATTCCCGTCGTAAGACTTCATATTTTCTTGGTGTGTTCTGTCGCTCGACTCGACGCGGGTCGGGTCGAGGCATTGACGAAGCCGAAAGCAGAGGCAAGCCGAAAGGAGAATGGAAGAAATACCCCGCGTGCCCGTCGCAACATCAGCTGTTCAAAACAAAACGAAAAAATATTTTATGAACGGCTTCGTCAATGCCTCGACCCGACCCGCGTCGAGCGACATAATCGCCAACAAAATATGAAGTCTTACGACGGGAATAGGTCCAGGGCCGGATTAGCAGTTGCCTAGGGCCCCCTAGGGATAACAGAAAAATTTTGTTGAAAAAACAAAACTCCAAATAATGAATAAAAAATATAATAGCCACTGATAAAAATACAAATTAATAAAGCAAACATTTAATTTATAAGTTTTTATTTCAAATGAAAAAAGAAGGAACTGGCGTGAAAAAATGGAGGGCCCCAGATTGATGGTTGCCCAGGGCCCGGTTGAGGGTTGATCCGGCCCTGAATAGGTCGAAAAACCAATTCAAGCGGCCAACAATTGTAGAGCCCGCACACAAGCACAGTATGTGTGAATACATGGCACACTCACATTTACGTAACCTGGAAACGAAACTCAAAACCAACTCAAAACGTTTTCGGAAAATAAGAATTGATACAAAATTTTGTCGTGTCTGTTTACACACATACATTTGCAATTCTCAGCTTGCTTTCGCTTCCCGACATGAGTCATACATGCCGAACGGCCCAGCTCCCGACCCGAATGGCCTGGCTCCCGACCCGAGTGTCTCAGCCTCACAGAGCCGAAGCGCTGGGAGCCGGGACAGAACACTCAGCTTGCGCCCCTTTCGTTGTATGAACTGGCACATCTATATACTGTATGGTTAGTGCTTATACTAAATACCAGAAAATGGTCACATTTCAATTATCGATACTTATCGGGCTCAAACTAAAATTTTCATAAAACATAATAAATTCACAACACTGGCCATCGCTGACCCCATCCCGGTAATACATTATGTGCTCTGGATAGAGCATAGCGTTTCTCATTATACACCTTTTTAAAAATTAATTTTCATTACAAATTGGCACATGTTGAACGACTCACTCTAACCCACAATTTTAAAGACAACTACTATATACAGTACAGTACAGATACAGTACGTCGTACAATTTTGATTTCAATTTGAAATTAAAGCCTACCACTCAGACGCGCTTATTTTCAGTCGACCGAAAGTTCTATATATTCCGCTCGGTGCCTAGTGTGACCGAAGTGGGCAAAATGTATGCCCTACGGTTACACTGTTTGGTGTTTGTTTACTACAAACAGAAATCTGTTTGAATTTCAAATGTTTTGCTAAAGTAAGCAGAAATGTCTTATTTGTGGGCGCTGTGGAGCTGGAGGGCGAGTGCACACTGCACTATTGAATAAATCCGATCCTGCAGGACAGATATGCAATTAACATGGTTTTATATTCCTTTTAAAAGATTAAAATGAGTACCGGGTATAAAATTAATAAATAATAATATCCATATAATTGGTATTCATTCGACTGCCTTAATTAAATTTAATTTGTCTTGTTTCCGATAAACCGATAAGAAATCATCCCTGTTTTTCGGTCGACCGAAAATCTAACGCGTCTGAGTACTAGCACCACTAACCATACAGTATATAGATGTGCCAGTTCATACAAAGAAAGGGGCGCAAGCTGAGTGTTCTGTCCCAGCACCCCCAGGTCTTCGGCTAGGGTGCTGGGACCATTCGGCTGTGGTGCTGAGACGTTCGGGTCGTGGGCCTGAAACGTTCGGCATTTTTTCGACATGTTCGATTCATGACGAGATGCGAAAGCAAGCTGAGAATTGCAAATGTATGTGTGTAAACAGACACGACAAAATTTTGTATCAATTCTTATTTTCCGAAACCGTTTTGAGTTGGTTTTGAGTTTCGTTTCCAGGTTACGTAAATGTGTGTGTGCCATGTATTCACACATACTGTGCTTGTGTGTGGGCTCTACAATTGTTGGCCGCTTGAATTGGTTTTTTGTTTTGTTTTGAGGGCTGATGTGATGTAGCGACCTATTCAGGGCCGGATCAACCCTCAACCGGGCCCTGGGCAACCATCAATCTGGGGCCCTCCATTTTTTCACGCCAGTTCCTTCTTTTTTCATTTGAAATAAAAACTTATAAATTAAATGTTTGCTTTATTAATTTGTATTTTTATCAGTGGCTATTATATTTTTTATTCATTATTTGGAGTTTTGTTTTTTCAACAAAATTTTTCTGTTATCCCTAGGGGGCCCTAGGCAACTGCTAATCCGGCCCTGGACCTATTCCCGTCGTAAGACTTCATATTTTCTTGGTGTGTTCTGTAGCTCGACTCGACGCGGGTTGAGGCATTGACATCTATATACTGTATGGTTAGTGGTGCTAGTCTTAAAGGAATGTGTCTGGCTATCAGCATGGCGCCTCGTGCAACCGCCACCGACCACCGAGAAGAAAACATGTTTTGAAAACAATATTTTTTTAATAATCTAAAAAATTAATAACAACGAGAAGGAACGTGTGAGTCGCTTCTGGGGACGCGACTCTACTTATACCCGTACTCAGTCAGTATATACATTTTTGAGCTTAAGATTTTTTAAAATTAAAAAAAAAAAAAAAAAAAAATTAAACATTTTACATATTTCTGCTACATCGGCGCTCGCGTACATAACGAGGCAGAGTGTGCGAGCGAGAAAGAGAATCAGTATCGGGTCTCTGGCTGGTGGAGGCAGGGGAAGCAAATAAAAATTCATTTCTTCATTCTGGCTATAATTATGATCCGATCTGATTCAGGTTCGGCAATCTGGTAGATATGGCCATTCTCTACGATACTGCAATTTATCGTATCTTTAAAATTGTGCCTGCCACAGATTTTTGTCCCTTGTGGTGGCGGAAGGGGGCGGGGCGAAATTTTGAAATACACTTGTAGCAGTGTGATATCACATGACTCTGAAAACCAAACTTGGTTGCCCTAGCTCTTATAGTCTCTGAGATCTAGGCGCTCAACAAGACGGACAGACAGACAGACAGACAGACAGACGGACAGACAGACATGGCTATATCGACTCGGCTATTGATGCTGATCAAGAATATATATACTTTATGGGGTCGGAAACGTTTCCTTCTCTGCGTTACACACATCCACTTTTACCACAAATATAATATACCCCTTAACTCTTTTTTGAGTACGGGTATAAAAATACTTTGCCACAAAATACTTGGGACATCAGACCGCTCTCAATGTGTACATCGTATTTGGATTGCAGAATGCAGAAACAGGTGTTCCCGCGTTGACGTTCCCTGCTAGTAAAACTGTTACTCCAACGACTCGGAAAGCCACACTTTCTCCGTCAAAAAAGCCTTGACAAGCCAAGACAAGAACATGTTCTGTCCCCAATTAGGAGATCTGGCAAGCATCTGAGGGGACTGATCCATGGACCCAACTGGTGCTTTAGTCTGGGCCTCAACTTCATTCGCAGCGTTGATTTTTATTTCCTGTGTAGACAATGGCATTGAATGCGATGAAGAATGAATTTCAGTGTTCGAATTATTTCCAAAGTTCAAAAAAATAGAAAAAGCTGAACAACGAATCTTCAAAAAGTATAACTTAAGACATTGGGGATCCACTCTCAGCAAAGGAGGAAAGAAACGAAAAGCAGGGTAACATTTTTCGAATGACCAAAGGAAAGCGAAACCCAGAAAAAAAAATATTTTGATACCAAAAGAAACTCAGTTCAGCAGAGTTAACGCTCAGAGCAGACTATTCGTTTTGGGCAAAGGAATCCCTTGAACAGTTCTCAAGTTATTATAGTTCTTAGTATTATTTTACTCTAGCTTATATTATATTATTCAATAGTTTAAGATGGCTTGTGATTGGTATAAGTATTAGTGTTAGTATTGTAAGAACCTATCTCAGGATCCTTTATTTTTTTAATGGGTATCTTTATTTTTTCGTATTATTAGGGTTTCTTACATAAATATATATTGTCGAATTATAGTCTGCGCGTGCAGAGCATTAGCAGGGCATTAGCCTTGCAGTCAGTGTCCAATATTCCCGGTAAGGGAAGTCGGAGACTACCTAAGGCAATCGCCTCCCACCAAGTGTCCAAGGTCCCAAGGTAAGGTGATCGGTGTGCACCGGTACCGTGGGAAAGGAATTTCGTTGGCGCTTCGTGAATATATTTTTAGGAATATTTATTTATTTAATGTTATTTTGGGTACCCATTGCGTAAGCCCATTTGTCTCCTGTCTTTTGACGGGTGCTGAGTTTTCGTTTTTTCTGGGTGCTGATGTCGTCATTTGAGAGCTTTGGTTACTTGGTCTTGCTGCGGTGATAGTTGGTTATATAATCTTGGTCAGCGCCTTTCCGTCGATTAGCCGCGGTTGTGCTGAGCTCTCGGTTTTCTTTCTTTCTTCGGTCGACGTCTTTCTGTCATTCGACCTGTGCTGCGTCTTCGAATTCGTTGGTGTTGATATCTTCACCTGGGAGTAGCTTTGGTTGCATTGACTGCTTGTGACGAACCATGGGATCCATGATTCGTAACAGTATAAATAAGTAGTATAAGTATAGCTGTCATTACTAAGCCAGAAACGGGGGCAAAAATGCTAATAATTAGAATTTAGTTATAAGATGGAAAATGTATTAAAAAGGGGAGATTAAAATACGTATGACTGTAAATATATATGATTATATGATGATGATTATATAGCGCAGGTTACACACATACAAATCTTCAATTTTAAACTCAAATAAAAGTCTAATGCTGTCGGGTTTATTTTCGATTGATTGGATGTAACCTATCTACATTCATTACGTGAAATTTCATTCAAATTGTAGATATCTTGAAATATATTTTTAGATATTAAAAAAAAAAAAATGTTCCTAGATAGTATGTGTATATTACATAAGAGTATACTCTGTACTCGGCGAGCATATTAAATAGAGTCTTTTCGTTGTATAGGAATAAGAATTGTTCTGTATTAGGTATTACTATTGTCGTAGTCGGGTATGACAAGTTCTTCCGGCCTGATTTTCTCTGGCAGTCGTTCTTCGGGCTTCTGCTTGCCCACCAGCTGGAAGTCGTAGTTGAAGAAGTCAAAGGCATAAAGCTGTTCGGGATTCACATAGTGAAAGGCCACTGGATATTCGGAGAGGCAGTCCATGCACTGTCGGTGTAGAGAGAGAGAAAAATAGAGAGAGGATAGAGAATTCTGTTAAGGCTGCCACTAGAGGATATTGGGACGATCCCGATCCCGATCCCTACCCTGCACTCACCGATCGCATCGAGTAGTAGGCATACTTGTACAGCCAAAAGTCTAGCCCGACATAGCTCGAAAGGAGTATGTTGTAGGGCAACAGTGGATAGAATCGGTGTCGCAACTTCGAGTCTCGTGAGTCGCCCGCTTTCACATCCAAGTTGAAGAGGCAGCGTCCCATCTCCACGTCCTCGGCATGATTATCCTCCTGCCGGCACTTTGTCGTGTCGTTCAATCCCTCTGCGAATATGCGCAGGGCCTCCCGGCTCAGAACATAGCCACTTCCACCGGACATGTAGGACTGGTGATTCGTTGGGTACAGACAATCATAGCCATAGATTCTTGGGCTCAAAATATTTACCTCGTTCTTTGGGTGCTCTCCGATCATCTTGAAGTTGTAGCCAAAATATATAGCCTGATCGGGGGAATACGGATAAAGCATGTAGCGCAGGTTCTCCACGAACACGTAGCTGTCGAAAGCGATGCAATCGTTAACTATAATTATGTATTATGTCTCATCGATGTTCCCTTCCCCATCCAACCTACGTGTCATCGTCGGCCTTCATGAACCAATCGGCCTCGTCCCGCATGTGCTCGTAGAGGTAGGTGAAGGCCTCCTTTGTCTTACCCCAGAGCACCTCGTACTTGTCGGGCTTGGTGAGCACAATGGTGGGCAGCTCGTCGTCCGGCTCCGATGTCATGAAGTAGATCTTGTTGCAGCGCTTGCCCCACGTCCGCATCACGTGCACCGCCCTCGATTTGTGGTACTTGGGCGTGGTCAGCACCCAGCAGAGGACTCGTACCTCGCGCTGCAGCTGCTGGGCGAGTGTCTCATTGCTCAGCTGGAAATCGGGAGGCCCGACCGTCAGCATCATAACGTCCCAGTAGGCATAGAGTGCGATCACAGAGCTGCCGGCCACCAGGATCAGCAGCAGCAGCTGGCAGGACGACAGGCGGCGGTGACCGGCACGTGATAATCCTCCTCCGCCGCTGGCACAGCTTCCCGGGTAGAGTGTGGTATCGCCGAGCTGATGACGCTGCTCCAATGTAATGTAGTCCCCACCCATTTCAACACTGACACACCAAATATCTGGCGATACCCAAAGAACGCGTCTTATCAGGGCACTGCGAAACATTGACAGCTTGGAGGAGAAAACTGTGATAAGACAACGGTTTGTGGGGACTGACTGCCACCTGATAGCGGGAACAACTTCAACTGATCGATTTCTGACAAATTACTTCCTAGGCAAGCTTATTTTTTTTTTAAGAGTTGACTTCTTTTTGCAAAACTGTTAACATGTTAAAGTCATGGCTACAAAGGCCTTCGCCTGCCCAAGCAATCTAATACATTAAAGTAATGAATTGGAGTGCAAAAAAGCACCAAAAAGAAACTTTCAATTTGAAAATTTAAAAAAAAGTACAGGAAATACAAAAAATTATATTGAAACATGTGGAAAAAATGTGTGTAGGTACATTGAATTTAAATACTGACTGAGTACGGGGATAAAAGTAGAGTCGCGTCCAACGAAGCAACTCACACGTTCCTTCTCGTTTTCGTATTATTCTGAGCAGTTTTCTTGGGTTAATCTTCGGCTTAAAGTCAAACAACAATTAGCCACCGAGAACTAATTGTAAAACGTACAAAACTTGATGGAATTTCCATAGAAAAACGCATTTGATATTTCAAGGAATTTATTTAAATTTTCCCTCAGCTTTTGTTCATTAATCAAAACACTTTGGCCAACAGCAACACCACCAACAGCAACAGCAACAGCTACAGCTACCACTAGCCAAAACTCAGCAGCAGAGTCAAGAGAAAAAATAGAAGTAGCATAATAAAATAAAAAAAGAGAAAGAGAAACGCAAAACGCAAACACCGAAAACAGTTGAAGTTGAGAGAATCTTTCAATTAATCATGAGCGACATGTGGTCGTCGCTGGGACGGGCACCACCAAGAGCGCGAGAAAAATTATATAGCGCATACGCCCTGTTGGACCCTAGACCCTGGTCCCTGGGTCCCGTGACGTCCGCTGGCACTCGGATGCTCGCGTGCAAACAAATGGCTGCCATAATAGCGACGAGGCGGCATCCTGGTGGCATCCTGGTCGCATCCTGGCCAGTGGTACGCTCTCCACTGCCCCGACCCACTCTCGACACTCCGTTCCGTTCGTTTCGGTTCAACGTTTTGGCCAAAACAAATTCCCATTAATAAAATAAAATGCACCCAGTAGACGGTGGCGGGGGCGGCAAGGGTTCCAGTATATTCTGCTCGGTAAAATGAAAAGGAACCAGAAAGAATAAGAATAAAAACTATTTGGCATTTGTGGGCGCGCCCGTGCCCCCCATCGCTGTGATTTTATACCACTGTCCATGCAAATAGAAATTGTTCCAATAAGAGAGTTACGCTTCCCTCCATACTGCACTTCTTTTTTCCCGCTGCCTGTAAAACTAGTTTTCGGGGCAGTGCAAACATTGCAGGGAAAATTCAAATATGTGAACTTGGGGCGGGGCGGTCTCTGGCTCCCCTGCCAGTGATGAGGTGCAGATCTGCTGATAAATGCCTGTGACCTTCGATGACCCACTGGTGGGGGCTATGCTCCTCTCTCTCTCTCTCTCTCTTCATTATGGCCATGCTCTGATGCATTCATCTATTCATTCTATTTCGACTCGATCTCGTTTCTTTTTTATTTGCTGAAAGTTTCAAAGATTCCTCCCAACACCTTTATTTTCCTATATGTTTTTTGGTACCATTTCCATTGGTGTTTTTTCCCTGTCATTTCCATATGCCCACACTACGATTATTATTCTCACAATCAACAGTTTCTTTCCATCTGGCATCCAGAGGCATTCCCTTCCCTTCCCTCTGTCCCAAAAGGCTCAATGTAATAAAAAACCAGCCAACCAGCAAGTGGGTGGAAGGGGAAGAGAGTCAGAGAGGTTGGGTTAGGTAGGTTGGGTGGTCGGTCGGTCAACTGCAAACTGCACAAAAATCATAAAAATAAAACCCAAAGTCAAATGTATAACTGCAGATTTTTTGTAATAATGTTAGCTTTTGGATTTTACAAGCGCGCCAAGGCAAACGCCATTTATCTCTCCAGTCTGGCTGTACTTCTCTCCGAACTATCTCTCTCTATTTCTCCCTCTCTCTCTCTCTCTCTCTCTCTGGCATGCTAGCAGCCTCTCTATTTTAGCATCTGCATGCAAATACATGTGTGTGTGTGTGTTTTTTGACTGCTGTTGTTTGACCTAGAGATGAGAGCGTGAGAAGGTGAAAAGTTAAGTGGAAATTACAAATATTTAATGCAGAAAACCTTCAGTATCTGAGAACTTCACTCCTTTGTCTGTACAAAACGAAACCTCATAACACATAAATAGAACCAAGACGAAACTATCACCTAATGCCTTGCTCTCAATTTAAGTCTCCATTTCGTACGTTCAAAATATGAAAAGTCTAATAGGAATCTAAAATATCTCTACTTTAAAACGAAACGTAAACAATATCATTGAAATACTTTCCTCACTCGTTTTATCGATGGAACACGATGAACCACTCCTCTCTCTCTCTCTGTCCTTCTCATTCCCTCTTGTTCCATCTCCAAGCTTTTCTTTCACAAACACACACACACTCATAGTGAGACATCAAACGTGCAAACATTTGCCATATTTTTGTAATCAAAGTAAACAATCCACTTAACCCAACACGGACACAGAACCGTGCCCCGTTGCCCTGCAGTCCGCAGCCCGCAGCCCGTACCACGTGCCACATACCCCACGGACACGGGCAAGGACATGCAAAACGGAGACTGCCAGCTGGCTCCGCCGCCTGTTGGCCAAATGAAACGTCTTTGGCAATTCTGCTTCGATTTTTATACCCGTACTCAAAAAAGAGTTAAGGGGTATATTAGATTTGTGGTAAAAGTGGATGTGTGCAACGCAGAGAAGGAAACGTTTCCGACCCCATAAAGTATATATATTATTGATCAGCATCAATAGCCGAGCGATATAGCCATGTCCGTCTGTCCGTCCGTCTGTCCGTCTGTCCGTCCGTCCGTCTTGATGAGCGCCTGGATCTAGAGACTATAAGAGCTGAGAAACCAAATTTGGTTTCCAGACTCATGTGATATCACACTACTACAAGTGTATTCAAAATTTCGCCCCGCCCCCTTCCGGCCACACAAAGGAAAAATGTGGCAGGCACAGTTTAAGATACGATAAAACTAAAAACGCAGTATCGTAGAGATGCCCATACTACCAGATTGCCGAACTGAATCAGATCGGATCATAATCATAGCCAGAATGAAGAAATTAATTTGCAGTTGCTTCCCGCCCCCCTCCCGCTCACGACAACGCAACTCATTTTCCTCTCGCTCGCACACCTGCCGCGTTCAGTGCGCGAGCAACCCCTAGCGGAGGAGATGTAGAACTAAATGGAACATGTACAACTACATGTTAGATGTGAAAGACATTGTATATGTAGATGTAGATATAGATGTAGCAAAAAAATGTAAAATGTAAAATTTTTTTTTTTTTAATTCTATAAAATCATAAGCTCAAAAATGTATATACTGACTGAGTACGGGTATAAGTAGAGTCGTGTCCGCAGAAACGACTCACACGTTCCTTCTCGTTTTGTTTTGTTTTTGTCGTATTTTTTTTAGCTGAACCCCACGGCCAACGACATTGCAAACATTCTGGCAGTGCAATCCACCTCAAAACTCATTCTAACCAAAACGATTCACCCATCTATCCGCCCATCCATCCATCTATCCCTGCAACTGCACCCGTTTGTTGCTATTGTCACTGCTGCTGCCTCCCGCCCCACGAAGGGGACAAGAGGACTTCAGTTTTGCGGATCCAGTTCCATGGCTGCCGGGGAAACGTGATGCCTTTCGATGTCTTGGCTTGGTTTTTATGCAAACAGCATTTGAATTTGAAATGAAAACGCTGACGGGCGAGCGCCTGCCAATGCCCAACGACCGACCATGCACATGGAACTGTTGCTACGGATATTCCTGCCTGGACCACAGGACACTGCCTTGGCTGCTGGCACTTGCGCTGCTTCACTGCAGGAGGTTTTCGCAGGACCCATCGCATACTTTTCAGCGTCATGCGGTTACTTTTAGCACACTGATATGACAACAGACAGAGAGACAGAACCAGAGCCAGAACCAGAGACATAGCCATACACACACACATAGCCGCATGGGAGGATTTTGTGTCCATTGGCATTTTGCTGGTAAACATACTCGTACATGAGACAGTGTTGAGGGTGACGGTGAGGGTGAGGATGAGGATGAGGGTTGGGCAAATAGTTTTTACTGCACACAGAACGCAATGACAAAAAGGCCATAAAAAGCAATGCCGCCAACTTTGTTATTACATTTTTATACCAACCACACACACAGATACACGCACACCCACACAGTCCCTCATATGCATGTGTGTGTGTGCATACATGCAAACAGTTTTTATTGGCATAAAGAAGCAAGTGGAACACCTGTTCCATGTAGAAGCTCAGTTCTCCCACTCCGGGCCCAGTCCGAACATCCTGCTGTCGCGGATTCATTTGCATTTGCATTATTTCTGTGTTTGCTCAGGCATCGACCCAACCATCCATCCCAGCCACCCACCCTGCCACTCAGTCGGACCCGACTTTTATGATTTTTGGTTAGTTTTTGCTGCATTACAAAATGTGTTGACATGTTATGATTTCGATTTTAATTTCAGGAGTTCCAGCACTCAAAAAAGTGTAGAGAAGGAGGAGGAGGAGGACAAACAAGCAGCAGTAGCATGTTTATATAGATATGGATGACTATGCTGATGTTGATCCTGTGGACTATTGACATGACACATCTCAGCCTACGCTCAAGGAATAGGTAACATCGGGTTGGAATTTTATTTCTCGTAGAGTTCGAATTATCCCCAGTGAACCAACTCCAAAAGCAAGACATTGGGCTCCAAAAAGCTGTTCTCTTAGCCATGCTGTGGTTATCGTAAATCGCAAAATTTTACGAATTGACTGTCAAATTGCAAAAATGCGCCGGTTCTCGTCATACGAAAAATTCGTATTATTTAGAAACTGGCTGCTAAAAACGTAAATACAAATTTGTATGAGCGGGAAAAAGATGTAAACATATTTGCTGTATTTTAGTTTATATATATATAATTTAAACTTTATTTTTGTATACTCACACCTCAAATTTCAACAGATAAAATATCGATATCAATAGTTGTCATGGGTTACATACATATGTACCAATGTGCTCTGCTCCTTAATTAACTAACTTTTAGGTTTCTTTTGGTATATAATGCGATTGCCAAAACGATGCCATATTTAAATAAAATATTTCAACTTCCGAAAGTCAAACAGATTTTTTCAAAAAGTGAAATACATACTGCAAAACAATTTGGGAATGAAAGCACATGCGGCACAATAAAAGTTACGAATACCAGAGAACACGAATTTCAATGCGTACGAATTTTTCTAAAATCCAATAAAAACCCAGAGCATGGCTGCATAATTGCGTTTAAGACTAAACAAATTTGTAGCTTTACAAATAAAATCTTTGCTCTTTAACCACCAACTATGCAAGTGTCCTATGCCTGGTCCTGGTCCTCCCAAACAATGAAGCACAAGTAAGAGAGACAGCGGTAGAGAGAGGAGCAAGGGATGTCGGATAGGGGAAACCAACCGAGTTGGCAGCACAGACATGAGACAGTCGAAATTGCAAATTATGTTTTCGGTAGTCGTCGTCGTCGGCGCCGTCACAGGTATGGGGATGGGGATGGGTAACGGCGGCCAGGGATGGCAGCGGTCTGTCTACGCTTTCAGCCACCGCGCTCTAATTATGCAAACTACCTGCTGTTACTCAATTAATCTTGATTACGTTTGTGTTATCCAAATACAATTATTTTGGTATTAATTACAGTGGCCAGCCGGCAGTGGATCCCGGGTAGCACACTCGCTTCGCGCTCTCCCCATCCCCCACTATATCCTGACGGAGGACCACTTTTACGAGCGGAAATTGTCTGGCTCGCAGGCCGAAACAATGCCGGAACATCGCCCTCACACACACACACACACACACACACACACACACACCGGAGGACGTGGCTGGCATGACTTGGCATGACTTGGCCCGGCCCCAAAGCAAAACGTATTAGAGCCAAGTGTTTTGTGGGTGGGGCAGCATTACCAATTCCCATTTATATTCGTATTCCAATTCCAATTCCCATTTGAGGAGATTCTAGCCAGGGCCTGCCAAGAAGGCCAAGAAGAACTTATTTGCCTAGAAAATTCCATGCAGATGTCTGTGTGTGTCTGTTGACCTTAATTAGCATCCTTCGAAAATGAGAGTCAAGTGTTTAGAATAAGTAAATGTATATGCTATTATGTAGATATATACATAGTTGGTGTAAGCGACCCAGCGACCTTGATAGCTATTATTAAATACTTCAAGATTGAACCACCGTTGACTATTTGGATCAAACTACATACCTATCCATTGGTACCTTGGTACTGTCTGCGAAGTCTTTCTTCTTACTCTTCCTGTGTCTGTGCTGGGCTGCGTATGAGCGAGACTACACCGTGTTGACGCCGGACACAGAACGACAACCAATATATCTCACTCAAATGGGTATGCATGAAAACCCACCCTTAACTGATACGTACATATATAGAAATGAACGAGATAAAAAGAGAGAGAGAGATACATATGTCTTAGCCGCACAAAAATCAAACTTGTTAGACTTATACTTGTACCCTGCCCCCATATTAGAATACTAGTAACATCTACAGCCATATGATTAATAATAAGGACACTTGGCCATGCTTCAGAAAATGCTCTATAAAATGACTATTTTCTGGAATTTTGCGGTGATCTTAATTTTTATTAGAAGATTTATGTTTGCACTCCATAAATAAAAAGTAAAAAACCCAAGTATAATGGTGAAAAAAATAATACAAAATTTTGTTCGGTACGTCATCGACTTTTGGCTGTGCGAAATAATAGGGACACCGAAACAAAACATGTTATATTTCGTAAAAACAGCATGTTTCCAAGAGGTGTTTGGTCTTAAACTATTGATTGTAATTAGTTATTGTAATTTTAGATATAAAAACATCCACAAAACAATGTTTAGATATTTGGGATGGGAAGGAACGTGCTTAGATCAGAGGCCCGCAGCGTCGTATGCACTGTGCATAGGAAAAATTTTCCGGCAGCGCAGTCGGCACACGTACAGCGTAAATACTTCGTGTGGTTTCGTTATTCTGCCTGATGACGTAGCGGCAGAGAAAATTCTGCTCTGCTGACGTCGCGGCAGAGAAACATGCTTCGGCCTATGCACAAACGGCTTCATATTCTGCCCGCTTGCCTCAGCGGCAGAGAAGCATTCTTGTGCCCTATGCACAATTCTTCGGCTTTCGCAGCGGCAGAGAAATAAGTAACGTATTTGACTTCGTGTCTGTTGTTTTCGCACACAAACGCACCAAAAAAATGTGTGAGTCTGTGTGCCGACCCCTGGCTTAGATGTACTCAGATACCCATGGACATGAGAAAGTCCACAAAAATGGATTTTCGTACCGGAATATTTGTCGAAACATTGACGTTTTCCAAGGAAAGTAATGATAATGCAATAAAACATACTATTTAAGAGGAAACACTGGAAAAAAAATCAAAAATATTCCGAATTCTGGAGAAAAATGTGATGAGATTCGTGAGGCAAGACCCATTTAAAAATTCTTATAATTAAAAAAAAAATATTCTATGGAGGCAAACCCTTCTAAAATATGAATAATACTTGAAGCTAACAATCCAAAGTCCTAGAGACCCCAAAAAGTTCCGTGTCTGTTAAATAGGGATATACCAAAGATGGCGATGTTCGCTGCGGACCATGAACCATGTCACCCCCATACCATAATTTATGTTTAATAGTTTTAAGTTCTTCAAATGCGTGTTTATTGGTCTTCGCACATGCTGAGCTATCAATCAAAGTAGAAAACATGACATTTTCTCTTATTCGACCAGAGGATGCTGTGCTATTAGTTCTCAGGCCCATGGTTCATGGTCCGCAGCGACCATCGCCATCTTTGGTATATCCCTATTTAACAGACACGGAACTTTTTGGGGACTCTAGGACTTTGGATTGTTAGCTTCAAGTATTATTCATATTTTAGAAGGGTTTGCCTCCATAGAATATTTTTTTTTTAATTATAAGAATTTTTAAATGGGTCTTGCCTCACGAATCTCATCACATTTTTCTCCAGAATTTGGAATATTTTTGATTTTTTTTCCAGTGTTTCCTCTTAAATAGTATGTTTTATTGCATTATCATTACTTTCCTTGGAAAACGTCAATGTTTCGACAAATATTCCGGTACGAAAATCCATTTTTGTGGACTTTCTCATGTCCATGGGTATCTGAGTACATCTAAGCCAGGGTCGGCACACAGACTCACACATTTTTTTGGTGCGTTTGTGTGCGAAAACAACAGACACGAAGTCAAATACGTTACTTATTTCTCTGCCGCTGCGAAAGCCGAAGAATTGTGCATAGGGCACAAGAATGCTTCTCTGCCGCTGAGGCAAGCGGGCAGAATATGAAGCCGTTTGTGCATAGGCCGAAGCATGTTTCTCTGCCGCGACGTCAGCAGAGCAGAATTTTCTCTGCCACTACGTCAGCAGCGAAGAATAACGAAACCACACGAAGTCTTTACGCTGTACGTGTGCCGACTGCGCTGCCCGAAATTTTTTCCTATGCACAGTGCATACGACCACTAAGCAAACAACACATAGAGGCGTCAAATCGACTAAAAACTGCCTGCATAAAATTTTTGGACGATTGGCTCCCAGGCCTTCGGTCGGGAGCCGATAGCTTCGGCAGGGCACTCGGCTCTCTCCGGCTTGAGCCGGAGAGACCGCCTTTGCAGCTGTGTCGAATATAAACCGTGTGCGTGTGTAACTATGCCTGTATCTGTGTCCTCTAACAACTTTAAAACCAAACTCGACCTATTCAGGGTCGGATCAACCCTCAACCGGGCCCTGGGCAACCATCAATTTGGGGGTCCTCCTTTATTTTGTATTTTTCTCAGTGGCTATTATATTTTTTATTCATTATTTGGAGTTTTGTTTTTTCAACAAAATTTTTCTGTTATCCGTAGGGGGCCCTAGGCAACTGCTAATCCGGCCCTGGACCTATTCCCGTCGTCAGACTTCATATTTTGTTGATGTATTCTGTCACTCGACTCGACACGGGCCGAGGTATTTACGAAGGCCAAAAATTGTAGAACCCACATACAAGCACAGTATGTGAGAATACATGACACACACACATTTACGTAACCTGAAAACTCAAAACAAAGACGGTTTCGGAAAATAAGAATTGATAAATATTTTGTCGTGTCTGAGTACACACATGCATTTGCAATGCTCGTCTAGCTTTCGTATCCCGTCATGAGTCAGAGAACACGCATACAGGTATAGCTACACACGCACACGGTTTATATTCGACACAGCTGCAAAGGCGGTCTCTCTCGGCTCAAGCCGGAGAGAGCCGAGTGCCCTGGCGAAGCTATCGGCTCCCGACCGAAGGCCTGGGAGCCAATCGTCCAAAAATTTTATGCAGGCAGTTTTTAGTCGATTTGACGCCTCTATGTGTTGTTTGCTTAGTGATACGACGCTGCCGGCCTCTGCTGTATGGTTAGTGGTCTCACCCATGATGCAATTATATAAGGTTGTCTCGTCGGCTGCCGAATCGTTCTGTTTTTAGTCCCTTAACGTTCAGAGCGGGCTCGCTTGTTGAAGAGAAATATTTTTGTAAGCATTGTCACTAATCATACAGTATATAGATGTGCCAGTTCATACAACGAAAGGGGCGCAGCTGAGGTTTCTGTCCCAGCACCCCCAGGTCTTCGGCTAGGGTGCTGGGACCATTCGGCTGTGGTGCTGAGACGTTCGGGTCGTGGGCCTGAGACGTTCGGCATTTTTTCGACATGTTCAATTCATGACGAGATGCTAAAGCAAGCTGAGAATTGCAAATGTATGTGTGTAAACAGACACGACAAAAATTTTGTGTCAATTCTTATTTTCCGAAACAGTTTTGAGTTTCGTTTCCAGGTTACGTAAATGTGTGTGTGCCATGTATTCACACATACTGTGCTTGTGTGTGGGCTCTACAATTGTTGGCCGCTTGAATTTGTTTTTCGTTTTGTTTTGAGGGCTGATGTGATGTAGCGACCTATTCAGGGCCGGATCAACCCTCAACCGGGCCCTGGGCAACCATCAATCTGGGGCCCTCCTCTATTTTGTATTTTTTTCAGTGGCTATTATATATTTTATTCATTATTTGGAGTTTTGTTTTTTCAACAAAATTTTTTTGTTATTTCTAGGAGGGCCCTAGGCAACTGCTAATCCGGCCCTGGACCTATTCCCGTCGTAAGACTTCATATTTTCTTGGTGTGTTCTGTCGCTCGACTCGACTCGACGCGGGTCGAGGCATTGACGAAGCCGTTCATAAAATATTTTTTCGTTTTGTTTTGAAAAGCTGTTGTTGCGTCGGGCGCGCGGGGTATTTCTTCCATTCTCTTTTAGGCTAGCCTTTGCCTCTGCTTTCGGCTTCGTCCCGCGTCGAGTCGAGTCGAGCGACAGAACACACCAAGAAAATATGAAGTCTTACGACAGGAATAGGTCCAGGGCCGGATTAGCAGTTACCTAGGGCCCTCCTAGAAATAGCAGAAAATTTTTGTTGAAAAAACAAAACTCCAAATAATGAATAAAATATATAATAGCCACTGAAAAAAATACAAAATAGAGGAGGGCCCCAGATTGATGGTTGCCCAGCCCGCGTGATCCGGCCCTGAATAGGTCGCTACATCACATCAGCCCTCAAAACAAAACGAAAAACAAATTCAAGCGGCCAACAATTGTAGAGCCCACACACAGCACAGTATGTGTGAATACATGGCACACACACATTTACGTAACCTGGAAACGAAACTCAAAACTGTTTCGGAAAATAAGAATTCATAAATATTTTGACGTGTCTGTGTACACACAACACTTGCAATTCTCGGCTTGCTTTCGCATCTCGTCATGAATCGAACATGTCGAAAAAATGCCGAACGTCTCAGGCCCACGGCCCGAACGTCTCAGCACCACAGCCGAATGGTCCCAGCACCCTAGCCGAAGACCTGGGGGTGCTGGGACAGAAACCTCAGCTGCGCCCCTTTCGTTGTATGAACTGGCACATCTATATACTGTATGGTTAGTGGCATTGTTAAGGGACTGCTTTTGCCGACGAGACCACCTTATATAATTGCATTATGGGTCTAACCAACCTTTCATTTATGTTTGTGCAACTAAAATCCAGTGGATCCCTTGGACCATAAGCAAAAATCGCCAGATGCATAAAAGCCGCCAACAAGAAAAAACCTCTTGGTTTGGCGATAACCCACAAAGTGCGGCAACACTACTTATAGACTATAACAGCGATGCCCAGGCCCATTGCCCTGCGAGCCCTTTTGTTTTTGTAATTGCCCCCAGCATAGGAATCCAATTCTTGTATGCATACACAGTTTGTGCTGTGTACCAGCATACCGAAAGCCCAACACATGCAAACATTGTTGTGTGTATGCGATCCATCCAGCAAAAACAGGGTTTGTCTCTTCTCTGATTGGTGTTACCCGACTTTTGTTATGATTTTGTTGTTCTCTTTTCTTTGAGATTGCACTGTTTCTTTATTCGTATTTGCGTTTTTTCTGGGAGTATTGGTGAGTGCCCTGCCGTAAGCTGATTTTGGGCACCCCTGATGTATTTGATAAATTGATTTAAGTTAAAACATCTACATATGTATATACATATACCAATTCTTTGCATATATGTATTAATATATATAAAATTAAAAAAAATATATGTATATATAAAAGTTCTTGGAAAAAAAATGTACATATGTAAATGTCCGATTTCAAATAAATAAAAAAATTAACATCTTTTATTTTTATATATTGTATATAGATTTATTTCCCACCCACCCACTCTGCCCATTCCTCATTTATGTTGCGGCAGATCAGCTCAGGTCGCTACATCAGCCCTCGAAACAAAACGAAAAACCAATTCAAGCGGCAAAAAATTGTAGAACCCACACAAACACAGTATGTGAGAATACATGGCACACACACATTTACGTAAGCTGAAATCTCAAGCAAAGTCGGTTTCGGCAGCTAAAAATTATTCTATGCATACAATAATATATTTTGGAGTGCTACACGTACACATATACATGCTTGCTGTCCGTCGGCTCGCTTCACGTCATGAGCCGAACGCGGTCATTCCCAGAGTCGAACGCGATCGGCCCCAGAGCCGAAGACCTGGGAACGTACGCTGAAAACTCAGCTGCACCACTTTCGTTGTATGAACGGCTGGTTAGCTGGGCCAAAAAACTTTTTTGGTTTTGGTTTTTTGGTTTGCTCCATAGAACATAGAACACAACAAAACTTTCTAAAAATTTCTAAAAACTCTCTAAAATGTTGCCGTTTGCTGTAACTTGGATTGATGCCGTGGCTGTATTAATTTAAAATATTTTCCTATATTCGGTGGCTCCCAGAATTAAAATCAATGCAGAAACTCCACCGGACAATCATCGTAGAAAATGGCAGAGCAAATTTCAGAGCACATGCCACATCGATGCATCGATGTTTTGAAATTTTTTGGAAACATCGATGTTTTATGGCGACTATAGATGTTTTTGCAAGGTAAGGGAAGCGCAGAAGGTATGTATGTGTAAAAATATATTTATAAATTGAATTATTAACTGTATTTAGATGTTTTCAGGTATTAAACTTGTGGTGTAGGCAACGTCGGTGGATGTGTGGCAACATCGTGTGAGTTCGAAAGGTCTTTCAACAAGGCTGGACAGATCATATCGGACCGTCGCACCAGACTTAAAGTTGATGTCGTAGCTAAACTCATGTATCAATAAGAACCAAGCCATTTTCTAATAAACTTATAGAATAAGATTTTTATTTTGATCTCATTGAATTTGTTTTTGTTTCTTTGCTTTTACGAATAAAGCTTTTTATTTTGTTATAAAATGAACCAAATCTTTTCAATTAAAATAATTTAATTTACAGAAAAAAAAATTTGTTTCTATTTTTTAAAACATCGACAAACATCGATGTCCACGAACATCAATGTTTCTCCACCTCTAATGCCAGACCATCTGGCAGGCAATCGTGCAGAGCATACCGCAAAGCATCTCGCAGAGAATTCCGAGAGTTGGTAAATGGTTGCCTACCAAGCTAGAGCTGGGAAAAATCGATTCAAAAATTGATATAATCGATTCTTTGGTTTTGGTGTAAACATCGATTCATGTTTTGGAAATCCATGTTTGTTTGCGGCCACTTGAAACAAAATTCCATCTCCAATTTACCATAATTTAACGCGAACTTGAGTGAAGCAAAAGGGTAAGAATAAAATATAACTTTAAAAGCATATTTATACAATATTTTTTCATTTTCTTTGTGTAGAATCTAAGTGTGTTGATAATCCGGTAGGAAGGGAGTAGAATGGATATGTTTTTCAGTTGAAAGGTAAATATTAAATATTAGTCCCCTTAAATACTGGAAGGTTTGTCTTACAGCTTTTTATTTTATTTGAATAGTCTAAGGAAATAATAATAATTTAGTTTATATTAATTTTAGAACCACGCAACTGCAATGGAACAATTAAGAGACTGTGCCTTACAATATTTTTGCATTCCAGCATGTTCAACGGAGTCTGAGAGGATGTTCAGCCGAGCTGGAATACTCATATCAGATAGACGAGCCTCCTTAAAGGCTAGCAACGTAAACAAATTGTTATTCTTCCTGCCTGAACCAGTGGGTCCTGGAGCCCTATACCAAGCAGCAGCCGACATTGCAAAAGCCCGTCGATACATTCTTTGAATTAGAGGACATGTTTTGGAACATAAACCTGGCCATAAACATATATATTAATACCATTCATATCGTCATTAATCAGTTATTGGCAGTAAAAGACCTGCACAAGTTTTTGCGAACTAGTTATCTAAATATATCAACCTCAGCTAAACTTCTTGATTTTCACTAATCGTTAATTTTTTTACAGTAACTAAAAAAAAATCAAAATACCTTATTATCAATGTGAACTAGTTTCAAAGTTTCAATATTATTTAGGAAAAACCTACGAATTCAATTTTTTTAATGTTTATTTAACTGAATAACAAAGAACAGAACTGGGGGGTGCCCCTTTAAAAAAAACAAAAAAATTTATCAAATTTTGGTCCAGCCTAGTCCAAAGACTCTATAACAATGTCAATTCCACCTTGCACAACGAGCTGTACCCATCGACAGTTCAGTTGAATGTCATCGATATAACACGTAAAGGCCCTGATGGGCCAGCCTCAAGTACAGATATTGAGTGATCAAGCCAAATTGAGGTTGATCTTTTCCGCAGCTGCTGATAGGATAGAATCTGCCAAAACGAACAAGGCAAGGCAAGAAGCTACATGAGTAAATACGCTTGCGGTGGTAATGTGGCAGAAGCTGCTCCCGTGGAACAATTCATACACTTGAAATTTGTTTCTGGCTCCCGTTTTAGTAACTTTTTCCTATCGACTGTTTCATTCCCAAATTCTTTCGCGATATTTATCTTGAAAAATATCTTTGTTTGATTTGGAAATATTTTAGTTAAATATATTAAATTAAATATTGAATATTAAAACACGTGCAGTGAAAAAGTGTCAATTTAATCAAAAATTTAAATCAAAATTGAACAACGTGTTTTGTAATGTAAACTAATGAAAATTAATTTTTGAAAAGGTATTTCATGAGAAACGCTATGCCCTATCCAGAGCACATAATGTATTACCGGGATGGGGTCAGCGATGGCCAGTGTTTTAAATTTATTATGTTCTATGCAAATTTTTATTTGAGCCCGATAAGTATCGATAATTGAAATCTGAACATTTTCTGGTATTTAGTATAAGCGATAAGCGCGGGTGAAGCGGGAGTCTATCCAAAAAATAATATAAGTGAAGACGGACACAGACACGGAGGAGACGCCACAAAAAGTGCAATAAATATCATTTAAATACACGTGTATTTTTCTTTTTTGACTACCAAGCGGCTGTGCAACGACTTAGGGCTTTACTAATTCTACAAACAGCAAGTTAAATATTAAGCATTTATCTACGAAATAAGGCCCAAAATAGCAGCTTCAACTTAGCCCCCGAGCTACGAAACTATTTGGAAAATAATTGGTACCAGCAAAACAATCTGAAACTCGACGCCAATTGCTCGGCACAAAGCGAAAACAAAACCAGGTCGGTAGATCAGCTCAGGTCGCTACATCAGCCCTCGAAACAAAACGAAAAACCAATTCAAGCGGCAAAAAATTGTAGAACCCACACAAACACAGTATGTGAGAATACGTGGCACACACACATTTACGTAAGCTGAAATCTCAAGTAAAGTCGGTTTCGGCAGCTAAAAATTATTCTATGCATACAATCATATATTTTGGAGTGTTACACGTACACACATACATGCTTGCTGTCCGTCGGCTAGTGTTACGTCATGAGTCGAACGCGGTCATTCCCAGAGCCGAACGCGATCGGCCCCAGAGCCGAAGACCTGGGAACGTACGCTGAAAACTCAGCTGCACCACTTTCGTTGTATGAACGGCTGGTAGGCTGGGCCAAAAAACTTTTTTGGTTTTGGTTTTTTGGTTTGCTCCATAGAACATAGAACACAACAAAACTTTCTAAAAATTTCTAAAAACTCTCTAAAATGTTGCCGTTTGCTGTAACTTGGATTGATGCCGTGGCTGTATTAATTTACAATATTTTCCTATATTCGGTGGCTCCCAGAATTAAAATCAATGCAGAAACTCCACCGGACAATCATCGTAGAAAATGGCAGAGCAAATTTCAGAGCACATGCCACATCGATGCATCGATGTTTTTAAATTTTTTGGAAACATCGATGTTTTATGGCGACTATAGATGTTTTTGCAAGGTAAGGGAAGCGCAGAAGGTATGTGTAAAAATGTATTTATAAATTGAATTATTAACTGTATTTAGATGTTTTCAGGTATTAAACTTGTGGTGTAGGCAACGTCGGTGGATGTGTGGCAACATCGTGCGAGTCCGAAAGGTCTTTCAACAAGGCTGGACGGATCATATCGGACCGTCGCACCAGACTTAAAGTTGATGTCGTAGCTAAACTCAAGTACCAATAAGAACCAAACCATTTTCTAATAAACTTATAGAATAAGATTTTTATTTTGATCTCATTGAATTTGTTTTTGTTTCTTTGCTTTTACGAATAAAGCTTTTTATTTTGTTATAAAATGAACCAAATCTTTTCAATTAAAATAATTTAATTTACAGAAAAAAAAATTTGTTTCTATTTTTTAAAACATCGAAAAACATCGATGTCCACGAACATCAATGTTTCTCCACCTCTAATGCCAGACCATCTGGCAGGCAATCGGGCAGAGCATACCGCAAAGCATCTCGCAGAGAATTCCGAGAGTTGGTAAATGGTTGCCTACCAAGCTAGAGCTGGGAAAAATCGATTCAAAAATTGATATAATCGATTCTTTGGTTTTGGTGTAAACATCGATTCATGTTTTGGAAATCCATGTTTGTTTGCGGCCACTTGAAACAAAATTCCATCTCCAATTTACCATAATTTAACGCGAACTTGAGTGAAGCAAAAGGGTAAGAATAAAATATAACTTTAAAAGCATATTTATACAATATTTTTTCATTTTCTTTGTGTAGAATCTAAGTGTGTTGATAATCCGGTAGGAAGGGAGTAGAATGGATATGTTTTTCAGTTGAAAGGTAAATATTAAATATTAGTCCCCTTAAATACTGGAAGGTTTGTCTTACAGCTTTTTATTTTATTTGAATAGTCTAAGGAAATAATAATAATTTAGTTTATATTAATTTTAGAACCACGCAACTGCAATGGAACAATTAAGAGACTGTGCCTTACAATATTTTTGCATTCCAGCATGTTCAACGGAGTCTGAGAGGATGTTCAGCCGAGCTGGAATACTCATATCAGATAGACGAGCCTCCTTAAAGGCTAGCAACGTAAACAAATTGTTATTCTTCCTGCCTGAACCAGTGGGTCCTGGAGCCCTATACCAAGCAGCAGCCGACATTGCAAAAGCCCGTCGATACATTCTTTGAATTAGAGGACATGTTTTGGAACATAAACCTGGCCATAAACATATATATTAATACCATTCATATCGTCATTAATCAGTTATTGGCAGTAAAAGACCTGCACAAGTTTTTGCGAACTAGTTATCTAAATATATCAACCTCAGCTAAACTTCTTGATTTTCACTAATCGTTAATTTTTTTACAGTAACTAAAAAAAAAATCAAAATACCTTATTATCAATGTGAACTAGTTTCTAAGTTTCAATATTATTTAGGAAAAACCTACGAATTAAATTTTTTTTAATGTATATTTAACTAAAAAACACAACACCTAAACATTAAACTAAATTTTTCAACAAAATTCTATAATTTGATTGAATAACAAAGAACAGAAGCCCCTTTAAAAAAACAAAAAAATTTATCAAATTTTGGTCCAGCCTAGTCCAAAGTCTCTATAACAATGTCAATTCCACCTTGCACAACGAGCTGTACCCATCGACAGTTCAGTTGAATGTCATCGATATAACACGTAAAGACTCCTGATGGGCCAGCCTCAAGTAAAGATATTGAGTGATGAAGCCAAATTGAGGTTGATCTTTTCCGCAGCTGCTGATAGGATAGAATCTGCCAAAACGAACAAGGCAAGGCAAGAAGCTACATGAGTAAATACGCTTGCGGTGGTAATGTGGCAGAAGCTGCTCCCGTGGAACAATTCATACACTTGAAATTTGTTTCTGGCTCCCGTTTTAGTAACTTTTTCCTATCGACTGTTTCATTCCCAAATTCTTTCGCGATATTTATCTTGAAAAATATCTTTGTTTGATTTGGAAATATTTTAGTTAAATATATTAAATTAAATATTGAATATTAAAACACGTGCAGTGAAAAAGTGTCAATTTAATCAAAAATTTAAATCAAAATTGAACTACGTGTTTTGTAATGTAAACTAATGAAAATTAATTTTTGAAAAGGTATTTCATGAGAAACGCTATGCCCTATCCAGAGCACATAATGTATTACCGGGATGGGGTCAGCGATGGCCAGTGTTTTAAATTTATTATGTTCTATGCAAATTTTTATTTGAGCCCGATAAGTATCGATAATTGAAATCTGAACATTTTCTGGTATTTAGTATAAGCGATAAGCGCGGGTGAAGCGGGAGTCTATCCAAAAAATAATATAAGTGAAGACGGACACAGACACGGAGGAGACGCCACAAAAAGTGCAATAAATATCATTTAAATACACGTGTATTTTTCTTTTTTGACTACCAAGCGGCTGTGCAACGACTTAGGGCTTTACTAATTCTACTAACAGCAAGTTAAATATTAAGCATTTATCTACGAAATAAGGCCCAAAATAGCAGCTTCAATTTAGCCCCCGAGCTACGGAACTATTTGGAAAGCAAAGCAATCTGAAACTCGACGCCAAAGCTTGTTCGAGTAAAACACACTCAACACAAGCCTCTATTGGTATTGTATTGGTATGCGCTCGCATACGATCAAGACGGTAGAAGTTGAGTGCAATAATGATGGATATCAATTAAAGACTAAAAGAGGGCAGGCGGACGGAATTGCCCGTGCCCTAATGCCAACGAAATAAAGAATGATACCTGTTCAAAATGTGCATACATATCTCATCATTGATCACATCAAAACGCGAGTGGCCTCCCCGGAAAATCTGGATTCATCCTCCCCCAAGAATAATCGACTGTGTCTCAAGGCCCAGGTTGAATATTTCCTCAAAACGATATTTTCAGTATGCGAAAGGTTATCGATTGCTTTAGAAAATCCAATTAAAAACAAGCGACCGTAAATCGCAGGAAGCGCATTGGTTCGTTCCTGCGGCCGGGGGGTCGGCTGAAGCAATTTCCCCGACAGCAAGCTTGACGCTCTAAAGCGGACCTTGCTGATGTACAAGGCCAACTACAGAATAGACAAGGCAATCTATCAGAATCGGCAGGCTCGCTGTCTAATTATAACATTGGGATTGGGATGAACAAGCAAAAATAATACAAAAGATATGAACGGCTAAGAAGTAAAATTCAGAGTGAGGCTTGCCGCTGGCTGGCTCCTATTTATATAGGTTCTGGGGCCCGACAGTGCTGCCCTTTGCCACGACCAGTGCTGCCCCTTTCCACGACCAGCGCTGCCAATTTAGCGTTTTTTCGTCAGATATGGCTTTTATTTATGGTCGACTGCAGAACAAATTTTTCAATTGCGGGAAGCGTGAATTCTGAATTTTTTATATACGTTTATTACTTTTTTCCTCCTTTTTTAATGTTGCCACCGATTACATACAAAAGTATGTATATTTTTTTGATGTATGCCAATACGACCACTAATATAAGGCAACGTTCAATTTTGCATATCAGAGCTTAATAATTCCCAGACGTTTACGAGTAGCTGCAAATAGTTAATGTCCAATTTATGGCTGAGTTTATCGGCTAGTCCCGCAGAGCTAGATTGTGGAAATAATGTATAAAACATATTAAATTTCACCTATCTTCAATTTTTAGAAGCATAATTTATTTTTTATTTTAGGGTCTCTCTGAAAATTGTCAGCTTTATTTTTCTTTTTCTCAAGTTAGAAACCGGTTTTTTTCTGATCAAAAGTTGGTAGCACTAGCTGGATATCTCCATCTCTGTCATTTTTCCCCTCCACATGCCACCATCACTGTATCAGACTACTTACCCCTTCCACTACTCCATGTTATAGTCTATAAGTAGTGTTGCCGCACTTGGTGGGTTATCGCCAAACCAAGAGGTTTTTTCTTGTTGGCGGCTTTTATGCATTTTAGTTGCACAAACATAAATGAAGGTTAGTGAGACCCATAATGCAATTATATAAAGTGGTCTCGTCGGCAAAAGCAGTCCCTTAACAATGCTTACAAAAAATCTTTCTCTTCAACAAGCGAGCCCGCACTGAACGTTAAGGGATTAAAAACCGAATGATTCGGCAGCCGACGAGACCACCTTATATAATTGCATCATGGGTGAGACCAAAGACTCTATAACACAACAAGATGCGTAACGACCATACTGCTGAAAAGCACACGAAATTTTTAGCGTGGATTTTCGATGTGGATTTTCGATTTTTCTATGTGTGCTTTGTCTTGTCCGTGTTTGAGCGCTTGGTTGTGTGAGTGCGTTTTTTCGTATGTTCTGTCGCAACAAAGGAATCAACGTGACATATTGACGACTTTATGTCTTTATGTCTGGCGCAGTTCAAGCCTCACTCAGTGCAAATTTATTTATTTTTATCTTCTATTTTTGTTTTTTTTTTTCTTTAATAGATAGAGTTGGCTATCTAAAAATTAACTAATTTTCCCAAAATATACCAAAATTAATATTATTTGTGACGAAGAATATTAAGTTTATAAGTGGTTTTTACTTTGTCTGGAGTAACTAGCCACTTGCAATGTTTATAAAGCAAAACTCTTATTAATTTGTCCAGCATGCTAATTTTATGTACAAAACATTCATCTGATTCTTTGAACCACGATGAATAATCGCTCTCTCGAGTGCATTTTACGCATTGGCCCATAATATATTTCTTAATGTTTTCTTGCTATTGCTATTGAAAATATTTTCAAAAACTTTGATATGTATTTTGCAAACATTAAAAAATGTATCAGAAGGAGCACATAACTTCCCAAAGTCCGAGTTGTTAGAATAATTTTTTTCAGCAATACAAATTTCCGAAGTCGCGTTTAAAACTTCATTCTCTTTGAGTATAATGGCCTTGCATTTTCGCAATCAGATCCTTTCCCTAAAAAAATGCCCCCCAAAAAAAAGGGTGGGAAAGAAAAAAAAAAAAAAAAAGCGGGGAAAAAAAAAAATAAATGGGAGTGTCGAAATATGCATCGTGTTCATACAAAATTTGGGAAAATGAAATAGAGTTTTTATCTTTGCTGAAAACTTTTGGAAATATATTTTCATTGGGTTCATAAATAATTGAATCCAACTCCACAGGCAACATTACATCGTGATCGGATTCAAAATTTGACTTTGTAGAAAAGTTATGGATGTTATGGATGATCATTGGCTGGAAACTTGAACAACCTTAATCCCGGGAAGTCTCTTTTGGATTTTTGGCAATGTGCAAGACAGCATTTATTGCCATTTAAAAGGCGTCTTGGTTTTTCTGGATCAATCAAGAAAAAAATCGCAGTCTAATTCGCTTTGGAAAATGTGTGTTGCGCACTCCTCGGCAGTCAAAAGACGAATGACGCTAAAAATCATTTCAACAATGCCTTCCAAATCTTTTTTATTGAATATCTTTTAAACGGAGTAGGGCAGGGCTGGATCAAGCCTCAACGGGGCCCTAGGCAACCATCAATTTGGGGTTCCCTCCTTTTTTTCCCGCCCCTGCTTTTTTCATTTGAAATAACTTATAACTTTTTTCTTTGTTTGATTATTCTGTATTTTTTTTTTGTTAATTTTCAGTGGCTATTATATTTTTTATTTGGAATTTTATTTTATTCATGGCATTCATTATTAAGTATATTTGATTTAAAAAAAAAGATAACGCCAAAAAAAAAAATCATCACCTTTCGCTGCGAATTGAACTTGGCTTACACTTTCCGTACGCAAGCAACTTCGCCACTGCACAACCGTCCGTATTTTTTTTCCTAAGCAGTTGCAGTACCTTAATTTCGTTTTCATCATTAAGAATTGTGCAGCTTTGACGAAATACGAAATTTGGATTCAGAGTCAGAATTTCAGACGGCAAAAATTGTAGAACACATACATACATATGTACATATGCGTGCGTATGCCCGAGAGTAGCAACGAAATTTTAAAAATAGAATACATTTTGTGTATCGCACTCACACATACGCAAGTGTGGAGTTAGATTTCTTTTAAAATTGTGCTGCTGTCATACATTTTTTTTCTTCCTCGTTACGCATCTTGTTGTGTTATAGAGTCTTTGATTAGTGGCATATGGCACACGAATGCTTCTCTGTCGCTGAGGCAAGCGAGCAGAATATGAAGCCGTTTGTGCATAGCCCGTAGCATGTTTCTCTGTCGCTGTTTCAGTGGGGCAGAATTTTCTCTGCCACTACGTCAGCAGCGAAGAATAACGAAACCACACGAAGTCTTTACGCTGTACGTGTGCCGACTGCGCTGCCCGAAATTTTTTCCTATGCACAGTGCATACGACGCTGCCGGCCTCTGCTGTATGGTTAGTGGTCTCACCCATGATGCAATTATATAAGGTGGTCTCGTCGGCTGCCGAATCGTTCTGTTTTTAGTCCCTTAACGTTCAGTGCGGGCTCGCTTGTTGAAGAGAAAGCTTTTTTGTAAGCATTGTTAAGGGACTGCTTTTGCCGACGAGACCACCTTATATAATTGCATTATGGGTCTAACCAACCTTTCATTAATGTTTGTGCAACTTAAATCCAGTGGATCCCTTGGACCATAAGCAAAAAATCGCCAGATCCATAAAAGCCGCCAACAAGAAAAAACCTCTTGGTTTGGCGATTACCCACAAAGTGCGGCAACACTACTTATAGACTATAACAGCGATACCCAGGCCCATTGCCCTGCGAGCCCTTTTGTTTTTGTAATTGCCCCCAGCATAGGAATCCAATTCTTGTATGCATACACAGTTTGTGCTGTGTACCAGCATACCGAAAGCCCAACACATGCAAACATTGTTGTGTGTATGCGATCCGTCCAGCAAAAACCGGTTTTGTCTCTTCTCTGATTGGTGTAAACGACTTTTGTTATGATTTTGTTGTTGTCTTTTCTTTGAGATTGCACTGTTTCCTTATTCGTATTTGCGTTTTTTCTGGGAGTATTGGTGAGTGCCCTGCCGTAAGCTGATTTTGGGAACCCCTGATGTATTTGATAAATTGATTTAAGTTAAAACATCTACATATGTATATACATATACCAATTCTTTGCATATATGTATTAATATATATAAAATAAAAAAAATATATGTATATATAAAAGTTCTTGGAAAAAAATGTATGTAAATGTCCGATTTCAAATAAATAAAAAAATTAACATCTTTTATTTTTATCTATTGTATATAGATTTATTTCCCACCCACCCACTCTGCCCATTCCTCATTTATGTTGCGGCAGATCAGCTCAGGTCGCTACATCAGCCCTCGAAACAAAACGAAAAACCAATTCAAGCGGCAAAAAATTGTAGAACCCACACAAACACAGTATGTGAGAATACATGGCACACACACATTTACGTAAGCTGAAATCTCAAGCAAAGTCGGTTTCGGCAGCTAAAAATTATTCTATGCATACAATAATATATTTTGGAGTGCTACACGTACACATATACATGCTTGCTGTCCGTCGGCTCGCTTCACGTCATGAGCCGAACGCGGTCATTCCCAGAGTCGAACGCGATCGGCCCCAGAGCCGAAGACCTGGGAACGTACGCTGAAAACTCAGCTGCACCACTTTCGTTGTATGAACGGCTGGTTGGCTGGGCCAAAAAACTTTTTTGGTTTTGGTTTTTTGGTTTGCTCCATAGAACATAGAACACAACAAAACTTTCTAAAAATTTCTAAAAACTCTCTAAAATGTTGCCGTTTGCTGTAACTTGGATTGATGCCGTGGCTGTATTAATTTACAATATTTTCCTATATTCGGTGGCTCCCAGAATTAAAATCAATGCAGAAACTCCACCGGACAATCATCGTAGAAAATGGCAGAGCAAATTTCAGAGCACATGCCACATCGATGCATCGATGTTTTTAAATTTTTTGGAAAAATCGATGTTCTATGGCGACTATAGATGTTTTTGCAAGATAAGGGAAGTGCAGAAGGTATGTATGTGTAAAAATATATTTATAAATTGAATTATTAACTGTATTTAGATGTTATCAGGTATTAAACTTGTGGTGTAGGCAACGTCAGTGGATGTGTGGCAACATCGTGCGAGTCCGAAAGGTCTTTCAACAAGGCTGGACGGATCATATCGGACCGTCGCACCAGACTTAAAGTTGATGTCGTAGCTAAACTCATGTACCAATAAGAACCAAACCATTTTCTAATAAACTTATAGAATAAGATTTTTATTTTGATCTCATTGAATTTGTTTTTGTTTCTTTGCTTTTACGAATAAAGCTTTTTATTTTGTTATAAAATGAACCAAATCTTTTCAATTAAAATAATTTAATTTACAGAAAAAAAAATTTGTTTCTATTTTTTAAAACATCGAAAAACATCGATGTCCACGAACATCAATGTTTCTCCACCTCTAATGCCAGAGCATCTGGCAGGCAATCGGGCAGAGCATACCGCAAAGCATCTCGCAGAGAACTCCGAGAGTTGGTAAATGGTTGCCTACCAAGCTAGAGCTGGGAAAAATCGATTCAAAAATCGATATAATCGATTCTTTGGTTTTGGTGTAAACATCGATTCATGTTTTGGAAATCCATGTTTGTTTGCGGCCACTTGAAACAAAATTCCATCTCCAATTTATCCATAATTTAACGCGAACTTTAGTGAAGCAAAAGGGTAAGAATAAAATATAACTTTAAAAGCATATTTATACAATATTTTTTCATTTTCTTTGTGTAGAATCTAAGTGTGTTGATAATCCGGTAGGAAGGGAGTAGAATGGATATGTTTTTCAGTTGAAAGGTAAATATTAAATATTAGTCCCCTTAAATACTGGAAGGTTTGTCTTACAGCTTTTTATTTTATTTGAATAGTCTAAGGAAATAATAATAATTTAGTTTATATTAATTTTAGAACCACCGCAACTGAAATGGAACAATTAAGAGACTGTGCCATACAATATTTTTGCATTCCAGCATGTTCAACGGAGTCTGAGAGGATGTTCAGCCGAGCTGGAATACTCATATCAGATAGACGAGCCTCCTTAAAGGCTAGCAACGTAAACAAATTGTTATTCTTCCTGCCTGAACCAGTGAGTCCTGGAGCCATAATTTTTTCCCAGCCCTATACCAAGCAGCAGCCGACATTGCAAAATCCCGTCGATGCATTCTTTGAATTAGAGGACATGTTTTGGAACATAAACCTGGCCATAAACATATATATTAATACCATTCATATCGTCATTAATCAGTTATTGGCAGTAAAAGACCTGCACAAGTTTTTGCGAACTAGTTATCTAAATATATCAACCTCAGCTAAACTTCTTGATTTTCACTAATCGTTAATTTTTTTACAGTAACTAAAAAAAAAATCAAAATACCTTATTATCAATGTGAACTAGTTTCTAAGTTTCAATATTATTTAGGAAAAACCTACGAATTCAATTTTTTTTAATGTATATTTAACTAAAAAACACAACACCTAAACATTAAACTAAATTTTCAACAAAATTCTATAATTTGATTGAATAACAAAGAACAGAAGCCCCTTTAAAAAAACAAAAAAATTTATCAAATTTTGGTCCAGCCTAGTCCAAAGTCTCTATAACAATGTCAATTCCACCTTGCACAACGAGCTGTACCCATCGACAGTTCAGTTGAATGTCATCGATATAACACGTAAAGACTCCTGATGGGCCAGCCTCAAGTAAAGATATTGAGTGATGAAGCCAAATTGAGGTTGATCTTTTCCGCAGCTGCTGATAGGATAGAATCTGCCAAAACGAACAAGGCAAGGCAAGAAGCTACATGAGTAAATACGCTTGCGGTGGTAATGTGGCAGAAGCTGCTCCCGTTTTAGTAACTTTTTCCTATCGACTGTTTCATTCCCAAATTCTTTCGCGATATTTATCTTGAAAAATATCTTTGTTTGATTTGGAAATATTTTAGTTAAATATATTAAATTAAATATTGAATATTAAAACACGTGCAGTGAAAAAGTGTCAATTTAATCAAAAATTTAAATCAAAAGTGAACGAGAAGGAACGTGTGAGTCGTTTCTGGGGACACGACTCTACTTATACCCGTACTCAGTCAGTATATACATTATTGAGCTTATGATTTTTTAGAATTTTAGAAAAAAAAAAAAAAATTTTACATTTTACATTTTTTTGCTACATCTGCTATCTACATCTACATATACAATGTCTATTCTACATCTAACATGTAGATTGTACATGTTCCATTCATATTCTACATCTCCTCCGCTAGGGGTTGCTCTCGCACTGAACGCGGCAGAGTGTGCGAGCGAGAAGGAAAATGTTGCGTTGTCGTGCGCGGTAGGGGGAGGGGAAGCAACTGAAAATTAATTTCTTCATTCTGGCTATAATTATGATCCGATCTGATTCAGATTCGGCAGTCTGGTAGATATGGTGATTCTCTACGATACTGCGTTTTTAGTTTTATCGTATCTTTAAAATTGCGGCTGCCACAGATTTTCGTCTTTTGTGGGGTCGGAAGGGGGCGGGGCGAAATTTTGAAATACACTTGTAGCAGTGTGATATCACATAAGTCTGGAAACCAAATTTGGTTGCCCTAGCTCTTATAGTCTCTGAGATCTAGGCGCTCAACAAGACAGACAGACGGACAGACAGACATGGCTATATCGACTCGGCAATTGATGCTGATCAAGAATATATATACTTTATGGGGTCGGAAACGTTTCCTTCTCTGCGTTACACACATCCACTTTTACCACAAATCTAATATACCCCTTAACTCTTTTTGAGTACGGGTATAAAAATTGAACTACGTGTTTTGTAATGTAAACTAATGAAAATTAATTTTTGAAAAGGTATTTCATGAGAAACGCTATGCCCTATCCAGAGCACATAATGTATTACCGGGATGGGGTCAGCGATGGCCAGTGTTTTAAATTTATTATGTTCTATGCAAATTTTTATTTGAGCCCGATAAGTATCGATAATTGAAATCTGAACATTTTCTGGTATTTAGTATAAGCGATAAGCGCGGGTGAAGCGGGAGTCTATCCAAAAAATAATATAAGTGAAGACGGACACAGACACGGAGGAGACGCCACAAAAAGTGCAATAAATATCATTTAAATACACGTGTATTTTTCTTTTTTGACTACCAAGCGGCTGTGCAACGACTTAGGGCTTTACTAATTCTACAAACAGCAAGTTAAATATTAAGCATTTATCTACGAAATAAGGCCCAAAATAGCAGCTTCAACTTAGCCCCCGAGCTACGAAACTATTTGGAAAATAATTGGTACCAGCAAAACAATCTGAAACTCGACGCCAATTGCTCGGCACAAAGCGAAAACAAAACCAGGTCGGTAGATCAGCTCAGGTCGCTACATCAGCCCTCGAAACAAAACGAAAAACCAATTCAAGCGGCAAAAAATTGTAGAACCCACACAAACACAGTATGTGAGAATACGTGGCACACACACATTTACGTAAGCTGAAATCTCAAGTAAAGTCGGTTTCGGCAGCTAAAAATTATTCTATGCATACAATCATATATTTTGGAGTGTTACACGTACACACATACATGCTTGCTGTCCGTCGGCTAGTGTTACGTCATGAGTCGAACGCGGTCATTCCCAGAGCCGAACGCGATCGGCCCCAGAGCCGAAGACCTGGGAACGTACGCTGAAAACTCAGCTGCACCACTTTCGTTGTATGAACGGCTGGTAGGCTGGGCCAAAAAACTTTTTTGGTTTTGGTTTTTTGGTTTGCTCCATAGAACATAGAACACAACAAAACTTTCTAAAAATTTCTAAAAACTCTCTAAAATGTTGCCGTTTGCTGTAACTTGGATTGATGCCGTGGCTGTATTAATTTACAATATTTTCCTATATTCGGTGGCTCCCAGAATTAAAATCAATGCAGAAACTCCACCGGACAATCATCGTAGAAAATGGCAGAGCAAATTTCAGAGCACATGCCACATCGATGCATCGATGTTTTTAAATTTTTTGGAAACATCGATGTTTTATGGCGACTATAGATGTTTTTGCAAGGTAAGGGAAGCGCAGAAGGTATGTGTAAAAATGTATTTATAAATTGAATTATTAACTGTATTTAGATGTTTTCAGGTATTAAACTTGTGGTGTAGGCAACGTCGGTGGATGTGTGGCAACATCGTGCGAGTCCGAAAGGTCTTTCAACAAGGCTGGACGGATCATATCGGACCGTCGCACCAGACTTAAAGTTGATGTCGTAGCTAAACTCAAGTACCAATAAGAACCAAACCATTTTCTAATAAACTTATAGAATAAGATTTTTATTTTGATCTCATTGAATTTGTTTTTGTTTCTTTGCTTTTACGAATAAAGCTTTTTATTTTGTTATAAAATGAACCAAATCTTTTCAATTAAAATAATTTAATTTACAGAAAAAAAAATTTGTTTCTATTTTTTAAAACATCGAAAAACATCGATGTCCACGAACATCAATGTTTCTCCACCTCTAATGCCAGACCATCTGGCAGGCAATCGGGCAGAGCATACCGCAAAGCATCTCGCAGAGAATTCCGAGAGTTGGTAAATGGTTGCCTACCAAGCTAGAGCTGGGAAAAATCGATTCAAAAATTGATATAATCGATTCTTTGGTTTTGGTGTAAACATCGATTCATGTTTTGGAAATCCATGTTTGTTTGCGGCCACTTGAAACAAAATTCCATCTCCAATTTATCCATAATTTGCGAACTTGAGTGAAGCAAAAGGGTAAGAATAAAATATAACTTTAAAAGCATATTTATACAATATTTTTTCATTTTCTTTGTGTAGAATCTAAGTGTGTTGATAATCCGGTAGGAAGGGAGTAGAATGGATATGTTTTTCAGTTGAAAGGTAAATATTAAATATTAGTCCCCTTAAATACTGGAAGGTTTGTCTTACAGCTTTTTATTTTATTTGAATAGTCTAAGGAAATAATAATAATTTAGTTTATATTAATTTTAGAACCACGCAACTGCAATGGAACAATTAAGAGACTGTGCCTTACAATATTTTTGCATTCCAGCATGTTCAACGGAGTCTGAGAGGATGTTCAGCCGAGCTGGAATACTCATATCAGATAGACGAGCCTCCTTAAAGGCTAGCAACGTAAACAAATTGTTATTCTTCCTGCCTGAACCAGTGGGTCCTGGAGCCCTATACCAAGCAGCAGCCGACATTGCAAAAGCCCGTCGATACATTCTTTGAATTAGAGGACATGTTTTGGAACATAAACCTGGCCATAAACATATATATTAATACCATTCATATCGCCATTAATCAGTTATTGGCAGTAAAAGACCTGCAAAAGTTTTTGCGAACTAGTTATCTAAATATATCAACCTCAGCTAAACTTCTTGATTTTCACTAATCGTTAATTTTTTTACAGTAACTAAAAAAAAAATCAAAATACCTTATTATCAATGTGAACTAGTTTCTAAGTTTCAATATTATTTAGGAAAAACCTACGAATTCAATTTTTTTTAATGTATATTTAACTAAAAAACACAACACCTAAACATTAAACTAAATTTTTCAACAAAATTCTATAATTTGATTGAATAACAAAGAACAGAAGCCCCTTTAAAAAAACAAAAAAATGTATCAAATTTTGGTCCAGCCTAGTCCAAAGTCTCTATAACAATGTCAATTCCACCTTGCACAACGAGCTGTACCCATCGACAGTTCAGTTGAATGTCATCGATATAACACGTAAAGACTCCTGATGGGCCAGCCTCAAGTAAAGATATGGAGTGATGAAGCCAAATTGAGGTTGATCTTTTCCGCAGCTGCTGATAGGATAGAATCTGCCAAAACGAACAAGGCAAGGCAAGAAGCTACATGAGTAAATACGCTTGCGGTGGTAATGTGGCAGAAGCTGCTCAAAAATTTAAATCAAAATTGAACTATGTGTTTTGTATTGTAAACTAATGAAAATTAATTTTTGAAAAGGTATTTCATGAGAAACGCTATGCCCTATCCAGAGCACATAATGTATTACCGGGATGGGGTCAGCGATGGCCAGTGTTTTAAATTTATTATGTTCTATGCAAATTTTTATTTGAGCCCGATAAGTATCGATAATTGAAATCTGAACATTTTCTGGTATTTAGTATAAGCGATAAGCGCGGGTGAAGCGGGAGTCTATCCAAAAAATAATATAAGTGAAGACGGACACAGACACGGAGGAGACGCCACAAAAAGTGCAATAAATATCATTTAAATACACGTGTATTTTTCTTTTTTGACTACCAAGCGGCTGTGCAACGACTTAGGGCTTTACTAATTCTACTAACAGCAAGTTAAATATTAAGCATTTATCTACGAAATAAGGCCCAAAATAGCAGCTTCAATTTAGCCCCCGAGCTACGGAACTATTTGGAAATAATTGGTACCAGCAAAGCAATCTGAAACTCGACGCCAAAGCTTGTTCGAGTAAAACACACTCAACACAAGCCTCTATTGGTATTGTATTGGTATGCGCACGCATACGATCAAGACGGTAGAAGTTGAGTGCAATAATGATGGATATCAATTAAAGACTAAAAGAGGGCAGGCGGACGGAATTGCCCGTGCCCTAATGCCAACGAAATAAAGAATGATACCTGTTCAAAATGTGCATACATATCTCATCATTGATCACATCAAAACGCGAGTGGCCTCCCCGGAAAATCTGGATTCATCCTCCCCCAAGAATAATCGACTGTGTCTCAAGGCCCAGGTTGAATATTTCCTCAAAACGATATTTTCAGTATGCGAAAGGTTATCGATTGCTTTAGAAAATCCAATTAAAAACAAGCGACCGTAAATCGCAGGAAGCGCATTGGTTCGTTCCTGCGGCCGGGGGGTCGGCTGAAGCAATTTCCCCGACAGCAAGCTTGACGCTCTAAAGCGGACCTTGCTGATGTACAAGGCCAACTACAGAATAGACAAGGCAATCTATCAGAATCGGCAGGCTCGCTGTCTATTTATAACATTGGGATTGGCATGAACAAGTAAAAATAATACAAAAGATATGAACGGCTAAGAAGTAAAATTCAGAGTGAGGCTTGCCGCTGGCTGGCTCCTATTTATATAGGTTCTGGGGCCCGACAGTGCTGCCCTTTGCCACGACCAGTGCTGCCCTTTTCCACGACCAGCGCTGCCAATTTAGCGTTTTTTCGTCAGATATGGCTTTTATTTATGGTCGACTGCAGGACAAATTTTTCAATTGCGGGAAGCGTGAATTCTGAATTTGTTATATACGTTTATTACCTTTTTCCTCTTTTTTTAATGTTGCCACCGATTACATACAAAAGTATGTATATTTTTTTGATGCATGCCAATACGACCACTAATATAAGGCAACGATCAATTTTGCATATCAGAGCTTAATAATTCCCAGACGTTTACGAGTAGCTGCAAATAGTTAATGTTCAATTTATGGCTGAGTTTATCGGCTAGTCCCGCAGAGCTAGATTGTGGAAATAATGTATAAAACATATTAAATTTCACCTATCTTCAATTTTTAGAAGCATAATTTATTTTTTATTTTAGGGTCTCTCTGAAAATTGTCAGCTTTATTTTTCTTTTTCTCAAGTTAGAAACCGTTTTTTTTCTGATCAAAAGTTGGTAGCACTAGCTGGATATCTCCATCTCTGTCATTTTTCCCCTCCACATGCCACCATCACTGTATCAGACTACTTACCCCTTCCACTACTCCATGTTATAGTCTATAAGTAGTGTTGCCGCACTTGGTGGGTTATCGCCAAACCAAGAGGTTTTTTCTTGTTGGCGGCTTTTATGCATTTTAGTTGCACAAACATAAATGAAGGTTAGTGAGACCCATAATGCAATTATATAAAGTGGTCTCGTCGGCAAAAGCAGTCCCTTAACAATGCTTACAAAAAATCTTTCTCTTCAACAAGCGAGCCCGCACTGAACGTTAAGGGATTAAAAACCGAATGATTCGGCAGCCGACGAGACCACCTTATATAATTGCATCATGGGTGAGACCAAAGACTCTATAACACAACAAGATGCTTAACGACCATACTGCTGAAAAGCACACGAAATTTTTAGCGTGGATTTTCAATGTGGATTTTCGATTTTTCTATGTGTGCTTTGTCTTGTCCGTGTTTGAGCGCTTGGTTGTGTGAGTGCGTTTTTTCGTATGTTCTGTCGCAACAAAGGAATCAACGTGACATATTGACGACTTTATGTCTTTATGTCTGGCGCAGTTCAAGCCTCACTCAGTGCAAATTTATTTATTTTTATCTTCTATTTTTGTTTTTTTTTTCTTTAATAGATAGAGTTGGCTATCTAAAAATTAACTAATTTTCCCAAAATATACCAAAATTAATATTATTTGTGACGAAGAATATTAAGTTTATAAGTGGTTTTTACTTTGTCTGGAGTAACTAGCCACTTGCAATGTTTATAAAGCAAAACTCTTATTAATTTGTCCAGCATGCTAATTTTATGTACAAAACATTCATCTGATTCTTTGAACCACGATGAATAATCGCTCTCTCGAGTGCATTTTACGCATTGGCCCATAATATATTTCTTAATGTTTTCTTGCTATTGCTATTGAAAATATTTTCAAAAACTTTGATATGTATTTTGCAAACATTAAAAAATGTATCAGAAGGAGCACATAACTTCCCAAAGTCCGAGTTGTTAGAATAATTTTTTTCAGCAATACAAATTTCCGAAGTCGCGTTTAAAACTTCATTCTCTTTGAGTATAATGGCCTTGCATTTTCGCAATCAGATCCTTTCCCTATGTACCCTACAAAGTATTGGCTTGAAGTCAATTCAATTGGAATATCCGTGCTACAAAAATCATCAATGGTAGTGTCGAAATATGCATCGTGTTCATACAAAATTTGGGAAAATGAAATAGAGTTTTCATCTTTGCTGAAAACTTTTGGAAATATATTTTCATTGGGTTCATAAATAATTGAATCCAACTCCACAGGCAACATTACATCGTGATCGGATTCACAATTTGACTTTGTAGAAAAGTTATGGATGTTATGGATGATCATTGGCTGGAAACTTGAACAACCTTAATCCCGGGAAGTCTCTTTTGGATTTTTGGCAATGTGCAAGACAGCATTTATTGCCATTTAAAAGGCGTCTTGGTTTTTCTGGATCGTTACTCATTGTCAATCAAGAAAAAAAACGCAGTCTTATTCGCTTTGGAAAATGTGTGTTGCGCACTCCTCGGCAGTCAAAAGACGAATGACGCTAAAAATCATTTCAACGAGAAGGAACGTGTGAGTCGCTTCTGGGGACGCGACTCTACTTATACCCGTACTCAGTCAGTATATACAGCTTATGTTTTTTTAGAATTTAAGAAAAAAAAAAAAATTTTACATTTTACATTTTTTTGCTACATATGATATCTACATCTACATATACAATGTATATTCTACATCTAACATGTAGATTGTACATGTTCCAATTAGATTCTACATCTCCTCCGCTAGGGGTTGCTCGCGCACTGAACGCGGCAGAGTGTGCGAGCGAGAAGGAAAATGAGTTGCGTTGTCGTGGGCGGGAGGGGGAGGGGGAGGGGGAAGCAACTGAAAATTAATTTCTTCATTCTGGCTATAATTATGATCCGATCTGATTCAGATTCGGCAGTCTGGTAGATATGGGCATTCTCTACGATAATGCGTTTTTAGTTTTATCGTATCTTTAAAATTGCGGCTGCCACAGATTTTCGTCTTTTGTGGGGTCGGAAGGGGGCGGGGCGAAATTTTGAAATACACTTGTAGCAGTGTGATATCACATGAGTCTGGAAACCAAATATGGTTGCCCTAGCTCTTATAGTCTCTGAGATCCAGGCGTCAAACAAGACGGACAGACGGACAGACGGTCAGACGGACAGACGGACAGACGGACAGACAGACATGGCTCTATCGACTCGGCTATTGATGCTGATCAAGAATATATATACTTTATGGGGTCGGAAACGTTTCCTTCTCTGCGTTACACACATCCACTTTTACCACAAATCTAATATACCCCTTAACTCTTTTTTGAGTACGGGTATAACAATGCCTTCCAAATCTTCTTTATTGAATATCTTTTAAACGGAGTAGGGCAGGGCTGGATCAAGCCTCAACGGGGCTCTAGGCAACCATCAATTTGGGGGCCCCTCCTTTTTTCCCGCCCCTGCTTTTTATACCCGTACTCAAAAAAGAGTTAAGGGGTATATTAGATTTGTGGTAAAAGTGGATGTGTGTAACGCAGAGAAGAAAACGTTTCCGACCCCATAAAGTATATATATTCTTGATCAGCATCAATAGCCGAGTCGATATAGCCATGTCTGTCTGTCCGTCCGTCCGTCCGTCCGTCTGTCCGTCTGTCCGTCTTGATGAGCGCCTAGATCTCAGAGACTATAAGAGCTAGAGCAACCAAATTTTGTTTCCAGACTCATGTAATATCACACTGCTACAAGTGTATTTCAAAAAAACTAAAACGCAGTATCGTAGAAAATAACCATATCTACCAGATTGCCGAATCTGAATCAGATCGAATCATAATTATAGCCAGAATGAAGAAATGAATTTTCTGTTGGTTCCCTCTCCTTCTCCAGCGCTGCTGACGCTACTGATTCTCTTTCTCGCTCGCACACTCTGCCGCGTTCAGTGCGCGAGCAACCCCTAGCGGAGGAGATGTAGAATATAAATGGTACATGTACAATCTACATGTTAGATGTGGAATATACATTGTAGATGTAGATGTAGATAACAGATGTAGCAAAAAAATGTAAAATTTTTTTTTTTTTTTAATTCTAAAAAATCATTAGCTCAAAAATGTATATACAGACTGAGTACGGGTATAAGTAGAGTCGCGTCCCCAGAAGCGACTCACACGTTCCTTCTCGTTTCATTTGAAATAACTTATAACTTTTTTCTTTGTTTGATTATTCTGTATTTTTTTTTTGTTAATTTTCAGTGGCTATTATATTTGTTATTATACCCGTACTCAAAAAAGAGTTAAGGGGTATATTAGATTTGTGGTAAAAGTGGATGTGTGTAACGCAGAGAAGGAAAATTTTCCGACCCCATAAAGTATATATATTCTTGATCAGCATCAATAGCCGAGTCGATAGAGCCATGTCTGTCTGTCCGTCTGTCCGTCTTGTTTGACGCCTGGATCTCAGAGACTATAAAAGCTAGAGGAACCAAATTTTGTTTCCAGACTCATGTGATATCACACTGCTACAAGTGTATTTCAAAATTTCGCCCCGCCCCCTTCCCCTCCCACAAAGGACGAAAATCTGTGGCAGGCACATTTTTAAAGATACGATAAAACTAAAAACGCAGTATCGTAGAGAATGGCCATATCTACCAGATTGCCGAATCTGAATCAGATCGGATCATAATTATAGCCAGAATGAAGAAATTAATTTTCAGTTGCTTCCCCTTCCCCTCCCGCCAACGACAACGCAAATCATTTTCCTTCTCGCTCGCACACTCTGCCGCGTTCAGTGCGCAAGCAACCCCTAGCGGAGGAGATGTATAATCTAAATGGTACATGTACAATCTACATGTTAGATGTAGAATAGACATTGTAGATGAGATGTAGATAACAAATGTAGCAAAAAAATGTAAAATGTAAAATTTTTTTTTTTTCTAAAATTCTAAAAAATCATAAGCTCAAAAATGTATATACTGACTGAGTACGGGTATAAGTAGAGTCGCGTCCCCAGAAGCGACTCACACGTTCCTTCTCGTTTTTTATTTGGAATTTTGTTTTATTCATGGCATTCATTATTAAGTATATTTGATTTTAAAATAAAGATAACGCCAAAAAAAAAAATTCATCACCTTTCGCTGCGAATTGAACTTGGCTTACACTTTCCGTACGCAAGCAACTTCGCCACTGCACAACCGTCCGTATTTTTTTTCCTAAGCAGTTGGAGTACCTTAATTTCGTTTTCATCATTAAGAATTATGCATCTTTGACGAAATACGAAATTTTGATTCAGAGTCAGAATTTCAGACGGCAAAAATTGTAGAGCACACACATACATACATATGTATGTACATATGTGTGTGTATGCCCGAGAGTAACAACGAAATTCTAAAAATAGAATACATTTTGTGTAGCGCACTCACACATACGCAATTTCTTTTAAAATTGTGCTGCTGTCATACATTTTTTATACCCGTACTCAAAAAATAGTTAAGGGGTATATTAGATTTGTGTTAAAAGTGGATGTGTGCAACGCAGAGAAGGAAACGTTTCCGACCCCATAAAGTATATATATTCTTGATCAGCATCAATAGCCGAGTCGATATAACCATGTCCGTCCGTCCGTCTGTCCGTCTTGATGAGCGCCTAGATCTGAGAGACTATAAGAGCTAGAGTAACCAAATTTGATTTCCAGACTCATGCGATATCAGACTGCTACAAGTGTATTTCAAAATTTCGCCCCGCCCCCTTCCGCCCCTGTGGCAGGCACAACTTTATAGATACGATAAAACTAAAAACCCAGTATCGTAGAGAATGCCCATATCTACCAGATTGCCGAATCTGAACTAGATCGGATCATAATTATAGCCAGAATGAAGAAATTAATTTTCTGTTGGTTCCCTCTCCTTCTCCAGCGCTGCTGACGCTACTGATTCTCTTTCTCGCTCGCACACTCTGCCGCGTTCAGTGCGCGAGCAACCCCTAGCGGAGGAGATGTAGAATATAAATGGTACATGTACAATCTACATGTTAGATGTGGAATATACATTGTAGATGTAGATGTAGATGTAGATAACAGATGTAGCAAAAAAATGTAAAATGTAAATTTTTTTTTTTTAATTTTTAAATTCTAAAAAATCATAAGCTCAAAAATGTATGTACTGACTGAGTACGGGTATAAGTAGAGTCGCGTCTATAGAAGCGACTCGCACGTTCCTTCTCGTTTTTTTACGTTTATTACTTTTTTCCTTTTTTTTTAATGTTGCCACCGATTACATACAAAATTATGTATACTTGTGGCAGGCACAACTTTATAGATACGATAAAACTAAAAACCCAGTATCGTAGAGAATGCCCATATCTACCAGATTGCCGAATCTGAACTAGATCGGATCATAATTATAGCCAGAATGAAGAAATTAATTTTCTGTTGGTTCCCTCTCCTTCTCCAGCGCTGCTGACGCTACTGATTCTCTTTCTCGCTCGCACACTCTGCCGCGTTCAGTGCGCGAGCAACCCCTAGCGGAGGAGATGTAGAATATAAATGGTACATGTACAATCTACATGTTAGATGTGGAATATACATTGTAGATGTAGATGTAGATGTAGATAACAGATGTAGCAAAAAAATGTAAAATGTAAATTTTTTTTTTTTAATTTTTAAATTCTAAAAAATCATAAGCTCAAAAATGTATGTACTGACTGAGTACGGGTATAGTAGAGTCGCGTCTATAGAAGCGACTCGCACGTTCCTTCTCGTTTTTTTACGTTTATTACTTTTTTCCTTTTTTTTTAATGTTGCCACCGATTACATACAAAATTATGTATACTTGTGGCAGGCACAACTTTATAGATACGATAAAACTAAAAACCCAGTATCGTAGAGAATGCCCATATCTACCAGATTGCCGAATCTGAACTAGATCGGATCATAATTATAGCCAGAATGCTATAGCTTCCCTCTCCTTCTCCAGCGCTGCTGACGCTACTGATTCTCTTTCTCGCTCGCACACTCTACCGCGTTCAGTGCGCGAGCAACCCATAGCGGAGGAGAGGTAGAATCTAAAATTTAGATTCTAAATGGTACATGTTCAATCTACATGTTAGATGTGGAATATACATTGTAGATGTAGATAACAGATGTAGCAAAAAAATGTAATATGTAAAATGTCTTTTTTTTTAATTTTTAAATTCTAAAAAATCATGAGTTCAAAAATGTATATACTGACTGAGTACGGGTATAAGTAGAGTCGCGTCTCCAGAAGCGACTCACACGTTCCTTCTCGTTTCTTCCTCGTTACGCATCTTGTTGCGTTATAGAGTCTTTGGTTAGTGGCATATGGCACACGAATGCTTCTCTGCCGCTGAGGCAAGCGAGCAGAATATGAAGCCGTTTGTGCATAGGCCGAAGCATGTTTCTCTGCCGCGACGTCAGCAGAGCAGAATTTTCTCTGCTGGTACGTCATCAGGCAGAATAACGAAACCACACGAAGTCTTTACGTTGTACGTGTGCCGACTGCGCTGCCCGAAATTTTTTCCTATGCACAGTGCATACGACGCTGCCGGCCTCTGCTGTATGGTTAGTGGTCTCACCCATGATGCAATTATATAAGGTTGTCTCGTCGGCTGCCGAATCGTTCTGTTTTTAGTCCCTTAACGTTCAGAGCGGGCTCGCTTGTTGAAGAGAACGATTTTTTGTAAGCATTGTTAAAGGACTGCTTTTGCCGACGAGACCACTTTATATAATTGCATTATGGGTCTCACCAACCTTCATTTATGTTTGTGCAACTAAAATCCAGTGGATCCCTTGGACCATAAGCAAAAAATCGACAGATGCATAAAAGCCGCCAACAAGAAAAAACCTCTTGGTTTGGCGATAACCCACCAAATGCGGCAACACTACTTATAGACTATAACATGGAGTAGTGGAAGGGGTAAGTAGTCTGATACAGTGATGGTGGCATGTGGAGGGGAAAAATGACAGAGATGGAGATATCCAGCTAGTGCTACCAACTTTTGATCAGAAAAAAAGCGGTTTCTAACTTGAAAAAAACAAAAATAAAGCTGACAATTTTCAGAGAGATAGGTGATATTTAATATGTTTTATACATTATTTCCATTATCTAGCTCTGCGGGACTAGCCGATAAACTCAGCCATATATTGGACATTAACTATTTGCAGATACTCGTAAACGTCTGGGAATTATTAAGCTTTGATATGCAAAATTGAAAGTTGCCTTATATTAGTGGTCGTATTGGCATACATCAATAAAGTATACATAATTTTGTATGTAATCGGTGGCAACATTAAAAAAAAAGGAAACGAGAAGGAACGTGTGAGTCGTTTCTGGGGACACGACTCTACTTATACCCGTACTCAGTCAGTATATACATTATTGAGCTTATGATTTTTTAGAATTTTAGAAAAAAAAAAATTTTACATTTTACATTTTTTTGCTACATCTGTTATCTACATCTACATATACTATGTATATTCTACATCTAACATGTATATTCTACATGTACCATTTAGATTCTACATCTCCTCCGCTAGGGGTTGCTCGCGCACTGAACGCGGCAGAGTGTGCGAGCGAGAAGGAAAATGAGTTGCGTTGTCGTGGGCGGGAGGGGGAGGGGGAAGCAACAGAAAATTAATTTCTTCATTCTGGCTATAATTATGATCCGATCTAGTTCAGATTTGGCAATCTGGTAGATATGAGCATTCTCTACGATACTGCGTTTTTAGTTTTATCGTATCTTTAAAATTGTGCCTGCCACAGATTTTCGTCCTTTGTGGGGGCGGAAGGGGGCGGAGCGAAATTCTGAAATACACTTGTAGCAGTGTAATATCACATAAGTCTGGAAACCAAATTTGGTTTCGCTAGCTCTTATAGTCTCTGAGATCCAGGCGCTCATCGAGACGGACAGACGGACAGACGGACAGACGGACGGACGGACGGACGGACGGACGGACGGACGGACGGACAGACAGACATGGCTATATCGACTCGGCTATTGATGCTGATCAAGAATATATATACTTTATGGGGTCGGAAAATTTTCCTTCTCTGCGTTACACACATCCACTTTTACCACAAATCTAATATACCCCTTAACTCTTTTTTGAGTACGGGTATAAAAAGTAATAAACGTAAAAAAACGAGAAGGAACGTGCGAGTCGCTTCTATAGACGCGACTCTACTTATACCCGTACTCAGTCAGTACATACATTTTTGAGCTTATGATTTTTTAGAATTTAAAAATTAAAAAAAAAAATTTTACATTTTACATTTTTTTGCTACATCTGTTATCTACATCTACATCTACAATGTATATTCCACATCTAACATGTAGATTGTACATGTACCATTTATATTCTACATCTCCTCCGCTAGGGGTTGCTCGCGCACTGAACGCGGCAGAGTGTGCGAGCGAGAAAGAGAATCAGTAGCGTCAGCAGCGCTGGAGAAGGAGAGGGAACCAACAGAAAATTAATTTCTTCATTCTGGCTATAATTATGATCCGATCTAGTTCAGATTCGGCAATCTGGTAGATATGGTCATTCTCTATGTTACTGCGTTTTTAGTTTTATCGTATCTTTAAAAGTGTGCCTGCCACAGATTTTCGTCCTTTGTGGGGGCGGAAGGGGGCGGGGCGAAATTTTGAAATACACTTGTAGCAGTGTGATATTACATGAGTCTGGGAACCAAATTTGGTTTCTCTAGCTCTTATAGTCTCTCAGATCTAGGCGCTCATCAAGACGGACAGACGGACAGACGGACGGACAGACGGACATGGCTATATCGACTCGGCTATTGATGCTGATCAAGAATATATATACTTTATGGGGTCGGAAACGTTTCCTTCTCTGCGTTGCACACATCCACTTTTACCACAAATCTAATATACCCCTTAACTCTTTTTTGAGTACGGGTATAAAAATGCAGAATTCCCGCTTCACGCAATTGAAAAATTTGTCCTGCAGTGTACCATATATAAAAGCCATATCTGACGAAAAAACGCTAAATTGGCAGCGCTGGTCGTGGCAAAGGGCAGCACTGTCGGGCCCCAGAACCTATATAAATAGGAGCCAGCCAGCGGCAAGCCTCACTCTGAATTTTACTTCTTAGCCGTTCATATCTTTTGTATTATTTTTACTTGTTCATGCCAATCCCAATGTTATAAATAGACAGCGAGCCTGCCGATTCTGATAGATTGCCTTGTCTATTCTGTAGTTGGCCTTGTACATCAGCAAGGTCCGCTTTAGAGCGTCAGAGTCGATTATTCTTGGGGGAGGATGAATCCAGAATTTCGGGGGAGTCCACTCGCGTTTTGATGTGATCAATGATGAGATCTGTATGCACATTTTGAACAGGTATCGTTCTCTATTTCGCTTGTATTAGGGCACGGGCAATTCCGTCCGCCTGCCCTCTTTTAGTCTTTAATTGATACCCATCATTATTGCACTCAACTTCTACCGTCTTGATCTTGCAATCACTTGCATATTGTCATGAAATCGAGCTATTCAATCCGACACCGTCTTGAACCGACCCCCACTTCTTCAGCTTTTCTTTTTCTATTTTCCGCGGGAGCAGCTTCTGCCACATTACCACCGCAAGCGTGTTTACTCATGTCGCTTCTTGCCTTGCTTTGTTCGTTTTGGCAGATTCTATCCTATCAGCAGCTGCGGAAAAGATCAACCTCAGTTTGGCTTGATCACTCAATATCTGTACTTGAGGCTGGCCCATCAGGAGTCTTTACGTGTTATATCGATGACATTCAACTGAACTGTCGATGGGAGCAGTTCGTTGTGCAGGATGGAATTGACAACGCCAGCTTTGTTTGAGGCTAATCGCGCTCCACCTTAAGTTCCGAAGGAAATCTGAGATTTGGGTTTAGTTTTCGCTTTGTGCCGCGCAATTTTTGCGAGCGCATACCAATACAATACCAATAGAGGGTTGTGTTGAGTGTGTTTTACTCAAACAAGCTTTGGCGTCGAGTTTCAGATTGTTTTGCTGGTACCAATTATTTTCCAAATAGTTCCGTAGCTCGGGGGCTAAGTTGAAGCTATTTCGTAGATAAATGCTTATTATTTAACTTGCTGTTTGTAGAATTAGTAAAACACTAAGTCGTTGCACAGCCGCTTGGTAGTCAAAAAAGAATAATACACGTTTATTTAAATGATATTTATTGCAGTTTTTGTGGCGTTTCCTCCGTGTCTGTGTCCGTCTTCACTTATATTCTTTTTTGGATAGACTCCCGCTTCACCCGCGCTTATCGCTTATACTAAATACCATTGGGCATCCCGGTAATACATTATGTGTACTGGATAGGGTATAGCGTTTCTCATTATATACCTTTTCAAAAATTAATTTTCATTACAATATTAATATAAATATATTAATGTATTAAGTTCTAGTTCTAGAAGATCTGTGGCTTCGATTCTTTTTGTGTTTTTTGTTTTGTTTTGGCGATCATATGTGTTTTCTTTTATTCGACTCTTCTTCCTCTACTGCACCATCAAGTGGCAAATGCGTCTGCAAGCCGAAATCTGTTCCCACGCGGGTTTGCTTCTTGAGGTTATTCAGCATCTTCTTGATGTTCTACATAGTCGCTAAGGAATCCCACATAGTTAGTTAATGCTAGTGTCTTTGTCAACAATTCGCACTTTTGGCACTGGCAAAATGTAAACAATGACTGACAGGAAAATGGGGGAAAAAACCAGCAACAAGACAGATATGTATGTTTTGGACTATACTTTCAGGATTCGTCTATGAATGATCTGCAAAACTACAAACTCCATGTGTACCTGGTATGCCCAACATCTGCAAACAGCGCCAGTGCTTTTCTCCAGAAAGAACTTAAAACTTGAACGAAAGGCATGAAAGACAAAAAGCAAACACAAAAGCTTACGTGTATAAACAGGGATTTACACAAAACAAACACACATTATCGAAAAGTAAAAATTAAGAAATAAAATCATAACGCTTATGTAAAATATTCATTTTATCCAAGTTGAATCCATATAACTTCTAAATTTTTTCCGCTTCAAAGCAAACCAACTTTTTTATACCCGTACTCAAAAAGAGTTAAGGGTTAAGTTAAGAGTTAACGCAGAGAAGGAAGCGTTTCCGACCATATAATGTATATATATTCTTGATCAGCATCAATAGCCGAGTCGATAGAGCCATGTCTGTCTGTCCGTCTTGTTTGTCGACTGGATCTCAGAGACTATAAGAGCTAGGGCAACCAAATTTGGTTTCCAGACTCATGTGATATCACACTGCTACAAGTGTATTTCAAAATTTCACCCCGCCCCCTTCAGGACGAAAATCTGTGGCAGGCACAATTTTAAAGATACGATAAAACTAAGAACGCAGTATCGTAGAGAATGACCATATCTACCAGATTGCCGAATCTAAATCGGATCATAATTAGAGCCAGAATGAAGAAATTAATTTTCAGTTGCTTCCCCCGCCTACTTCAGCCAGAGACCCGCTATTTATTCCCTTTCTCGCTCGCACACTCTGCCTTGTTCAGTGCGCGAGCAACCCCTAGCGGAGGAGATGTAGAACATATATGGTACATCTATAATCTACATGTTAGATGTAAAATATACATTTTATATGTAGCTGTAGATAACAGATGTAGCAAAAAAATGTAAAATGTAAAATTTTTTTATAATTCTAAAATTCTAAAAAAACATGCTCACATATGTGTATACTGACTGAGTACGGGTATAAGTAGAGTCGCGACTCACACGTTCCTTCTCGTTTTTATACCCGTACTCAAAAAAGAGTTAAGGGGTATATTAGATTTGTGGTAAAAGTGGATGTGTGTAACGCAGAGAAGGAAACGTTTCCGACCCCATAAAGTATATATATTCTTGATCAGCATCAATAGCCGAGTCGATATAGCCATGTCTGTCTGTCCGTCTGTCCGTCTGTCTGTCTGTCTGTCTGTCTGTCTCGATGAGCGCCTAGATCTCAGAGACTATAAGAGCTAGGGCAACCAAATTTGGTTTCCAGACTCATGTGATATCACACTGCTACAAGTGTATTTCAAAATTTCGCCCCGCCTCCTTCCGCCCCCACAAAGGACGAAAATCTGTGGCAGGCACAATTTTAAAGAAACGATTAAACTAAAAACGCAGTATCGTAGATACTGCCCATATCTACCAGATTGCCGAATCTGAATCAGATCGGATCATAATTATAGCCAGAATGAAGAAATTAATTTTCAGTTGCTTCCCCTCCCCCTCCTCCATCAAACGACAACACAACTCATTTTCCTTCTCGCTCGCACACTCTGCCGCGTTCAGTGCGCGAGCAACCCCTAGCGGAGGAGATGTAGAATATGAATGGAACATGTACAATCTACATGTTAGATGTATAATAGACATTTTATATGTAGATGTAGATAGCATATGTAGCAAAAAAATGTAAAATGTAAAATGTATTTTTTTTTTCTAAAATTCTAAAAAATCATAAGCTCAAAAATGTATGTATATACTGACTGAGTACGGGTATAAGTAGAGTCGCGACTCACACGTTCCTTCTCGTTTTTTTTTTATAGATTTGGGTCTTTAAACTTTCTTAGTGATAATTTTTTTTTTCTATTACAGAACTTAAAAAAGGGTTATTTTTTAAGTTTTTATCTTAAGTGTTAATGATGTTTGCCAATTTTAAAAACTGATAAATGCATCTATAATGACGACCTGAACAGTTTATAGCTTCAGCTTACCGTCTGGGGAAATATAAGACTTTCAAATTCAAAATTGAAGATTTTTGTGCGATATTTTGTTTCATAATTTTGGCTTTAAAAACTCAGGAAAAGTCGAAAAAAATGATACCCTGTGTCCTTATATTTGTTGTGTATAGGTGCATTAATTAGGCGTACATGTACATGCGTATGTACATATGTATGTATGAGAGCTAACATATGATCAGTCGATTTTTAAAATATTTTATCTGTTTTCCCCTTTTTTTCTATGTCTCTCTCTCTCTCTCCTTTCATACCAACACGCTAGTCTAACTTCATCTCCTCCACCAGAGGTCGCACGAAGAAGAGTGTGTGAGAGAGAGTATAATAATGATCCAATCTGATCCAGATTTGACAAACTGATATGATATTTTTCTACGATGCTGCGTTTTCTGTTTTCTCGTGTATTCAAAATTGTGGATCGCCACAGTTTTTAAGTCCTTTGCGGGGGCGGTAGACACAGGAGTCTGCCCACAACATTTAGTTGCTCTAGCACTTATGTCTCTGAAAAATAGGCGTCAAACAAGACGGACAGACAGAAGAATACTATATGATGGTTCTTTTGTTGTCGGAAAATGTTCTTTCTGTGTGTTACACACATCCACTTCGACCACAAAACTAATTCATATGTATATCTCCAAACTCTTCGAGGTACATATGTACGTGTGTCTAGGTGTAAATTTAGTTTAAATGTTAACATTGCTTAGACTTCCACCAGAGAAAATCTGACTTTTTACAGCATAGTATAGGGAATAAAATATCTATGACATCATTAGAATGATGTTGCATAAAAGTTGTTTGGAATATATTGTATTGGTCTGTTGTCTGTCCAAAGCAGTGATTGAGACAGGACTTACCTGCTCCTTGATGCACTCTATATTCACACACATGCATACAGCATATAGAAACACACACACACACACATAGAGACCATTTTGTGTGGGCGAGGAGGGGGATGGGGCGCACAAATCATTTTCAGTTTGTACAATTTCTATGTCAACTTTTGTGTTGTTGGCTTTTCGTTTCGTTGGGGTCGTTTTTGCTTATTTTTGTCCCTTTTTTTCTGTTGTTTTGAGCCCCAACTTTAGCTCGTTGTGCCACTTTTGTTTAGCCACACATACACTAGCACATCCATTCACACACACACATATACATCTACACCTACATTTCGGTGGCAATCGTTGTTGCTCCACTGCACTTCCGGCCTTTTTGGGCTACACCGCCATTGACTGTTCAACCATGCAGCTGCATACAAATACCCAAATACGCCCTCTCCCCCCGTACACACACACACACACACACACACACATATACTAGTGCAAGTGTACCACTACTACATGCATACAAACGGGCATACACGCACACACACTAACACAGATAGACAGTTTCAGGTTCGCCGGCGTATCCGGCAATGGCTTTATGCCTGGCAATGGACTTTGCCGGCAGCTACGGACCATACAGACGCGCACCGTGGACCATCGATTGGAAAATCTATTGAGTTTTGTGGGAAATGTGCAGAACATATTGGTTGGAAAAATGAATAGAACTAAGAACTGGTTTATCTTATCTTCGGCATTCGAATAAATAAATTATTAAAATTCGTAAAACTCAAATGTGGATAAATGTTCATCGTAATTAAACAATATTTTGCGATTCACATTCTCTTGATTCGTTAAACTAAATCCATTAACATTTTCCACTCGGATTATGGCTTTTAATTCTTAATTTGTTGCATGCCTCAAACAATGAAGTTAGATGGTATAAATAAATAGATTCCTGGATGGAATAATATGTATATTCATAATATATAATTACCATATTTAACCTTCGATTTTATTCCTCGATTAATGCAAGCCCAAGTCGCTAAGGATTAGGAAACTCTGCAAAGTTAGTTCTCGCTTAAGTAAATTATTTCATGTATGTATAATCCAATCTCAAAGCTATTTTCATAGCCAAACCAAATCGGATTTGTTCCACTGTTCGTGACATGCACTGGTTCCTTCTTGTTTGCCCTTCTCTTTAGTTATTTTTGGTTCTTTTTTTTTGTATTTTGGGAGGAAAGGTTTGGGGCGGCTGTCAGCTTTTTCAGCTTCAAACCATTGAAAATATTCTCAGTTGCAACTGCAAATTATGTTGCCTGCTGCTGTTGATTGTTGCTGCTGCTCCTGCTGCTGCTGCTGCTGTTGTTGTCGCTGACAGTGCCTGATAATGGCATACAATGTTTGTTTACTTGCTTTAACATTTTTTGGGCACCCTTGCAGAGTGTACGACGAACATGACAAGAGTTCTGTCCATGCATGACGAATGGCAAAAGCGTCTACTGACATCGGGAAGATGACGGGATCGTTGTCGATGGGCTTGCATTGGAAAGGATCCTTCGGAAAATAACTTTAAGTAACCAACTCTCTCGATTTGCACTCTCATTTACCTTTGCATGGCAATGTTGCAAGTGCATGGGAATCGCATCTGAAAGAGCATCAAATGATTCGTCCATCCCAGGCAGAACTTTTCCTTTCTTGTTGCTGTTGCCACAGCGGAGCTGCTGTTGCTGTTCATTTTACTTTATTTTCCATTGGCCTGCTGCTGATGCTACTGCATGCAACATGCTGACAATGAGACACTTGAGCATTTGGCGCCTGATTGCATGCCACACTTTTGCTGCACCGTGCAAGCGGGATGGCTATACATATCTGCCTCGTGCCTCGTGTGTGTGTGCCACTACATACTGCCGTCTCCCTCGTTTTATCACGTTTGTTTGCTTTTTCGACTTTGACTTAACTTATTTGTTGCTTTTCCTGTTGTTGTCCTCATGTTGTGCTGGATGCTGCACACACACGCATGATGGGGGCGAGGTGGCTGCCTCTGCAACACACTGCCACCCGCACTCTGCCACCCAGAGTCGTCGCTGTAAAGTGTCGTGTTGGATTTGCGTAATTTATGCTCTATTTGCCTTTCGGCTTCATTTCACTTTTTGCTTCTCCTGCCACGTTTTTCCAAAAGTATTCACAGCATCCTCGCCCCGCATGCTGTTGAGCTCCTCCCCTGGGTGTCCTGTCCAGGACACGCTAAGCTGCGTGGGCTTCGGTTAAGCCGGCTGTCGACGACAGCGGGTGTGCCCTGTACTGCCGCATCCGGTTACTCCATTTCAGTTCTACCGGCTACGATATCTGCGGCAACAAAGGACCTCTGCTTATAGGACCTCTGCCTATGTCTTCGCGTAATGAACTTTCAGTTGACATGGGAAAAGGATAACCCATAGATTAAATAGAACTGTGGATTTTCTGATGATGTCTCATTGCTAGCCAATATTTTAATCATTTATTTTTATTTTCCCCACTAGGATCTTTCCTTCCATCCTCAAGTGGAAATGCTTCGATGCTGAATGTACCGCATCGAACAGAGGATTTTCCCAGCCACAAGTCTCCTACGCCTTCGCCGCCCCACAGGTGGGTGGGTGGTTCGACGCTGCCTGCGTTGGCTTCGGCTTTGGCCAGGACTTTGGTTCATTATTTTTATAGCATTGCTCAATATGAGAACTCAATAAATTCTGGGCCGCCGCAGTGCGAGAGGCATTTTCAACAGGCGATTAGTTTGGAGCGTAAAGGTGCCAGCCAGGGTTTTCCTTGCGCAACAGTTGGAGCTGGCACGCCCACTGTCAGCCCCCTACCCATACCCCTCTGCCTAATAGGTTTTACACAGCACACACGTTGCAAATAAATCTAAATGCAACAGAGAGAGAGAGAGAGTCAAGTCAAGTCGAGTCGGCTCGGCTCGGCTCTGTGTGTGTGTGAGGCAGGCAGGAAACTTGCTGAAAAATCCTTTGGCAAATAAAATTTACATAGACGAAGAGACGGAGATTTCTACACCCATTTCGCCTGACTGTATGCTTTTTCATTTTTTTTTTTGCTGGCGCCCACTGCCTCATGTGAATTTATTTGAAAATTTATTGAGTTTTCGTGTTAACCATGCATAATTAAGTTTTTCCCCAAGTGAAAAACACCAAGTGGAGCTCGTCCTTGTGGGGGCGCCTTTTTTCATCGGTTTTTCCTTTTCCTTTTTGGTTTCAGTTTTTTTTCGTGCTGTTATTTTTGTTTTTGTTGTTCTTGTTCCACCTTGTTGTGGGCAGAGCCCTGAAGATAGGCTTTTGGCTTTATTTACGAGCCAAGTGCATGACCTGGCGTCGCCCTTCACCCACCCCTTCGCGCCCATTGAGTTTCGATCCATGCAAAATCGTTGTTTATGCGTTCCGGGGAGGTGGACAATTGCTGGGTGGGTGGGCAGAGGGGATTTCCCACGCCATGTAATGGGGAAATCAAGTTATCCCGTTCCGACAGGCCTGCCTTGGCCCCTGGAATTATTATTCCTGATTGCATTTATTTGCTTGCTTTATTTCGTTCGCCGGCGAACGTTCATCTATAATGCATGCATGTCCCCTCCAGCTTCAGCTCCGACTTGAGCTTCAGGGGTTTTTGCTTGGAGTCCTGCTCCTGCTCCTGCTCCATGCTTCTTGAGCTTTTCCTGCTCCGCCTTGCGTCTCCATCGGGCTGCTGCTGCTGCTGCTGTCTTCTGTCTTCATCTTCGTCGCGGGCTCTGGCAATGGAGCTGTGGAGCCCCTTTTTGTTGCTTAAGTGAAATGCATAAAAATCAAATAATTTTCCTGTTTTTCATTTACTTTACTCTTCCAACCTCCCTCTACTCGCTCCTTTTTTTAACTTTATTTCTTTCGCTTTTTTTACATATATTTTTCTTAAATATAAATACACACTTTGTGCTGCTGCTGTCTTCATTGTGGGAGTGTGGGTGTGGGGGGTTGAGTGGTGCTGCGGGGCAGCGCTCCCGGAGACGGCATTCGAAATGTTAAAAGTAATTTCCTCGACTATAGTTGATAGTCCCGTTGCTGCTGCTCCGGGTCCTGGCTCCTAGCTGCTGCTGCTGCTGCTCTTTGTGCAGCAGCAACCTTAAACTATGCAACACATTTCATTCAAGTAGCTTACAGACCATGGCAGTGGCAGTGGCAGTCGCAGTCGCGAAGGGGAGGGGTCGGGCAGTGGCACATCTTGGTTAGGCAGTCCCAGTGCTGGCGTCAAGGTAAAATGCGATGCCATAAGGAAGGTCCTGGTCCTGGTCCTGGTCCCGGGTCCCCATTGGCATGCCAGGCTACAGACTGCCGACAGCAGCAAAAGAGCACCACACACATTGCCTGCCTCCGCATCAGAGCCGCCAGAGCATGCATACTCGTGCATGTGGAGTACGGCGACGGGGTAAGTTGCCTAATAGAGTCGAAATTGAAGCTTAAGTTACCAGAAAGGGTTTTCCAGCAGCATTTCGAGGTGGTGCAAAGCAGTCCGCCAGAGTCCAACAAAGGGCCCTTTCATGTGAAAGATTCGGCGCTGGGACGCCGCTGTGAGACGCATACAAACAGCGCACAAAGAGCGGGAATTTTCCGCGTCACGCACAATGGAAATGGAAAATTGAAAAATGCCCAAAATGAATGCAAAAAACTCAGCTGAGAGACGCAATGTCGCTCCTATTCTTTGTGTGCTCTGCCAGCCAATGTCTCGTCCTACTGTTGAGAGACAATTGATGATAAATGCTAATAAACGGACATGACCAGGGGCTTCAGTGAGGTCCTTAAATGCACATCTAAAATCGTTCATAAATAAATCTACCAGTACCAGTCGACGCATTTCAAGGCTCAAGACCTTCAGACTGATGTCTGATGTTACACTAAGTGACTCCAAGTGATTGTAGAATGGATCTCATAAAGATTGCCAGCACTGTAAGATGGAGAGGATCTTTTTTCGATTAATATTTCTCTTTTATTTCTATAGTATTTAAGCATTCAAAACTTACCCCTGAGGCTGGTAAATTCGTTGGCATTCGAAAATCAAATGTTCAGCAAAATATTGGAGTCATCTGCTTTGATATTATGTAAGAAGGATTTTTCATACGTGTGTCCAGTCAACAGTCTGTTTATTATCTTAATACTTTTCGCCTTCCACTTAATATTATAGTGCCAGGGTATTATGGGCACCTGCTTCTAGTCCTCATTCCATATATTTTCGACGCTGTTTTTTATCTCTCTTAGAGCTTCTTTAATGCTTAATTGTAGATACATTGTACACTCTTTGCTGCTCTACAAGCTTTTTCATTAATCGCAAATCCTTTGTGTCCTGGCACCCTTATAATATCCAGTTGTTCTCAATCAGATCTGTCAAATTTACTTTGTCGCTTACTGCATGTGAGTCTGTTTATTTATGGTTTATTAAACTAATTGCTCCTAGTCCATCACATAATATCCCAGTTCTTATTTATTTGTTGTATATCTCACTCGCCTTCTTAATACCCATTAACTTGGCCCACACTGATTAGAGCCTAGATTCTATTTTGTATTTTTGAATATTATCAAAGGGTTCTACGATTCGTAGACAAGGCTTTCCAGCCCTCCTTTAAATACTTATCCAGTATTTCAGGATATCTGTCACCAATCTCCTCTCCCGAGTATTCTTCTTTTCTTTTAAACATCACCTTATCTAATACATTAATTTTCTACAGTACTTTAAGTGTATTATCGAAAAATGTGTAACTGCTTTCCGCTTTTGAATTTCTTAACTTCTCAAACATCCTCGGGCTTAGTTTTATCATATCTTTTCTGGCTCCCAATCCCAAATCTGAAAAGGTAGCGTATTATTGTTTAGTTCTTACAAATGACTTGCGTTTTATCCCTGCTTTAATCGTCGTAGCCAGCACAAGCAGGGACCGTAATCATTATATCTATATTTAAGAAATCACAATATTAATTTTGTTTAAGTTTTATTGATAATAATTTTTTTAATAATTATCCATAATAATTATGTTTGAGCAAAAAAATAAAACTCAAAAATAATGATTAAACTTTGAGTTTTATTTTTTCGCTCAAATATAAAACTCACACATAAATAATGAAAATATTAAGGGGAGCTGCAAAAAAATAGATACAAATCCGTAAGGATTTCCAATCAACCCAAACACCATAAACATGTTTTTCGATTAAAAACAAATCTGTTTATAGTTTTATGAAAATATGTATACATTTTGAAGATGTTGAGGTTTGTGCTTCTTAACTATATAAAGCAAGAGAAGATATAATTTATAAGCCCAATTGGCCCATTATTTATTTCATATAAATCTCAAAAAAACAAAAATACGTAAATTTTGATTAAAGCATGAATATTAAATTGTAGGTAAAGCTAGCTTTCTTTGTACATGCATTTCCGAACTGGCTGCTAGTAGGAACTTCTCTCAGCATACATAAGCTAAGCAACATAGATGCAGAGCTTTAAAAAACATGCACAATTGTAAAAAAAACGAGATGTCAAACTGCAAGAAAGCTTTTAATGTTTTGTTCAGAAGCTTGGCTCTAGATGAGATGATCGAACCAAAAAAAAAAATGGAATACTGGGAAGAGCAGATGTTTAAGTATCCCAATTTGTTCAAACTGGCTAGGGTTATGCACTTTGTTCCTGCAAATTTGAGATGCTGCCTATTACCGGAGTCGTTGCAAAAACTTCTTTTTGTAAAATTAAACAATTAATAATTTCGAAAACAAAATGCATGTAAAAAGTATTAAAAAAACAAAAAGATTTGCCTAAAAATAGCTCCCCATGATATTTTCATTTTTTAACTTTGAGTTTTATATTTGAGCGAAAAAATAAAACTCAAAGTTTAATCATTTTTTTTGAGTTTTATTTTTTTGCTCAAACATAATTATTATGGATAAATATTAATAACAGTTAATGAAAATAATAATTAACCTAAAAACTGAAAATTTAAAAATTTTGGTGGATTTGCATAGTTTATCCTTAAAGCAGTCTATTGGTTTTTTTTAATAATTCTGTGCGGCTACTTTAAATAGATGATTTTTTCGATAAAAAATAAAAAAGAGTCATTATTTACGGTCCCTAAGCACAAGTCATTTGTTCTGCGGTACTTCAGCACATTTCCCACCGATATGTTAACAACTTTACCACTTTCCCTTTCCATATACAAGACCGCAGACTTGCAGGGCTAGGCCCGATATCTCCGCATATGAGATTAACTTGTTTGCAATAGATGCAGCCAAATCCTGGCAAATGCGAAATCAGAACAAAATCATCAGAAAACGATTTGCATGATTTTTGTCACTTAGAGTCACTTCAGTCTACACATCCCTGTGGCATTCCACCCTGTCCCACCTCCACGTCATCTCCCATTTTTAAGCACATTTTTAGCAAGTTTAAGTGGAAACAGTCTTACGCATTGTTCTAATCCACAGAGGCAAAAATCATTTATTTTATAAACATTATATAAATGCTATGATAGCAGAGCAGCGCATATGCAAAGAATAGTCAGGTTTGGCTGTGTGAATCTTTTGAGTTACTTCAGCGAAAGACTTCTATGCCGCTGTAAAATATTTCCCATAAGCAAACGGAAGACATGAGCAGAATCATTAGATATGTACATATGTATGTACGAGTATGCATTGTAAATATTCGAATATTATGGCACAAAAGAAGAACATCGTTTCAACTATGGTTTCCATACTGAGCAAGCCAGTACTTAATTATCCAGAAAAACATTCCCAATATCTTTGCCTTAAGGCTGCTTGTTGGAATCGGTGGATTCAGCAAACCTCTCGGGTAAAAGGGAGCCAATCATAACAAACGAAATTACAACGTAAATTACCTTACAGCATGAACATCAAAATATATGAGCAATATTCTGTACAGAAGTGTGTATTAATTCGCAAAATTAATGTCTAAACTGTGTTCATGTTTCTGATTTTGCTCATCTTGAAAGCTATTATCTTTCATCTTCCATTCGCCGATAACAAGCACTCAAAAACATATCGGTTACCCACCTACCGAGCAGCTTCCGCTTCCTGCGTACAAGTGCATGTGCCCAACCCCCCCAATACCCGCCTGCACTCTGTGCCAAGGAGCAAACAAAACATCCAGAGTCGATTTGGCTGTCTGAGGAACTCTTCTACAAAGTATCGATTACACACACCCACCCAACCACTCTCTGCCACTCTCTCTCTTTAGCTATATACGATACGTATGTGTCTATTAGTTGGTCCATTCACAAATTCTTCTACGAGTGAGCATAATATGGCTTAAATGATTACTTTTATTGTCGGTGTGAGTGTTGCCAGTCTACTTAGGGTTTCCATTTACACTCGGTGTTGCCATTGTACTTGTCAATTAAGTGTGCAGCAATTATTCTTTTATGGGAATTGACACGGAGCAGCAACGTATCGGACTACTTTAGTTCTGATGATTTCGTGTAACACTTTCTGTTCTGCATCGATCCTTTGACTCTGATCCATTATGTTTGCTGTTTCTTTTAATTAAATATTTTCCACGAATTTCATTTCATCTTCATCCTCATCGTCAGCTCCCAGAGATCAGAGATGTCAGCAGATTATGATGGCTGGCACCATGCGTGGCTGCTTAGCGAATGGCCGGAACAAAAGTTGTCACTTGGTTGTCAAATGGAGGAAAATAAATATACTTATGGTACTATATATATATAAGCTGTGAGGGGTGGTTGGGACGGTGGTGCGAGGTGGTGCGAGGTGGAAGGACTGGCGTTAAGCAACTTGTGTTGTTATCCTGACTGCTGCTGCTGCTGCTGCTCCTCCTCCTCCTCCTCCTTCTGTTATCCTTGTTGATGGTGTCACGCAAGACTGGGCGCGCATTTCCAATAATAATCTCTTGTCCGTAGCATAAATGTCGCATTAAAATGTCACGCACTTGTGGCTTAATCACGCAAAAGGATAACCGGCATGCTTCTGGCACAGGATGTGGCACTGGCTGGATGGACCTGACAACAGCACTTGAATAGTCATCTGCTCTCCTTTCTAGTTGTTATCTGCGACTTGGACCTCAGGAAAAGACTCCTTCTCCTCCACTTCTCCTTCTCCTACTGGCTAAGATGGAGACGGGTGACGGGAGACGAGAGACGGAAGACGTGAGACGTGAGACATAGGCATTACTTGTTTGCGGTTTTTATTATATCATGCTCATGTCAAATGGGCTCAGCATTGTCACATTCTTAGCCACTGCTGAAGCTCATGCTGCTGCTCCTCTTTTCAATCTCCATCTTCTCCATCTTCGGCCCTAGTCTTCGCTCTGGCTGTGGCCGTTGTCCTTCATCTCAAGCTGCCAGTTATTACACATTGCCAGCGTCTTAATGTCGGGGATTGTCTGACGAAGGCAAAGGGAGGCGTGAATGTGCCATGCGACGCAGCCAGCAGTTTCGAGTGTTTTGCCCCCAATTCACCAACAGGTGGCACAGGTCCCTCACTCAAGAGTTGCCTATGGGCGGTCCGAAAAAGGCCAACCAAACCAAACCAAACCAAACCAGCCGTTTTTCGGCCTAAGCGAAAGATGATTTGTCGTCGCTTTCTGCAGCAGGCATTCGTATACACTAACCGCAACAAGTCTTAGCACAAGGCCATCATAAAATACCAATAGAGAGAGAGAGTATATAACGTTGCAACTGTGAGAGCTTGTGCCATAAGAATTAACAGGAAATATCAATCATTCACTCAATGTATTTATTTTGCAATCTGCAAAACCCACCAAACGAAATTGTTCAGTTCTTTGTAATGAGAGAGAGAGAGAGATGGAGAGAGCATTGCAGCTTCGTTTTGGCCATGAATTATTCGCTTAGACGTCCCTTGCAACATTTTATAAGTTAAGGCACGTTCCAGTGGTTAGCTACACTAGAGGCAGCTCTTCCAAAATTCCACTCTCTTTGTGTGTGTGCGTGTGTGTGTGGTCAAGCCGACTGCAGTCAACTGCCGCAATGAAAACGCAAAGTTTATTTGCTTTCACAAATAAAAAGTAAGCAGAGCCAAAAGGAGCTGACTTCCTGCTGCAAATGAAGCCAAAACCTCAAAACGCAATCCCAGAAACTGCCACTCAACTCAACTCTTCTGGTGGACGGTGCTGGTACCGAGTCATTGGTAAATCACAAATTGAATTATGACTAAAGAGCTTCTGTTTTTCGGTGTAGTGGAAGAGCCGAACAGAACCGAGAGAGCCAGAGCCAGAGCCAGAGCCAGAGCCAAGCCATTTTGTCGGCTAATTCGATTAGAAAGTTACAAATGTTGATTCAATTTGTATTGTCAATTAAATTGCTCCCCTCATCACAGCCCCCAACCCACCCCATCCCGCATCAGCTCAGGCCAGCAGCCCATTACAGGAACCCAACAGATACTCGCACCATAATTGCATTAGTAGCCATATTTGGTTGTCATCAACATTTTTGGCCCCAGAACCCAAAAGATTTTCCCAACTGACGTCGGCACTTTTGCGCAACGCCCACATTGCCGGGGCAGCACTTTTCCCAGCATTTGTGGTCAAAATAATTTTGTAATTTCGCCTTTTATTTATTTACAAGTAACGACTTTGAACCACTCCTCCACCCCTGTCGGAGCGGGTAACGATTCTTGATGATTGGCCGGCCAAAAAGTTCTTCTGCGGCAGTCACAGGGTCGCCAAGGAGTTTCATGTCCGACCCGAATGGGTCCGGTATGGGGAGCCTTGATGAAAGGCCAAGTCAAATGCTTCACTGATTACAAGGGACACATCCTTCGGAAAAGTTTACGTATGATTTGCTCAGAAAATTCCAAATTTGCGGTGGAAGCAACTAACTGTTAGCCTGGCAGACTGCCTGGAAATCATTATTACAACCACTACCACACACCACATCCGCATTGCCTTATTGCCTCATCCGAGATGCTCGTACCATTTGCATTTCAATTATGTTCAAATTGTATCTTCAATATCTGCCATGTCACATATGTACATATGCACATATTTAGTATTATTCAAATGAGTTTCAGTACACCCAGCCCAACCCAGTCGTCACCCTGAGTTAGCCATTTCTAGACATTTGTTTAAGTATTTATTCTTTGGGCCTTTTTGGCCCATTTCTATTTTAGCATTTATTTTGCATCATTTAATTGCAACCACAGCTTATATAAACTGCGTTCGGATCTGCACTCACCTAATCACCTAATAATCAACAATTTTCGGTAATTGAAAACCAATTGGAAACATTTTTAATTTTGCGCCCAAATCAGCTGTTCTTGGCGATGGGACGAACGCAATATATCGATGACAAATTTTAACATCGCAATGCCTCTATTGCGATATAGTGTAGTTATTAATAATTGCCACAAAAACCAAAGACAAAGACATATCTCGCTTTTCCTTGCATATTCTCTTCAACTACTCTGCAATAAGCGCAGATATTATCTGCACAATGAGCTTTAACAGTAGCCCACAACAGTATTTCGATATATATTGTCCCATTACATTATTACATGCTCACAATGCGTTCCAGAGAATAAAAAAAAAAAATTTGGATAAATATTATGGGGCTAATGCTTCTTCAGATTACCCCGGAAAATATTGCTTTCAAAAATTTAATGGTCGCCGAAACTCCACTGCCGATGAAGTCCTAAATGGCACGCCCTCCGATAAGGTTACACAAGAAAATGTCAAAAAAAAAAAAGATGAAATGGTGTTGGCTGACCGGAAAATTAAGGTGTACGAGCTAGCAGATGCCACAAGGGTTAGTACTGAGCGCACACGCCAAGTTTTGAGCGAGATTCTGCATATGAAAAGGCTATTCTGCCGCTGGGTGCCACGTTTGCAGACTCCAGACAAAACCAGGAACAGTGTTTGGCCACCCCTTTTGCCTGATTTTGCTCCATCGGATTACGATCTCTTCCCAAACATCAAAAGATGGCTCAATTATCAAAAATTTAGCTCACACGAGGTGGTCATCGACGCCGAGGAGGAGTATTTTGAAGACCTTTCGGAAAATTATTTTTCGGACGGGATACAAAATTGGGAAATCTCTAGAAAAAGTGTATTGTCCTGAAAGGGGACTACATTGAATAAAATACAAAAAATTAGAAAAGAAAATGTTTTTCCTTGCCAAGGAGGTTACTTTTTACAAAAGCTAGTATTTATTATTTTACATATCGTTCGTGACAATGGAATATCGCATTTGAAATATCGATAGAAGCTGTCGATACTCGTTCTTTTCCCCATCGCTAAGCAAAATTGTACTGACTTCCCTTCACTAAGAACAGAAGTCTTTCTGCAAAAAAAGGAGCAATTTTGCCAATCTCATCTATTAAATTCGCATTTAAGGCCTTTCTTTGCAAGCGCAGGTGAGTTTAAGTTGCTTCATTTAACCTTTAATGACTCTCCCAATTATTCTGCAGCTTATAATCTTGAACGCCGAGGACAGACAGAGCGATATTAGTCTCCTCCCGTACAAAAGTGGTTGCGCTCCCTAGAAAGTTAAAAAAGTATGTTTTCGCAAAGAAAAATGGCAAAGTATGAATTGAATGATGGGCAGGGCGTAAAGCCACCTCGCAACGAGAAGCCAAATGATGCAGTGAAGAATTCACCGGAAACGAACACCCAAGGCAAAGAGAACGATGTTCAGATTGCAGAGAGCACGAAGTACAAATTACGCAAATTCACATTCGAGCTACGCAAGCTGAAGAAGAAAGTCATCTCGCATCTGATTAAATCCCGTGAAGCTCCCAAGCTTGATCTAGCCAACGTTAGGATGTTGGTAAAGGGATCTAATGTGATAAAGGGATATAATGGGATAATTTAAGAAATTATCTCTGAATAATCCAAGAATTAAAAAAAAACTGCTTTGAAGTACGACCTAAAGCTAATAAATGTTGATTCAATAAGACCTTCAGTGTCTTCGATGGCAGCTTTGTGTGTTTAATATGGTTAGATCTGACTCTAGACTCTTACGTATGATTTTCTCAGAAAATGTAAAATTTGCGGTGGAAGCAACTAACAGGCCTGCCTGGCAGCCCACTACCACACACCACATCCGCATTGCCTTATCCGAGATGGTCGTACCATTTGCATTTCAATTATGTTCAAATTGTATCTTCAATATCTGCCATGTCACATATGTACATATTTATTATTATTCAAATGAGTTTCAGTACACCCAGCCCAACCCAGTAGAGTTGGGTAAAGAGTGTTCACTTTACTGAACAAGTTCAGTTGCTCACTTTTAAGTGAGTGAACAACTCGCTCACTTTGCTCAGTTGCTCATTTGTTCACTCAGTTGTTCACTTGCTCACTCAGTTGTTCACTTGTTCAGTTGTTCACTCAGTTGTTCACTTGTTCAGTTGTTCACTCAGTTGTTCACTTGTTCAGTTGTTCAGTTGTTCCCTGTTCAGTGGTACACTCAGTTCAATGCTTTGTTTTTCAAACATTTGTTAATTTTCCCCAGTTTATTTTTGTGGTTCATTCGAAATACATACAAATAGATGTACATATGTATGAATAAGTATGTTTAGCAAAACCCCCCACCCAAATATTAAAGAATATCGAATAACAATACATAAAAGTAAGAATCCCTCTCTACGCAGCAAAATTGTCTAAGTCTAATGTCATATGGCTAAAAGTAATTTTGTCTTGTGTATCGCAGAGTAATCTTGAACAGGGAACAACTGAACAAGTGAGTCAACAGGGAACAACTGAACAAGTGAGTGAACAACTGAACAAGTGAACAACTGAGTGAGCAACTGAACAAGTGAACAACTGAGTGAACAACTGAACAAGTGAACAACTGAGTGAGCAACTGAACAAGTGAACAACTGAACAAGTGAACAACTGAACAAAAATTGAGTGAGCATGTTCAGTTCACTCAGTGAAGTGAACAGCTCATTTTTGTTCACTCACTCATGAGCAACCCAACTCTACAACCCAGTCGTCACCCTGAGTTACCCATTTTTAGACATTTGTTTAAGTATTTATTCTTTGGGCCTTTTTTGCCCATTTGTATTTAAGCATTTATTTTGCATCATTTAATTGCAACCACAGCTTATATAAACTGCGTTCGGATCTGCACTCACCTAATCACCTAATAATCAACAATTTTCGGTAATTGAAAACCAATTGGAAACATTTTTTATTTTGCGCCCAAATCAGCTGTTCTTGGCGATGGGACGAACGCAATATATCGATGACAAATTTTAACATCGCAATGCCTCTATTGCCATATAGGGTAGTTATTAATAATTGCGACAAAAACCAAAGACAAAGACATATCTCGCTTTTCCTTTCATATTCTCTTCAACTACTCTGGAATAAGCGCAGACATTATCTGCACAATGAGCTTTAACAGTAGCCCACAACAGTATTTCGATATATATTGTCCCATTACATTATTACATGCTCACAATGCGTTCCAGAGAATAAAAAAAAAAAATTTGGATAAATATTATGGGGCTAATGCTTCTTCAGATTACCCCGGAAAATATTTCTTTCAAAAATTTAATGGTCGCCGAAACTCCACTGCCGATGAAGTCCTAAATGGCACGCCCTCCGATAAGGTTACACAAGAAAATGTCAAAAAAAAAAAGATGAAATGGTGTTGGCTGACCGGAAAATGAAGGTGTACGAGCTAGCAGATGCCACAAGGGTTAGTACTGAGCGCACACGCCAAGTTTTGAGCGAGATTCTGCATATGAAAAGGCTATTCTGCCGCTGGGTGCCACGTTTGCAGACTCCAGACCAAAACCAGGAACAGTGTTTGGCCAGGGTCCAAGTGCTTCCCATGCACTCTTTTTGCCTGATTTTGCTCCATCGGATTACGATCTCTTCCCAAACATCAAAAGATGGCTCATTAATCAAAAATTTAGCTCACACGGAAGATCATCGACGCCGAGGAGGAGTATTTTGAAGACCTTTCGGAAAATTATTTTTCGGACGGGATACAAAATTGGAAATTCTTTGGAATAAGTGTATTGTCCTGAAAGGGGACTACATTGAATATAATACACAAAATTAGAAAAAAAAGGTTTTTCCTTGCCAAGGAGGTTACTTTTTACCAAACCTAGTATTTATTATTTTCAGAGAACATGAAAACCGTCGACATATCCAGCAGTGCATTTATTGCCTCGGGGGCTCACATAACTGTCTTTTGATAGTGATACAATTGACCAAGAGAATTTGTTTTAATGATTTCAGTTCAAATAGCTTATGTACAAAAAAGAAAAGTGCAAACCTATGTAAAAAAAAAAGCTGCGTCTCTAGCAACGTCCCTGACGCAGCACTATTGTAAACAGCCATGAGGCCATTTTACATATCATTCGTGACAGTGGAATATCGCATTTGAAATATCGATAGATGCTGTCGATACTCGTTCTTTTCACCATCGCTAAGCAAAATTGTACTGACTTCCCTTCACTAAGAACAGAAGTCTTTCTGCAAAAAAAGGAGCAATTTTGCCAATCTCATCTATTAAATTTGCATTTAAAGCCTTTGTTTGCAAGCGCAGGTGAGTTTAAGTTGCTTCATTTAACGTTCAATGACTCTCCCAATTATTCTGCAGCTTATAATCTTGAACGCCGAGGACAGACAGAGCGATATTAGTCTCCTCCCGTACAAAATTGGTTGCGCTCCCTAGAAAGTTAAAAAAGTATGTTTTCGCAAAGAAAAATGGCAAAGTATGAATTGAATGATGGGCAGGGCGTAAAGCCACCTCGCAACGAGAAGCCAAATGATACAGTGAAGAATTCACCGGAAACGAACGCCCAAGGCAAAGACAACGAGGATGTTCAGATTGCAGAGGACACGCGTGCAGCCTTCAAGGGGGCTAGAGAACTGGCCAGCATTATCAAGGATGTAGTAGAGCTGCTCGGCAAACCGAAGTACAAATTACGCAAATTCACATTCGAGCTACGCAAGCCGAAGAAGAAAGTCATCTCGCATCTGATTAAATCCCGTGAAGCTCCCAAGCTTGACCTATCCAACGTTAGGATGTTGATAAAGGGATCTAACTGGATAATTTTAGAAATGATCTCTGAATAATCCAAGAATTAAACAAAAACTGCTTTGAAGTTCGACCTAAAGCTAATAAATTTTGATTCAATAAGACCTTCAGTATCTTCGATGGCAGCTTTGTGTGTTTAATATGGCTAGATCTGACTCCTTTCTGTTACAGCTCTTTCGTCTGCATGGTTGTATATAGTAAATGTAGCTATTAATAATCATCACCACAGCTCAGTGATTGCAGAGACGAATGCATCCGTTGCATATACATTTTTGACACCGGCTTGGATCAAACGGTTACCCCTCCCATATTTAAAATACTCTGGGATGAGTTAAGAATCTTCTCTGCAATTCCATCTGAATGGTGGGATTCTTATTAGTTTTTGATTGCCATGACTAACATCAGCCGCGAGCTAAGTCCAAACAGCGACAGCACTGATCTCACCTCAAATTCGAATAAATTGTTTCGCTTTATATAGATTATAGCATTACATTGTGGAATCAAAGATCCTTTCAAAAGCATGAACAGTTACCAGTTATTTGGGAATTATCTGCTTTAAATGGAAGTCCAACTCTTGTGGAATCCCTTTAAATTTTATTTTATTAAGAGTATTTCGATTGAAAGAAAGCTTCTCTCATGGGTTTATATGTACTATATATAAATATCTGTAATAGAAGAGTGCAATCCCTTTGGGCGAATAAGACAGCATAAGTATGCACACACATGGTATATCTTCTGCGGGCATCTCTTAAATCCCAAATCTCTTTAAGGATCAGAATCAGCAGAAGGAATCATTCTTCCTGCACACATACCGAATAACAATTTTTCTTGTTTCATTTAATTTTATATTATTTCCATAATTTTATTGAGATAGCAAAACATACAAATTTTTTGGCTTTCATTCACTGCGCTACTCGAAACATAAAAAAAAATATATATATATATAGAGAGAGTCATAGATTTACTATCTACAATATGCAGTTGTCGTATCTGTATCTGTGTATGGTATATCATATAAGTATATCATACATACATATATCTGAATGGGGGCTCCCGAATATCAACTCCTTCATGATATTGTCAACAAAAAAAAGAACGAGTGGATTTTTATTTTTTTTGTATTTTGGGATTGGCCATAGCCAGGGGCAGAGCATCGCGTCATTAATATATGGATTTAATATTTATTAATAATGGTTTAGCTGTAACTTATTCTACTGTCTTTTTGGTAAGTATTTTCTTGATGGGTTTCTGCTCGTTTTTGTTGCTGCTCGAATTTCCAAAGAATCAAATAAATAACATATTAAAAAAAATATTAAAATTAGCAAAAAAAAAATAGATATTAAAGCTGGAAACAAAATCTTAGACAAACACATAAAAAAGGGTTTTAAATTAACAAAAATATATGCGATAATCTGGGCAAAAATGTAGAGAAAATCTCAAAGACTCTCTGCCAATAAATGTGAGGGTATGTGTGTGTGTGTATGTGATGATTGTCTGTATGGTTGGGTGTGATGCTTGAGGCACTTAAAAATGTTGTGTTTGGGCGGGGGATCCTAGCAGACGAGACGCTCGTTGTCCGGCTGAAAGATCCGGTCATAGTTCTCGATCAGCACCTTGGCCAACATGTTCATGCGCCCAATATCCAGCTGAATCTGATTGGCACTGAGCAGGCAGGGGCCCCAAACGATGGCCAAATTGGTGGAGGGCATGCGATTCGAAGCGCTGGCAGCAGCAACTCTGAAAAAAAAGCAAAACAGATCAATAAGTTAGTATGGGTATCGGAATAGGTCAATAGGTATCAGAGCGAACCTGGTCAAATGCTTGATGAGGAATCTGAGTGTGGATCGATTCGGTTCGGGCATCTCATCGAATGCAAAACGCATCCGTTCGATGGCCGCCTCATCGCTCAGACTGCGCCCCAGACGCTCGTAAGCCTCCTGGGTGATGAGCGGAGCCGAAAGCTCGCGAAAGAACTGCTTATGCAGGCTGGTCAGCGTATGGATGTCGTCGGTGTGCAGGAAGCGTGGATCGTACAGATGCGTTAGCTTTTTCTTAAGCTCATCGACCAGCACCTTGTTGCCGGAGGCCCGATACAGGCCATCCTGTTCGACACAATCCGGACGCTCAATATAGGCACACACATCGACGACAAAACGCGGCACATTCGGATGATCGGTCATGTTCAGCTCCAGGGCGTTGAGAGGTGCCCCAAAGATCGGATATTTGGACTGCTCGTCCAGATACAGGCTATTCACCTGGCCGCGTCGTGTGCGCGATTTCTTTTCGCTCTTTGGCGAGCGATTGCTGCAAGGGAAATCAAAAGATATAAGAAATATATTTAAAGAGAATTTGGATATTCAAAAAGTCATACTTACATTCGAAACACATCCCTATTGACAGCAACTGCAGATCCACATCCACCCACATGAAAAGAGAATAATTTGTTACTACAGTTTCGGCTTAAATATTGTTTGCTGGGAATACATATATACATTCCGACATGCAAATAGTGAAATGCTCCGATGACATTCTCTCTGCATGATACCTGGAACCTCACTGGCAGCCACTTCTTAATGCATACAAATATTTATCACCTACGCCCTCACAATTCTTTCCAGACATCCATTCTTTCCAATATGCTAGTGCTTGAAAGAGTGCTCAAAAGTATACCAGAATATAATAGCCAACACTTAATAGGGACTTATCTATACAAAAATCACACAAGAAGATAATAGAAACGAGTTCTCATCAATGTCAAGGCTTCTAAAGATCTCTTTTAACTGTTTATAAGAAAATAATTCACTAAAATGACTCAACTGATTTGTTCTTAATTTTTACGAAAAATATAGTTACAACCGATTCATGGACTATTAACAGATGCTAAATCGTTTTACCACCATTTTCTAGGAGGATTTTTTCCCAGCGTTTTTCTAACTATTTTATAAACATTTAAAGCCCCTAATAATATACATTCTGTAAGCAGTGCTGTGTTCTCTACAGGATATTCTTTTAGAAACTACGTTCCCAGCTGCTCTATCGGTGCTCAGACTCGAGACGCACAAGCGAATGCTGCAACAAGTAAGTAAAAAATAACTAATTTCGCTGCTATTTTGTTGTTGTTGTTGTTGGCCTTTAAACATCTGCATTTCCCCACTTTTAATCATTAAAACCGTTTCGAAACGGGTTGCATCTCTAGATTACAATTTCCCATTTTTTGTACAGTTTTCATGACACGTTTCGTTGCCGCTTGTACGTACATTTCATGCGCATGCGATTCTTGATGGACTTCTTGTCATCCTCGCCGGGCAGATCCACCAGATCCCCAATGGAGGCGCTCTTGTAGCGCTGCAATATCACCGTCTGCTGTGTCTGCTGCACCTCGCTGTCCTCCTGGATCTGCTGTGCCCGCAATATATCAGTCACTGGCACAATCTGAAATGATAGAGGCAAAACACGCAATGCATTAATATCTCAAGTTCAACTCCGTTGACTGTGTGTTGGGGGTTGGGGTATGGTAAGAGGAGGAAGTGGGTTAAGATTGTGGGTCGGATGCACACGATTCGAGGTAACGTCTGCCCAATTAATTGCAAATTTCGTGCCGATGTCAATTGTCGTTGTCGACTGTTGTAAAGTTGTTGTATTTTTGTCTTTTCTTTATTTTTGCACTCTGCTGTTTCATACCCTCTAAAAGTAGAGAGCAATCGATTGCTTTCGAGCCCATTAGATATGGTCTTGGGTCGTGAAAAGATTTTAAAAGTTAAGTGGATTATTCTCTCACTTAATGTAGGGTATCGCCCACAGCGGGAGTCCCATTTTTATTTGCACTCTTTCGAAACTTTCTGTTGAAGGTGGTTTTTGTTTTTCCACTCCATCGCTCACCGTAGTTTGCCTTCTCTTCGATCTGCCTTTGCCTTTGCCCGTCATTTCTTATCGCTGATAGGCTCGCAGTTCTCGTTCTCCTTTTTTTTTTTTGTCTAGGCCACAACGCTATCTCTTATTTCCCGAACAGTGATATTGATAAGAAAATTCGAATTCGATTTGTAAGAAAAACGACAGAGCGCGTAGGCGTATGCGTATGCGCAACAGCAGCGTGCAACGTGCAACGGTTTCAAATGCAACGACTATAATGGAGTTGCTGCATTAAAGCCACACAATTCTCCAGACTGTACATACATACATATGTACAAATATACATACATATATCGCTCGCTGACACATCCATAAATGTGTGGCACGGCACCAACTGGCGCCCCCCTCCCCAGGAATACAGTTATTCTATATGCCACAGAGCGATAAGTTGCACCTGGACTTCCCCTGAATTCTGCCAGCCATAAATTCAATAAATTGTTCTCCTAAGAGATTAGCCTTTCGTTGGAATTGTAAAGCATGCTGTGCACATTCGAAGCGATTCGATTCATTTAAAAATATCTGTTTAGAAAATATAATTACACAGAAAGCCAAAGCCAAACGTCTCCCAGCGTAAACAGTTGGCTAGCTATCAATTATTATCGATGAAATATGGCCTCTTGGATTTATAGAACTATGATACAAGATAATACAGACATGTATAGAATTTATACACTTTCTGGGCCAAGAACACGACTAGAAAGAGTCTAGAGGTAAAGAATAAACCTAGCACATATCCAAAATCTTGTACAAATAATACCAAACAATATTTCTATTAACGGATGTACTTACATACAATAACTACAATTGTAGATATCATATCTTTGATTCGTTTAGGGCAGGAATTCCTCTTTTTAGCGATAAGTAATGATAGTAAATCATCAACGTACTTGTTAAAAAAAAAATCACCAATAAGTAAAGTACAGACTATGAAGCCAAGTAATGTTTATCGATAAAGAGAAACAATTCGATTGGTACAGCTGTAATATCCAATACCCAACTTACTGTACAGTCGTACACCATTTGCTGTTCATATATGTAGATCCCCCGTCTACCTTGGGGCTCCCCTCTAATTATCGCTTGATAATTTCAACAAATTAGAGCAGAGGCACGACATTTTCAAAGATTAGACTCAATTTGTTTTGGCTAATTTGTTTTTTGTTTTGTTTTGTTTTCACCCTCTCTATTTTTTCTCGCTTTTATTCATTTTTCGTATATGTTTTTCTTAGTTTTATAATTTTTGCTAACATAAACAAAACAAAATCTAAAAAAAATAACAAAATAATACGTTGTAGTAGTTTTTAGGCGGAGGAGGAGAAGAAGCCTCTTAGGGGCTGACAAAACTTTAAAATTGAAATTTAGCTGTCGAAATGAATATACATACTACAATGATAAAAGGCTAATGATAATCTTTTGATCGAGGCATTATATATCGTTTTTTTAAACCGAACCAGCCTCCGTCCCAATGTACACAAGATGTGTTTTTGCACCTTCGCATGTGCCGCTCTCTGGCGTTAGCGGTCCAAATATAAATCTCGGTGCAATGGTAGCTATGTATGATATTCGTGGGGAGAGGGTACTGCCAGTGTATAAACAATAATATCGAGCAGAAAAAAGAAGGCGAACAAAAAATACTTAATTGATGCGACCTCGAAGTGCGGTGCGGCCATACATTCAGACACATGTTTGCATTGCTTTACGGCACGAGGTGCCCCACAATTTGCACGAGTTGTGCTCCTCGCCCCTCGCCCGCAGATACCAGGCAGGAAATGTATCTGTATCTGTGTCTATGTATCGCCATTCGTCCGACATGCGTATGATTCACTGAGCAAAACCCAGAGCGGAACCGAAGCGAACCGAAACAACAAAAATAAACAAATGAAAAAACCAAAAACCAAACAAAGGCGCAGTTGACCTTTACAGTTTTTTGTTTTCTTTCTTTCCTTTAAATATTTTTTTCTTTTTTGTGTTTTAGTAGATGCTCCTCTCATCATCGCTGCCTTGAGCTTCCCCCAAAAAAAACTGGCACCGGATCTTGACTCCGACTCCGACGTAATGCTCCATTTGAGAGGAGAAGCTTCTCCGGTGTGTGTGTGTGGGCGGAACAGCCATGAGCCATGTGCCATGTGCCATGAAAATCATCGTCAAGAGCCTCCATCCGACACTGATTTGTTTGGGATTGATTGGAAGGCCCAGTGAGTGGCTTACACAAATAATAATGTCACGTTTTTTTGTAAATATGTTGTGATTTGTAGCCATAATCGGCTTACAACCGTCTCATAAATCGCTGAAAAGCAATTCAACAAAGACCCAAAGCCGTTTCAAAAATTATTTTAGACTATAATTAATATATTTAGCTTCTATACGTAACACTATTCATAATTCATTGAGCATTTACGTGTATTACAGATGTGAAACCGATTCTAGCCCAATGTATAATCTTGTATCAATCAGCTGGCTCATAACCGATTCAAAGCACTTTTACCGGTTAGCAAGATATTCATAATCAATACAATAACCGATTCTTAACTATCGTTTAACCGATTCCATTTCTCTTTAGCTGAAATCAAAATAAATTCGTTTAATTTCATGTAATAAACGATTCAAACAAATACACAACACATTTTCACCGTTTAGTAACCATTTGTCATTCAATCTTTCATAAATTTCATAAATACTTTAAGGAGATTCGAACCAATTTAATATTTCGATCATTTTAGTTCCATTACCGATTTACATACAAAATTTGACCGATTCATAATCTATTTATAGCCGGAGGTAGGGCTCACAGTACCCAATTATAACCGATTTATATTTAATTTTTGTTTGATTTAAGCATTAAGCATTCCACAAAGTTCAAGAGGGTTCAAGTCCAATCGTATCCCCGAACCCTCAAAAAAGTCAATTTATAACCAAAAGATAAAAAGATAAATGATCCAATGATTTGATGATATAAAATAAAAAAAAAAAAAGAAAAATCTCTTTTGGGAGGAAATACATACATATGTTATGTATATAAAAACCATTCGTCATATACTCGTATCTGTATCCGAATATAATCTGCATTTCTGCATAAAATCCAATAAAAAAAAACTTATTTATGGAACACTCAAGCTCCGTTAAGCATTTTTACAATCCAAGCGATAAAAGGTTCGTCGTTTTGGGTTCGTTGTGGAGAAGAAACTCAAAACCAACAATCGATGAGGGGCCCAAAGTTACAGCAAATTATTTGACTAATGATTAACCCAACCAATTAAATGCTGATAAAAGCGACGAACGGAGGAGCTTGAGCTCTAAGGCTGGAAATGAAATTATCGGCAAGAAAAAACACCAAAACCAAATATAAATCAGCAACAAAAGTCCCCGAAGCTTAACATACCCTTAAAGTATGATATTTCCTTCGGCCCGAATCGCTCATGGCGAATGGACCACGAGTTATTCAAATCAAATGTGTCCTTTTGTTGGGAGGAATTTTTTACTGTGAATCAACGTATTCCCGCGAATGTCTCCTAGTGGTATAGCGGTTCTGAACTGCTCTCCAAATATTCTGATTGTGGATTCCAAGCAAAACAAAATACTTAAAACAAAAGAAAAAATATCCCCCACAAATCACGTATAGAAAGAGTATTTAAACACAACAGCAAATTGCTCAGAAGCCTAGAACCGGTTCTGTCAAATGTTTATAACAAAAATCACAAGTTTTAACTATATAGACATACATAGATACACACGCGCGACACTCACACATATACTTAAATATGTCAGAATATATGTACGCCAAAACAAAAAACAAGATAAATAAAACCAAATAAATAAATAATTGTCGTTCGGGCAGGGGGCAGGGCAGACAACACAAAATGCGAAATGTGAATCAACCTTTTTTTGGGGTCCCGCCTGGGAAGAGCCCCCACAGATCTGGGGGGAACCGACGACTCGAACGACTCTTCCCCTCAATGAATTTCCATGGAAATCGCATGCAACGGCGACGCGACTGCAAATGCAGCAAACGGCCAAATGAAAACAACAAACGTGAGAGGCAAATAAATAAAATTATATTATGCAGAAAGCGGCAACAACAAATGTGTACACACACACACAAACACACACATTCATACCCCAACTCATACTCATGCGATACGCGTCGTTATAAACAAAGTGCAATCAAAAGCCGAATGGAAAGGGTATGACACGAACAAAATAAATGGGGTGGGGGTGGGGGAGGAGGCGACTACAGAATGCTCTTACACGTCCGTCGGAATAATATTTCTTTGACTGTGCAAATTTCCCACAAGCGAAATGGCTCTTTGATCCAAAGATTGAATGGAGATCAAGTAGAAATATTCAAATTTGCATTACATCGACATGGAATTCTTGCATGTTAATGGGCTTAAACATTAGATTGAATAAGTACCATAAAATAAAATTCCATAAACAGAAGACAAATTTCAAAACTTCAACGACTAAAATAACTAAAATAATAAAAATGTTATATCTTTGAGTTCTGTGTATACACAACTATAGTCTCTAGTCTCTAGTACCTAGTAACATAGTATACCTTTCCACTTTAAAAAAGTCTGTCATTTAACACTTTTTGATAATTCGCAAATTAAAAATATCCCAAAAGATTCGCATTAAATACAATTCTAAGCTATATACTATAATTAATTCAATTTATTCGAATCTGTAGAGATATTTTTTTTTTTTTGAATCTTCTTGATTCTTGGGTTTCAATTGTAAAAGGTGAAGATTTATATGACTAAAGTGGTTTCCATTGTTAGTTTACTCTGATATATGAAAAAGTACAGTTTCTTATCCAGCGCTGTTCATTTATATAAATTCATTTAATTAAGTTATAGAGTTGCTTCGATAACTCCTAACACTTTTGCATCAAGCATTAAACTTACATCAAAAGAAGACAAATTTTCGTTGCATTTCTTTGTACTTATTTTCGGACACCGCACCCCACAGACCAAGAGACCCACAGGCCGGAGTAAGGGTATACCTGAGAGCTTATTCCCCTCCCAACGGCAACATCGTTCAAGGGGCCTTGCCTCCCATAGATCTGTAGGCAAAACAATCGAAATGCACCGTTGCACACACTCACACACACACACACCCCTCCCTCTACCATCTAGTATTTGTGCTCCACAGACATACAGATATACAGATACAGGCACAGAGATACATTTGCCCCACGTTTAATTGATGTGACAAGTGACAAGTGTGGAAACAATGGGAAACCCCCCGCCACAATACACAAAGAAGTACAACGAATTTCCGTAGTAAATTCAGAAAGTGGTTCCCATGGACATGACATGGACCGTTCCCGTTGCCGTTCGAGTACGAATTCCCTTTCCCCTACTCCATATACTCACCATATCTTCCTCGTCCTCGCAACAGTTGACTTCTTGAAGGTTCGCCCGCCAGGCCAGCACCGAATCTGTAAGCAGAAGCCGGGCATTGGAACGTACCCTTAGCTTGCGAGCGGAACGGGGTCCAACGCCTCGCTTGGTGACCGCCGCTGCGGCCAGGCAGGCCAGGGCCCAGTCCTCTTTGAGGGGTGTCGGAATGGCAACGAATTTCGATTGAGAATGCACCACCTCACTGTCCTCTGCCGCATCACAGCTGCAGCCGCTGTCATCATTGATGGTTGGCAGTGGCAAAGGTGGGAGTGCAGCAATAGAAGGCGGCAGTGGCATCATCTGTGGTGGCTGCTGCTGCTGCTGCATCTTTGGTGCTTTTGGCGCTGACAGAGGCTGTGTCGGTGGCGGTGGCGCTGGACGTCGGATGCGTGTCATGAATCGCTGATGGACTTGGGAGCGCTGGTAGTCATAGAAGATGGCGCTATATTTCTTTGGTTCCCGTATGCTATAGAATATGCAAATGTTGCGCAGCAGTGGATGCACCAGTGGAACCTTTTGTTGTGATGATGACGGTCGCATGCGGGAGGCGCTGCCCGTACTGCTTATGGACCCCATGGTGGCTGTGCTATTCGTGACTGTACTCCCGAGACTCAGCGTCTCCAGGGTATCCTCCATTTCCAGCTGGTATTCGAGGTCCTCCTCCTGCTCCTGCTCCTTCTCTTGGGGGCTCTCCTCGGGGGCCACAACCTCTTTGCTGTCCCGCGAGAACATAAACTCCACATCCGTCTCCCAGGCGCCCTGGTCCATCGATGCTGTGGGCGATGGCAGTGGCGTTGGCAGCATCATTTTCGAGCGCTTAGTCAGCGTCGATGTTGAGAGCTTGTATCGGACTCCGGCTGCAAAGACCGCAGCTGCCTGAATGGCCATAACATCGGCGTCAGCATCAGCGTCTGCGTCATCATCAAAGTCATCTTCTACCTCCAGCTCCTCCTCCTCCTCCATTTCACCATTTTCATCATCATCGTCGTCGTCGTCGTCGTCGTCGTCATCATCATCATCATCCTCTTCTTCGTTGTCATTTTCGTTGTCGCCAAGTTCTGGTGCCGCCGCCGCCGCCTCGACAGCAATCTCTTCTTCATGTTCAAGATCTTCAACGGGAGGCTCGAGGGTCTTGAACTGCCAAATGGGTTGATAAATGGACTCCTCTTCCCCGTAACTGCCATCGGAGAGTCGTCTACCCGCTTCGTCCACCTGATTGTTGTTGTTGTTGCTCTCCTTTTGAGGATTACTCAGAGCGGTATTCGGATTCCGTACGGGTACTTTCGGGGCCGGGCGACGCACCTTAATTACACAATTCTACAAGTAAACAAATATTCGTTGATTCGCAAAGCAAACAAATCTCACACGGGGGGGCCTTATCGTGGGAGCATTTGAAATTGACTCGAGAAACGACCGATAAAGAACATTTATATGCTGTTTTTCTATGTTATTTCAAAGAAATAATAAGAATAGTTGCATAAAAAATGTTTAAATAACATTTGATGTCAATGATTCTTGAATTAATCAATTATAAATACCGATATGCTGTGATTAACATTTAAATTTGCCATAGAAATGTTCTCCATCCCATTGAAATCGTGATTGTGTTTTGTTTTTTGCATTCGTAAATTGTTTTTGTTATTTCTGTTTCTCTATCGCGATTATGGCAGCACTCTCATTCTTCACTTCTCTTCCCTTTCTTTATTTTGTTTGTTTATTTTTTGTCATCTGGCAACACTCTTCCACAATCACCGAAAAAAAAATATACATGCATAAATGTATAAAGTTTTAATTAACTAATTAATTCTTTTATGGTTATCTCATTATTGCAAATTGTTTATATTACAAATTTGTTTGCTTTTCAAACACATTTTTTTCTCTCATTTGTTTTTATTTTAATTTTCCAATTGGAAAAACGAGAGCATTGCCGTCTCCCCACCGTTGGGCCTTTCCGAGTCAATTTCGAACTACAGTGAACCGCAACAGCGTAAATAGAAGGGGGGGTGTGTGGGGTAGGGTAGGATTGGATGGAAAAAAGAAACAATTTCGTTTTATTGTTGCTTTAATGAGTGTTGACCTGAGTAATTTGTTGCTGCTGCTGCTGCTGCTTGCTGGCAATGCCATGCTCTTTGCTGCCGCTGCTCCCACTGCTGCTCTCATTGTCGCTGCTGCTACTGTTGTTGCTATTGAGCCGCTGCTCAGCGTCACCGCATGGTTTGGGCGCTGCCATCACAGTGCTGTCGCCGTTACCGTCGCAGTCGCTGTCAACGTCGCCGTCGCCGTCAACGACCGCCGCGTTTGTGCTATTGTTTTTGTTATCACGAACGCTTTCCGATCGCTGCACGCTTACGCTCTCCCTCACACTCGCACTCGCTTCACTCTCTTGTGGATCACTGGGTCTGTTTCTGTTGTCGGTCGCAAGGGTAGGAGGAGGCCTAGCGACCATCGCAGCACTAACGTCGTCACTCGCCGGCGTCGCGGGAAGAAATGAAAGCGTTCGCCTTGGAGCCGGTGGAGCCGCCAACGCCGGCGCAACTGACTCACAACGCCGCCGCTGCGCTCTCAGCCAGCGCTCAATTTTAACGATCTGGCTCTCTTGCTGCTGCTCTCTGAGCATGCGGCTCAATGATTTGTCATAGAAGCACATGAAGTCACGCACACATGCATGCAGGCTGGCAGCCAAAGCTGCGCTTTGCATCAGCTGCCAGAGCGAGATACGGCCATTCAATGGTGGGATCGTCATCATCGCCAACGGGAGGGGCTCTCTTGGCTGACTGCCGTGGCTCTCTTGTGTTGGTTCTCCCTCTAGGCCACTCAGAAATTCATTGACAAAATCGACATTCAAATGCTCATTGATTCCGCAGCGACGCTGATCCTTGATCTCTTCCCGGTCCCGGTTGCGGTCTCGATCCCGGCTTTCTTCTTCCTGCTCTCTCTGCTGCTGCACGAGTGGTACAGAGGGCGGGGGCGACTCTCTCTTCAGCTTGAGCTTTCGCTTGAAGTCATCCACGAGCCGCTGCTCGGGCTCCGCTTTGGTGAGCCCGCTCTGCTTTTCGCCCACCCTTCGCAGGGTCACCTTCTCCGTTTCCATCTCCCGCTCTCGCTCACGCTCCTTCTCTCGCTCGTAGGAGGGCGGCACACTCTTTGGCTGTTGGCACACGCCCTCCCCATCCTCGTAGTTGTGCACCTGATGCCGCAACGTGGCCATCCAGTGGCAAATGCTCTCATTGAGAAACAGTGACGCCTCCTCCTCCGCCTGGAGCAGGCGAATGCGTGACACGCGTGGCTTCTTGCGCTGCTCCTTCTCCTGCACAAGCGTAACTTCCTGCGCCGCCACCGCCGCATCTCTGTCCGGCTCTCGTACCCTCCCGTAGATGTGCTGATCGCTCTGGCTGCTCTGCAGTTGGCTCTTCAGCTCGCAGATTCGCTGCATGTCGAATGTCTCCTGAGTGCGAAACACCTCGCCCACATTGTGGATGATCTCCAGGGAGCCCGGCCCCGTTCTTGGTTCTCTTTGGAAGATCTTCCTTTGCAGCGATCCGGAGCGATTCAGGTGCTTGAGAGAGCCAAAGAGACGGGTCAAGGTCGCGGCACTGGATTTCGAGTAATTGAGCAGAGTCCTCGACTTGCTCTTCACCCCCGTTGTGGGCGGTGTGGGTGGCTTTGTCTTTGGCTCCGGAGTGGCAGTGGGCGTGGGCGTGTGCGTGGACATTTCTGCCTGGCAGTGGCACTCCCCCCCGTCGCTGTAGATCTGCCGACATAGTTCGCAGATGTTCTCGTAGATATTCCCCTCGCTGGGTGATGGTGGGGAGGGGAGAGTGGATGGCGGCACACCACCGCTCACAATACACTGACAGAAATGGCAGTAATGACCTTGGGCGGCAAAGACGCCATAGCCACAGCCGCGGCAGAGATTCTCATAGATGGCTTCGCGGGCAAAATATTTGCGGAGATCGGGCAACGGTACAGACAGCGACGGAGGGCACAGCTGGGGTGTGGCGGGCGAGGGAAGATTCTCGTAGATATGCGCTCCCCCTTCCCCTCCTTCACCATTCATTAGCGGCCGACGGAGATTGTCGTTGATGTCCGCGTTCCGTTCGATTTCACTCACTTTCTGTGGCATTTCTCTTATTCTCGTTGCACTCACTCTCTTTCACAACACAACACACACACAAACAAGAGCACGCACCGCACCGCACACGCTTATCGCATTGTTATTGTGAATTTCTGCTGCTGCTGCGTCGTAATTCATTATAGATGAGAGAGAGAGAGAGACACATACAATAAGAGGGCAGTGAAACAAAAGCGGTTTAATTTAAATGGAAGCAATTCAAACAGTTAAATGCAGGCGGCGGCCTCTCTATCTATCTTTCGTGCTCCTTTGCTTTGACTTTCATTATCTCAACGGCAAACACACATGCACACACACACACCACACACATACAAAAATGAGAGTCGCTGCACTTCTGCCTCAACGCCTGGCTCGCCTTGTGCTTAACCCTTAGATGGTGAGGAGTTGCTTCATTCAGTGTAAACATTTTTTTAAATATCAGCATTTACTTGGGTCTGTTTGAATATATTTGAGAATATTAATGAATTAATTTTGAATGTATTCTGCCATCGCTGAAGGGTTATTTTTATTGAATTAATTGTTGTTGGACTTTTGTTGTTTCTTTTGTATCTCTTTCAATTTTAATGCTCTTTAAGTTTAGCCCTTACATGGAAACTGAGATTGGAGATTTTCTCTTTAGAAATGTGTGCCAGTATTAGTAAACAGCTTTTAAGCATATTCACTATCTCCCTCCAGAACTTCCCACTGGCACCGCTGAAGGGTTAAGTTAACACTGTTTTCTTTGTTTTTTTGTTGTTTCGTTTTGGGTGTGCTTTGTTTTTATTTTCTTTGTAGCTCTTCGGCTTTACGACGATGAGAAGGAGGGGGAGGGGGACTCTGACGATTGACGCCGACAACCATGTTGATGATTATAATATAATATCATCATGATGATTGTGGGGATGATGAGTCATACAAAAGCAAAGATCCAGCAAAGCATGTCGCCGCCGCCGTAGCTGTCGGTCAGGGGCGTGTCGTCCCACCTCCCCTTGTATCCACAACAATCCCCATCACCCGAAAAGAACCCGACGGGTGAAAACTGGTTAACGCTCGCCGAGAATTGTGTAACACCCCGCTGACGTCTCGCCAGTCACCTACGCCTCACAGGTGCCGACGCGACGCCGACCGATGCCTAATGGAATGCGGACAACCTGTTGGAACAGCTGTCCTACGAGCGAACGGAACGGAAGGCGATCAAAAGGAACCCCAAGAGAACGATGCCCTAATAAATCTGTTAATCTCTCTTGTTGGGGAAGGGGCGGAATTTTATTTTTCCCTTATCCCTTTGATGTCTCTAGAATCTGGATCTTTGGGGTCTCCCCCCAGCTATTAGTCATTCTTTGATCTAAGATTATTACCATTAATCATGTTCCGCTCTTGGAATGAAAAGGGAAAACGAATGGAATTTTTATTCAAATAAATTCCAATATCCATTGGATGCTATATTAAAAATGCATCATACTTTTCATTTGACCATCTAATTAATAATTTAATATTTTATATATAAAATCTGGGGATTCGATAAACTATTGGATTGTTGTCTATTTTGTATTCTTGTAATATACTATCTAAATGTACTCGCCTCTGTTTCCCAAGCATAGCCCAACATTGGGGAAAAAGCAAGGGGCATATCCCTATGGTAATATCCGTACATACATATGTACATATGTATGCACATACATATGTACAATGTACATAAACATGAACGAATGGAATATTTGTAAAATTTGTATATTGAATTGAAATATTGTATTCGCCAGCAGCATGTTTCGAGCTTTGTTAAGTGTTAAGTGTGATTTTGTGATTATTGACTTGGTTCAGTATCGATTGTCTGGTATTTAAGCGACAAATCAATAAAGCGATCGAAGGAAATGTAGCCGGTATTATCGGGATCCGCCTCACGCATCATGGCATCCACAACGAACGGGTCCAGAGGTAGGTCCTCAAAGGCGTCCTCCATGCCCTCGTAGAGTTCGCCGCGGGACAAGCAGCCGTCACCATTCCTGTCCATCTCGTCGAAGGCGGCGCGCAACAGCATACCACGTTCGGCCCTCTCCAATATGGTACAAAACCTCTCAAAATTGAGGGATCCGATGGTTTTGGGGTCAGCGACCATCATCATGTCGGCCAGCTCCTTTGCGGTGGGATAGAACCCCATCTCACACATCGCAGTGCCCAGGGCCTCGATGGTTATGCGGCAGCTCTCCTTCGCTTTGTTCGGCACATTGTAGTTCTTCTTGATGCTGGTCCGTGGCTTCTGCTTCTGGTTCATCTTGAATTTTGGGCTGTCGGGCTTGAATACTTTTTAATTTTTCGTAAATTTAGGCCTTTGCCAAACACAAATTTGAGTTTTAAAATGTTTGAATTTAGTAACACCAACAATTTCTAAATATTTTTCTTGACTCGAACCTGCTACTCTGGCGAAACAAAAACGAATGATTTGAACCAAGAAAATGATTTATATTGTAGTGTAATTCTGCCTACTGGGTTTGGAAAATTACTGGAAGTCCAATTCGAGAAAATTAATAGGTAAAAAGTCTGCCAAAAACGAAACTGGCTCAAGGTTTTGCCCCTTTCATCTTTTTCGTTCTGGCTCGCAGAAGATGTATGAGGAGGTGTAAGATACACAGATACATCTCTATCAACTTTGATCCCTCTTTGGTATCTAATACACCGTCTTGTTCTATGTCTTATACGCCTATGTATTGGTATTATTTAAATAAAAATAATATCATAATTTTTAATATTTCATTTTACATTCAATTTTTATTACTGTTTGACTGAGATTATGGGTACATAAATTATAGAGGGGGTGGATCGATGTTCTTTATAGAAACAACAGATTGGTTTTTCAAGATAGCCGTGTTCGTCCGTGGGAGTTTCCATTGTCGAAACTTTCAAGCCTCACAGACAATGACTTTCCATTATGGAAAACCCACAAAGCAGCAGCCAAGCATCACTCATCCTTGGCCGCATCTCTATCTCTGGAATACGGATTATGTATTATCAGATCAATGGGATACCACAACTAGCATACTTTTAGGCAGCGGGTCAACAGAGGCTTGACCCCGCACTCCGTAGTGGGGAGGGGAAACAACTAAAAAAAAAAACAACAACAAAAGTCCAGACTTATGTGGCGCCACAGCGGGGCATGGAAATGCTAGATTGTACATTATCTATGGATTTGCCTATGGCACAATGAATCATCGCCACGAGTGGAGTGTGTGTGACAAATAAATGGAATGGATGATGAATGTTTACAAATGTAATTGAAAAATATATACTATATATACTATACATATGTACATATGTATGTATAATACGAGTATAAAACAGGGTTTGGCCCTCTTGAATTTTCCACACTCTCTGTCCTAGTTATCGCACAATTCTTATCTCTCATTCACTCTCACTCTATCTTTCTATGGAATATACAGTATAGTATTGCTGTATATAGTCGTACTTGATCAATCAAGCGATTTACAGCCACATTAGGTAGAATTTCCGCACCCAAACATCACGTTGAGGTTTTTTAATTCATTCTTAAACAAATCGCTGCACTGAAAAAATAAACACAAAACACAAACGAAATTCCCGGCCGCTGATAAGCTCGACTTAGCGCACATCCGCGAGTGAGAGTACCTAGTACTGGAGTAATACGAGTTCTAGTTTAACAGGGGCTTGGGGGCGGTATATGGTAATTTTATGGGTGGGTGATGGAGAGCCATACGGTTCGGCTTAGTTCGGGATCGAATCGAATCGAATTGGCTTGGGAGAGCTCCAGGCTCGCGACGCGTTCGCGAATTTAACAGAATTTCAACTGAAATTGAACTCAAGATGCCGTTGATCATTTTTTCTTGGGTGGCGGTCGTGCCGCTGACGTCGCAGTCGCAGTCGCAGTCGCACACACAGTCCCCGACGCCGACGTCGACGTCAACGATGCCGACCCCCGGTCACCCACAGAACGCGAGCGATACGATACACACTGTCCAACATGAAATGGGATAAAACATAAAGTTACACTTGGGGCACGATTCATTGATTGGCTGTACGAATTTCTTATAAGTTAGCGGAGACATTAGGGATTCGGTACTTCTTCAAATGAATTCCCCAAGAGATATCGGGGTGTTATGGTATTCCCATATTCACATAAAAGTAGAATTTAATACAAAGACTGAAGACCAATTGCTGAAGTTTGGGATAATTATTAGACCAATAAAATACAACAGAAAATTAATAATTAATAAGTAAAAAAAATAAGTTAAATTTGCTATAAATCCGGAGATAGTGTTCAAAGATTCCATTAAACTCATTTAAATGCAAAATATTTATTTTTTGTAACAGAATATTTTCCGGAACTGTTCTTCAAATGTTTTAAATGGTGTTTAAGAAATACAAATACTGATTTCTTAATATTGATCGATTTTTCATGGGTTTTCTATTACGGGACCCATCGTATTTTCAAATGTTTTGCAGTGCAGTGCCTGGCCAGAGATCAAACATGGGGAGGCAAGGCCCAGAGCCACATGTGTGTAATGGAACATGGGGCAACATGTGTGTCTCTGTCTCGTATCTCTGTGTGTATCTGCATCAGTAGTAATTGTGCGACTGTGTGTGTGTGCGTAAGAGTTGGGGGTGGGGCGTGGGGCGTGGCAGCGACAAAAGACGCTTTTTATACTCAACGCCCATTGCCTAATTAAGCATATCGAATGCAGACCCCTAAGGGGCTAGGCTGGGGTTTTCGGAGAGAATTAATATCATGATGAATGTTAAATATTACATTATGGTACTGTATTTATATCATATGTACATATATAACAATTGCAAAAGTCGACCGTACACTTTTTATTTTGCAATCCGATATATGGAAATGAGAGCCGTTTCCGTACTTTGAACCTGAACCAAGCCCCCATCCCACAAATGCAAGTAGATCTAAATATCTACATACATACATATACGATATGTATGTGCATTTTCCTGGTTCCAGCAAGTGTCCGATATTTGAGGAATGTCCTGAGGCTGGGCACTGGAACTGAGGCTGGGCAAAACAAACACAGATGTGGAGCATTGGAGTCCATATAGACTCGACTCCGAACGGGGCAGTCGGTGGAAATAAACAGAACAGAACCGAATAGATCAGACTGCGAGAAAACATCAGAAAAAGGGAGCAAGCGTGTGTTGCATATCTAGGGGGAGCCCGGAGCTCCCAGAGGAATCGCAATGCTTTCGGTGCTCAGCATTATGGTCGCTTGATCTTTGAACTAAATTAATTAAGCACAATGAACAAAATTGTTGTTGTTGGCCCGCCGCTGCTGTCAGCATCAAATGTATCCACCAGATACACAGTGCAGAGCGAGCGGCAGCCAACCACTGAAAAAAAGAAAATGCATTCAGCTTGTGGCCAATATTCTTGGGGTGTTGTTTTCGATTACCCTGGAATCGAATCGAAAACGTATGTATTTTTGATATTATAGAAAACAAACTTCGAACTTTAAACTTTCTTTTATATTAGATCTATAAGTTTGCATGCGTGTAATTCCATATTGTTTTGTTTTTTGTTGTTTTTTTTTATTTATTTAGTTAATGTATATTTTTATATTATATATTTTTTATTGATTTTTTTTATTTATGTATTATAGCCCCAAAAGTATTCAAAAATAATTACGTAGGAAATCGTGTAATATTTGGTGTACAAACGCTACAGCTGTTCTTTACTCTTTATGTTTGTTATTTTATTTATTAAACTATCTTCAATTTTTGATCAGATCTACATTATTTTTATATCTCGAAAATCGAGGTTTTTTCCGCAACACAAACAAATTTTTTCTTTATAGGGTATTTATCTATCGTTACGCGGGGGGGATGTTTTCTTAAGAACATATTTTTTCGCTTTCCATTTCTGTTGTTTTTGCTTTTTGTCTGTTTATGGTTCTGTTTTTCTGCGGGTCCCTGCCGAAAGGGTGGCTCCATGGCTCATGGCTCATGGCTCATGGCCCATGTCCATATCCCTGTCCCATGTCCAGGGCCCAGACTTGGGTCGGGCCGGGCAGCATTATGTTTTTGTCTCGGTAATGAGTTGGCAGCGCAGTCGACAGCAGCAGAGGCCGCGACTGCGACGCTGAATGCTGTTTATGTGTTGGTGCGAGCTATCTATCCTCTTCCTTTCCCTCTCTCTCACATTATTATTGTTTTGCTGATACGCTCTTCTCCTTTTTGTACGCTTCCAAAGGGTATTGCAATCAACTAAACTTTTAAACAGTTTGGAAGTTAATACGTGCGGCTATTTATGTTTTAGCTTAGTATATGAAAGACTTGGTTCTATATTCCATAAGAAATATCTTTTTAGCAAAAAGTTTTTGTGAGAACTCATTTTACTTATATGTAACTATGTTATAAAACTGCCAATATTTAGCTGACAAAAATAGCTGCACTTAACACTCAGACGGGACAGAATTCTACCGATGCTGAGTGGTTTTATACATATATGTTGCCAGTGAGAAAGAGACAGACAGAGCAGCTACGAGCAACGAGAATAGCGAGATCAAAAGGAAGCACAAGAGCAAAGGCAAACGCTTTCTGTTGCTAAGCCTGCTCGCATTTTTGTTTGCTTTTGGCAGCTTTGGCAGCAACGAGCAGAGTCAGAACACAGAAAGAGACAAAGAGTACAATAACCACAAAAAAAACATATGTAAGCATATTCTACATACATTTCTACATATGTATTTGCTTCTTCTATACTTCTATATTTTTCACACATATAACTGAAAAAGATTGATTGCAACTTTTAAACACCATTTTGCTTCCATAGAAATTATAGGTTAAAAAAACAATTTATACTAAAAAAAGCTCTTTCGCTTATAGTATTATTTAGCCGTACTACACAGGCTGTTTTCTCATAATTGTTTTAATATCTTTAGCCAAATCATATGACTATATCGCATATCTGCAATACGAAATATTAATACAGTTGTAGAGTAGAGTATCAAATGAATCGTCACAAGAAGCCTGAAATTCCCTCTCGTTTTTAATGAATTTTATTGAGCGCGACAGCAGCAACAGACAGATAGATCGAGTGGGGCAGAGACTCATAGATGGCGAAGAAGAAGTGATATCAAAGAGGGGGGAATGGGTGACCAGCAGCTTCATTTACGGCTTTTGTCAACGCCTCAAATTAAAATAAAGCCCGAGGAAGGGAGATAGTGAAAAAAAAACCGAAATTAATTTATTTTTTTATTGGCCCGATTGTGTTGTGACTCATACGATATTTTACACTATTGATGGATGAAATCGAATAGGGGGGGAATTAGTACATAATGAAACTGGTTCCATCTACTTATGATAAATTAAACAATTTGTGGAGAATAAACGATGAAAATTAAATAATCTTAATGGGTTTTGTACACACTCTTCTGCTATCAATTAATAGCGTATTATTCCGTGCCAGAATTAACGCACGTAATCGTATGTATATCGCCACAACCTTTCTTAAATCCGAATTCAAGCGAAAGATTTGGACAAATGTGAGAAACAAATGTGTCACATGGGGGTGCAATGGATGAAATTTGAATTGGAAGCGGAATACGAATTGAAATGAGAATGTCAGCTCAAGTGTCAATCAGACGCTGCATTAACAAAAGAAGAACACAGAAAACAAAACAAAACCAAACAAATAAAATGAAAAGAGAAATTTTGCTGTTGTTGTGGCTGCCACCAGAAGTGTGGGGGCAAAAATCAGAGCGAGAAAATAAAATGGATAAATAGGCTTGATGCATATGTATGTAAGTACATATATATTTGCATATGCATGTGTGTTGAGCAGTACATACATTTTACATATACATATGTATGTATGCATTAGAGCTGGTCCCGGGGTGAAGAAATGCAAATTCCAGAAAGGGAATAGTGCAAAATTCTTTCAGAGTCCACAAAACGAAGCTGCAAGAAACGAAGAAATCTGTTCATTGTTATTTCGGGCAGAAACTCACTCAAAACACGGATACAAAGTTACATCTCATCTCCAATCTCCAGGCTGTTACGCGTATTGACTGATGACAAAATTGTTTTACTTCGTCAGTCAACGAACCAAATGATAAACTTCTTCTGCTCTCTATCTTTCAGTCACTCTCCACAGAGAAATTTTGCAGAGCAATTTGTTTCCGTTTGCTTCTTCTCTTTGGTCGCGCTGCAGTCGCTTAAAACGCGTGCGCAGCTTTGGCAGCGATTAGTCACAACGTAAAAGAAGTCGAACGAGAAGAGCAAGACAGAGACGAAGACGAAGACTGCGAGTAGCAAACGGGCATAAAGCAGAACGCAAAACACGCAATGTCAAAAGAGAACGCAAACAAAAATCATGTGCAATGCATTTCAGATGTTGTAACAGTGCACATTACATACATATTTATAAGGCTAGGTGGCTAAGGGGCATGGCATGGGGCATGAAGCGCGAGACATAATGGAAGCCTCTGTGCTGCGTTTGTCGGTGGTGGTTCTTTTGCAAATACATTCATATGTACATACATATATGTACCACTTTATTCGATACTTATTTACTTAAAATACAAATTATTTTATTCCACTTGTATGTACATATGTATTTTTTGTTCGCAAGAAGCGTCCACCAGAATCGAAATCTACGAAGAATTTTTCACCAAGAATATACATATGTACATACATATGTGTCTAAAATTAAAATTACAATTACAATTTTGGAAGATTATTTTAAAAGCACCTTTTTTCTTGTTCCTTCTTTTCGTTCACAAGTTATTAATTTAGCAAGCTCAAATAGCCGATTGTCCCACTGTGCGACGTGACACGAAGAAAACACGGTCCATGCCAGTGCTGCCTATTCCGCCTTTTTGACGTCAAATCTGACTGTTTTTGAAAACTAGCTGCGACAGCAGAGCTCTGGAATCTTTATACCCGTACTCAAAGAGTTAAGAGGTACATACATATATTGCATTTGTGGTAGAAGTGGATGTGTGCAACGCAGAGAAGGAAACGTTTCCAACCCCGTAAAGTATATATATTCTTGATCAGCATCAATAGCCATGTCCGTCTGTCCGTACCGATGAGCGCCTAGTTTTCAGAGACTATAAGAGCTAGTGCAACAAAATTTTTTTTTCAAACTCATGTGATATCACACTGCTACAAGTGTATTTCAAAATTTTGCGCTGCTCCCTTTCGCCACCGCTAAGAACGAAAATTTGTGACAGGCTCGATTTTAGAGATATGATAAAACCAAAAACGCAGTATCCTAGAGAATGGCCATATCTACCCGATTGTCGAATCTGAATCAGATCGGATCATAATTTTAGCCAGAATTAAAAAATTAATTTTCAGTTTCTTCCCCCGCCTCCTCCACGCTATTCATTCTCTTTCTCGCTCGCACACACTCTGCTCTGTGCAATGCGCATCCTTTGCGGAGAATATGTAGAATCTACACTGTGTATGTATAATTTACATTTTATATGTGGAATCGACATTTTAGATGTAGATAACAGATGTAGCAAAAAAAAATGTGAAATATAAAATATTTTAAAATTCTACATAAATCATAAGCTCACTGATTACGGCTATAAACGTAGAGTCGCGTCCAAAGAAGCGTCTCACATGTTCCTTCACTTTTTTTTTGTATTGCATTGTTTATTTATTAGCTTTCCTAGTGCTAAAAGCAAGGGGGCTATAATTAAAGCACTAATCATTAGGCGTCACATTCTTTTAATTGCGTGGATTAATGTGGAAAAATGTTTTAACAACTATTTCCATTAAAATACGGACAAGAGAATTGTTTCTCGACTTTTGAGCAAGATTGTTAGCTTGTGAAAAGCGCAAAAGCCAAGGAGCCTTTATATCTTTCATCAAAATATCTTTCCAAAGACCAGAAAACTATAAAGCTATTGCATCAGGAACAAATTCATTTAAATTCGACTATCCTTCGTCTCTGGCGAGGCGCAGACATACAATTTGTTCTTATAATTGAACATTGCGTTTTGAATCATTCGCTTGTGCAAGAGGAGGAGGCACAGATGGAATGAGAATTCGCATGTTCATGCAATATCTTACTATTTTAAATTCTTTGCTTTGAGCCTACTGAATTTTTGACTTGTTTTTGGTTTGGGTTGATGGATTCGATATGTTAATATATTTGAAGGATAAAATAATTAATTGGGACTTACCCTCAATGTGGACTGGCGGCTGTTGGAACTGAGATCCAGCATGGAGCTGGCCCTCAGCCTGGCTGCGCTTTGATCCTGGCACTCGATGCATTTCCCTGCAATATTTTCCGTTGTTGGCGTTATCGATGGTGTGGTGGATGCTGAGGATGTCGATTTTGATATCGATGGCGATTTTGTTACATTGGTTAAAGTCACTGTCAGGCTGTTGTTGTTGTCCAACTGCAGTCTCTCGTTATTGTTTGTGTTGTTTGTATTGTTGGTGTTGTTGTAATTAATGCTGTTGCTGGATGTATTTTTGGCATTGGCATAGAACACCTGCGATATGCTGCGAAAGATGGTCCGATAGCCCCTCTTGGGCTCTGCATCGCCGGCCATGATCGAAGAATGATACGATTACGAGAATAATACGAAAACGAATCAAGCCTCTTGCACGATTCTCTCTTCTTCACATACTACACTCGCATTTATGGATCAGTACTTTTGTTGGATTTCTGGAAAACGAAAAAAACGAAACGATACGGAACGGTAAAAGCAAAGCAAAGACAACGTCTGACACGAGCAACACCTTCCACACACAGACTTCGCTTCTTATCGCTGATAAGACTCACAAGCAGCCCGCCCTCGCCTGCTCTGCGTGGGTGAGGCAGGGTAGGGGCAGGGCGCCCAACACTCTGGTCTAATTTAGTTCGGGCACAAATCGATGGAACATAAAGAAAAAAGCATAATTATACACAAAATCGGATTCAGACCTTATATCGAGCACACGACGACGACAACCAACTAAAACGCTCTGCCCCGAAGAGCGCTACTAAGCGCCAGCAGCACCCAGCACTAGCCACAGCTCCGTACCTCCATAGTCGGCGTCGACCGCGTCGCTGTCGTAATCGGTTTTCTTGTTATACTGTATTTTTTCTATTTACTTTTTGTTTATGACTTGTTGTTGGTGCTGCTGCTCTTGTAGAGAGCTTCTAGGCGCACAGTGTTTGTGAATCCATTTGTTCATAGGAAATTTACTGTTAACTACTCCACTTCGGCACTATGATAGCTTTATAACTTCGGAAACAGTATCTAGAAATGCTTTTAGTTTTAATTAGCTGTGGACATAGCGAATATGTTTCGCTATGCAGAAAAAAACAGGAAAACCAATGTTCTATACATATTTTAGTAATATTTTTCTTAGTCAAAATGTTAATAGCGAAAATAATAAAATAATAAAAACAAAACCAGATTTGCTGGAAAGCGAAACAAAAGAAAAATCAATGATCAGGTTATTAGAATTATGTATAGCTTTATGTTTTTCTAGATTTAATATTATATGAAAAAACTGCGTTTGTGCCTTCCACAAGTCGGCAACCTTGGTCCATTATTAACTTTTAAAATATCATAGTTTTAAGAATAAATAAATCAATACATATGCTCTGCTAAAAAGCTAAGAAACAAACAAAGTAAATGGTCTGGTTTTTTTAGAATTTAATTTAATTTACAAGTAGTTTTGAGTTTTTCTAAGTTTGGGTATTTTTCTTAATGAATTTTGATTTTCAGAGATTTTGTTTCTTTTTTTTCACATAACTAAAGTATCTTACATCAGGCTGTATTGAACTTTGCACTTTTGAAAAACTGATAAATGCAGCTATGAATTGGACCTGAACACTTTGTAGCTTCATCTTACAACCTAAAAAATGTTAGGCTTTCAATTTTAAAACTTGAAAAAAAATTATTTTCTATGATTTTCGGTGGGTTGGGCAAACAATTTCAGCGCAACCGTTTATCTTTATGAACGTTAAAGATAAAACGACGCCTAATAAATGCACCAATACAAGTAATATATAAAAACGCAAGAAAAAGATACTTGAATCAAAAAAAACCTTGCCATAGAAAAACATTTTTATTAAACTTTTTTCAAGTCCCAAATCTATTTGATTTGGTTCGAAGTGGGAAAATTGTGTTGACTAGTGTTTTCTGTTTTTCCAAATATTTGGTATCTTACAAATCTGTACAATAGAGGTTCCGCATTTTTATTATTATTTTTATTTATTATCCAAGTAAACATTTTTAAAATTAGCATGTCACTGACTATGGGTCTCTTCCCATCGATCTTAACTGTAATTATAGTCCCGCGTCAAAAAAATCTGTTTGACACTGGTTTCGCATTTTTAGTAGCCCACTCTCAGCAGAAACTCTCCATCTTTTTTTCTGTATCTCACCCTCTCTGCCTGAAGAGCTTTCTTCTGATGACAACCCGTATTCAAATCGGTTGACAATGTAAATTTATTGAAAACCTGAAACCAGATGGCCGGCCAACACAATACCCGATATCTGGATGGCGACACAATTAGCATGAGTGAGAGAACAATAGTGACGAAAATTGAACAAAACGTCGGGGAGACAGCACCGTATTGTCGTAGATCCCCATCTGATCGCCAGCGAAACCTTTATCAATCACATGCACAGCAGACTTTCACCGAAAATAACTTTTTAAACACATCAACAAAAATAAAAATAAATACAAAAGTGACCACTTTGTTAGCAGAAACATAAATACTCGTATACATATACATATACATATATGTATATACATAGTAGTTGTATGCAGATGATGCAATTGCCCATCGAGTGGTATCCACTGTGCGGTTAATGTTTTACACTTTGCGGGGTGGTGTGGTGGTGTGTGGTTATCAATGCCTACGGTTGTTGCCACCGTCAGTCATATCGGGTTGAGAGTGTGTGAAGTATTTCCCATATGTAGGATAGTATCACCCATCCATATCCATGAATATACATACATACATACATATGTACATATACATATGTATGTACGTGGGTAAAGTTAATGTTTGCCGTTCTGCATGCCCGTGGGCTGGGGGTGGGAGCCCCAATTACTGGCGTATTACTCACTGGCTCACTGCCACTGCAACTGATAGTATGAACAACAATTACTGGCTACACATTTGTAGTCTGTTATTGCCGTTTTGCTGTTGCTGTTGCTGTTGCTACTGCTGCCACTGCCACTGCCACTCTGCCACTCGTACTGCCATGGGTTGTAGCCTACTGGGCTACTGATGCGCTCATTGCAATATTTGAAATTGCAAACGTCACGTACGCGCCTTAATTAAATGCCGTTGCGTTTGCAAATCGAATAACAAAATCAGAGGCGACAACAAAATAAATAAGGCATGGTCAATATGGTCAATATTCCGGACTGTGGCATATTTAATACAAGCTGCACTGAAGCTCCACTCTAACAATTGAACGATGAGAGAGTTGGCAAAATAAAGAGAACTTCTTCATCATCATCCCTTTTCCGGATCTTATATTTATGCAGGCAAGATGAAACCACACAAGATTTACAGACCAGAAGATTTGGTCACTATTCCAGACGATTGGATCCACAGATCACAGGACATGCTGTGATCGAGTTTATATGTTTGGTTAATTGGGTTACAATTACACCTACGCAAATACGTTATACGTATGTACATACATAGGTAATCGACGATTACCGGGTACAATAAAAGCTTGACGCAATGCACAACAAGTCAACAGAAGGCCCCACCGAACTGAACCGAACCGAACCGCACCGAACACTCAAATCTACTCAACGCAATGCGACGCGACGGTTTCCCGGTTGACACACGACTAAACCGACTAACTGGCCAAGTGGCATACAAAATTAAAAAAAAAAATATATATAAAATCCAAAAAAAACTGCGAAACACCAACAAAAAAAAAAGAGTCCAAAATCAAAACCGAAAAACCCAAAACAAACAAAAAAACAACAACGGTGGAAAACAATACAAAATAGGAATAGGAGGGAATAGGAATAGATGTAACCCAAAGCTGAAGAAACACCGGCCGCACCTCTGCCCGCTGGGCCCCAAAAAACAACGTCGCTGTCTCTGCTGCTGTCTCGGTCTCTGCCGCTAGCCCAGCCCCCAAAGCCAGAAGATCCAGGGCATATTAAGTGGGTAGGTAAGCCATTCCAGCTTCATGTGTAACCTGATTTATTTCCCATGTTTTGGGATCAATTGTGCACGCAAAGCGAGTCTGTATTTGATAATTGTGACTTGGAATGCCTTACCTTCTCATTAATATACCTTTTGGGCAAACCATCAGCCAGCAGCAGCTCAGCATTAGCGTCGACAGCGCCAGCCCCCGCAAACGCCAACAGCGAAATGACAAGCGGAAAGGGAGAGACCCCAAACAGAGAGAGAGAGAGAGTAAGAGAGCGTGACGACTACATGATACCCCGCCCCGGCCTATCTATCCCGTAAATGCTACGGCGAGATCGATCATATCAGAGCAGAGTGCGTGCTGATATGCCCGACAGAAAGCCTAAGGTGCAGGGTGCATATAAAATGCCACACGAATGAGTTTTGAATAATATTTACATTTATTCACATGAGTGTGTTCGTGAGTTAGTGAGTGATTTCGTATGTGTGTGTGTGATTGCGAGTGTTACTGAGTGAATTTCATAGCAAAGGCGGCCAAAAAGGCGAGCGAGTTGCGTTGTTAACGCGCGCAAAACAATGCCGAAACGCTGATTAGTGGAGCAGCGGTGCCGGAGGGAGAGGAGCAGAGCAGGTGGCCGGAGGGAGGATCGTCTCAGCAAAATATAAATGACGAAATTATAGCAGCAACTAGTTATAAACAATGCACATTAAATGCCAGAAGCAGCCAAAGCCAACAAAAGAAATAATCCAAGCTCAGAAAAAACAATCATTTCGTATGTCGTCGCATGACTCCAGAAGCTACTTGCAAAATAAGCAACAAACCGAAGGCTACTGGCTTCGGGTAACGCACACCTGTATACAAGCTTTCAGATCGTCCATTAAATATATCTATGGATCCAAGTATATACATATACCAGACCAAAGAGCTAACGAAGACAACGCACATTATACTACAGCTAGGGTTGGGATATGAGGGCTTTTCATAGGGTATGGAAAAATCATGCTACCTTTTGGAAGTGTATAAAGCGCCAGAGAAACAATCCAAAGACGATGGAAGCAGAAGGTACGCGTATGTATTGTATGGTATAACAGGTTGACTTGTGTGAAAGGTACATAAATCAAACGATCATTTACATATGCATATGGGAATCGGTGATGAATCTATATGCGTATTTCTGTAACATTTTTCTGGCTTTTATATACGATTTTCTACTAGTTCGGCTCTATTGCGATCCCATTGGAATTCGAATGCCTAATGAATGTAAATGCTTAGAATATTCCATATTGAGTGCCAGAGAGACGATCGTAGAATGGTAGCAAAATAGCACGAATAACTTCTTGAAAATATATATTAAATATATGAAATTAATAGATGTATTATAAAGGATAAATAAATATACGTATATCGCAATATTGTAATCACATTGGGCGGCTGCCTAGACAGCGCTATCCGGCATCATGCTGATGGAGGAGGAGGTGCGCAGCTCGCACAGCTCCTGCATGAGATCCCCAAAGAGCATTGGGTTCACATTCACGCTGACCTTCATCAGGAGAAACCAATCCCCGATGGTGAGATCGCGCAGCGCCCGTTGCACATGCCGCTTGGTCATAAAGGACAACTGGCTGCGTATCATCTTCTCGCGCAGATTCTTGTTGGACAGCATGGCCAGCCGGCAGAGGATATTCAGGACGGATACGATTGCTATGAGCAGGAACCAGCACCAGAGGAACACAAAGATCTTCTCGTTCAGTATGTTGAGGGGCAGAATGCACAGATTGTCCATGACATTGACCGTCCCACTGGGCCCATATTTGAGCACCTCGCACTTGGATATTTTCGGGAAAACCTTCGAGGACACGCGATTCCAGTGATCCCAGTCGTAAAAGGGTAGGGTGGCCAGAGCCTGCAAATACTTCGCCCAAAACCCATTGAGAAAAACATCCAGGAAAATAATGTTCACAACCTGTTGCCGGTTCGGGTGGGGTAGGGTGGTTAGTTGATTGGATTGCATTGGAAAAGAATAATCTACTTACACTGATCACACAATTGAGCACCTCGCAGAAGACATACTTGGCCATGTAGCAGAAGTGCAGGTCCTCGTGATCGGTGGTAAAGTACTTGACCAAGAGCCGTCGTCGTGTATTGTAAGTCTCATCGGAGAGCAAAGCATCGCCCACCTGCGAGCAGAGCTGCTTCAGTCGCTGTCCCTCCCACACCTTCCACAGGCACGAGGGAAAGACGAAGATGACCGACTGCACGAGCAGCAGAATGATGACCCACTGGTAGTAGCGGAGATACTCGCGTTCCGACACGCCACGCAACTCGGGGCCCACACCCTCGGCTATGAACGCGGCCCTGGCATAGGCCTCGTCGTGGTCCACCAAGGGGCGCAGGTCGGAGCGGGATCTGGGATGCTTGGCGCGCCACTGGGCGGCGTTCGCATTGCTGGGACGGACTGCCTGTTGTGCATTGCCGCTTGTGGCGTTGTCCTGCTTGAGGATGTAGGTGCCCATGGTCCAGCAGTAGGACTGCACGTACTCAATGTTTTTCTCCTCGCTGAGACACTGAATGGGATCCCCGAAGTACTGACGCGCCGACAGCAGCAGGGAGCAGGTTATTAGAATGACAAACGTGCACTTGGAGTGTATTGTGAAGACGGCATCGTAGATGCGAATCGATTTGAATTGCAAATATTTTGACAAGGGCTTCACCGCCGAATACATTTCTTCTGCCTCGGGGAAGAGTTCCTCGAGGACCGCTTCCAATTCTTGATGTGCGCACCAGCTTTACCATTCACTTTGCATCTGCCACTTGGTGGTAACGCTCGGCCTTGATACTCCTTTTTCAGCCGTTGCAGGGACTCGATGGCAAACCGATTATGGTTGCCACATTACAGCATGAAATGTCGCTTCTAGACATTTTCCTCACTGCCTACTTTCTTGTTCGCTCTCTCCCTCTGCCATTGACAAGTGTCATTGGCTGTGATCAGAGTTGCATTACGTGTTTCTATCGATTGGTTGGCCGGTAGATTTTTGTAGATTTATTTCGGATATTGCCACAGTGAATTGATACCTTTACCCGTAGGACAGTCGGTGGACGAAGACTGGCAGCAAATATCATGAGTCTTTGGATCCAGTTAAATCCAGTTAATCCGTTTAATTGGGTCAACGTGCAGGAAGCCCCATGGGGAGGAACAGTCAGAGGCATTGGATTTCACATTAGTATAACATTTTTGTGGTCCAGCCCAAGAGTATGCAACACTTTTTGCCTGTGTAGAATTCAGGTAAGAAGTGATTCGTCAGGTAGTTAGAATGTAGTTGGAATTGTGTAAAAAAGAGCAGGAATTAAAAATCTTTAAAGAAATTAGCGTACAGCACGGGCTGCTACTTGTATCCCTTGCCGTGAATATTTTTGGTTTTCTCGAGCACTAAATATTCAGATCGGGGAAACTGAGCCATCATGAGGTGTCCCCACAAGGTTCTAACGCCCTCAAAGACGCCTCCTCTCCGAACAAGGTGGCCTCTGAGGCCTAGCTAGTCTGTCTGGTCATCTGATTGTCCAGTACCCTGCCAGAAGGTACTCATAGAAGTACTCAGTGCTCATATTCAGCAGCTTTGATCAGTCAATATTCATTGAATAATTCAGATATTCAGTAAACTATTTTTCGTGCTTAATACCACATAGTTAACCCTTTTGATGTGCATATTTCATTCACATTGTTGGTTTATTTGATCGACTTTGGGCTCTAAGTTAACTGTAAAACTATGACAAACAATGATATCTACATTATCTATAATTCTCATCTGCAGAGCTCCCTTCAGCCTTGGCCTCTCTCTGGGTCAGCACTTTTGTCCAATTGGTGGTGTGGAGGGGGGGGGGGGGGGGGTCCATTTCGTGTTGCCAGTCAGTCCAGGTTTAGGAATCCAATAATTGAAGGTATCTGCAATTAGGCAAAGCAAAGCACACAACACAGCTAATTACCATAAATCAAATAAATTTATTTCACTTCTTTTTCTTTTTTTGTGCTGACCTCGCGGCCAACAACCGAAAAGAAAAAAAAAATCATAAGAAAAAATAAATAATAATACACGCAAGAAATAAATACGAAAAGAGAATCGGTCGTCTAAAATAAATAGTGCATGGAATAATTGATAACAATAGATTCGAATAGAGTATATCCTAAATTTTGATGATTTCTGGCATAGTTTCCATTGTTTTCTTTAACCCAAATCTTAAGACTTAATCTTCACTTAAATTCTTTACTCTCTTTGGTATGCCAATAAAATAATTTTCCTATTTTCTTTGAGGAAATATTAAACTTGTGCACATTTTTCATATATTAAAATGGATTCCGTAGGTAAATCATAATTTCAAACCCGATAGAACACTTTTTATTAAGTGCTAAACACTTTAAGAAAAATTATTTTGGTATATTTGGAAACTTACTCAAGCAAATCTCCAAACAAAAAATGTAAGCATCAGCTGCCCAGCAAAGCAATTTGGCAATTAAGAAATATGTAGGTATTCAAATACTTGAACAAAGCCATTTGACACCTCCAAATCGAACTCCAGAGACTCGAGACATCGTTAAACATAAACGACGAGACCGAGACGAGACCCAAACCAGTGTACCTCATCGCATCATCATCATCATCAGCATAAAGCAGCAGCAGAAGAAGAGACGAGACAACGAAAAGACCATCAACTGCTGGTGTTCCCTGAACTTGACCTCCAATGGCATTCAGAGTGACCGACCGACAACGCGATTGCCAAGCACAAGTCTACCCCAACCCTCCCCCCCCATCCGCCCTTACAAACTCCACAACTTGCTGTTGTTGTTATTGTGGGGGGAAAACACGTCACGATCTGTGTGGATCCGTGGAGCACCAAATTGAGCGTTAAGAGCTTTTAGCGCTTGGCTTCCTTTTGCACAATAATTTCAATACTTATTAATTGTGTTTGGCCTGATGAGCGGGCATATTTTTATTGTTTATTGTTGATTGTTTTCTGTTTTCTGTTGAATGATTCAAAATTCAGTTGGGGTGCCAATAAAAAATATGCGGAAGTTTGTCTTGAGACGTTGCTTTTACGTATCTGTTAGATACGTTTTTTTGGGCTTCTGGTTCTTAACGCTTCGTTTTCGTTTCCTCCTGTTTTATTCTGACTTGCGATTTTTCATATACGAATATGTGTAGCTATTCCCATTCCCATCCATCCCCCATCGTCATCGTTCATTGTTCCGCAACGCTGAGCGCAATAATAATTAAGATACTAGAGCGCAAAAGGCACAGATACTCGTACTAGCAGATACTCGAGCAAGTCGCGATTGTAGCCGGAGCTGGAGCTTTGTCATGATGTTCTTTAGCTACTGGTAAACGTATCCAAGCCCACGTAAGTACGAGTAATCGCATCTGGTGTAGAAAGTTAAGGGGCAGCTGCCTCTTAGCCCGTGCAGCGTACATGGATATTGTGGCAAACAAGCCAGTGCCAAAAACCAATTGTTTATTATTTATGCCAGAGGCAGGCCCAGGCCGGGCACCTTAGGCACATAATTCAATGACCGCTCCTGCATATGGTCGGCTTAATTTCGGCTCTGGTCGAAACGTTTTTGGGCCGCAGGTTGGCCAGAGATTGCCACATCCAATGCCAGGTGTGGACCAAATTTTTGGCGATTTCAAACAACACAAGAAAGGTAGCCAAAAGATATTTTAGGCAATCGCTCGACGATCAATTATTCAAAGACCCCAAAACAAAAACTTTACTTTAACTAGTACTGGGACTACCTACTCAAAAATAGTATTCTAGATTGGCCAACAAGTCGGGCAATGATTTTCGTTTAAGGTTCAGCTCACGGCTGATCAATCACAGCCTTCCGTCCACACAGTAAGTGAGCGGAGGGAGGGGCTCCGGCTCCGGCTCCGGCTCCCTCACTCACCTTGACTAACGTTTGGCAGCCCAAAATGCATTCACAGTTCAATTACACCGCGATCTCCAGCTGATACATATACCTATATTTATATGTATAATTACTTTGCAAGGGAGGAATACGTATACGTTCAGTTAGCAATCGAATATCGTCGAATGAGGAAATTGGTGCCGGGCCAAAAACCAAAAAACCCTTCTGGCAACTGGTTATTATAATTCTTTTTTTTAGCCAGCTTTACTGCTTCCGCACTGACCATATGAGTATTTGTTTGATTTATAATTCTTTTGTGCTCAAAAGTCCGTTCGTCTGCTTTTGTTTCCAAGATGAAATATGTTGTCTATGGCCTGGCCTCTTGGGCAGCACAGCCTTGACCGTGCCCCAGCATCTAATTATCTGAGTCCACGAATCAATGCTAACTTCATTTAGTTTTTTTTATATATTTATTATGTTCATCTGCCACACTTTTCTGTTTTGCTCTAAATGTTTTGATTAGCGAATTGGCGCTAAATATGAAACCAGTTAGGAAAAGTGTGAAATGGAATGGCCAAGCGAACAGCAAGAAATGGTAATAGAAATATGATTATTGCTAGGGAAGCGAAGCGAATGCAGTTCAGGTAAGTTATATTTTGATTTTATTGTATTTAATGCCATTTAAATAAATACATACGTATAAGTAAGTATATATGTACATATGTAAAACCCATCTCCATTATCTTTTGATGTGTCACGTCATGGCTTAAAAGGTTTATAGTCCGCCACATTAAATATTCCATTTTTTTGTTGTTTTTTTTTAATAAAAAGTAATTGTTAATGAATCATATTTGTGGCTAAAGCCTAGCTTTGGGCTAAGGCTAACAGTTTTTTGTATATACTAAAACACAAATAAATCAAAACACAATTGGATCGATATAATTATGGGAGCAGAACTCATGCAAATCCGTAATTAAAATTATATCGAGATAAATATCTGATAGAGCCTGAATTTATCTAAATTTGAACCAACAAAAAGCATGACTATCCTACAGGATTCCCACATGTTTCCGCTATATTTGCCCCTGTATACGAGAGCTTTCTGAGACCCTCTGAACACCAACCACCTAGTACTACTCGTTGCGGGCATTTCTGACTCACCTTGGTGGTAAAATCATCCTCTGGCTGTTCTTGGGGCGGTGCCATTTCTGCTTCTCTGGATGCACTTCGGTGCTCTTGCTGCCAGCTAATTACAAACGATAATGATTTGCACTAAAAGTCCATAAATTGTCATTTCTTCTCTTGATAAACTCGCGAACTCAAACAGGAAAAAAAAAATAATGCAAAAAAAAAACAATAAGAAGAATCTGTTTCTAGGGTCGCGCTTGATCTAACAAAATGTTTAAATTGTTTATGGACTTAAATGAACCAGCACGTCAGGTGCTCAGCTCAAGACTGACAGACAGAGCCCGACTTCGTTACCGGCTTCGACTATTGGATAGTCGGCCGCTGGCCCAGGTCTCTCAGGTCTCAGGTCTCAGATCTCGCGAGTCTCGCGAGTTGTTGGGGGGTTTTCTGTTTATAGCCATAACTGGTTCTCGTTCTGTATATTCTTTTGGGCTTCGGGTTTTTTTTCTCGCTCTCTCTCTCTCTCTTTTTACAGAAAAAGAATCATAATAAATTAGCCCACAGCCCCTTTGGCTCGTTCTTGTTCCTCTCTGACGTCACTTGAACTTGTTGCTTGAACTTTGTAGCTGAAGGTCGGCCAATGGGACTGTCTGTCTGAGCGTATGAGCATATGAAAAGCGAAATGGAAATTCAAATTGAAATGTACAAAATTATCATGCAAATGGAAATGCTCAAGTGCATGGCAGCTGATCAGCTATCGGCTTTGGCATTGGTAATAAGTGGCCAACACACACACACACACACGCATGTACACAGGCACATTGGAAATGCAGGCGATTGCAAACAACAGAAGTGCGTGCCGACACACGACTAAAATCGCCCTTGAAACGCTAGTAAAACGCGCAGAGCAGTCGCCTGGCAAAAGTAGCGCGACTGAAAACGCTCAGAAAAATTGCGATTTTCACTTTTATTGTTGCAACTTAAGCGAGCATATTAGTTGACGATATTTCAAGGTTTATTCTTATGGGATAAGGCGAATCACTGCTTGGACTAGACTCATTTATCATTAATTTGAGAACTAAATATTCTGTAAAACTATCAACGAAATCCAACCGCTTTTTACTAATTTATAATTATTTAATTTTTAATTTATTTATTAATTTATGATAGCTTGCTCATGACTGCTGAAGGAATAACTTTTGGTGCTTCTAAATGGAGATTTGAACAATAGAATTTCCGGACAGAATTCCACTAGATATTATATTATTTTTGGTAGAGTTCTTGTAGACCACCTATATGTACATATGTATGCTTTACGGGTGCTCCTTTGAATCAAGTTAAGAATACGAGATGATAGTTATGAGTACGAGACATGAAGAGACTCGGAAGCAATCATTGAAGCTTACGAATTCCTATAAAAAAAGACCCAAAAAGTTCTTGTTGCCCCTCAACCACTATGACAAATCTTGACTGCATGACGACCAGAGATCGGATTGATCTCTGCAAGAGAGTCAATGGATTCGGAGGCGTTGCGGTGCGTTGCATTGCGCCTTCACTCGGTTCTCGGTACTCGGGTCGCGGGGCATAGCCGGAGCTGATCTCGTCGCGAGGTTTCTAGTTCGCAATCGTTTTAAGTTCAATGAAAACACGAATAGACACCAAGAAAACTAAAACGCAATGCCGCATGGAGAGAGAGAGAGAGAGGGAGATAGAGGGAGAGCATGTAGAATGAGTGTTGACTCGCTCGAATGGCAATTCGAAGTCATAGTCCAATAATTATCAAATGTAAGTAAGTTGAGTGTAATTAAAAGCAATTCGTTCCAAGGTTAGCCACCGCCACGCACACTGAGACGCGAAAGACACAAAGGCACAGACCAACTAATCCGCTTGTCGGCCATATAAATAATATATCTGTATCTTTGATTAAACATTTTCCATCACCGCCAGAACAGCCATCAAAAGGGGAGCACGGAAACCCACCCACCCACTTGTGCTGGCAGCCGAAATTTGCTTAACTTAACTTTTATAAATAATAAATCTAAGGCTCTAACCGCGCCCCAAGCTCGCACCCAGGCCCCAAACCGACCCGCCACCGCCACCGCCGCCTCCAGCGTTGGAGCAACTCCACGTTGATGCCTGTCACGGGGTAACACAACTGAGAAATATAATTAGTTTCCATTAAAATGTAATGACTTTAAGCCGTGCAACTCATAATTTAGCTGGCCTGCTCAAATATAAATCAACGATTGACTTTAAATCTACATATTAAATATGGGCATATATTCTGAGTAGTTGTGTGCAGGAAGAATGGAAGAATTTCCAGAGGTTGAATAGTCAGAGATCGAATCAAGAGAGCGTTCACCCTACCCATGGACCGATCTTCCATTCTCGGCTCAAATCTTTCTGGAGCTGCCAGAATTTACCAGGGAAACGCTTCACATTCCCATTGTATCTGCCAGGAACTGAGAAAAATATCTATATTGAAATGTGTATTGTACATACTTTAAATATATATTATATATTTTAAATATTGGTTTAATATTTTTATATTTAAATGAAATGAACTCATTATCATCCACTTCAATGTTTTATTTTTGGCACCCACTTCATGATATTGTTATTACAATTATTTCCGTATTTATATACATATATTTAAGGAGTCACTGTTTGGGTATCAGCCAATAACATAAATCCCCGGAGATATGTATATACAAATTATTCCGAATATAAATGGACACCAAGAATTTATTCCCCGAGGTTTTCGTAGATTTCTAATCAGTGGAAAGTTTCCTCATCATCGGCACTCTCATATCCAGGAATGTCTCCCACAGCCCACTTTTGCCTCCCACTGTAACCGCAAGCCCTTCGAAAATTATAGCACATTTCTGAATAGGTATTCCAACATTTTATTTGACTGCACAAGAGATCCGGATACTAGAATCAGGAATCAGCGATGACGACGGGAGACGCAAGCATCGATATGACGATTGACCTCCTCGAGGCCAAGGATGGCTTGAGCGGAGGCGTCATGGGTGCAGACATTTCCCTCGGCGAAGACGGCGGGAATGCGCTGGTTGGTCGACTGCCTGATGGTCTTGATGGAGGAGCGGGCACTGATCAGGTAAATGGAGGCCTGAACGTAGAACTTGGCCATGCAGGTCTGTTTTAGGACGGAGCTCTTGTAGCTCTGGCAATGGTTGTAGGTGCGTCCCAGGGCGTAGCCACCGAAGGTGAGCTGCTGGGTGGCTGCGCTCACATCAGTTGCAATCTCGGCGGAGGTGTGGGCAGCGACAACACTGCAGCTGTGCATCTCGTCATGGGCCGCGTCCAAGATGTGGGTAATCTTCTCATCCTCGGCCGCCACGCACTCGGGACTCTCTGCGCGACGGGCCTCCACTTGATCGACGGCCTCCTCCAGCTCGTGCTGTGGCTCCACAATAATCTCCTCGTACTGGTGCGCCAGGGCCTCGCCGGCATTCTTACCAATCTCTGCCATCTCGTCCACAACATTGCGAACTTGGGCGTCCAACTGGCTGGGAATGGCCAAAGGCTGGGCCCGGGTACTGGCCATGCACACGGCTAGAACGACGGCTACGATTGACTTCATGATTATTGCTGTTCCTTGGATTTCCTTGGATTGTGGCTTCTGTGCATTGTCACCCGATATTTATACTCCCCCCCCCCAAAACCAGAAAGATTTGCTGTCTCAGCCCTAATCTAAATTGTCCCCTCAATAAATGGGATTCGGATTGGCTGGGATTGTAAATCAATCAAACAATAGATTGATTGGTGGGTGAACTTTACATTCGAGTCGGATCGAGTCGTCGTGTCGTTCACGTATTTGGATTTTGATTACGATCGCCTGCTAATAATAAAAGCAAAACTTTATGATCCCCAAAATAACAATCAAATGTGAAGATATGGAATGAAATTGTCTTAATAGGTCAGAAAATGGATCAATATTCTGATTGAAATCCATCAAGTTTTAATGCATATTGTCAAAGGTAACCACAGATACTCGATGGCACAGCTTAATGTTATTGTAAAAGTATTTAACTTGAAGATAAAACCCATGAATCATACAAATTTAGGTTAATTTTGCTCAGTGGGAATTTGGGCGATAGAAAAGGCAACACACACTCCTACCGAAGACAGTGCTAAACCTAAACAAATCGAATACCAAAAAAAAAAAAAAATCTCTTTGGTCCTACTGTGATCTATAAATAAAAACAGCGGAGTGTATGCTGCTCCTTAAAGATACCTTTCCATAAAAACAACAAAAAATACGAGAAGGAACGTGTGAGTCGCTTCTGGGGACGCGACTCTACTTATACCCGTACTCAGTCAGTATGTAAATTTTTGAGCATATGATTTTTTAGAATTTTAGAATTAAAAATATCTACATCTACAATGTATATTTTACATCTAACATGTAGATTATAGATGTACCATTTATATTCTACATCTCCTCCGCTAGGGGTTGTGTGCGAGCGAGTGCGAGTGTGCGAGCGAGAAAGAGAATGAGTAGCGGTTCTCTTTCCGGAAGGGGCGGAGGAAGCAACTGAAAATTAATTTCTTCATTCTGGCTATAATTATGATCCGATCTGATTCAGATTCGGCAATCTGGCAGATATGGTCATTCTCTACGATACTGCGTTTTTAGTGTAGGAACGAGTGTATCTTTAGTGTATCTTTAAAATTGTGCCTGCCACAGATTTTCGTCCTTTTCGTCGACTCGGCTATTGATGCTGATCAAGAATATATATACTTTATGGGGTCGGAAACGTTTCCTTCTCTGCGTTATACACATCCACTTTTACCACAAATCTAATATACCCCTTAACTCTTTTTTGAGTACGGGTATAAAAAGACTCTATGGAAAGGGTCCACTAAGTTTGCAGACAGTCAGAAGTGGCTCAATATAGCCACTTCTCGATGAAATTGATAATAATATCTTGGTCAAGACTATATATATTTCATGATCAAAATTACGTTCCCAGAATGGATATTCCTAATAATAATTTTAAAATATCCAAGCAGAGCTACAAACCAATTCAAAAGAGCTATTCTAATGCATGAAATTGTGAACAATCATCCCTAATAAAAATAATTCCCCCGTACAGTAAGAACCCAACTATCGAGAGCACAAATACATAAGTGCTGAAGTGATTTCTGAAGTGTTTTAATTTCTACGTTTTATTTTTGTTTTTTGCTGGCAATTTGCAATTCGCAAATGAATGCTGACTTTTTATCGAGGGCTATAAATTATATGACAATACCTTCTATAATTACGGACTTATTTAGATTTTGAAGATTAAAACGATTTGAAGTGGGGAATACAGTAATAGATTTCCATACCGCTCAAAAGCCAAAGGAAAATATATTTTGACAGCTTATCAAACACACACCGAACTCTCTTTCTCGCAGTATTTCTCTGAGCAATCGGGCAAAAAAGTAGACCCACAATAAAGAGGTCTAGACCGGGACTCGTGCAAATTAAAATAACCAAATGAGCCAAAAACAAAGACAAAAGCGAAATAATGGGAATTATTTCAATTGGTTGAGTTGCCCCCTAAACATTTGACTGATAAAAAAACAAACTCTTGAATATTTTAATTAAACTGGGGTTATAGATATGCCTACTATCTGGCCACGGGGAGGTACGTTCTGGTACTGGTTCTGGCCATATATAAAAACGGAACAGAACAGCGCGAATCCAACAAAATCCAATCAACCATGAAGAGGATTATTCTTGTGTTGGCCCTGGCCCTGGCAGCTGCTGTAAGTAAATAGGGGAATAATGTTTGGCCTATATCTACTATATTTATATCCGTCTGTCTGCCTCGTGACTGCAAGATAAGTTTCATAAATTGTTTAACTGCTTCAGTACCAGACATTCATGGGTTTCAGTTTAAGTTTTCTATTCGAAATCGGTTCAAAACTTCAGCCAAATAAAACGATCGACTGAATGAGATATTTATTTATTTATTATATATTTATTTATTTATTTCTTTAATTTACAATTATCTGCACTTGTAACTCTACTGGAATTCCTCTGTCTCTCTCTCTCTTTGTACAGGTCTCAGCCATAAACCTTGAGGAGAGCAACGATGTGGACGTCGACATGGATATGGACACGGAAATGGACTTGGATTTTGGCATTGACTTTGCCACTGACTTTAGCAAGGAGCTCGATTTGAGCGAAGATGTGGAGATCGATCAGTTTGGCTTGGTCAACAAAATGGTACATGCCGCCATCTCAGAGGCCGAATACTTGGCCGGGGGCATTGTCGAGGTGGTGGAGCATCAGCTGCTGAAGATCTTCCTATCTCCGTTCAAGCAGCTGGAGCAGGTGGCTGCTGACATCAATAACCGGGCTGTGGAAAGCGAGGAGTGTGTGTCCAACGAGGCTGTCCATGTGGTCAACACTCTGGAGTCTGCCACATTGGGCTATTTGGGCTGTGGTCGCGATGCCACTGTCACATCTGTCAATCTGATACTCGACACCAAGCGTGCCGTTGTGCAGCTGACCTTTGATGGCTACTCCCTGATCCGACAGTTGCAGTCATGTCGCCAGAGCACGACCGATTTGAGGAAGAGAATCTGCAGGATCCGTCTGTACGTTAACGGTTGTAGCTATGCCGTGAATGCACGGAAATCGATACGCCATCTGATCGCTCTACGTCGCACTGTTCCCGCTGTCGCCACTAGTGCCGAGAGCTGCACCGCGTCCGCTACGGAGAATGCTCTTTTCGGATTTGCCGAGATCAATGCCAACATCGATACCTGCATCGACACCATGATTCACTGAGTTTTCGGATAGTAAAAATCACAATAAATTAATGCATTATAAACACAAGAGTTCTCCTTTGCAAGACCTGCCTAAGCAATTCAAAAGATAAACTTATTATTTACTTGTATTGAGTGGAAACTCAATCAGAAACATTCAATATACGAATTGGATGCGATATATAGTAAGGAGGAAATCCCAGAATTTCCCCTCTTTGGCAGGCTTCTTCTCGACTATAGAGTCCATCAATCTGCTCTGAATGCACCAAAGAACTGAATCAGTAAAGCCTTTTTTGTGCAAGAAAGTCCCCACCACATAGAGAAAAATCTTTGAGCTATCCATATAACCATGGAATATAAATTAGCCATGGAAAATGGAACCCATAACTAATCTGGAAGATTTTAGTTTGGAAAACCCAAGCTTTAGCACAGGGTTGCCAACACTGCTTATACTTATATATGGAATATACAAAGCATTTTGGGGTAGACAGAAACAGGGCGGGCCCTCAAAATGAAATACAAAAATACTGATTTTGGTTTTTTAGGTTTTTTTAAATGTATTATTTTTATTTAAATTTGGTTTCAATATCGTTCATCTTGTTCAAATACAATAAATAAACATTTAAACTATTTAGTGGTATGTATGTATATATGTATGCATATATATATAAATCGTTTTTTTTTGTTTTCTTGTTAAATATTTTAAATAAGTGTATATATATTGTATTTCATGGGGTTTTTTCATATTCTTTGCATAACTCATTTCATTCACTTTCCTTGCTTTTTCATAATTGTTTTTTTTCTTACTATTACCAAATATTTGACTTGGTTTATCTTTGAGTTTTTGAAAAAAACTTTTTTTTTTTGGTTTTGTTTTTTTTTTTGTTATATAAGTAAATTGCTGTGTTCTGGTTCAAATATCCCTTTATATATATATAAGTATACATATATTTTTTGTGTATATACATATATATATCGTAATCTATATATATGTGTATATGCGGATTTATGTATTGTATAAGTAAAAGTAGCTTGTTACATAAATTCTAATGTATAAATTGTTGTCTACTCAAGTGTATGATGCTCTCATACAAATACAACTAGGTTTGCATATTTCTGTGTTATATGTCTGAGTGTCTGAGTGTCTGAGTGTGTGTGTGTGTGGGTGTCACCTGTACATATGTATAATGTATGTACCTTTATCAATAATTAGTTAAACTGTAGCTATGTATAAGGTTTGATCTCTTTGTGTGTGTGTTGTGTAGCCTCAACAAATTTCTTGCACCATGCACACACTTCTTTTTTTTTACCTAATCTTACATTACTTTATTGGAGTTTTATCTTTTTCGATTCCCAATTTTCTTGATATTTTTTTGGTTTTTGTTAAATTTTATCATAGTTTGTTTTGGTTTTTATTAGTCACAGATGTTTTTAGGCGCATTTTTGTTTGAAAAACTTGTTTTAAATGAATTCAGCGTGTTGTATATAATTAATAATCGGTTTTGTTTTTTTTTTTAATAGTAGAAAATAAAATACAAGTAAAAGGCAATTTTTTTGTAGTATTTTTTTCTAAAAAAAGTTTGTGCTTAATTTTTGTAGAAATTGTTTGTATTGACTGCTTTTCATTCATTTAGAAACAAAAACTTTAAGGAATTTTTGTTTTTGTTTGCTTTTATTTATTATTTTTTTGTTACATTTTTATAATATATAATATTTAGTTCAATAAATTCGTTACGACACATGGACTAAGACACAGCAAAAAATATTCATGCTTAATTTAGTTTCAGTTTCGAGAGTGTTTTTTATTTGTTTTTGTGTTTGTTTGTTTGTTCTCCCATTGGATTTGGTATTGTTTTGTGTGTTGTTTTTTAATTGCATATTTCTTCACATTCAGCGATCTAAATGCGCTTGTAAATATTTTTTCAATTATAAATGATGAAACAGATTAAGAAGTTCTGTTCTCCTCTCATATCTTTCCAATGACAACATTTTGATACACTTTATGGGTATGTACTCGGATGTACATACTTATGTATATCCTGCTAGCTTCCAATTTAATTATATATTTCATTATTTTCGTATTATGGTTTTTAAAAGCTAAACATTCAACTCTTTTGTTCAATTGTCTTTGTGGTGTTGTTTTGCTGATAACATCGAATTCGGTAATTTCTATATAATTTATCGTAACGTTTTTTCGGTATTCATCGGCTTTGATATGTTCGCTTCAAATGCGTGTCATGAAAATACATTTGCTTTGCTGATTCTGCAATACAACTCCGTTTAAAAATATACAGTAGAACCAGGCTACTACATAAGTACATAGGTATGCATACATATATACTAAATATGTGGGTCTGTCTATACATCTTTAGATATATAGGTCAAATTGGGCAAATATTTCTTCTCTTACACTTTGTTGTAATTTCGTTACTGTTAACGCTGAAAATTCTTGCATTATCCAATCATTTTTCATTTTCAATTCAATTCTTCTCCCGCATTTCAATAATATTATTAGATTAGTGTGGCCAAAGCTTATTGTCGGAAGCGTTATGCATTTTTTTTTTTAGTTTTGGTTTTTGTAAAAATATTCCCGTTACTCGTTGCTGGTTTTCATATTCATATTTATGTTTATTTTTACTTTCATATTTGAACATTGAAAAACAACAAAAAGGAAATTACAAAATAATATATCAAATTTTTCATTGTTTAATTGAAAATTTGTTATAATTTTGTTGTTTGTTGTTTGTTGTTTTTTGGTTTTTGGTGTCTTTGGTAAGGCTATTTTGTTTTTGTTTAGTTTACTTTAGCTTTAGTGTTTGATGTTCTCGTCGTCTCCATCTTCTTTCCTTTCCTTTCCTTTCCATTATTATTACTCTCGAAAAATTATTTATCATTTTGGTCTTTGCTTACACTAATAACTAATTGTTATGTTTTATTTTTTTATTGTATATATCGTTTTTTTTTTTGTTGTTGTTCTTTGATAAATGTATATAAATTGTTTGTTGTTGGTTTGTTGGTTTTTTGTTTGGCGTAACTTTTTTTCTGTGTGAGCTTGGTTTTTGGTTTCTTTCATTTTTGGTAAAGAAAATGTTTCAAAAAATCTTTAACAAACAATTCAGTAGTAGGCGATAAATTATGGAGCATATACATATACATATATATACGTATATATGATGTATACATGTGTATGTATATAAATAAATTGTAAAATATATTTATATGTATGTATGTATATATTTATGTATGTTAGTTTTTGCTTTGTTGTATAATTAAATATTGCATTTGGTTTCGTTGAACGTCTGGACAATTTTATATATATATATATATATATTTACCTTTCGATTACTCGTTTTCATTCCTAACCGACTTTCACAATGATCTCCGCGTTTCGTTTCGCATCTACTTAGCGTAATAGTTACAGCTAGACTGGTATACATATATAGCCATATGTATATGTTGGTGTATACACCTTTATATACTATATATATATTTGTGTGAGTGTATGGGTGTGAATATGTTTTTTTCTCAAGGAAATGGATTCGTTATAGACAATCGGTAGAGACATTTTTTTTTCGCTACAGACAAACACACTCAAATAAATTACCCTTCCCCGCGTCATTCCATTTTATCAATTTATGGTTTTATTTCTTTGATTAGTAATTAGCATTTTCCAACATTTTTTTGAGTTTCCTTTTCCCGCTGACATAATTTTTTTTGGTTTTTTTTTTTATATATTTTACAAAAATTTTGATTTCAGTACCTGATTGCAATGGTTTTTTTTTTTAAAAATACAGACACTTGTAATTGTTGTTGTTGGTTGCTTGCTTTAGACATAAATTTGAATATTACTCATATGTATGTATATGTAGGTATACATCTATATAGTATATATATAGTATATATTGTTCTAATTTTATGTTTAGGCCATAGTTTGTTGTTTGGTTTAAATACGAAAACGCTTTCAAAAATTCTACAGGACATAACTTCTCGCTCTCGCGCATCTCCATCGATTTGGTTGTTATTTTTGTTTTGTTTGCTTGTTGTAAACTTTAATATGTAAATACACACAATTAGCTATATATATATTATTCTAAATTTTTTGTTTAAATTTGTTTCTGCCTACTACGCTTACGTACTAAGAACCCAATGAGCAAAGATCTAAGACATATTCGAGTTGCATCATCCTCCCGCAGTTTACTTTTTTTTAGCACTACGATTTAATTTTTTCTTCGGTTACTGTTCTTACGGTTTTGGTTGTAAATATATAATCGTAATCGTTATATACTCGTACTTGCACATATGTATTAGTAAATGTATGTACTTATTTATGATCATTTGGTTAGCTGTGTATATTGTTGATCAATATAAAAAACATTGAAGGAGGGCACACGAATGGAGTTCTTAATAACAATTATTTTACGGCTTGAGTTCGCATTGAGTTTAACGACTGATTTGATGATGATTGTGGGATCATTGATCATTGTATGGGGAGAAAGAGACACTTAATCATGTGAGTGGAAGTGGTCTAAATTTTTATCTATCTGTTTTATTTTGTCACAACCATTTAACGAAGATTGGAGGGTACGAAAGTAGAAGGACTGTGATCCATAAAAAGCTTCTGAAGAAATTTTATGGAGATTGTGGGGGATCATCGAAGGTCGAACAAAATGAGGGCTAGAAACTTATTGCCACTGGGCCGAAAGATCAATTCAGTTTCCCTCAATCCTTTCAGCATTCCCTCAATAAAAATATGTATACGAATATGCATGTACGTGGAAGTTTGTGTGTTCATTTTTTAGCATGTATGGATGTATGTATATGACTAGTAATATCTTTCTGTTGACTGATTAAATTTGTTGCTTGGATTTATGGTTGCATTTTCACAGACAAAAAACATACATGTTTTTTTTTTCATTTAAACTGTTCTCTTATTGCACGTGCATGGTTTTGTGTATAATATTTTTGTTTTTCCGTCTTTGTTTTTTGTTTCTTTTAGTTCTTTTTTTTTTTTTTTTTGTCTTTGTGTAAAGTAAAAGAAAACTCAAGCTTTTGTTCTCAAGGTTCAGGTAATCAATTTCTAGTCTTATCTGTTGCACTGAGTAGTCTGCGATTTTTGTTTTCTTCCTTTTTGCTTCGTTTTCCACTCTTGTTTTTACACGTTAAAGGTATGTATATATGTACCATGTATATATATAATAATAATATTTGTGGAATTTTTTACGTCATTTGTTATAAAGATATACATATGCATGCATGCAAGTATGTAATACAGATATGGCTGTACCCAATTTTGCTTGAGTAAATCATAGATCATAAATCAATCGATCAACAGATGATGGAACAAGAGTAGTACGAGTATATGTTATGTTTTAGTTGTCAATGCTTATTAGGTAATGATCTGAGTCGAGTTGAATTCGCTGCAAACAATAGTATACATAAGGTCCATCCATATACATGTAGGTATATTTTATTGTATTTTTAGTGTTTGGTGTTTCGTTAGATACTAGTTTACATAGTTCGAAGTATTAGGTAAATTTGTGGATGGCTGAAACAGGTTGTTCTGTGTGTGTTCTGTTCTCTTCTGTTTTGTTCTGTTCTCTTCTGTGTGGAGCAGCTGTCTGTCGAAAGGAGAACTTTCTATTGTGCAACTTTCTGTTCTTATTGTAGTTTGTCAATGGGGTTTTTGCTGATGTTTGTGTTGGCTGCTGCAGTGCTAAAAGTTAACTATAATTATTTTGTTTTGTTTTTGTTTTGTTTGTCGGTTTCAAGCTTTGATTTGTTCTCTTCTTCCAATTGTTCTTCAATTGGTGTTTTTTTGGTCATTTGGTTTAGCAAGCGGTTTCAATCATTTGTTTCTATCATTTTTTTGCTGTTTGCTGTTTGCGTTTGCTGTTGCGGTTTTGTAATTGATTCAAAGGGAAGACATAACATTCTATAGAAAAAGGTTCCTAACTGATTTCGGTTTCTTGTTTATTTAGTAAATATATTGTAAGTGTATATAATGTATATATATTTCTGAATATAATTTAAAGCACTCTTACATTTATATATATATATATATATGTATATATATACATATATAATTATATATAGTATATAGTTTTTTTTTTTTTTATCCATTTATTGTATGATGTGTAAATATCAATAACTGTTTGCTACTCGTACAATAAGACAATATAGATGCTTATATATTTTGTTTGGTGCCACTATATATATGGTATATATACGTATATATAAATATGTATCTTGTGAGTGTCCAAGTATCGAAAGATTGGGGAGAGGAGTTCAACGTCCATACCCGATACTTCAGATGTATGTGTGTGTGAGTCTTTTTGTGTGTGTGTTTTAGTTGGTTTTTTGGTTTTGTGTGTGTTTTTTTTTTGGGTGGAGGGGAGTAGAATAGTAGGCCTAGGAGGTTGGACCTTCCCCAAAGCACAGCTCTACTCGTGTATAGAAACTTTTGTACCAGGCATAAGAAAACTCGATTGAACCCTTTGGAAACGATTTCTCAACATTTTCGTGTAAAAAGCACAACGAAATAAATGTCTTTCCCACCACCTGCACTGCGCTCTTCTGTTCTGAATCGATCTATGTCTATTCCTTTATTTCGTATTTATTGTGTTTGTTTTGTAGGAATGACACCCCCTCTTAACTATGTATCCATATATGTATATGTGTATAATATATTTTTCATATAATATAATTTAATATTACATTTATAAGACAACATTCAAACACTTAAGATGGTTCGTTAAGTTAATAAATAGGTTTTTTTTTTTTTTTTTTTCCTTTTTTTATCATTTGTTAAAATATCAAAAGTGGATGGAATTATGTGATTCTAGTTATTACACGCACTCTATATGTATATATATTATATATATTCATCGTTTCTTGATAATACAATTCATTTCTCAATGGTTTTTTGTTTTGCTGCCTGAAAAAATTCGGACCAAAATGTTGTTCTTCGCTTTTGTTGTTGTTTTTTTTTTTATGGGAAGGGGGGGATTTACCATTTAATGTGTTGCATTCACTTTTGGTATATATACAAAAATATCTGTAGAGATTTTTTCGCCGTTAAATGGTGTGTAGATATATAATTGTTAAATGAAACCATTTTTGCAAAAAAATTACAAAATTAGGATTTCTCTAGGGGGATTGCTCAATGTTAAAAATTGAATTGGAATACGAGTAATTTTCACATACGCAATATTCAATAAAATATTGTCAGCTCTACAATGGGGGGCAAAGAGAGGATAGAGAGAGAGGTGATAATCGATATCGATTTCGATTGCTGGAAAAGTGAGAGGGAATTTTCCATTTGAGTTTAAGTTTTGGGCTGAAAGGTACAGTTACCATTAAGAATGCTATTCATTTCGTTTTCGTCACTTGTGCTTAATTCTTTTTCTTTATTGTATAATTGGTTCAAAAGTTTTGCTAAGTGTATGCACGTGTGTGTGTGTGTGTGTATTCCTCTTTTTTGCGGGTTTCAGCTTAAAATCATTCGAGTTACAAAATCGTTTAATACATAGGGGTCTTTCAACCAATTTTTTTTCTCCATCGTTTCTATCTTTTGTAAAGAAAGCGTTTATGTCCGGACCGGACTGTGGCGCACTAAAAAATAAACTTTTTTTATCATTTCGCAATTAATTTAAATAAAAAGAAAGATATGTTTTTTTTGCAATCTCCTATCGTTTTGCTCAATAAATAAATATTGTCTTTTTGGTTTTGTTCATTTATTTTTTAAAAATTTGTATACCTCTTTTTTAAATATTTGTTATAAATCATTTATACACATATGTATAAAGCACGTTAAAAGTTAAAAAAAAAATACACACGTGCACGCACAAAATTACGCATGAATACATTTTCCAAAAATCAATCAAAAATGATTAAAACCAAATAATATTTGTTCATTTTAACACTATCACAGGCGGGGGACAGGGGTAGTGAGTGAGACCTTTGGGGGGGGGGGGCTAAAGATACTTGTTCCTATTCAAGTCTAAGATTGTAAATATAAATGGGGTGGAGTGGACAAAAAGACCAAGAAGATGGACCTGATCTGCTCTCGAGGATAGCAGCAACAATTGAAACTAGTTTCGGTTCGCCTGGATTTGATTCGTCTGAGTTCAAGGCAAACTCGCATATAGTAAGGTGCCGCCAGAAGAATTACATATATGTAATTAAGAGCGATATATGTACTATATATGTATATATTCGTGTCGATGTATACATGGATGTAGGCCTAAGAGTTGAGTGGGGTGTGGTGGCATGCAAAAGTTTACTTATCGTTTCATTTAAATAGTCTGCCTTTTCGAGTAAAATGGTAAAAGGTGTAAAAAGCCTAAGGAGTACAGTCAGCAAAAATGGTATAAGTTGGTTTCTGTATTTCTGTAGTAATTACACATTTATGTAAATAGTTTTTTTTTGTTTTCTTGTTGCTTTTTTGTTTTCATTTTGAATCATTTATAATGTAGGTATAAAGTTTTTATCTAACACATCTATCTGAGCTAAGCATCAAATTATCGAAATATTCCACAGACGCACAAGGGTTAAATGTAGGTAGAAGAACAGTTAGCTTGGTTCTACAGGAACATTTACATACATATATATTTAAGTTGTTTCTTTTATATATTATTGGTGTCGCCCTTAACCCTTGTGCTATAAACTAAATGCTGCCCAAAAAAAAATAAAATAATAAATCGTATGTAAATTTAGTTAAATAATTATTTTTGGTGTTCGTTTTCATATGGTAAAACTGCTTTTTGTTTAAGTAAACTTATATGTATATATATAACACTTCTTGATCGATTCTAGTTAAATATTCTTTGTTTTAATCTCGTTTTGAGGCAGCTTTTTTTTTAGTTTTTTTTTTGTTTGTTTCAAAGACAACTAACTCATAAATCTTTTAAGAGTTGATGTTGTTGGTTTAAACATATGTATGAATATATACATATATAGTATATGCATACACTATATGTTATTTTTGGGTATATACACATATATAGTATATACGGTATATATGTATGTACCATTCGAAAAAATGTCTTATGTGCCATCCTTTTTTCTTAATTGTTTTTGTTTTTATTGTATTGCACTTTGAATTTACTTCTTTGTGTTTTGTTTAATTAAAATGCCCAACAATTTGTTTTGTTTCTTTTTTTTTGGTTGATTAATGGGAGATTGTTTTGGTTTGTTAATTGTTTTTTTTTTGTTTCCTTTTTAATTATACAACATCAAAAATAACTCACATAAAATTCATTCAACATCTTATCGTTTAGGCTAAAGTACACATGTATATGTCTGTATATATATATCATGTATATATGGTGTATATAATTCATAAAACACTCTAAGTTTAATATGTTTATTTGGTTTTGTTGTCGGTTTTGTTCTGGCAACCTTCTCTCCCCTGCGCACACGTACACCGTACATCGTACTCCAAACGTACGAGTATGTATGTAAACCACATACATATAACCATACATATCTATAATATGGTATATATGTATATATTATGTATATTTATCATAATGCAATACAATTAGTTGACTGTATATTTGGTGCCCAAAAATATTGTTGCTGTCTTGGTTGACTGTGTTTTTTTGTTTTTTTCCTGCCCCATCCGACGTGATGCGATACCACAAAAAATGTAATTTGCGGTCTATAAAATACATCTGTTTTTTTTTTTGTTGTTTTATGCTAAATTACAAATCGTATTCTTTTGGGTAACCTATTTTTATTTAAAGCCTTTTGACAACACAGGGAATTTGTTCATTTATCTTATTGGGTTTATCTCTGCTCTGCTCGGTTTTTCCTTCTCTCTCTCTCTCTCGCTCTCTCGATATCTTCTTGTATTTGAAATGTTGATTATTTTCGTTTTTTTCTATGCGGTAGTCTATTAATAATGTGAAAATACTCGAAACAGGAGTAATTCTGCCATATCCTTCGATATTCTTGTGTGTTTGTGTATTGCATGTATATCTTCTACATTCAATTTAAAACATCTTTCTTTAAATTACTTGACAAATTGTTTAGCGGTTGGCTTGACGACGTCTTTCGCATTCGCCTGGCCAAACATTTTGGGAAGAGTGCTTCTGTGGCTGCTTCTGTTTCAGTGTTCATTCCACTAATAGTACATATGTATATCCGCTTATATTATCTAATATATTTAAAAATTTGCCAAGGCGCGCACAATTTTATACGGTTTGTTTTTTTTTTGGTCAAATCTTAGTTTAAATATATTCATTATATTTTACCTTTGTTTTGTTGTATTCAGTATCGATTTATATGCATAAATTGTTTTTTTTTTTTTTTTGTTGTGTACATTTTTTTTATTTTTAATAATGTTTTCTACGCTCTTGTTTACACATAAAAAGATTCTATATTTTGGTTTTCATTTTGGTTTTTGGTGAACAAGCCCCAGAAACATTGGTTTTGAGTTTTGTTTTGGTTTTGAAATTGTTAGTTCGCGGATCTTTGCTTTATAATTATTGCTCTATAGTTGTAGACATTTCTTGTATATCATAATATATTTGTGTGTGTTTTTATACACGTTTGTATCTTTTATAGTATGTATATATATATAGGTTTGTATATGCTACTAGTTGTATGTACTTTGTTATTTTTTTATGTATGCTGATTTTGCTTTTGGTAATACACTGAGAGAAATTAGGAAGTTGGTGTATCATTTTTCGTTTTTGTTTTGTTTGTTGCTTTAGTTTCTGTTTGTTTTGTTCTTTCGGTTTGTATGAAAATTCTAGAAAAATAAAAGCTTTCTTATTGCTTCTGTTTTCATATGTTTTTGTCGTCTTCCGTTACATATAGCACATATATACCCGTCGATCGATCGATCTGGCCTAAGCACGAAAAAACTTGTATTCTATTTTTGTTTTATTTTGTATTTTGTTTTGTTTGCTTTCTTTTACTTTGTATTGCAAATTTTTGTTGCTATCTTTTGTTACTACTTCTGATCCTTGCAGTGCTACATACTAGTAAATATGTATATAATGTATGTCTATACTTTATGTAAGTATATTTATATTTGCATTTCTTTTTATTTTAATTCAATTTGTTGTTTGTTTGTCAAAAAGGGACTCACTACATAGTTTCCCCCGTATTTTTGTTGCGGGAGTTTCTCTATTTTGTTCTCTATCATGAATCATGGCACTATAGTTGTTAGTTTACTGTATGGTTTCCTCTATAACACATATACACTTAAATATATACGTTTAAAAAACCCTGCACAAGCACACGCACACTGACAAAATAAAAAAGTGAGCAACAATCAATCAATCGAAGAAAAACCCATGCATAAATGTAAAAACAATTTGAGAAAACCAATCCCTATATGGTGTATAAGTAATACATATATTAGAATAGTGTAAACACTATGCCAACAAAAAGTGTTTCATTTATTTCGGTTTTGTTTTGATTTGGTTTTTTTTTTGTTCTCTAAATATTTTTTTGTTAGTGTAAATAATTTTCACTGATATGTACGCAAATTTTTAACACAAAAACTCTTCCAAGGGAGTTATTCACATTACTTTTTGTTGCTTGTTATCTCTCAATTTTGGTTTCAATCTTTTGTTTTTGTTTTACTTTACTTTAGGGCGGTGATTGGATCTCAAGCTAAAAGCGTTGATTGAAGCGTAGTTTTGATTGGTAGATGATCTGAGTGCATAAAATGAATAGAAACTATTACAAGCGATGCAACTTTGAGCTGAATTAAACCTGAATAAATTGAGAAGAACAGAACGTATAAAATATACTCAAAAATAAATTAAGAACATTTGTGAATACTTCAACAAAAATTGCTGCATACTCGTATATTTCATAATAGCATAAAAAGAGAACAGATAACAAAAAAAGTGGTAGATCAAAGTAGGATACAAAAACATTTGTTAATTTGTTAATTACTACATGTTAATCCCTGGTTTCCCTATATTCATTTATCTATGCATCTATATAAATATCATGTCCGATCATACATACACACGAAAATTCACAAACGCTGAAAAAAACTGTCAATATAATTCACATTCTCTCATTTCAATTCGTTTTCGTTTAATTTCGTGAATGAAACTATAAAACACAAATGTTAAAATAAGGCAAAATAGAGTTAACAACTAAACATATTTTTCAATTATTCAAATTGAATATTTCTATGCGGTGTTGACCTGAGGAACTTCTTTACTTTATTAATTAATCATTGAAGGCAAATCATACGAGTATATTGCTGATTTCATACTTTTGTTCATTGAGGGATTTGAACTTTGAAAATATTTTCATTACTATTTGTATTTAATTAGTTCAATAGTTGTTCTCTATTACTTAGTGTTTTTTTTTCTCTCTTTCTTTGAATTGTAACTTGACAAATGGTTTTTCTCACTTTTGGTGTTTCGATCATACAATTTTATTTTTAGTTTAGCCTAATTTTATGTTCAGTTAGTTCTTGGTGTTCTGGTCTTAGGTTAGTTCTTGTTTTGCTTAGATTTTTAATTGATTTGCTGTCTTTGAGTTTTGATAATGTTTGTTAGTTTTATCGGGTGTGTGTATTGTAAACTTGCTTTTGATTACATATTTTTCCTATTTTTTTTTTGTTTTGTTTCATTTTGCACCGCTTAATGTGTAGTTAATGATCTAGGTATACAATATATATTCTTTAGCTTTGTTCAGTAATTGATTGCTTGTCGTTAAATGGTTTTTTTTATCATCCCTTTATCAAATTGTCTCCTTCCTTTCCTTTCATTTCCTTTCCACTTGCCTGCAAATACTAAGTCCCAAAATGCATCCTCCCGTTTCAGTAGTTTCTAACATTTCGATCTTTTGTTTTGTTTTTGTTTTGTTTTGAAACTGTGTTCGTTCTGTTCCATTTCCAATTTTTTCAACTATGTATTTGATTTAAACTAGTTTTACTTCTAATCTGGTTTTCCGTCTGTTGTTTTAATTTGTTTTTGTTTTTTTTTTTGTCTATAATAAGGCGAAAAATATCATCAAAAAATTGACGTACACTAGATTGTATTTCTGTTGGTTTTTCTTGTTTCTGCTTTTCTTCGTTTTTCTTGTTGTTGTTGTTGTAGTTGGTTTCTATCAATTATTGTTATACATATATGTAAGTATATGTATGCATGTATGTATATAACTATATGTACGCTAATGCCATGTGTATATATCGATTTAGTAAATTTGTTTGTTTTGTTTTCCGATTTCTTAATTATTCAGACAACACCTTTTTAGTGGGGGACTGTCTCTAAATAAGTTGAGTTTTTTTATACTCTGTTTTTCTTTTTTTGTAGTTTTTTTCCTTGTTTTTTTGTTAAGAGTAGAGTTTGGAGCTTCAACGCTACCTTTCATGGCTAATACATTTAAAAATGTTGTTTGGTTTCTTTCATTTCATTTCATTTAAATTAAATAAAATACATAATATATTTGTGGTTTGTTTTGTATATGTCTGCTTGTATATGTATATATATATATAGATATATGGTTTTTTTTATACATTTATATTAAAATAATTTGATGTATAAAGCGTTTTTTTTTTGTTGTTATATTACTTTTTGTTTAAAAATTTAACTAAATGCAAATATGATTCAATACAAGGCTTTAAAGGGAGCGGGACAATAAACTATGAGAAAAAGGGCTTGGGTTTGGGGTGGTGGGCGATGGTGGGGTTTTGGTAGAGGCCTTTGATGGTGTATGTGTGTGTGTGTGTGTAAGTGTATGTGTTAGTAGTTAACTAAACCCTTGACTGACTGATTGCCTGAGCCCAAAGAGAGATAACCCAATCGAAGCGATGGGCCTCCTTCCATGAGTAACTCCCTCTAAATATATATTCACATTCAATATGTATATCTCGTATATGTATAGTGTATAGTGTTATATGTCCTATATCTGCACTCTGCACTCTCCTCTTCTCAACAAGAAAATTGTTTTGCATTTCGTAAGCGTCGCATTGAGGAACAAATAATTCAACAAATTCTGTAAGAAATGTCTTGCGCCCCTACCCCAATTATCGTTAATCGTACGTCGTTACTCGTATTAATAATCGTTTATCATTGATCGTTAATCGTTAGTTAGTGTTCTAGTTAGTTCTAGCATTAGCGCTGCTATCAATTGGTATCATTTCTTTGTCATTTGCAAAGAATTTTTTTTTGCTTTCGACTTTCGTTCGTTATCCGTTTCCATTTATTTTCGACCATATACAAAAACACAAAAAAATAAAACAAAATGAATACGCTTCACAATAATAATGGTAATAATCATAATCATAATCATAATAATAATAATAATTAACATAATCATAATAAAAGAGGTGACAATAGTTAATAATTTACACAGTAATAATTCTTAATTGGTTTGCTCGAAACAATTTCTTTTCGATTGTATAAAAAATCTTTGGCAGCATCTTTATAAAAGGTTTCCTTTCCTTCTCTTTGCCAAATTATTGACTACATACTTTTATGTATATTTTTATAGGTAGGAATTAACATAGCTATATTGTATATCAAGTGTTTTGAGAAACATGTGTGTGTCTGTATGTGTGTTTATGGATTAAGAGTAAATTTGAATATTTTCTAATAAGCTTAAAAAATTGTTTTGGAGTTTTTTTTGGAGTACATAAAATTAAATATGATAAGAAAAACGATAAAGTACAAGGAATATGAACAGAAGATTTAATGTATGTATATATAGACAATATAAATATATATGTATATATATTTAGTATATATGTAGATAATGTAGATGTAAAGAGTTAAGGTGGAAAGCTTTCACTTTGTCACAATATACACAGTAAGCAACTAAGAAAATATCTCTTCATAGTTTATCTCTTTTTCGTTCGCACAATTTCTTTCGATATTCTCTCGTCCATCGTTAAGTTTAGAGCTGTAGGACGCCCGCCCAGAGGCAAAAGAATGCTTGAGGAGTGGTGCCTGTCTTTGTCCAGGGGTCACGGGTTCGGTTTTGTGGGAAGGATCGATGGATGGCTATCCCTCCCGCCGTTACGTTTCATAAGTTTGTACGGATTACGTTAAGTTAACTTGTATTTGTGTAGCACGTATTCGAAAACATTTTCTATTCGTATTTGCGTAACGATAAGGGATGTCGTTTAACTTTGCATTACATAAAAGTTTCGATTAGCTTTACAGTACGTTACATATTATCGGCAAGTTTTACAGTAAGTTACAGAGATTTTCGTAACGTTACAAGAGTTTCGTTTGGTTTACATTTCGTTACGGTTTTTCGATAGCGTCGTCGTCGTCCTCTTACCAAACCCCTCCACAAAAACATTGACTAGTTCTGGCTCTGGCTCTGATTCTGGCTGCATTCTTGCGACGTTACCCCGTGCCATATCCACACACCTACACCTACATCTCCATCTACCCGTCACCCGTCTACACCAAATCCCCCTCCCCCCCTTATTCCGCACAAGCAATAAAAATATATTTATATATTTTCGCTAGAAATTCTATAGTTTAGTTTATACATAATAGGTATAAATGGTTCCCCCCATCGTCAAGTTGCATAATCTCAACTAAATTGTAAATTTGATTTAAACTTAAGCACATTTTTTGTTTATTTTTACTTAAAAATTTGTATGCCATAGGAAATAAATTTGTTGGTTGGTTGTTTTTGTTTTTTTTTTTTGGTGTGGAAAAATGTTTAATCAAAAAGCATTTACTAATATCATTTTTGTTGTTTTAAACTAAACTTGATAAATTTAAAATTTCCATTAAAACAATGCTTGATATTTTCCATTCTGTGTGTTTTCGATTTTTAACAAAGAGAGAAAATAAAGCGAAAAACAAACTTGAGAAATACATGTGTACTGTTGTTTTTGTTGTTTTATAAAATAAAAGCGTGTGGAATTACAATTTCATTTGAAGGCTTTCCATAAAAACTAGAAACAAATGTAAATTGGTTTTTGTATAACAGTTTTTGAGTTTTCTTTTGTTGACTAAAATGAATAAAATTAGTACAAAATAAAATCAATATTAAGAACGGCAAAGAAGAAAAAAATCATTTTGGTAAATAATTTGCATTGCATTTGAGTGTTTCTGAAAAACGTTTTGTCTTAATACTTTTGCAATAAAAGTTAGTTGCAGAAATAAAAATTAAAGAATAAAACAGGAGAGGGGAAACATATAGAGGAATTCGGAAGGGAAAAACAATTAAATAGTTATAGAAAAAATTTAAAAACTAAAAATGTTTCTGTTAAATTCAAATTACAACAAACAAAACGACTTTATGTTGGTATTGTACTTGGTTTATGTAACATTTTGTTCTTAATTTAATAAAAGAAAAATCATAAAAATAACTAAATTAAAAATTACAGTGTTTCAACAGCCAAATTGTTTCACAAAAAATTGCATTTTCTTTTTAACCCCTTCCTCCCACGATCTCTCTATCTCTGTCTATCGATCAATCGCTAGCCATCTCTCTCTTTAGACCCGGGTCTCTATCTATCCATCAACAGCGTTTGTGTTTTTGTTTTATAATTTCAATGATTAACATAATAAGAATAGTTTCACAAATTGTTCGTCTAGTTATTGTTTAAGTCTAAAATTATATGTGTAGCCTCACACGTAACAACAGAAAAACTTAAAAACACAAATCGTTTAGATTACACAATAGTATGTATGTATGTATGATACGTTATTCAAATAATTAATGTATTCGTTTTTTAAAACAACTTAACATTTAAAATATGTATATAGTATGGTATATGGTATATGTGTGTGTTTGTATACAGAGTAAACCTATAGTTTAGGAATTAAAAAAATGACAAGATTTAAAAACAGTTGTTCCCACTTTCGTGGGAATTATAATTAAAATGAAAGTTTTTTGTTTGCTGTTTAAAACATCGAAAAGGAATCGCGGAAATAAAGCCACATTAACACAAAACGAACAAGTGTTTAAAATACAAGTAGATTCGTTTCGTTGTATGTATATGTATAGGTTTTTTGTTGTTTTTTGTTTTTGTTTTGTTTGTTGAGTGAGTGTGTTTTTTTGGGTGATTTTGGGGGATGGTGGTGTGTATATAATAAATGTGGTTACAGCCTATAAAAAATAAGTTGCTTGCTTCGCTTTGCTTTCTCGCTCAACTTCGATCGAAATAAATTGCATTTTGAATTGCATTTCTCGTTTCGTTTCATCAACGCTCTAACGTTTTAGTAATAAAAATGTTACACAAAACTAAAAAAAAAACACAAAAAGAGTTCACAACTATTGTACTTATACGTATAAGAGAACGCAAAATGAATAAATCATAAAAGAAAACTTACGATATATGGTAGATATATATCTGTGCTTTTTTTTCTTGTTTTTTTAGTTTTTTTTTTGTTTTGTTTTTTTTTTTTGTAAAATAATAATGTCTTGGGAGTAAACCAGCCTTATATTGTATTACAACGGGAAAGAAATGTTGCATGTATCCATACATAGTATATCATCGTAAATGTTTCCCTAGATCTCTAGATCTCTAGATGTATATATATGGTTCTGTGTGTGTGTGTGGTATGGTGTGGTGTGCCTGTGGATACCATGCACATGTGTTGTATATATGGTTTTTTTTTGTTGTATATAAGCAAAAGGAATATCGTTTTTTGTTTTTTTGTTAACAATGTATATAAGAACTTAACAAATAATTTTTGTTTGCTTTGTAGGTTTTTTCACGCTTTTCACTTTCTGTTCTTTCGGTTGTTTCTATTGTTTCTGTTTCGGTTTTATATTGCATTTCATGTTATATTTGTTGGCCATATGTGCGGATTCGCACTGTTTCATGTGTGGTTTTGTTTTGGTTTGGTTTGTAAGCTTACAGATTAATTTGTATGTTGAGTTGGTTGATGGTTGGTTGTTTTTTGTAGTGCCAGAACACAGAACGCATAAACGTAATGAGCCTATCGAGAATGTGTGGTTTTTTCAAGGGTTCAGCGCGCTTGCCTGCTTGATCCTGATCCTGCTATTAAGTTAGTTATACGTGTTTCAATAGATATATGTATATTGCCCCGACACATTCAACCCCCATTCATCATATTTGCCTCTGTTTGTGGTGTACTGTGTTGTGTTTTTCTCTATTTATCGCTAACTTCTCCTCCTGCACACTCTCTCTCTCTCTCTCTCTCTCTTCTGGTTTTTTGTATATATATGGCAAAGTCATATAGTCATAGGATTTCACATATATGTTTAAGATATATATATATATATGTATATATATAATTTTGTAGTTTTTTGTTTTTCATATACTCATATATATATATATATATTTATATATAAATAGATATCACCTTATATAAGCAGCGTAAGGAAAAACCTAAACAATTTCAATTTGTTTTGTTTAAATTTCTTGTGTTTTTTGTTTTTGTTAGTTGTTTGGTTTCAGTTTGTTTTTTACGAAATCAAAATAAAACTACTTAGATTTCATCTTCTCCTGTCCATCCACCGTCCATCCTCTATAATTATTGCCTGTACGCGACCTTTTATGACGCCCTCAACAAATTGTTTATTCCTGTTTCTACACTTCTCTTCTCTTCTCGTCTCTCTCGCTTTTTTTTCGTTTATTTTTACTTGTTAGCAAAAAAAAGATGTGCACAAAAAGTTGCACATTTTGCTAGATTTACATAGATATAGAACTTTATACATACATATATACGTATATCTTTAGGTATATATATATATATATACATATATTTATTGTATATATGCGTGTTTTGTTTCGTTTGGTTTGGTTTATAGAAAAAGATTCTGGAAGGGTATATGCACAAAAAAGCTAATCGGACGATATAACAATATATATGTCTATATAGATAATAAGTAACATGTATAGTAGTGTTTGTGTTTGTGTGTGTATGTTTGCGTGTACTGTGTGTGTGTGTGTGTGTGTGTGTACGTGTGATAGTGTATTTTATGACAATTTTAACAAGAACAGAATCTTATGACGAAACGTATTATAATGAAAAACAGATTAAAAAAAGTTTTTAAAAAACATTTTGAAAATATCGGATCTTCCCTTTTGTTTTTTTAGTTTTTAGTTGTTTTTTTTTTTAGTTTTTGTTTAGACTAAGTAAAATATTTGTTGTTGGTTTTTCGTTTGTTAGATTTGTTTGATGTTTGGTTTTTGTTTTTGTTTTTATAATTTTTAATAGTAGCGCTAATTGTTTTTTGTTGTTTGTTTTTAAATTAGAGATCAAAAATAGTATTTGTTGCATTTTTCTTGTATCATTTTCATTTTGTTGTTATTTTATCGCCGTTTTTACACGCTTTTGTTGTTGTTTTATTATTATTTAAAAGGATTTTTTGGTTTTCGAGATTTTGTTTTTGCGTCCTTGTATTTCTCCAACTTGAATATATATAATGTGTCTATATATATATATATATATTCTCGATTATATACACTTTACTGTTGGCAATTGTTAGTGTTGCTGTTGACGTTGACGTTGCTGGTGACATTGACATTGATTTTGTCGCAATTGATGCTGTTGTAGTTGTGGTTGAAGATGTAGCTGTTGGTTTCGATTGGATTGCGACTATTTGGTAGATGGTCCATGACCGAATGCGGCTGCAGCGGCGGCGGGGGCTGCGGTGGATGCGGTGGCGGCTGCTGCTGCTGCTGCTGTTGGTGATGGTGTTGCTGACTGTTTTGGCTGCCGCTTGTGTTGGTATTGGCATTGGCGTTGGCATTTACGCTGGCGTTGTTCATCCTGTTTTCGTACTTCTGCTGCTTTCTCGCCAATATATGACAGATAGCATTGTGTGTATGGCCGGGCATCAGGTGACGACGACAGCCGTATATTTTCCCTGACGAGTATTTATAATTGTATTTGATCAAGTCGACTGACGGACGATTGTTGCGGGCTTTAATTTGCAATCAGTGAACATAGAGCGTATTCAGCACGAGAACGTGGTGATTGTTCTTGGCCAGAGTGACCACATATCCCTCGGATGTGATCTTCAGGCCGCAGCATCGTGAAACCTGTGAATAATTTGCATGTTAATCGCCGTGTCATATCAACTAACTTAAATACAAATGCGAGTTACTAGTATGCCATAAGATCAATGGATCAAAAATTCTAGGTTATGTGGCAGTATTTCTACAAATTCAAGGGACTAATAAGGATATAACTAGTAGATGTTTTTTAGGAACGAATTTGGTACAACTCGTAGACAGAAAATCAAGTGAGAGGCGAGTAAAATCACAATAAAGAGAATGTGAATGTGCTACTAATGGACCCAACGGAATATACAATTTTTTACATTCAGAATACAATGCACGAATACTCGTAAAATAAGTACATAAATTAATCAAAAGCTACATCATTTACTTCTACTTTTACTACAACTAAATATTGTCTTATGATAAGTATTTGATGGTACGAGCATGGTATAATTGTTTGGCAATATGAATGTATTGATATTGAGTACACAAAAATGTGTCGAAATAAAATAGTTAGAGATCGTTGTAATCAAATCATTATCATCACGAAACGCATACCAGAAATGTAGCTGGCTCAAAACAATGAAATGATAGTGTGGAAAATAAAAAAGCTTACATGTAAATTACAATTGGAACAGTGAGTATTGTCTTTTGAGAGTTCAGATGTGCGATGATGGCTCTCGTTTAGTTTGGTCTGATTGTGAGTGTGAGTGTGAGTGTAGGTGGGTACACAACAAACCTTAACATGGGGACACTCAAACTCCGACTGGAGGGCGCCCTCGCGCGAATAGCAGGCCACATGGAAGCGATTACCATGTGAATCACCGATGAGTACATCACCGGCATTCGATATATCAATGCCATTGGGGAAGCAGGTGACCTTCTCGTTGCCAATGCGATAGAGGAATGTACCATCGTCCTGGAAAACGGCCACACAATGACCCTTGAAATCGCAAACATAGAAATCGTTGTCTTGAAAAAGAAATAAAAAGAGTTATATTTGATTAGAAAATATTGGAAAAATAAAAAATAGGGACACTCACCTCGTATGGCAATATCAGAAGGTTCACGCATATAGTCACTGCAATCGAACCAGCGCACCAGCTCCCCCTCCTCGGATATAACAAAGACAGTGGGCGATACACTATCGACGGCCACAATATGACCCTTTGCTGTGACAGCCAGTCCGGCAACAATATCAATATATCTGTTAGGGATTAACACATATTAATTATGTATTTACACAAATACTATAAAGAAATATGTGTAGGCCCTCACCTGATGGCTATTTTGCGCATAAAATGTCCACATTTTGAAAATATCTGCATGCGCGAGCGCTCATTACCGCGATCGCAAACCACAAATTTTCCATTATTATGCATGACAGCCACTTTCCGGGGATACCATAGCTGTCCCTCCTCCTTGCCAGCGACCCCAAATTGGAATTTGAGGGCACCCATCTTGTCAAAGACCTCGATCCGATGATTGTTTGTATCGGCAACAATGATCTCCTCGTCAACGCCCAGGCAAAAGCCATGCGGGGAATTAAACTGTCCCTTGGCCGTGCCCAGGGAACCGAATTTGCATCTGATCTGCATGGGTGTGGCCTTATTGCGGCCGGTCACTACACTAGTGGTGCCGGGAGGGGCAACGGCATGGAAACTGTTGAGGCCAATATCCTCGACGCCGCCGACAATCGGATTGAGGGCCTGGAGGCTGGGCGAGGTGGCAGCTGGCAGGCAGAAATCTGATAAAAAATCAATTCCCGATGAGCTTTCGCTCGACAACAGATCATCTGTGTGCAGTGTCGCAGTGGGTGTGTGTGTGGGTTGGAGTGGTACAGTGGTAGAGGTTGGAGTGTGTGTGTGTGTGTGTGTGTGTGGAAGGAAAGGAAAGAAAAATAAACTCAAAAGCATAAGAACTGAAGGCGCGACAAGAAATAATAGGAAGGACACCATTGCAAGGTCTGGAAGAGATATACATGTTTACATTTTCTTATCATGAACATCTTTGACCCACATACAGGGATAAAATATCAAACTTGTCTTGGAAAAAGCTCTCTGCTATGATACAAGGAAATCTGTCTACTACGCGTTCCTACGAAGCTGGAAAAGTGTCTGCTGGAAAACTAAGACATCTAATGAACTAAGAAAACTGGCTGCCATGAAACTATAAAAGATTGTTGCTATAAAACCATGTAAGCTGCCTACTATGAGACTAGGAGAGATCTTTGATATGAAGCTAGGAAATCTGTCTGACATGTAACTACCTGCGAGAGGGAACGTTGCGAGCCGCTTCTGTTACGCGACTCTACTTTTACAGCCGTAATCAGTCAGTATATATGTAAACTTATGATTTATGTGAAATTTTTAAATATTTCATCAGTTTACATTTTTTGTTTCTACATCTGTCATGATGTAGATTTGAACGAGATAGAGTGTTTGCGAGTGAGAAAGAGAATGAGTAACGGCTGGTGGGGTTAGCAACTGAAAATTTCTTCATTCTGGATATAATAATAATTCGATCTGAACCAAATTCGGCAACCTGGTAAATATGGTAATTCTCTTCAAAGTTGTGCATGCCACAGATTTTCGCCTTTTGTGATGGCGGAAGAGGGCGTGGAAAAATTTCGAAATCCACTTGTAACAGTGTGATATACATACATGAGTCTGGAAGCCAAAATTGGTTGCACAAACGGCCTGCCACGAGAGTAGGAAAGCTGGCTGCTTCGTAGCAATTTGGAAAAAATTAAAACGGTTGTTGCAAAGCCAGATATTGGAGAATATGGGAAATATCCTAAAAGTGTATAGCTATTTTATAAAACAATAGTTAACCTGGTGATAATTTTTGACAGACGGAATTCATATAAAATTCGCGTAAAGAGCTCCTCTACATATCCTACATACATATCTTCCATCTCTTTTCTTTTCAATTATGATTTTCCTCAAGACTTTGCAATGGTTTAGAAAACAATAAATGGTACAGTATATAAAAACGAAAGCACCATTCGTTAAAGAGAGTATCGAATAGAATCGAATCGAATCCACTCACCATTATTATTGAGTCCCAATTTGGCCAGGGCCTGAAGATTGTTGAGCGCCCGCTGATCGCCGGACAGAATGTCCGCCAAAGTGATTGGTTGACTGGGCGTCACCGCTGAGGCGGGCATAACAGCCTGCTGCTGCTGTTGTTGCTGCTGTTGCTGCTGTTGCTGCTGCTGCTGCTGCTGCTGTTGCTGCTGCTGCTGTTGCTGCTGCTGTTGATGGTGCGAAGCTCCAGCGCCTCCGGCAACAGCTGAGCCAGCAGTTACCTGAGACACATTCGGTCCGGCGGCGGCACCGCCCACGGCCAATGCCTCGGATAGGGAATCGGACATTGTTTCGGTGAGACTGGCCAGCCTCGAGATATTGTACTCCAGCATGCTGAAGGACGAGGGTGGACCACCACCGCCGCCTCCGGCCATGCCATTGAGTGCGGCCATGTTGGGTCCGGGTCCGGCATTCAGATTGACATGAGGAGCCTGCTGCTGCACTTGGACAATGCCTTGAGGCGTCACCAGTTGAGCAATCTGCGGTGGCATAGGCTGCTGCGTCTGCGGCTGATGGAGTACTACTTGTTGTTGTTGTTGTTGTTGCTGCTGCTGGTGTTGTTGTTGAGCCTGCTGCTGTGCCTGCTGTTGTTGGTGTTGGTGTTGCTTCTGCTGTAGCTGCTGTTGCTGCTGCGCCTGCTGCTGCGCCTGTTGTTGTGTCTGCTGCTGCTGCTGCGCCTGCTGCTGTGCCTGCTGCTGAGGCATCTGCGGCATCTGTGGCAGCTGTGGCATCTGTGGCATCTGCGACATTTGTGTTAACTGCGGTAGCTGTGGCGTCTGCTGCAGCTGTGACGGTGAGTCCGGTGGCAGAGTGCTAATCAGCGAGAAGCTAGTCATGGCCGAGTTATCGCCATCAAAGGAGCTCTGCAATGAGGATGGCAACGAATTTGGACTAAACACAGCCGAACTGAGGCGTCCCTGCACCGAGGAGCTGCCGCGCGTCGAGGAGCTGCCACCTTGGGCATGGCCATGGCCCACAATCAGTGGCGACGAATGATGCAGCGATTGCAATGGCAACTGCGACTGCTGCAACTGCTGGTGCTGCTGATGCTGCTGCTGGTGCTGGTGTGACGACGGCACCGGTGACAATGGCTTGGGTGTATCCACGGGACTGCAGCTCGACTCGGTCGCAAATTTACCAAACATATTGCGGGCAAACTGCTCGAACCTTTCCGGCTTTGTCTCAAACTGTAGCTGGTAGTTGATGTCACATTTGGGTGTCTGCTCCATTAGTTTCTTGCACTGGGCTGTGACGAGGGGCTTCAGTAGCAGAAACTCCACGGCATTGGCCTTGTCAATGGCCCGCTGGCCAAACTGCGCCGCCTGCTGCAACCGCCCAGAGTTGTTCTCCAGACTCTGCATGAGATCCATGATCTTGAGCTCACGATCCGAGTGCAGGCGACCCAGTTCATTGATCAGATCGTCTCTGATCTTCTCGAGCATACGCTTGTACATCTTGTAGCTATCCTCGATCTGCTGATGGACCATGTCGTTTTGGGCTTGCAGTTCGGTGAGGGCGCTGCTTAGATTTCCGGTGGCATCATTGCAGTAGTCGGCTTTCTTTAGTGTCTCGCTAATGATATCCTCCAGATCGGCGCGCACTGCCTGCTCGGCAACGACGGCCGTCTCATAGTGATGGTCGCTGCCCTTGTGTTCGCCCAGCAGACAATCATTGCAGGTGGGCACCTGGCAGGTGAAGCAAAAGTATTTGAGATTCTCGCTAACATGCTGGCCACAGCACACGGGCTTATGGATGAACAGCTTGTCCTGGACGTTCTTCTGTAGATCCTCAATGCGCACCACCTGATGGTTCTCAAAGCATCGCATATACTTGTGGGCATTGTCGCAGCCGTTGCACAAGAAGTTTGCACAATCATTGCATCGGGATATGGCCTCTTCCTTGCTTTTGCACGAGGTGCAGGGTATCTGCTCCGATTCGAGGTTCGATAGATCCAGTATATTGGTCACAATATAATCGCATGTGAGCCCCTTCACACCCTTGGGACCCAGTCGGGTGACATCCTTGCAAACGGGACACTCCAACAGCAAGGGCAAACGATGCGAATGCTGATTCTCGCTGCCATCAAAGGAGGATGAGGAACAGCTATTGGGCGAACTGGCCGACACCGAATCAGTGGCCACCAGGGCCTGTAGACAATCCTCGCAAAAGACATGCAGACAGGTCAAGATGCGGGGCATAACCAAGCGAGAGCTATCAAATATTAGACAATATAGATATCATGTACATAATATGTAGATCTAGATATCGACTCACCTGCACAGCTTGCAGAGCTTATCCCCATCCTTGATCAGGCCACTGCACGAGTCCTCCAGCGAGTCTAGCTCGGTGACGCCATGGCTGCTCAGCTCCTGACTGCTCGCCGTGCTGTCTATGTCCACCACCAGACCCAGGCCCAGTCCCGACGACGTATTCGAATTAGCCGTTGATGGGGCCGGCGATGTAACCGAACCCGCGGCCGATCCAATGCTGGATGAACTAACGCTCGTCACATCTAGGCTGCCCACGGTGCTGCTGCCCTTGCCGGTGTCCGTGTCCGTGCCGGAGCTAGAGCTGCTCGAGCTGCTGGAACTGCTGGAGCTGCTGCTCGTGTTGCTCACATCCGTGTCCGTGTCGAGGACCGATAGATTGGTAACATCGTCGCACAGCGACACGTGAGACGACTCCACCGCCTCCACGGGAGATAAGACGATATGCTCCTCGAGGGTTGTCATTGTTGCCAGCAACAGGTTTTTTTTTCTTCGTTTATTTCTGTTTTGGTGTGGTGTGTGTTGTGTGTTTTATATAATCGAATATATATATAAATATATATTGACTTTTCCTCCTTTTGCCACCCACTCTGTGGTTGGATGTTGTGTGTGTTCGTCTTTTGTGGTTTCTTCCTTTTTGTGGGGTGTGGTGGTGTTGGTGGATGGTTGAATGATTGCGTAAAGGAGAGAGATTGTTGTGTGTGCTTATTCTTACAGTGGTTTTTTTCCACTCTTAAGTTGTGGAACCTTAACTTCTTCTTTTTTTTTTTTAGTTGTATAAATCCTTAAACTTTGGCTTTGGCTTTGTTTTGTTGTTGTTGTTTTTGTTGATGTATAAGAGTTGCACTTTTTCCACTTAGTTCTTTCTACGATTTTCGTTTTCGTTTTTAAATACTTTTGAGCTTAATATTATTGTTGATTCTGGTGCTGTTGCTGGCTCTCCTCCCTGATATTCTTGATCTCTCCACGAGCGGCCATGCCAAGCCTCGGTATTGAAATGATCCAGAAAACGGTACTTCCACACACAATCACACACAATAGTCACGAAGCGAAGAGCGAGTGCTGTTGTTGTCACACGAACACCAGAACGAGCAGCGGCGAAGACGCAGGCACAGCCAAAGAGCAGTTGGAGTGAGAGAGAGACGACTGAGAGGTTGAGTCGTCAGAGTAACGCTATTGAGTGGGAGTCATTCCGAGAGAGAGAGTGGGAGAGAGACTAATATGAGTTGGCGTCTCTCAGTTATCCATTTGCACGCATACAAACACACAAACACACATGCACTAACGCACGCACACACTTTAAAAAGCCGGCACGAATTATTACTGAATTGTTGCTGTTATTTGTTTTTCGATTACGTGTTGTTGTTGTTGTTGTTCTTAAGTTTGCAACGACTTATTTCTATTCGGATCTTTGGGAATACATACCATAAATACACACGTATATCATTTATTGACAATTTGTGGACATCCTCGGCGGCGATACTCCTCCTGTTTTGTGTGTGTTGCGTGTTTTGCCAGTCGTCTTTTTGATCCTTTGAGGTCAACGGTTAAAGCATTTGCATTGCGTGGGTGTTTGTTGCTTGTGATCTTGTTCTTGTTGATGCAGTTCTTTCTTCGTTCGGAACGACGACGAGCACGAAAAAAAGGACGACGAGACTACGACGATAACGAACACTGACGAAGAAGAAAGATAATGGACGACAGCGCCGCGCTGCAATTTGATAAATTTGTTGTCAGTAAATTAATGCAACAGTCGATTTCAATAATCGCCCACGATAACGATTACCTAAACCCTAATCAACGCGACAGAATCGATTAGTAATCACATAGGAACGATAACAAAAAAACCAAAAAGTAAACTAATACAAGAACACACAACAAAAGAACTAAATCAGCAACAATAAAAATAAAAACAAAACTAGAAAAGACAACCTAACGGAACGGCCTGCTCTACTGAACAACTGAGAGAAAGTGACAAATAAGGTTTTCAACCAAATAGATCCTTCATGATCCGTTTTGATTTGACATTTACTCTACATACATATGTACGTGTGTATGTATATATTTCGAAGGTTCAAACTGCGAATTATGGGATGCGTAAGATGCAAATAAGTAGTTGATGTCTCTTTTATTCAGGACTTCTTTAAGCAGTGGTAGGGGGAAAGCAGTCCGTACGCAGGCAGCAGTACCCTCCACCCCTTTCTCACTCAGACAACGCCTGTCGCTCTTATGCAAGAGCGCGCATATGCACGCACGCATTATGCTGCATATTTTACGGGTTGAGGCGAATCAGAAACATAAATCCAATTGGTATCCGATGCCGTTTGAGAAACGGCGGCACCGTTAGCTGGAAATAATGAGACCCTAAACCCCAATTCATAGGAAAGAAATCATTTCGTATTATGAATAAACAAAAAACGGTGACAGATCATGCCGCACATCATTTCAATTTGTTTAATCTGCACCGCCCACCACCCTACCCCCTTTTCATAGGATACACGTTTCATGCGAAAGCTGAGAGCGGGGATGGAATGGAGTGCAACGGTGGGGAGAGCAAGGGAGGAAGTTCTAGTTTACGTTACGTTTACGTTACGATTTCTGTTTTATATGTATAGCTATGTACTAGTACACAGACACACACACACACACACACACAAACAACACGCGCGCGAATCGTAAGCAGCTGAGCTCTTCTTTTGCTCTTTAGCCTTTGGCCATTTTTTTTTCGTCAGTTGAGGGGAGGAGGGGAACACGCAGGCGCCTGCGTCTGCGTCGAACGGTACCTGAAAGCAGCAGCAGTGCTGTCGTTTCATCTATCCCCCCCCCCCCCCACCAACCCATTTCCTCTAATCATCACCTCTTGAAGTCTAGCAGTCTATGTTGAGGGGGGGGCAAAGGCACGTAACGGACTAAAAACCAGTTTTTGGCTAATTGGTCCAATAAGTTAATTAGCTGTCAAACGAAATTGAATTGACAGGGAATTTGATTGGGAGGGGAATGAATGGAAAACAATCTGTGGAATATTCCAGTTCGTTCTTCGCCGTCTCCTGGCTTCCAATGACATTTTCACAGGGACAACCGTCTCACATTTAAACAAACAAAAATTGAGTCCTTGACCAGGGGAAAATTGCGTATGCAATTGAATATAGTACATACAAACTCAATAACCATCGCCGTTTACAGTTTGAAAAATTTTTTTTGGGCAGCGGATGTGTAACAGATTTAAAACTTGATTAGATGGTGGTCTCCCCTTCTATAACCGCTTACCCGACAAACGCAAACTCGCACATTCGAATAAATCAGCTGCAGAAAACAATTGCACACGCACATAGGTATGCATGTACATACATATGTACACATGTCAAGCACAGACACCGAGCACACACGTGGTAGTGAAATGTGACGGTTTTTTGTTTTATCCATTTACCGGATTTATTTCACTTTTTCAATGGTTGTCATGCCTCATGCCTCATTCCCAACGCCAACCCCCCCTCCACATCATCACTTCATCCTACCTAACGGTTTTTTGTGTGAGATTTACGTCGCAGCTGATTTTTTTTTCTCATTTCTTTCGCATCTTTTACGTACATTTTTTCTTCTAAACGCTTGTTTTGCTCTCTCGCTCTCACAATTGCGAACAGTTATTTTCGAGTGCAATGCTGGGGCCTGGCTGGGGTCCCATGTGTTTCGGGGCGCGCGACCGAAAGAGCGGCATGCATGTACATTTGTATTGGTGTGCGCAAGCTCGCTCAAACGCGGAGGCATAAAATAAGAGAACAGAAAAAGCAACGGCATCCCGCCACACACACACACACACATTTGAACACATATGTACCTACATATGTACTAGACTATTTGTATGAAAATTGAAATTGAAAATATGATTCTATTTTAGAATAATCAATCCTTATACTCTCTATTCAAACGCTTTACCACCTCACCACTGTTTCTGAGAGGGGGAACCCCTCCAAATGTAACTGTACAAATACCAGACAAGTTGTCGCCGTCCTTCTCCACCGCTCTCTTCTTGACAATAACTAGACCAGGGAAAAAGAACATTTGGTTGCTCCTTGAAGGCCCCTCCCGCAGTGGATGCAAGGAGCCTATGGACAAGACAGAGGAAGGGATGGAGAGGGTGTTACTAGCGTGTTGTCCTTGAACGCAAAATTTCCACTTGACTACCGCCCAGGTGGTCGTGGTCAGAAGACACACGCGACACAAGCGCACACACACCGAAACACACTGTATATAGCAGAACACAGACTAAAACGGGGAGCCAGCCGGAGGAGGAGAAGTACGCAAAGAAGGTCCTTGAAATGCCTAAACAGCAGCCATATCTGAACAAGATATAGCCAGACAGAAAGCCATGCGTTTACTGTCTTAAACTATTCGCCAATTATTCTTCATCTGGCGGTACCTTTTATGTATATTTCACACGTTTTTTCCTCTGCTCGTTACGATTTTATATACTTTTCGTCGCGTACACGAACGCACACACACAAACTAGAGGTGTCAAACCATCGAGGGCACTAACGATAGTATCGATATTTTACTGCTAGCCTCTACTATCGACGGTTTTGCGACTATCATGATAATATCGAGCTACAGTCGTTGCGCTTTTGATATGTTTGGATTGGCTGCTATAAAATACGAAGACACATTTGACAGGTGGCATCTAATTTTTACAATGGACAAGTTCCTAAAAGGTTTCAATGGTTCTCTAATAATTATTTGAGCCCGATAATATAACGATAGTATCGATTGATTTTTTCAAAACATTCAAAGTTGATATTCCTCGATTTTGATATTCCGTTTAATATTACTAGCTAGCTGAAACTCTCAGCCCTAAACAAATAATTTTATCCGATAGATACATAAATTTTCTACAAGATTGGCAAGTTTTCAGAAGTCCTTTTTATTGGATTATTTACATATTAAGGTTCAAACAAAAACAACATAAAACGAATGTGACGTCGTTTCGTGGCGTTGCCAGACTCGTGCAATTCGTAGTTGCTGCGGGCTGCCATACCATGATATTTTGTTATATGAAATTCGTCAATTTTGATATTCAGTTTAATATTACTAGATAGTCGGCCCTCTCAGCTCTAAAAACACCTTGAGCACGTCTGACGCGCAGACATATACAGAAAATTACCTTCTCATTTGCAACATATACCGCAAACATACCTTGAATTCAAAATATCTATAGTGCCATCCGGCTATCGACTGCCTGCTGCAGTCATAATTCATGTAGAATTCATGTAAAAACCACGTAGAAATGCCATCAATACATATTGTAAAATCACATCCCTAACTGGTTGCACGTTGCTCATATTTTATTATTCAGCAATATTTTAAGTGAGATTTTATTTTCTATAAACATGTCAACTGTGGGCGCTGCGAATAGTGCCGCCAGCGTGGACGAGGCGCGTCCGGAGGCAATATTTCGCGAAATCAATGCCGATCAGACGGAGGATGTTGTCGAGATTGAGTCGGTCTGCATCAGTTGCTTCCAGAATGGCATCACCCGTGTGCTGCCCACCAAAATTCCCTTCTTTCGCGAGGTGGTGATCATGTCCTTTAAGTGCGACAGTTGCGGCTACTCGAACAATGAAATGCAGTCGGCATCCGAGATCCAAAAGTCTGGCATTCGCATCGAGCTGGAGGCGAAGACGGCAGCCGATCTTAATCGGCGGGTGGTGCGCTCGGACAACTCCAGCATCAACATACCCGAGGTGGAGCTGGAGATACCAGTGCAATCGCAGAAGGGCGAGGTGACCACGGTGGAGGGTATCATCGAACGCACCATTGCCGGACTGTCGCAGGACCAGGAGAAGCGCCGCATCGACCATCCGACCGAGGCGGCATCCATTGATGTCTACATTGATCGACTGAAGCAGCTCAAGGAAATGAAGAAACCCTTCCGCCTCCTGCTCGAGGACATTTCCGGTAACAGCTTCATTGAGAATACTGTGGCGCCCGCCACAGATCCACAGCTAAAGACAGCGTTCTTCACTCGCTCCAAGCAGCAAAACGAACAACTGGGTAAGTGGATTAATTGATTGTCAGTCGCCATGGATAACGATAACTCCATATCCCCCAACCAGGTCTTTACGACCAGAACCACGACGATCATCTGCTGCAGCCCATCGCCGAGGACGAGTGGCCCATCGAGAATCTGCAGGGCGAGGTTCTGCAGTTCGCCACCAACTGTCCCAACTGTCAGGCGCCGTGCGAGACGAACATGAAGCTAACGGAGATACCGCACTTTAAGGAGGTGGTCATCATGGCCACGGTGTGCGGCAGCTGCGGCCACAAGACCAACGAGGTGAAGTCGGGCGGCGGTGTCGAGAAACAGGGCGTGCGCTTCAAGGTGAGCATTGCCTCCAAGGACGATCTGTCCCGAGATGTGCTCAAGTCCGAGACGTGCAGTCTTTCGATACCCGAACTTGATCTGGAGGTGGGGCCCCATGCCCTCTGTGGACGTTTCACCACCATTGAGGGTCTGCTGGTGGCCATGCGCGACCAGTTGGACGGCACCTTCTTCCATGACTCCGCCGATGAGAAAACCAAATCAAAAATGGATACATTCCTGGAAACATTCGATGCGGTCATGAAACTGGAAAAAGTCCTCACTCTGGTGCTGGAGGATCCCGCTGGCAATACCTATGTACAATCGCTGAGCGATGACGATACAGAGGCGGACGACAAGCTGATTGTGGAGAGATATGATCGCTCCTTTGACGACAACGAGCAGTTGGGTCTGAACGACATGAAGACCGAAAACTATGAGCAGGATGCGTGATAACCGTTGCTCTACTCTTACACTAGGAACTTATCTTAAATCAAAAAGAAAAATACAAATTAATATTCAAGGCCACTGCAGTCGCCCCTTTAAAAAGTATATTTAAAAAAGAAAAGAATTTTTATTTCGATCCTAAAAAAATATCGATATTGGCCCTGTATGTAAAAATTCCATATGCGAGCATTGCGGGCCACCCTTTCGAATAACAATTCGTGATCTACTTTAAAATCAGCTTCGTTTGGGACAATAAAGCGCATTTATTTGTTAATAAAAGAGCACAAAAAGGCATTTTTAAATTTGGAACAACGCAATAATACGTGTAGTTGACATGGCATGTAAACTACACAGCTGCTGTGTATATCGATATATCAATATATATTAAACATCATCCCCACCAGCAGCTGCTTGTCTCTTGTTGTGTAACTGAAACGGCAATTTTTGGTAAATAATTGCAAAATATCCCTTGAAAACCCACCAAAACAATATACTTTAACAGAGCACCGAAGATGTCTGCAACCGCCGCCCGTGGCACAACGTCGCTGCTGAAGCGCGCCTGGAACGAGATACCCGACATTGTCGCCGGCTCTGCCATGGCCATTTGTGGCATCGTGATGGCAGGAATCGGAGTGGCCAACTATTATGCCAAGGACGGCGACAATCGCCGCTACAAACTGGGCTATGTCGTCTTCCGTCACGACGATCCCCGTGCCCAGAAGGTGCGCAACGATGAGGATGATTAAAGAAAGCCAACAACAACAAACTAGCAAAAAATGTCATTCTCATTGCACCACTTTTTTTTTTTGCTTCATGCTATAGCTAAGTAAAACAAAAACATAAACGTACACACAATGGAATGGCGTTGGATTATGGGCTGTACTGTACGTCATGCACGAATCTGCAATGGAATCTGCAGGCCTTTGCCGTGTGGAACCGCGCCTCGCAGAGAGCGCACTTGTAGTTCCCTTCCTCTGTCGGCGGCTCGGCCACTGGCCCTGTCGGCAACATATACGCCATATCTGGGGAAGATGCTGAAACGAGAGAGGACGAGGATTAATTCATTTCGATAAGTTCAGTGTGTGCGCCAGTAGCCTACCTGTTCCAGGCTCTATTTTGAATATCACTGTGTTGGTGGGGGTATCATCAGTCTGATGGGCATCCTCGATAGCCTCGACACTGGGGTACAGCGTGTACTCTATTTTGGCTTTCGCCTGCGTCTTTGAGGCCAGGCTGCGCTTTCGTCTCTGCTCGAATTTCAGTGCCACATTGAATTCTGCGTGGGCTGTTACCCAGGTGTTGTGAAACTCGTAGGCGAGGCTCACTTTCTTTACGCAAATGCGACAGATCTGCTTGGGATAGTCATCGTCCTCCTCTAAAGATGTCAGCGACGCGGGCAAACAGGCCGTAAGGATATCCAGTAGCGTCACTTTCTTACCACGTACCATGACCACATCCTCGAAGATGTTATGGGACTCCACGCACTCGCTGCCGCAAGTTCGACAGCAGCTTTCGAATATTTCCATTGCGCTTTCTTACCAATCAAAACTTTTCTCTTAGATAAACCTATTTCTGCCTTTTGTATACAGAGAACTATTCAAATACGCGAGTCCATGGAAGCCTGGCGCTGTATCGGGGGTATTCCAGTAAATGTTGCATCCCTGATACGGTTCGGTCTGTTATGAAACTCGCAAAAGTTTATAAACATTTTTAAAGATTAAACAGAAATTAGAAGAAAAAGCGTTATTTATAAGATATTTGTCGAGTTCCTGACAGTTCCATACTGTGTGTAACAATATAGATCTCTTTTACGAAACCCTAATATGGGATTACTAAGTGAAATATCGGATCAAAAATGAATTTCCGTATCGTTGTAAGTCGGTCCATTGCAAGGGTTTTACTACATTCAAAGATAATGAATGAAAATATATTGTGTGAATTGCACGATTCCACACACTCAAGAGTACCCTTGCTGCGCTCAAAAACACAGCGCGCAGTGAGAAACGCACTAACGCGTAGCCTCCATCGTCGCGGCCATTTATAGTGGTTCTTTTTTTTTTGTGTCACAAAAGCCGGTCCGGGAGAAAAAAGGGTCTTAAATATGTGGAAATTGGTACTAATCGCCCTGCTGGGCATTTCTAATTGCAATGCAGTTTTGCAGACGGATGCCAATACGCTTGTGCTGCTCGACAATCTGGCCATACGCGAGACTCACTCGATTTTCTTCAAAACGCTGCAGGGTAAGAGACACCGCGCCCGGCTTCTGGCCCTAACCTATGACGTGTACAAATTTTGATTGGGGAAAAACGAATTTCATTGCAGATCGCGGGTTTAAGCTAACCTACAAGCTAGCGGACGACTCTAGCCTGCTGCTGTCGCGCTATGGCGAGTATCTCTTCAAGAATGTGATCATCTTTGCGCCCAGTGTGGAGGAGTTTGGCGGCGACATCAATGTGGAGCGTTTGGCCAAGTTTGTGGACGACGGTGGCAATGTTCTGGTGGCTGGCAGTGAAAAATCTGGTGACGCCCTGCGGGAGTTTGCCTCGGAGTGCGGCTTCGAGCTGGACGAGGAGAACGCTGCGGTCATCGATCATCTAAACTACGACGTCAGCGATGCTGGCGAACACACAACCATCCTGACATCGGCCAAGAACCTGATCCAGGCCGATACCATTGTTGGCAAGGAGAACAGCAAGGCCGACTCGGCACCACTGCTGTACCGAGGTACGGGCCTGATTGCCGACAAGGAGAACCCACTGGTCCTAAAGCTCCTCACCGCCGAGAGCAGCGCGTACAGCTACAATCCTCAGTCCAGTGTCACCGATTATCCGCATGCTGTGGGACGCGGCACTCTGCTGATTGCCGCTCTCCAGGCGCGCAACAATGCCCGTGTCGTCTTCTCCGGCTCCCTGCTCTTCTTTTCGGACGAGAGCTTCACCACGGCCGTCCAGTATGCCCAGAGCGGTGTGTTCCACAAGCTCTCCGGCAATCGAGTCGTCGCTGAGTCCATCAGCCAGTGGGTCTTTGGCGAGACCGGCCGCCTGCGCGTTGCCTCTGTGCAGCACCACAAGGAGGGCGAGCTGCAGCCCCCAGTGGAGGCGTACACCATCACCGATCCCGTGATCTATACCATTGCCATTGAGGAGCTGGTCGCTGGGAAGTGGCAGGCGTACAAGGCCAGTGACATCCAGCTGGAGTTTGTGCGCATCGATCCGTTCGTGAGGACCTTCCTGAAGCAGACCAAGACGGGCAGCTACGAGGCCAGGTTCAAGATACCCGATGTCTACGGCGTTTACCAGTTCAAGGTGGACTACAATCGTGTCGGCTACACCCATCTGTATAGCACCACCCAGGTGTCGGTGCGTCCGCTAGAGCACACGCAGTACGAGCGCTTCATTCCCAGCGCCTTCCCGTACTACACGAGCGCCTTCTCCATGATGATTGGCGTCTTTATCTTTTCGTTTGTGTTCCTTCACTTCAAGGATGAGCCCCTCGGCAAACCGCTCAGGGAGGACAAGAAGTCGCAATAGAATATTTAATACTTTAAACAAGCATTCTTGCAATTGTGAATGCAATGCAATCAAAAATAAAATCATTTTACACTGATTTCCACCACTAAACCCTCTCCCCCTGTTTTATGCGTCTCTTCTGCTTCCTGTCGTTGGGAGTCTGGGCAAACGTGCCCTGATACTATCCAACCCGGAACAGTACTTAGTATAAATGCAATCTGCTCTATACTCTTTCCACCTATTGACAAATATTCAAGATGTTTGCATTCCGGTCCGCCACTGGACGAGAAAGAGTGAGAGAGGACGAGGGCTCTGGTCGACGGTGTGGACATTTTTGTTGACCTATTTTATTGAAACCTTACTTTATAGACAATCTCATAACAAAGAGTCAATAAAATAAGCCAGATTGAAGAAAATTGAATCAACTATCTGATAAAATAATATGTTCAGTCGTTTAAGTCCTAAATAGTTTGTAATATTAAATCGAATATCAAAATCGAGGAATACGATTTCAATTAATAAAATGGAACGTTATCCCATTGTCGACCAGGGGGTATTTAATATTCCCACAAAATGTATGTAACTTTAACATATTTTACGCATTACAGGTGAAAGATGTCGGTGGTCATTTTTGTTTTGTAAGTAAAGAGGAAGATGGAGTTACAAGGAGCCTCTACAAACAGTATTATTTACCGCGGTTTAACAAAGGGTGCTCAAATTTTTAAATATAGGGGTGTTAAGTGGGTTAAGTCTCGTTTGATGCCCTGGTTTTTTTATGGCATGGTATTTAAATGGTTTTTCTCGAAACTGAAATGGTATTTAATGGTATTTATTTTTTAGCGACATGGTATTTCTTATCGTTATCGGTCACGTTGCTTGCAATTTTGCATTAGCTTAAACCTTATTTAATAAATAATCTTTAAAATAAGCCAGTTTGTTGAAAATTGATTATCCTAATTGATAAAATGATATGTTTAGTTGTTAAAGTCATAAATAGCTAGTAATATTAAACCGAATATCCAAATCGAGGAATATAAACTTTGAATGTTTTGAAAAAAAACAATCGATACTATCGTGATAGTATCGAGCTTAAATAATTATTAATTATTAATTTTTGTTGTTGTTGATATTTATGGTATGGCAGCCCGCTGCAACTACGAATTGCACGAGTCTGGCAACGCCACAAAACGACGACACATTCGATCTATGTTGTTTTTGTTTGAACCTTAATATGTAAATAATCCAATAAAAAAGACTTCTGAAAACTTGCCAATCCTGAACCAAATTTATGTATCTATCGGATACAGTTATTTGTTTAGGGCTGAGAGTTCCAGCTAGCTAGTAATATTAAACGGAATATCAAAATCGAGAAATATCAACGTTGAATGTTTTGAAAAAACAATCGATACTATCGTGATAGCTCTAATAATTATTAAAAAACCATTGAAACCTTTTAGGAACTTGTCCATTGTTAAAATTATATGACACCTTTCGATTTGTTTACAAATGTGTCTTCGTATTTTATAGCAGCCAATCCAAACATATCAAAAGCGGAACGACTGTAGCTCGATACTATCATGATAGTCTCAAAACCATCGATAGTAGAGGCTAGCAGCAAAATATCGATACTATCGATAGTGCCATCGATGGTTTGACACCTCTAGGAAAAAAGTCTTGATTGTGAAATTTTCGTCGAAGTGTGTGTTCGTGTGTTCTCTGTGAAAAAATCTTGAAATTTATAGATTTCCAGTTTGTTAAACTAATTAAACGGTGAGTGCTCTTTAAAAGTCTATTAAAATATATTTACTCGCTTAAGATTTGCTTGATAGCTGTAGAGGAAATGTTTTTGTTAAAATAATATGCGGTAGATATGTATGGACGACAATTTTGTTTTCGGGGCTCCGGCGGCCGTCTAGCGGAGCCCTGATTTTACATGTCTGCTTAGTTTTTTTTCTGGTTTTCGGGTGCTCCGCTGGCCAAACCAATCGGTGGAGCCCTAAAATGTTCAGTTCTCGTATTCGGGGCTCTGACAGCTGGCGGAGCCCCAAACTTTTGACGTCTGTCTGCATCTGTTTTTATTGTTGGGGTTCCGGTGGACGGCCAGCAGATTTGTAATACCGCTTTACAAATATTTTTTTTTCTTGTACGACGGATACACACACAAATGCACGAAGACGACGTGAGAGGTGACTTCGTTTTGCACGATGGATGCATTGAAGTGGGGTACCGTACCGTTTGTTGTTTCTCGAATTTTCAAAATGGCTGCCAGAGGGAGAGTAGCAACAAAATAGTTTAAGTGATTGTTATAAATATTTGTGTGAGTATGGAAAGTATGGACCATCAAAAAGGGCGCGAGAATATATATTTACATATTTTGGTTGTAAATCAGATAAAATAATTTGTTATTAATTGGTGAGGCGGTTCCTTTTTTTTTTTGGTGTGAATTTCCACACACACACATGCAAGCATTACAATGCATATACGAAATAATGTGTTAAAAAGTGCTACATTTAACAGTTTTGTGAGAATTTTCGAGATCGTTAAAAACAAAAACGGTGCATATTAAAGGTGTACTTAAAGTAGTTTTATATTTTAACAATATCTAAATTTGTATGCGCTGTGCTTTTTGTCTGAACCAACACATACGTACATGCATATGCATACTCATGTGATTGTGTTTTTATTTTTTGTTGAGTGCTGTACGACACACAGATGTTTAAATCTACATTTGTATGTGTGTGCGTAACGAGACGAATTAAATAGTTTTGTGTAATAAAAAAAAGGCGGGCAAAGAAATAAAATAATTTTGTGTGCAAGTGTGTCTTCGTGCCCACATGCATACATATATGTAGATAGATAAGTGCAGTTGCATATTTGTGTGACTAGTCATGCGCACTGGTTTGGTCGATGATGATTTGTGCTTTCAGAAGGCTCTCCACCTCCCCCGGGTTACAGTTATAGTCCCAGTCCCCCCTGCTTGCATCATATTCTCTTTTGTCTGGAGTTTCGTTGGGATGTGCAGCTGTCACACACACACACACACACAGACATACACGGACACGCCACACGAATTCACATGTAGGCTCTGACAAACGACGCAATTTGTTGGCTGGCCTGGCCGCCACAACCACTGGCGCTCTCTGTCTAACGCCAATCGTAGTAGTGCCATCCCTCTTTGTCTTGGCGCGTTTTAATGCGCGCCATCGCAATAATTTATTTTGTTTTGTTTACTTTTTTGGCGCCTCGTACAATTTAACGTTCACTTCACACACACACACACACACGCAGAAACCAAACCTCTTCGCACCCCACCCCGCCGCGCTCTGGAAAGTAATATTTTTCCAGGCCAATTCAGATCGGGAAGAGTAAGACGGTGAAGAATATTGGGTAAAAATAACAGAAATAGAGAGAAATGTAAAACCACGAATCATTACTTCAACTTGATTGATTCCGCATAAAAAAATAAAATAAGTTGAAGAGGCGCGCAACACGACAAAAAAAAAAAAGAAAGGCCCAGCATGGCTCGGGGGAAACGACATACAAAAAAAAAGATGATGGAAAAAAGAGCGAATCATGTTGTGTGTGCTCATGGAAAAAGAAATATATGCACTCGCACAATGGCTCAAGAGGGCGCTGAAGAGGCACTCGAAGCGAAGCTGCTGCCGCCGCCGGGGGCCAGAGCGAGCCATAGCTGCGACTGAGGCGGGCAAGCCCAAGCTCACCAAGACACCAGACGTCGTCCGTCTCCACTCGAGTGGACGTTTCTCAAGTGTTACCCAGAAAGCACCGAATGCCGGCAAATGGAAAATGTAGAGGAACTGAGCAGCAGCAGCTGGCCAAAGATTTCAACCCTCGCTAGGTTTTCCTCTGGGCCACAGCGGCCTCATCTGCCACAGTTGGCTGCCAGCGCTCTGGCGCTGAGCATCGCCCGCTTGGGCATTGCTCCTCCGAAAGTCTAGAAATTGTGTAGAATAGGATCAAAGTCAGTGTTTTAAGTGTAACCGTAGAAATTTAACTCAAATTGAAGAGGATCAAAATCTTTTACTAAAAAGGGAATTCAATTTTGTACGGATTTTGCAGTCTTTGATTCAAATAAAGAAGAAAAATGGCTCGTACCAAGCAGACCGCCCGTAAATCGACTGGAGGCAAGGCTCCACGTAAGCAGCTGGCCACCAAGGCCGCTAGGAAGTCGGCCCCGTCCACCGGTGGCGTCAAGAAGCCCCATCGTTATCGTCCCGGCACTGTTGCCCTTCGTGAGATCCGTCGCTACCAGAAGTCGACTGAGCTGCTCATCCGTAAGCTGCCGTTCCAGCGTCTTGTTCGTGAAATCGCTCAGGATTTCAAGACCGATCTCCGTTTCCAGTCGGCTGCCATTGGTGCCCTTCAGGTGAGTCCCGTCCCGTCCCCAATCCCCCTCTCGCTTAGATGCACGAATGACCTGAACTGAACTAAAACTATCGATCTCTGGTACATCTTACAGGAAGCCTCCGAGGCCTATTTGGTGGGCCTGTTCGAGGACACCAACTTGTGCGCTATTCACGCCAAGCGCGTCACTATTATGCCCAAGGACATTCAGTTGGCGCGCCGCATCCGTGGCGAGCGTGCTTAAGGAGGAGCAGTATGGTCACAGTGTAGTGTAACAATTCCCCGTGCAATGGACGCGCGACCGCTGCGCTGCTACACACAACAACAACAAAAACCAGCAGAAGCAGCAGCAATACAAACATCATGCAAATGGTCGCGCCACATTGATGGGCAAATCAAAAACAAGTTGATCAATCATCCATTCATAAACCTACATGTATACACCTACCATCTTTGTTTTCGAGTTAAGATTAATTTAAGAAGAGGCAGTTTTCTTTAATTTAATCCTTCGAAATGCTGGCAACTTGGGCACCCACACAACACAACGGTTCGTTCGCCCGATTGCCATCGCAAGAGATGGCACCTGAAGATTTAACTTAAACATACATACACATATTGCGCATAACACTTATTATTATTGCTATTATAATTGTACATTAGAACTTAAGTTTTTTTTCTATATATATTTATATATATATACAACATATATATATATATATTGTAAGCCACCGTCGTCGCTGCGCCGCAAACTACATGACTCGCTCGCTCTCTCTCATCCCATTCAAATGGGATCCCAATGTCTCGGAGCATCGCCACCACATCTCCAACTGTCGTGGAGGATGCGCTGTTTGCTGGCAGAACCCATTAACTAATTGCCCTGTGGAGTGGTCCCCGAAAGAAGCTGCTGCATGGGGCATGCCGCACCAATACCATCCAGCGAGTGTGAATGGGGACTGCTGGCAAACAGCAAGAGACCAGGAGGTTGGCTATACCCGGCGAGAGAGTGAGAGTCATGGGAGAGACGGCAAGCGAACGGTTGGTAGGCAAACAACACTTTTAACACCCAACTTAAACAACCAACAACAACATCTGAAAATGGTATCCAACATAACACCGAAGACCGAATTGAGTACACTTATTTCTAAACATATATACATACATATACCACGTAAACAAACAAGCAAACAAAAAAAAACATACATATATCTTGTAGACACTAGATATAAAATAGATCTTGTTTTTTTCGTCCTTTCCTTTACTCGCGGGACCCGAACAACGGTTATTGCTGTTGGAAGATCAAGCAATATTAGTACACCACACACACACATATAAATACCACCCATCCATGTTGTGGTGTTACGGCGAGAGTAGGAAACGAAAGGAATAAAACAAGTGGCCCCCCCCTGGTGGCTCGTTCCGCTCTCTCTCACTGTGTGGGGAGCGGAGACGAAGGTAGTTGATTAAATAAGTTTTAGAATTACATGCATTTTATACGTTTTAGGCGAGAGAGAACGAAGAGAAATAGAACAGAACGCTAGCCACCCCCACGGATCATGTATGGTGAGATGGTGTGATGGTGGGATGGTGGGGCGGGCATTCAAAACACACGCATAGATTGCAGAAATTAACGTAAACTTCAATAACAACAAATTACACATTATTATATACATATGCTATATATTATAAAACAAAACAAAAACAAAAAAAATACACATTATATACAAGCAATACATAGAAATAGTTTACAACAAAATTCAGCAGAAATCTTTATCTTGAAGATTGTCACAGCATCCAAGAACAGAACATCAGAAATTAACCAATACAGCAACAACAACAACAAAAACATAACACCCAAAATGGCTAAAGAAATTGTAAACCCTAAAACTCTTTTAAACTACAAAACAACAAAAATCACACACAAAAAATAAACGGTTTTTTCTAGAGAAGAAACCAAAAAAAAAAAAACCATTTACTGTGTCTTTATTTTGTGGGGGGTGGTGGTGGCTGGTGGCCTCATGGGTACAGTTGCCTACAAAAGCTAAGCAAACGTCATTTGCGCGCTCTGTCGACGTGTGCGATAATCTCTGTGTGGCTCTAAGTGTGTGTGAGTGTATGAAAGAAAGAGTGAGTGAGAGAGAGAGAGAGAGAGATTTCTAGTACAACTGGCTGTGTGCGTATGCTTGCATGTATGTGCTGATGTGTAAGTGGGTGGGTGGATGTATTGGAGGTGGGAAATATAAAGATGATCTCCCCTCCCCCGCCTGCATAAATGCATGTGCATATGTATATATTTATTATTTCTGTGTGTGTGTACCATTTTTCACAAAGTTTGCTTACATATTTTTCCCATTAAAGCTTCTGAGCTTAGTTCCAAATATGGCCGCAGTCTAAGCTTAACTTGGCGGCGTCACGGAGCTAGTTTTTACAGCATCTCGACAGCATGTAGTACCAAAATCAGACAACACAAACATGCAGGATCATGGCGCCACTGGAGTGTAATTAATACATGTGTAATAAATCGGCAGAAACCAGCAGCATATCGTATCGTGATAATTAAATATAACCCCATCTGTAGCTCTTATTTAGCTCTCCATAGGCGAAATCAATTAATTTTCTTTTTGTTTTATATTTAATTTTTTAATTTAATTTTAATATTTCATGATTCGACTTACAAAGTAATATTTATTTAGAGCAGACAAAAAAAGAGGGGTAGGGGAGATATAAGTATTCAACTTATTACATAATGAAAATGTTTTGTCGTCCCACTTGATCGCAGAGGGGGCGGGGATGGAGATATATCAAGATATCAATCAAGGGATCAATGTTAGGGGAGGAGGCAACCTCTGGTGTACGGGACGGGCGGGAGCTATGTTACAACACGGGGGCGAGGGGGAGGACGTCACGTATAAAAAAGAGATGTATCAATAATAATTTAAAAACTACAACTAGGATCTGATTGAGATGCACCTAGCCATGGGTATGGGTATGGGTATGGGGGGAGGTAAAAGTCCCAGTTAGTCTGCCGTCTCCTGCTTTTCCGCATCTACTCCGTGCTTGCTGCCGGGTGGTGGTGCCACCGCTGTTACGGGTGTCGGGGCCGCATTCTCGCCAGTTGCCGCTCCGGGTGCTGCTGGTGGTGGTCCGCTTGGTGTCGTCGCTGCTCCTGCTCCGACTCCGCCGCTGGGAGGTGCTGCTTGCTGAGGTGGCTGAGGTTGCTGGCCGTAGACGCCCACACCCACACCGGCTCCGACTCCGGCGACTGCTGCTCCGCTCGGCTCGTGCAGATGTCCCGGAGGTGGTTGTTGCTGCTGCTGCTGCTGTTGTTGTTGTTGTTGTTGCTGCTGTTGTTGCTGTGGTGGCGGAGGTGGGTTATTGCCGTGCTCGGGTGCATAGTGCACGCCCGGACCCGGATTCCCATTGTGCTGGGGCGGTGGACGCGGCGACATGTAGTGTGAGCCGGGCGGTGGTCCGTAAGATTGCTGATAGGGGGAGAAGGGTGCATAGTAGGGCTGCGGCGTGGGATGGCCACCGTACTGAGGCTGGTAGTACGGCGACCGTGTTGGACCGCCCGGCGGTGGTGGACCGTGCGGCGGTCCCCCATAGTTGGCATAACCCGTGTGTGGTGGCGGCGGCGGCAGACCCGGCATTCCTGGCGGCGGCTGATGCGGCGTCATATGCGGTGGCATGTGCGGATGGCCCGGTGGCGGATGGCCAGGATGTGGATGCATCTGCGGCATTCCTGGGGGAGGGGCCACTTGCTGTTGTTGCTGCTGCTGCTGCTGTTGTTGTGGTGGTGCCTGCTGCTGCTGCTGCTGTTGTTGCTGTGGCGGCAGTGGTGTCTGCTGCTGCTGTACATTTGGTGGCGGTGGCGTTGGCGTCGTCGCTGCCGCTGGAACAGATCCCGGTGCACTAGGGTTAGCTCCTGTCACCTCGCTAACAGCCATCGGCGGTGGCGGTGTGGGAGTTGGCACGGGCGTCGGCGTTGGCACCTTAGTGGGTGGCAGCACCTTCAGCACATCCTTGGGCGGTTCTCCTATCGTCACCGTCGACTGTGGTGGCAGTGCAGCGGCCATTTCCAGCTTTTCTGGCTTGATGGGTGGCGGAGGAACTGAGGGCTTTGGCGGTGGCTCAATATCCATGGGCTCCGGATCCGTCTTGCTTGCAGTTTCATGGACATGCACCACCGGCGCCGCAGGTGCTGGTATTGGCACTGGATTAGGCTGTGGCGGCTTGACCGTCACCGGCGTCGCTGGCGTTTCTTTCGCTGGTGTCAATGCTCCCGGTAGCGCGTCTTGTGCTGGCGCAGGCGTTGCAGACGGTTGGCCGGGCTGCGTCGGTGGCTGCTGCTGTTTGGAGGCCTCCTCGTTCCTACTGGCCACAGTGGGACCACCAGCAACGGATGCCGAGACGGGGCCGGTCGTGGAGCTATTGTTGGCATTGCTGGGCTCGTCTAGCCGCTGACGATCACGCTTGATGTCCTCGTACATGCGGTGCACCATCTTCTGGAAGGTGTCGTCATCGACAGCGGGCTTGCAATGCCGCTTCAGCTCCTCTTGGAAGGCCTCACTGGACTCCACCATGCGCTGCTTCTTGGCCTCGAACTTCTCCTCCATTTGCTGCAGCTCCGCCTCCAGTTTGGTCTGGTGCATCGTCAGGGAGCTCACCTGCCGCTTGAGCACCTGCATCCGGGTGGTGGTGACCACGGATCGGACATCCGGCACCACAGCCTCCGAGAAGATCTCATTGATCAGGCGATGATTGCGCAGATACCGAGCATACGCCATATGCTTGGCCGTGTAGCCCTCATCCAGGTCATCTTCGTCCTCCGCCGGCTGTATGTCGATGCGACGCTCGTGGGATTTGCTGCCACCGCCTCGGGACGGCGTCTCGTGCATATCCACATCCGATTTGAACTTGCTCTTGGCGGACATGTACGACTGATAGGCGGGCGTCTGGTGGTATGCCTTGAGCGCCTTCTCGTACTCCACCTTCTCCGCCTCGTACTCGTCGATGAATTCCGTTTTCTCCTCATCGCTGAGCAGCTTCCACATGGCGCCGATCTTTTTGCCCAGCTCCCACAGCTTCAGCTCCGGGTTCTGGGCCTTCACCATGTCCCACACTCGCTTTGAGTACCGCATGTAGGGCAGTATGGGCTTTTCTGGCGGCTTCGGTGGCTTGGGCAGGCGTGATTCGTTCTGGTTCTTGCTGCTCGATGATTTCGTCACCTTCTGTGGTGTGAAGGCCGGATTACCATAGTTGCTGTGGGTAAAGATGGGCGTTTGGTCCTTGTTCCGGTCCCCACCGCCACCGCCGCCAGACGAACGAGACCGGCTGCCGCCTTGGAGCGGTGTCACCGGCCCGGGCCCCGTTGGCGCACCCACTGCTATCTGCTTGTAGTTGCTCGGCAACGCCATTATCATTCATTCACAATGTTTTAGTTTTATTTAAGGGCAATTGCATCTAGACCAATACACGATTCAATGGTTATTTCATCGACAACAACAGAAAAATTTTCATGCGGACGCCATTTTTCTCTGGTTTGCGTCGGTGTCAGTGTGACCGCGGACTTATCGAAAAAATATACCGTCTGACGCTCAAAAATATACCGAAATATATGTTCTCATTGTCACAATAAATCGTAAATCATATTCCTCAATTTTGATGTTCGATTTCAAATTACATTAAAACTAAGACACTCAGCGCTAAAAATATAGTTTTATCCAATTGCCGAATAAATTTTCTACAATCTAGACCATTTTAAGGTCTCCCCTTCATTGGATTGTTTATAAAATACTGACAACAGGCAAAACGGACTACAAAATGGAACGCATGCAACGTAAAATACACCCCTTGCCAAAAATACCATTATGGATCAATTTTACCCAAGTTGGCAGCATCACTCACTTTAATATTAGAATTAAAAATAAACAAATACAATGTTTACCAGGCGTTTAATAGCTCGGCTAAGCCGCTTGAATAGACGTTCTGCTACCGCTGCGGGCTACCACAACAAGTGCCAGAGTCATCTGCCCACGGTAACGACGGCCTCTGAAAGTTTCAATCAAAACAGTGGACCTCTGAACCGGCGGCTTTTTAGCAGCCAAATCGAGACGGAGAGCGCCCTGGACACGGCCACCTACGAGCGCCTGTGCTCCGAGACCCTTGACGGCCTGTGCGACTACTTTGAGGAGCTGACCGAGAACGCCCCAGACCTCATTGGCACTGACGTGGCCTATGGCGTAAGTTGCCTCAGATTTTCACGCAATGGTTACATCATGCTATAGTGTCTTTTCCTTTCTTTCGGAAGGATGGTGTGCTTACAGTGAATCTGGGCAAGAGCCACGGCACCTATGTGATCAATCGCCAGACGCCCAACAAGCAAATCTGGCTGAGCTCCCCCACCAGCGGCCCCAAGCGCTTCGATTTCGTTGGCACACCCAAAGCCGGCAAATGGATATACAAGCACACGGGCCAGTCGCTGCATCAGTTGTTGCAGCTCGAAATACCAACTATTGTGAAGCCACAGACCGTGGACTTCATGCGATTGCCACACTGTAGTTAGAGTTAGAAAACTTGATAGAAAACAGAGAGTCGATCGTTTAATGCTTTACATTTTCGCTCACTTTATTGGTTCGTTCTGCTAAAATGGGGATGTTTTAAATTTATATTTTATTACAAACAAAAAATATGCTGTAAACTTTGGACTGCAGATTATGTTATATCTTTATTATTCTGCTAAATAATGGGGGACGGGACAGATGCTGAGGGCAGATCTGCTGAAACGTTTATTATCACTGATTCATTTATTTATTTATCTGCTTCGCATCAATAAGCTTTTGTCCCGGTACAGTACCGTTATGTCCTGATCACGGGGCCTTGATACAAACTATGTAATTTCTTATACATAACGTTTACTGCTTATTTTCGTTCTCTTTCTTTATTTGTTATAGTAATATTTAATTGTATTTTTATTACAAAACCAAAAATGTTATGCCGGCAAGACGGTGACGACTTTCTTCGACTTCAAGTCACTGAGAGAGGGAGCAGAGCTGAGGTGGTGTTGTCGTGTTGTAAGAAGTCTCGCTCCGTTATGATCGAAGCTATAGTTCCGTTGCTATAAAATCGGCATTACTGCACTTCACATGTCTCGCTCTTATCTCAATCTGCTGACGCATACTCAAGCTCAAACAAAACCGAAAAAATATATATAAAATTCCACTTCTTGTGGCCAGCAGCAAAACTGATGATCGATATCGATATGAAGATGTGATCAACAGCTGTAGCTGAGTTCGCTAACGGACTAAACTGCTCTCACACACATACACAACGCGGCTATGCATGAGATAGAATGAGACAAAAATGTGTATGTATGCTGCAGCATATGCAGCTCCTTTTCCTTTTGGGGTTTGGGCGTTTTGTTGCGAGCGAAATGAAATATGAATATTTACTAAATATTAAGGTTACGCCTGAAAACTTAAACTAGTGACGAGGCCCGAACATGTTGTTGTACTGCTGTGAGGGGTGGGGCTGCTGCTGCTGCTGTTGTTGTTGTTGCTGGGCAGCCATGTAGTTTTGCTGCTGAATGAACGGCGGCGGCTGGGGGACAGCGCCGTTGTTGGCCCAAGGATTGAGTGGTACACCGCCATAGCCGGGCGGCATATCCTGCCCAGGTCCCTGGTAGTTCGAGTAGCCAGGATAGGAGTAACCGCCATTATAATTGGTGCTGGGATCCTGGCCAAAATGATGCGACGGCATTTGGAATGCCGAATTGACATCCTGCTGATTGTAGCCGGCCTGCTGCTGCTGCTGTTGCTGTTGCATTGGATTGGCATTGGGCCCTCCCATTTTGTTGAATCCTTGTTTCAGCTGCTGCTGCTGCTTCTTTGCGGCGGAACGCGAGGTCTTGCCTAGAGCCGGAGTACCAGCACCAGACGGGTGTTCACGATTCGCCTGCTGGACGCCACTGCCACTGCTGCCGCCAACGCTGCCCCTGCCTCCTTGCTTCTGGCAGTTGGTGAGCGTGTCCATCAGATTGGCTATAATCGATTCAGTGTCGAGCGAAAACTTTGAAGCGGCGGCCGGTTTGAAAGTCAAAGCATTCGGCGAGGATGGGACTGGTACAACAGACAGTAGGCCGGTGCCCCTGCCACTAGCACCACCATTGCCTCCGCCGCCGCCATTCGAGTCGCAGGCCTTCATCACCAAATCATCAAAGTTGTAATCGTCATCGTCGTCATCGTCAATGAGGAATCCTGGTGAGGGGCGTCCGAGGCGACGCTGCTTGCTGCCTTCGCGCAAATTCAACTCGCGCTCAAAGCTACGACGACGGACATTCAGCGAGGATAGAGCAGCGGCCGTGGCCGCCGCCGCCGAGCCGCCAGCAGATGCAGAGTTGTTGGACAATGAAACAGTGGCAACGGCAGCCGAGACAGCGGATGTATTTTCCGGATTGATGGTGCCAGCGACGCGTGAGAGAAAATCACTGCAAGACTCACCATCGCCGCTTAGCTCCGCCAGATTGACATACTTGCGCAGACATTCGACGCGCAACGGCTCCTGGACCTCAAGCTTGCGCAGATGACCGATCAGATGGACCTGCTCCTCGCTGGAAAGGAACTTGAAATTCTGCAGCAATGTCTGCAGATCGGAATCGGTGAGGGACTCCATGCCAATGCTGTCCGATTTGGGCCCCACCACCGTTTCGATCTTCTCCTTCTTGTGCAGCTGACTCTCCACCTCCTTCATCAGCTCGTCGATATCAATCTCAATGGGATCGGTGACCACCTTGTCCTTCTTCTTCTTCAGTCCCAGCAAATTGAGAACTTCGGAGAAATTAAATTTCTTGCCCGCCACCCGACGGCTCCTCTCGATCTTCACCAGCGTGGCATAGAAATGCAACAGCCTGTCCATATCATCGGTCCTCACATCATAGTAGCCCTTGACAACCAAGGCGCTGGCCAGCTTCGAGTAGATAATTTGCCGATCGTATGGCAATGGTATGGGCGGTGGTGGTATGGCACTGGCCGCCTTGCTATTGCCGCCGTCATTCTTGGCTAAAATGGTACGTGAAAAGGCGCGGCAAGGAGCACAACACGAAAAGAAAAAAAAAGGGAAAGGTTAATCGTCAGTCGTCTCATGTATATTAAACGCAAATGGTGTGTATGTGATTCCGATCCCACCTCAGCGGATCGAAATCGAATTACAGTACAACAAAAATTACTCGGCAACAAAATAACATTTTATACTTATGGAATGGTGTGGCGGTGGTAGAAGGATGCTGCTCTCCCTTCCGCAGGGGCGTTGCGGGCGTTCAATTTTACACTTTGTTTGTTATGTTTTTTTTTCGTTTCTTTTTTTGTTTGAAAGCTAGACTCAAATTCATCACCGATCAACAACTGCTGCAACACGAACGCGAAAAGGGTCTGAACGGACGACGTCTGTAGGGTGTTGTACTCAATTCCGATCCGATCCGATCCGGTTCGGAAGGGAAGAAGTATACAAAAATCATGCCCCAAAATGCGCGCGATATTACCGATAACCGGACCGATTCAAATCGAGTTGGCGATTTATTTATCGGATTAATTGCTGTATATTTCTCTTGGGCCTTGCGCACACTACTATAGCTGAAGGCTTAGCCCAAAGCGGGTGCTGAGGCTAAAATAAGCTTTCAAGCTGACTGGAATTCTGGTCTGATTGAACACAGAGTTTTTTAAACCATCTTAAATTTGGTGAAAATCGGTTTGCTGCTGCCCATACCAGCGCTTTCTGCGTTTCCGGTAGAAATTATCTTTTTAGGTTTCTATATCATAATTATAGTAAGCTCTGCCCTGAAATATGCCTTAGAATTATTGCTTACAATATTTACCAATATGTGTATCTTCAATTTTCAAAATTCTACATAAAACATAAGCTCACATAAGTATAAAAGTAGAGTCGCGGCCACAGAAGCGACTCACAACGTTCCTTCTCGCTTATACAACAATATTTCCCTTTAATATTCACATTTTAATCCATAGTTAGCAGATAATTGTTTATCAAATAAGTTAATAGAGTGGAAATGTTGCCTTTAATTTTCTTTGATGACTTTGCAAATCATTTGTCGGAATATATATCATAAATATGTATGTATAGCCGGTGACATAATAACAAAATATTATTGATAGGTAGATATCAGACCAGACCAGAACACACACCTTCAGCGGATCTAGTTGAGCTTTTAGCCTGGCTTTTCGGAGCTTAAGCAACAGTTTTTGGCTACACTTTCGGCTGTAGTGTGCGCGCGTTCACTTACAGAGTGGTTAATGACCATTATTGGGAGAGAGAGAGAGAGAGAAAGATAGACCCCCAAGCAGATTGAAAACAAAAGGGTTCAGATCAACGTTTTATTTAAATATCAATTCTCTTTTTGTTCGTTTCGTTTATTTGCTTTTTGTTTGAGCTGAATTAAATAGTGGATGAAATGTAATTTATTTCAAATTAATATATTATTCCCTTAACAAAAAGAAAACCAAAGTTAATGCTTTCTTTGTAACGGAATGACAATAGTTTTCAAGAGTCTTTTTGGTACAGAGTCCGGTGCTTAAAACCTTTCTCATTCGGTCACAAAGGACATACACGAATTCGGGTTTTCTATCGGTTGTATGAGCCGACAAGAAAAAAAAAAAAAAACCTGAAGCCAGAGGGAGGCTCCAAACGCGCGCGAGAGATTGAATGAAAGAATCGCGAATTCCGAAGGGACAAAACGAGTGTTAAATACTAGGACAAAGGGGGAATACCTTTTACTGACTCGAAGAGGATCTAAAAGACCAGAAGAAAACTGGAGTAGGACGAACAAATAGAACACTAAATACTTACCGCACACACACACACACACACACACACACATACACACGAGAATATCGAAGAAACGCGATAAAAGATATAGTGGGATATATGTACATACAATCGAATTTTCGGTAACTTAGAGCATAAAATAATTGGGATTGTAAACATACCTTTGGCTTTCACTTGAAAGATGATGGCCGCTATATTCGTGATCAACTTTTTCACAACGCGCACTTTTTGCGGATCATCCAGCACTTCGGCTATGAGGATGCCCTTCAGTTTCTCTTTGATTGTCTCCAAGAGCACACAATTATCCTCGTTCAGCAGCAGATCATCGGCCGCATTCGCCCGCACCATCTCCATGGCCAGTGCCTTGCTGAGCAGACTCAATGCCTTCGGTCCGAGACTACCCAAATGATCCTCGACGGCGGATAGCATGCGCAGCACACTGACCACAGTGAGGGGTCCATCGTCGGCCACCGACGTCTCTGTATCCTTATCCTTTGCGTTTGCTGGCGAATCGGAGCGTGTCTTTTTGGGTAAACTATATTCGGGATAGACACGCGAGTCCATCACACGGAATGTCTCCATGCGTTCGTATGGCGCATGACTCGTACGGCTATAGCTGCCGCTGCGATAGAAATCAGCATCACTGGTGCGTTCCCTGTCCCTGTCCCGCTCCGGATCGCCGCTGCGACGATCCGAGTAGTCATCACGCGATCGTCCATGATTCGATGACAAACCCTGATGGTTCATGGGACGGCGATGATAGTAGACAGGCGAACGAGAGCGATGGCCACGCTGTGGGCTGCGCGAGTAAGGGCTACGCGAATCGTTGTGTCTGCTGTAGTGGCGCCGCGGCGAACGGCTGCGTGATCTGCGTCCTGGATGACGGCCTCCTCCGCCGCCAAAGCCACGCTTGGGCGACTTCGATTGCGAGCGAGAGCGTCTATACTGCGCACGATTCCGCGTTGATGGATTGGGCGCTTCGTCATCGCTAAGTTCGATGACAGTTTCAGCAGCATCGCCGCCGCCACCTCGATTGCTGCGAAAATTCGGCTTACGGCGGACATGGGGGCCGCTTGATGCAGGGGCTGATGCCTCACGCGGACTGGAGACACGTATCTTGTAGCGTTCCATTAGGTCCTTGGTCTTCTCCTCATCCTCGTCGGTCAGCTTGAATTTGTCCTTTAGTTCTTTCTTGATTTTGGTGACGGCAATGTTGAAGAGCTCGACGCGTCTGTCCTTCCAGTAGCTAATCCATTCGGGCTTGTAATCGTAGCTATTCGGATCGGTCTTCTTCTCCTCCTGCAGCTGCTTGTAGCGACGGTTCCAGAACTGCTTCCACTCGTCCGGATAGTCGGGATGCTTCTCCGGAAACGATTCGTATGTCTCCGTCTCATCGCGCAGCTGCTTCAGCTGCAGCTCGAGCATGCAGCGAAATTTCTCCCATTTATAGCGCTCCTGGGCAATAATCGATGCCTGTATGGACAGCTCCTTGGGCGTGGGCAGCTGTTGTTTGGGCAGCTCACCGGGCGCCGGTGGCGAACGATTGGCCCCACGGCCACTATGCGATTGCTCGTCGATGATGCTCTGCTTTTGATTTGGGCCAGATCCAGGGCCAGTGCCGGGGCCAAAGCTTTCATCATCACTGGATATCGCATCGAGGGCAATGAAGTCGCTGCTGTTGTTCTTTTTCTCATCGCGTTCATTCTTTTTTGGTGCATTCTTGCCGGCCTTCTCCTCCCTCTTCTTAATATCCTGCACCAGTTCTTGCGCCTCCTGGACAAAGTCAGGGCCAGAGCACTCATCGAAATGGTACATGTCACGCGCCTGGCTGCAGAATTTCGAACGATGTTGCTTAAACTGTGCGCCAAGCACCGACACAATGCGACGCGCACGGCCGTAATGTTTTTCAATGTGTTGGCAAAGAATCCCAGTGGCAATCACCAGATCGCCGGTTTCAGTTAGCGTCCGCTTCTGTATCTTCTCCAGCTCCTCGTAGGCCTTCTGAAAATGTGTCTGCAAGTATTTGCTGCGATGCGACACCGACGTCCAGTGTACAAACACCGTGCTCAATTCGTTGAAGTTGTTGCACAGGACACAAAAGTACTTGGGGCGCAGGCGTCCCTCCTCGATGATCTCGACGCTATATTCGGTGCCAATCAATGGTCCGCGTCTGAAATCTTCAACTTGCTTCTGTATGACTGCCGGGCGGACTGAGGAGTCATCTTCCTCGAAACCGGGTGGCACTGGTTCGCCCGGCAGAAAGCTCATCGTTCCTGCGTTCCTGCCTATATGAGATGGAGGGGAAAACTGGCGCACACAATCTCGGAATCAATCTTTAAACACCGAGAAAACCTGTCCGAATACGAAGCACATGGTAGTAAGAGAAATCAGGCCCGTTCCCTACTTACCTTTTATTTGGTGTTTGTCCAAAATCAAATTTCAATTTGATTTCGGGTCCTTCTCGCTACGCCTTCTCCCGGCTTCGTCTTCTTTTTCTTTATTTCTTTACTTGTTTTCGTGCAGCACAGCACTGTTTTTGTTTCACTCAAAAAAAACGCCGCCACACACACACACACTTCTCTTTGGAGCGGTAGCGCCCGTAGATGTGGCTTGCCCGGTTAAATAATGTTACTTACAATGCTTGCCGGCTAACAGGCGTCTGTCCTTTTGTGCACTAATACACTCTAAATATACCTTTCGCCTGTTTTTTCTTCGTTTTTACGAAGAAAAAAAACTATACAATAATTTGAGGTCTTCCTAATCAGTGTGACCGTGGATTTATGGATAAAATAGAGGTGTCAAACCATCGAGGGCACTATCGATAGTATCGATATTTTACTGCTAGCCTCTACTATCGACGGTTTTGAGACTATCATGATAGTATCGAGCTAGAGTCGTTGCGCTTTTGATGTTTGGATTGGCTGCTATAAAATACGAAGACACATTTGTAAACAAATCGACAGGTGGCATATAATTTTTACAATGGACAAGTTCCTAAAAGGTTTCAATGGTTTTTTAATAATTATTTGAGCCCGATACTATCACGATAGTATCGATTGTATTTTCAAAACATTCAATGTTGATATTCCTCAATTTTGATATTCCGTTTAATATTACTAGCTAGCTGGGACTCTAAGCTCTGCACATATAATTTTATCCAATTCACGAATTAATTTTCCACGCGATTGGTAATTTGAAGGACTCCTTTTAGACTTGGGCAACAGTTTTATGCTGCCATTAATATGTTTCTTAAATTAATTGTTGCAGCAGTTCAACCATAGTGGCAGTGAAGTCCAACTGAGTGCTGATGGGGTACAAACGAAATCCAACAGATGGCGCTCGTAGTGGGCGGTTAATTTGAAAGAATTTGCCAAGGCTGTTTTAATTTAAATAAATACCGCGAAATTCATTGCAATTGCACATAATCTAAGCTTAATCTGATTACTTAATATTGTTCACTTGCTCTTCAAACAGAAAGTGCAGATGCTGATGCGCCTGCTGGGGCCTCCAGCTCCACCTCCACCTCCGCCGCCTTCGTTTTCGTACTTATGCAGCAGACAAGGCTGAAAATCAGTTCCTGTGGTAGAAGAGAAGAATCCACAGATGAGAATAAAATTGAAGGCGGGTATTCCACTCCCCCCCCCAGTGCAGCTCTCGTACCTGTCTGCAATGTGCTGCTCAGATGGGTGATGTAGCTGCTGGCCAAGCGGATGATTTCGATCTTCGAGAGCTTGCGGTTCATCGGCTCCGTGGGTATCATACTGCGCAGGGCCTCATAGGCGGCATTGACACTATAGGAGTGGAGAAGGGCCTTAGAGCTGCGGCTATGGCTATGTGTGTACCTTGGACTTACTTGAAGGTTCTGTAACGCTCTCTGGCATTGATCTTTTGCCTGGGTGGCCGCCTCCTGCCGCTTCCGCCTGGCTGCGAGTCCTCGGAGTCGCCAGCCCCTCCACTGGCACTCCCATCGGTGGGACTCTGGCTGTGGCTGTGGCTGTCGTGGCTGAGGGCCGTCAGCAGATACGTGGCTGTTGCTGCTGATGAGATCGCCATCCGTTTGCCTCGACGATCGCTGACTGAATGTGGCACGCCGCCGAAACAGCAGCTCTGCCCCAGAATCACTGCCTCTGGCTCCGCTTCAGCCTCAGGTCCAATGGTGGTCCACTGGTCTGCTGATCTGCTGGTCCGCTGGTCCGCTGGGCCTCTGCTAAATGAATTAAGTCATCGCCAAGTGACGACAAATTGTGCATGAAGAGACACACACAACAAAAACAACAATAACGAGAGCATTTCTTACATTGGCCCCTCAGCTCGCGCACTTGTCAAAACAAAGCCGCACAACTAGCTCCCTCCCTCTCCCTCTCCCGCTCACTCTCACCATCCACCCATTCCTTTTTCTCCGCACAAACGAAGTACTTGTACAATATTAATGGCGCATTGAGGGACGGATCCGATCCGATCCGTCCCAAGGATAAATACCCATCTTCATTTGTCCATCGATAATTTGTTTAGCCAATTTATTTGTTGGTTTTATGTGCGGCCTGCTGCCTGGAAAACGGAAGTGGCCCTTAGAAGACCACACATGCCACGCATGCGTTCAAGTGCGGCATGCGTTGCCTGCTCCTCTCCCTCTCCAGCAGCTCCGTGGAATGTGCCCAGAGGGATAATCCAGATATTTATAGACTGCTGCAAGTGGCACAGCTCATAAGGAGGTGTCCCAGTCGTCAGTTAATCAAAAGAAATATGTATGTTTAAATTTAATATTAAGAATCATTTTATTTATATTTTATACACATTTGTCGAAACATTCACTTAGGTGGCTAGAAAAAAATCATAATGAGAAACAGAAACACAATTCGCTTAGGAGTAGGGAGGCGTATGAACAAATCCAGGGGCACAAAAATGGGGCGTGGCATAGGTATATAGATTGTATGTTGCAAGCTCGATCGATCGATATGTCTACATGAGTATATCTGTTCTTTGAGTGTGTGTGTGTGTGTGGGTGTGTGCGGGTGTGTGTGACAATAGCAAATAAACAAAAAAAATATATATATGGTAGATATTAAAATATAAGATCGAGTATATTTTTCTTCTTAGGGGGGGGACGGGAAACTTGATGTGTTTTCCTCATCTGCAACCTCCACTCCTTTTCTTCCTTTATCATTTCGTTCTCTTCATATTTCGTTTTTCGTTTAAAATAATTAAAAATAATAGTAAATAAAACACCACAGTCATGATTTTTAATAGAACACAAAATATACACAAAAAATTGTAGTGGGACAAATGGAGGGAGGGTAGTCTGAGGGGAGGTGGTGTACAAATTAAGGAAAAGCTCGAGAATACGTGTGGAAAATGTTGTGAAAACTTGCAAATAGCAAAATATTTACAAAAGCCAAAGAATTACAAGAAAAAGACAGCACTAAGAGGGGGGCGGGGGGACTTTAGGCGTTTCTTTTTTTTGTTTTTTTTTTTTATATATTTATATTTTTATATATTCATATTCGTATTGTATTTTTTGTTTGATTTTTGTTGTTCTTCATTTTTATTAACATATAAATAAATTTCTTCGTTTGAATTTCTGTATTTCGTTTTCTTCCTTTTTTCCATGTCTCTTTTTTTCTATATTTTGTTATGAGAATTTTGCTAAAAACGATTTAAAAAAAAATGTACATTGCCAGAAGGTTTTTGTGGTTGTTTTTGTTTTGTTTTTTGTTTGTATCAAATGAGTGGCGTGTGTGAGAGAGAGAGAGAGATAGACAGAGTGGACGGTGACGGGTAGCAAGATGGTTGTGGGTGGGGATGGGGGTGTGTGGGGGACAAGGTGTGTGATCTGCTGCTGCATTTGACTCTGTACAGTTGAGCGTGTGACTTGACTAAATCGGGCGAGGGCGTGGCCAGTGCTGGGATGGAGCCAAGGCCAAGGCCAAGGCCGGGGGGATCCGCTGGAATCCTCGGGCCTTAGATCAGTGCCGTTATCAGCTTGGCCTTGAAGTTCACAAACTTCTCGCTGGTGGCGGCCACGCGCTGCAAAAAGAGAAACAGAATTAAAAAATATTTTCAAAAATCCAAGACATCGAAAATGGGATGGGGATGGGGATGGGAATGGGAATGGGAGGAATGAGTCGCTTACCAGAATCAAATCCTGCACCAGATTGGCCAGACCACGATTGGCCAGCACGACCAGGCGCGTCACGGGGCCGGGAATGCCCTCGGTGTAGCCATCGGCATTACGGGTGCTGTCCCCGTCCGTGTCGTCGGAGCCGAGGCTGCCGCCGCTGCTGCTGCTGGTGCCGCCGCCCACGGAGTTGGCCGCCTCATCGCCCTGCTGGGTCTGAACGCTGCCCGAGAAGAGCTAAACAGATGGAATATAATGCTTGATTTCGGTTCATCCAATTGGATCGGTGTGGGGGCGGCTACTCACCCGCACTACATCGAGCAGGAAATTGCCAGAGCCGCCGGCTCCCAGGCTATTGCCGCTGGGCGAGCCACCGGCACCGTTGCCGCTGGACCCACCGGCCAAACCCGCACCGCCGAAATTGAGGAACCTTTTGAACAGATTACTATTTGGTTGGGTGGGTGCATTCATTCATTCATTCCATTGGTGGTTTGTGTGGGTTTTGTTGTTGAATTTTTCGTTGTTGTTTTGTTGTTTTATTGTTGTGAAGAGGGGAAGAGGGGGTGATTGGAGGAAAGTGTGAGATTAGTTGAGTGTCTGGGGTGGAATTTTCATTTGAGTTTTCACTAAAAAGTTAATGCCATCGATAGACGATAGGATCGCTAATTGATCGAACAGTTCTATCGATAAGTGATGTAATGTTCTGCACGACCAATGGATGGGTGGTGGTGTCAAGTGACTCCTGTTTCGGCCCCATATACATATCGTATGTGTGTACCGCACTTACCTCTTGTTGCGGTCATCCAGCTCGGCCGTCTCCTCAGCCGAGTCGAGGGTCAGCTCATCGATGGCCGGTGACTTTGACTCCGACTGCTGCAGATCATTGGTGCTCAGGGCCTTGACATCGCCGAGGCTGGCAGTTGGCGAGGATGTGCCGCTGGATGTGCTGTGCGTGGGCAGCTCGTTGTTGAAGCTCAGCTGAATGGGTTCGTTGGACTTGAGGGGAATGGGGGCCTGGGCAACGGGCGAGGCCTGTGAGGCAGCGGCGGCCGCCTCCGCCTCCTTGACCTGGCGTGCCACGCGAATGGTCTCCTCGAGCTGTTTGTTAATCGCCGACAGATCGATTTGTGTATCGGTGGCGCCGTTCTGTGTGTGTTATCGGGTGGGTGGCAGGTTGCAGGTTGCGGGTTGTGGCATTTTTTTTCGGGTACGGATGCGGATACGGGTTCGGGATTGTCATTGGTTTTGTTTTTATGGTTGTTGGTTGTTTGGTGATGTTTTTTACAAATTTCGAATTTTTTGGCGTTGATTTTGTGCGTTTGTGTGTATACATAGGGAGGGGGTTGGTGGGGGGGGGGGTGGTGTGCAACAGGGAGCGGGGAGCGGGGAAGCATGGAGCGTGAAGCCAAAGGGATAAAGCATAAGATTCGGCGCAGTGTGGTGTGTTTTGTTTGTGGGTGTGTTGAGTATCATCCAACGTGTGTGTGGGTGGGGTGTGTGTGTGTGGGTTGTGATTGATTTGATGATTGAGTTCGATGTGAGGTTAGATTTAGGTAGAGAGAGAGAGGGGAGGCATGTTATGGAATGTTTTCGAGGAGATTTGCACAATCGATTTGTTTGATTGATCGATTAATTAATCGTGTGGTGATGAGTAGATAAATGCACGTGCACAAATGCGTTTTGATGTATTTTTGTATACATTTGGATTTCGATGACGATTTCGGTTTTTGTTTCGTTGATTGTCGGAATGATTTGCAGTTATCGGTTGTCAGTTATCGGTTATCAGTTGATCGTTTGATAATTATTTTGTTTTGTTTTTGTTTTTTGTGAGTTATTGATATTGCACAAATCGAATCGGGTTTTAATGGAACATGAAAATAAAGAGAAAAAGATACAAAAATAAGCAAAAGACGAAAAACAAAAGTGGAGTGAATGGTAGTGGAGTGGAGTGGAGTGGCGAAGGCGGTATAGAAGATAGATCAAGCCAAGAGACAAGGACTCTACCTTGGATGGTAGATGGTATATCGAGCCACTGCTCGAACGGAAAAGTCAAATTCGGATTGGATAATAACTCTGAACTTGAGTGGAGAATATCTGAGTACTATATGGAACTATTGAAGGAATGGCCAGTTCCTGCTCATCTGTTTTGTTTTTGGCTTCTCTTTGTTTTTGAGCGGCAGCAAGACGAACGCAAATAGTAGACAGAGACACGGCACACGATGATGAGTGCAGGAATGAATAAATACACGGATATAGATCGCTTTTGTGGAATGCTTTTTGAATGTGCGAAACGATATTTGGGTGAGAGAAGTCAGAGGATATGAATGAGGATACTCGTGAGCATGAGGATTGATCTACCCAAAAAAAAAAAGAAGAAAAAAAATAAGAGTGACTCGTTTCGATGCGTGACTCGTTTCCCACAAAATGAAATGGGTTTTGCAGTCTGTCTGGGCACCAAAAGTGTGTATGAAATATATATATGTATATGTAAGAGGGAGGGAGATACCATCTACATATATCTGTTATATATATCTGGAGCGGGTATAGTTTCAATAGCAAAAGTCATTCGAGGGGTAAACATTAATTCGGTATATTTGGAAATGTATTTAAAAAAATGTCTTACACAACTAATACAACATAAATGTAAAATATAATTCTTGTAAAAAAACACCTACTAGCCTAGGGACGAGTGAATGAGAGTGCGCATGAGGGAGAGGTACAGATATGCAGAGAGACACAGAGACAGAGAGAGAGAGAGAGATATAGATGTAGGTATAGGTAGAGAGGTTCTGAGTGAAGGTAGGAGAGTGGACAGTGGAGAGACAGGCAGATATAGTACAGTCAGAGAGAGAGAGAGAGAGAGGAAGAGAGAGAGTGACAGAGAGTGCTTTCTTGGTGGTGAGTGGGTGGGTATGTGTGGGTGTGGTGTGCTGAAAACCAGTGTTGGTAAAAGTAATTTCAAAACAATTTCGTGTTGTTAAGCAATGCCAATTTCATTTCATTTCATTTCCATTTAACATAATTTTAATATTTGTTTGGATCTGTTGGGGCTGTTGTTGGTCACACATGTGGTTGTGCCTGTGCTTGTGGTGGTGGTTGTTGTTGTTGTTGTTGTTGTGTTGGGGATATTCTTTTAGTCGCTGCACGGAAAAATTTAATAGATAGAAAAACCAATTTAAGTGCCATTTCTTTTGGAGTTATCTCACAGTTGTTGTAGCAAATGGAACGCACATTTCTGTTTGTTTCTTTGTTTCTCTGTGACTTTACAGGGTGTCAGCCGACTCAGTGGTGGTGGTGGTGGTGCTGCTGCTGCTGCTGCTGCTGCTGCTCTTGTCCACGGCATCGATCTCGTTGTCATCGTCGGGCTCAAAGGTTGGCAGCTCGATGGTCACCCGCGTGCCACTGGAGTCGCTGGAGGTGCTGGAGCTACTGGGGCTGCTGTCACTCTTGCTGCTCTCATCATCGTCGTCGTCGAAGTCCGCATCGAAGCTGGTTCGTGCCGCATTGGCGCTGTTGCCCTGGATGGCCGTTCGTAGCACCGTGGGTCCCAGGGTGCGCAGCAGCTTGGAGATGATGCGGTTCGCTTGCTCATCGATTTGCTACAACAACCAGGAATCGATTGCGGATTGCGGATTGTGGATTCGGTGTGTTTGTTGGTCGTATAGGGTGCATAGGGGGGAGATTAGTTTACTTGAGTGTGGTTACATACGTTGGTGGGTGGGAAGGGGTGGAGTGGTGGAGTGGTGGGGTCAGGGGTCGCTACTGAAAGGAACTGGGAACTTGTTGGGTCTCTAAGGGATATCAACGATAAGAGTGCGCAATAAATGTGGTGTGGCGTGAGGTCTACGGGGTGGGTGCAATGGTACATCCAATGTTTCGAGTGAAGTGACTTGTGAATGGGATTCAATGTTGGTTCAGAAACGGTTCAACAGTGCGGCTCTGGCTCTCCAGTTCGAGATTCCATTCCAATCGTAGCCTGGCTGTGGTTTCACTTCCGCATGGTTCAGAATTGGTGTAAAAATAGAAGCTTCAAAATAGATTGCAGCCAATGGGATTGAGCGCGCATTATGCTCGATATTACACATAAGAAATGGTTTTATCTTTGAATCTTTTTGAAGTTGTTCTCAAGTTTTGAAGTTCCTTATGGAACCACCGAACCATACCGGAACCACCGTTGAACCGTTTCAAGTTTCAATCCAAACGATGAGTGAGACTGGAAATGTTTTTTTTTCTGCTAAATGATGTTTTCAGATGCCTGTTCCTTCTTCTTCTCCTTCTTTTTGTTCTGTGGATGTTCTTGTTGTTGTATTTTTTTCTGTTTTTTCTGTTGGAGTGGTTGTTGTTGTTGTTGTTGTGGTGATTGTTGTTGTTGTTTGTGGTTGTTGCTTTAAATCCTTAGCATTTTGTTCAGATCAATCAAATACTGGCAATAATTTCGTTATGCTGCCCGTTGTTGTTGTTGTTGGTGCAAGGGTGGTTGTTGTTGTTGATGTTGTTGTTAGATTATCTCTGGTTGTAATAAAATAATTGGTAGAATTTAATAAACGATTGATTTCAGCGATGATGGTTAGCAATTGTGGTTCATCGATGCTATTGTCGGTGGGAATCTGGATGGTGGTTTTGGTAGGTACTGGAGGGGGATTTTCAGTAGTGGAGGTGGTTGTTGTTGCAGGCGTTGTTGTAGTTGTTGTTGCTGAATCTACAGCTGTCACTGGCTCCAAAGAGCGCGGCAACAACAGGCTCGGTATATCCACACTGCTTTCGGTGGTGGTGGTGGTTGAGGTGGTGGTGGAGGTGGAGGTGGGACTGGTATTGGATGAAGATGCTACTAAAGTGGGTAAGCTATCACCTTTAGTTGTCGCCGTGCTTGGCGTCGTTGTTGTCTCTGGCTCAAATGTGGGCAAATCTATCTTCACCCGCGAGCTGTCATCGCTGCCATTCACCTCATTGGTGGCTGCTGCTGCTGCTGCACCACCTGCGCTGCTGCTTGGTGCCGCATCGTCATCGTCATCGAAATCGGCATCGAAATCAGCATCGAAATCGCTGGCTGGCGTCGTACTGCGTCCGCCCGCACCGCCAGCACCCGCACCGCCACGATTGCCGGCCAGTATGCTAGTGAGCAGGCCGGGTCCGGCCACACGGATCACCTGGGCTATAATGCGATTGACTATCGAGTCGATTTCCTATCGAGAGTAGAGCACAAGAAAATATGCAACAAAAAATCGTTTCAACAACACTAAACACTGAGCTGGGAGCTGAGAGCTGAGCTTCCACCTCCATGATTGTCGTGGTGGATTCGTGGATTTGTGGTGGATTCGTGGATGATTCTTTGGTGGTTGGTTGTTGGTGTTGGTGCTTCCACATGAGATATGCTGATGCTGATGCTGATGCTGGTTGGTGTCTCGATTGATTGTTTTTTTTTTTCGATATCTGTTGCTGATTGCTGATTGTTTTGTTTCATTGATGATCTTTGGCCAATTTTTGAATGGTTTCATTTGGTTTCGTGGTTTTTTTTTTGGTTTTTCGTTTGCTGAAAACTCAATATGAGATTCGTATTGCTGGGCTGTATGTGTGTGTTGGGTTGTGTCTGTTTCTGTGTCTGGTGTTGCGAGTTGGTTTTTTTTTTTTTGGTTGGTTCTACTTGGTGGTGGGGGGGTGGTGCTGGCATGCGGAGAGGGGTTTGGTGGGGGTGGTTGAGTGCACTTTTGCCAAGCCCCAGGGACATGCAACGGGTAGTCGAAGGGTCGAGGAGTATCGGGAGTATCGGGAGTAGGGAATTCCAGCCACTAATAACCGATATCAGAATGTGCCAATAAGTGGGGAAGTTCGGGTAATGCCTTAAGCTATATCTCTATATGTATATATATGTGTGCAGATATTGGTTAGATTTTTGGGCTGGGTCTTGGCTCCTTGGTCTGGCCAGCAAACTCCCCATCGGGCTCGAAGCGGGTCAACTCCTCGGGCAGGCTCTCATAGTCCATATCGCTGGACGGTCGCTTCATTTTCTCCCCATTATCGGACTGGTTCTCAGTATCGTCCTCGTCCTCGTCCTCGTCTGAGGGTCTCTGGCTGGCCGGCTGCCCATCAAAAAGTGGATTAAGAATCGTCCCAAGGACGACGGGCCCGACGCGTGCCAACACATTATTGACTAGACGATTGATTTGCACATTGATCTCCTACACGGAACACATTTCATTTCATTTCGTTCGATTCATTTCGATTCGAATCGATTCGTTTGTCATATAAACACAAAACACATTTCATTTAGTTTGGGGTGTGACTGGTTGATTGATTGATTGATTGATTGATTGATTGATTGAGTGATTGCCTAGCCCTAGTCTAGTCTGGGAAGGAATAGAGAGTTAAGTTTCTGAGTGTGGGGGGCGGGCGGTCGGGACTGTGATTGCATTTCTTTTTCTTTTTCTTTTTTTTTTTATCGGGTGGCGTTGCTCTGAGACAGACGTAGAGAGGAGACAGAGAGGGAGAGAGAGAAGGGGCATGGGGCGGGTAGGGAGTTCGATATATATATATGTACATATGTATATGTGTATATAGTAGTTCGATGCATACCTTGGTTATATCCGGAAACAGTTCGCGCAGCAAGCCAATTGTTCTTTTATTGCGATCGGCTATCAATTGTTCTTGATCTTTGGCGCCCAATGTCAAGACATCGATTTCCTGCAAGAAATATCAAACAAACTCTGAGACTATGTATGTATGTATTTATATATATATATATATCTATTGCATAATCTGACAGTGAAATGCCAGAGAGCAAGCAGTTGAGGAAGATGAAGTCAAACAAAGAAAATAAAAAAATAAAAATAAAAATGAAAATAAGAAAACAACAAAAATGCCCCCAAAGTGGCCGCAAATTGACGAAAATAAAAAAGACTTTCACTTTAGACAATGAGTAGCCTTTGGCTGAGTGACTCCACTCCCCCTTCCAACCCAAACCCAAACCCCAACCCCAACCCTGCCCGCCCCCTGTCATTTGTGCAATCAAGTTTCAAGTGTAAATTGTAAATTGTAATTTGTATGTGGTTATGTTTTTCTTGCTGTTTGTCTCTTCTCTGTGGTCTTCTATCGGTTGCACAGCAACCTTTCCCTTTCCCGTTGTCTCCACTGCATCATTCTCCGTTTTGCAGCAGTCTGTGCACCACATTGAGCCACTAAGTGGGTGGCTCTTGAGCCAGGGCACAGCTACAGCTACAGCTACAGCGACAGCGACAGCGAAATGACTTTACACAAAAAGTTGTTAACGTTAATGGGCTATTCCGAGCAGAAACAACAACAAGTCTAGGGCTAAGCTATCAAAATATTGCACAATAAATTTTGAAAATTGCATTAAAATTGCATTTTGTGGGTGGGTGGAATGAATGAGTCACTGAATAAATGGCTGGGTGGGTGGCTGTGCGGGTAGGCAGCAACTAACTTGGACAATCAACAGCACGAGTCACTAAACATGCAACAGCAGCAGCAGCAGCAACAACCACTTCTTAGTCGCAGCAATTGTCAAGGTGCCAGGTGCAAGTCGTGGAAAGGCGAACGGGTGGGGCGGGGGGCGGTACTGACGGTGTGCCCAAGCTGCACAATCTAATAATATACCATCAACACCTTAACAATTGGAAAAGTTTCTGCCGCCCCCATAGCTTTTCCCTGACAGAGCCACAGAGAGGAGGGTAGGGGTAGCGGTACGGGCGGGAGCAGGAGCAGGAGCAGGAGCAGGAGCAGGGGGTTGAGGTGTCCATTTCAATATCGGACAATGCCAGAGAGATAAAATCCACTCAAAGTTGTTTATACCCTTAAGCAATGGAAGCCCTTGGGCACTGCAGAGCGAATTAAATATTTCATTTTTCAACTCAAATGGAATTTTGTTCTACGGGGATTGTTGGAGGGGTTCAGTCGATCTGCCTACCGATACGATAAAGTATGCAGAATCTGTAATCTGTAATTAATATGCATATATGCTGCATACAATGCGCCCATTGTTTTGAAGGGTTGACATTGATTTCCATTGTATTTAGTATGAATAATTTATTTTATTCGAGTTAAATTTCCAAGTAAAATTGCCGTCACAACTTTCGTACACTTTGAACTGTGCAACACACATCTGTGTGCCTATGTTGCCCCATTTGATTTGGCAGAGTATCGCAATGAAATTGTCACGTTTCTCAGCTGGTAAAACTTTTGGAATGCTTCGCGCAGCTACTTAAAGGTAAAAGATTGGAAGCGGAATGGCCTCGTTCCCAGTCCCAGTCCCAGTCCCAGTCCAGCCAATCATTCTCGGGGCTCATTCAGCTGAGAGTGCGGCTCCTCCTCATGCTGTTGCAACTCCTGATGTTGCCTCTCTGCTGTGCTGTTGCAGTGTTTAATTGACTCCAAAGTCGGTGCGGAAGTTGACTTTTACACGCGGGCGGAAGTCAGCAAGCAGCAGCAAGCAGCAGCAAAGATGATTATGATGATGATGATGATGGGGCGGAGACATGGCATAAAGTAAACTTTTGATAGTTTGGCCAACAAACTGTTGCCACTTGCTACTTGCCATCTGGCAGGTCCCCGTCCCCTGTTCCCTGTCCCCTGTCCCCTGTCTCTGTTTGTGCGACTCTGCCACACAGTGCGCGCCTCTCTCTCTCTCTCTCTCACTCTCACTCTCTGAAGTATTCATCATATTTTAAGCTGTCTGTCAGTGTCAGTTTAGTGCGACAATTGTTTGGATAGAGACAGACAGAAAGTACTTGAAGCAAAAGTTGCCATTTTTATGGGACATCTTAATGAATTTCAAATGAGTTCAAGTCCAGGAGGCAACGGGCAGGCAAACGTCATTAAAGCGAATGCTGTGAATTTTAAGCAGCTGCCCCAAGTATGTTGGGAATTTTAAGACAAATGCGGAAGAAGCCGCTGCTGCCACTTCGCCACGTTGGCACGCGGACAGCTCGCAGGCTTCACATGTATGTACATATGTATGTGAACTATGTGATATGTACATAAATATTGATATAGTAGAATTTAATGACCTGTGGACTGAGCTCATTCACTGGGCCATCGCTAGCTCCACGCCCAGCCCAGTGATAACGAAAAATACCTAGTAAAAAATCCAACAACGTTTTTTTAAATGGAAACAGCCAGACAGCCAGACAGATATCAATTGCCTTGACCTTAACCAACTTAAGGCGACTCTAAAACTTAATAAAAAATGCCACAAATAACTGTCATACATATATGTATATACAATGAATACATATACATATGTATGCAGATATGTAGCTATCTATATATGGCTGTCTGGCTGGTTTATGAAAAGAAACCCCCAAAGCAATCAATGGCGAATAGCTGGCAAAGTGGAGCCGCAATAACTAGATTCGATAAGCGACGAAATTACGCATAAATTAGCTATGCAAAAAAAAAAAAAAAAAAAAAACAAATACAACAAATTTGTTTAAAACAAATTGTGGAAGATTTCTTCAAGCGAAATACAATAAAAACTGTCGAGGCGTTAATTGATCTCCAAGAGAATATTTAACAGAGAGAGAGAGATGTTTGACAAACACTGCTTTCAGGCCTTAGCCAACACTGACTGCACCCTGCCACTCCACTCCAATGGAGGCCATCAAATATCAATTTAATTGCAAATGCGACCCCGTCATAGTGCGTGTCATGATCAAAGTGGATTAACTATCTATTTCTATATCTATATCTATAACCATATGGATGCGGGACACGCCCATGAGTGGCTAATCCATTGAGGGGCGGTGGTCGAAATGCTTAATGCTTAAGCCAACTTGTCAGCCAGCTTAAGGCCTTGCTCAAGCGGAGCTAATAAAAAATACGCGACACAATTAAATTAAATTGGAAAAAAAAAATACATAAATACTGATCAAAACTGGAATTTTAAAATGAATAAATCAAATGCGTCTAACCATTGGATAAACGTATTAATTATTCTCAAGAGTTTGCTAATCGCCTAAGAAAACAGGCATTTATCTGGTTTTTTTTGCTATTCCCTGTGGGATACTCTTTCAGAGAGGGTCCATATATGTTCAGGATCCTTCAGCCCCCTCAATCCTGCTGCCAGTACATCTCCAATGAGCATAATGGCTGGTGGCAGGGCAGGGCAAAGGTAAATGTTATTCGATTCGTGTAGACCAAAGCTAATCTTCCATTCATGTTTATTTTATTTTTGATTTATTTTTTTTTTTACTACAACTGCATAAATTTTCAGTCTCAACTTCATGACTGACAAGGCAAGCGCGTCTCGTTTGCCACTTAACAAAAATGCAGCTACCAACAAATTGCCTACAGAGCTCGTACAGCCCCCTTACCCAACCCTCCGAGTGCCACAAATTGCGATTGTCGCACAATGCGGCGGCATATGCGTGATATGTGTGCAACAGACCGGTGGAGAAGGAGCAGCAGTAGCAGCAGGGGCAGGGGCAGGGGCAGGCAGAGGCTTAGCTTACATAAGCGGCAAGTCTGCTATTGGGAGAGAGAGAGAGGGACTTGCACTTGGCAAGGAATCAAAAATGCTGTCGCTTGTGGGTGAAAAACCGAAGCAAAGATGACAGTGATAGTGACAAAGGGCAGTTCGAGACGTACGACGGCTTGTGGCACAGAAAGCAAAATCATATTAGTGGGGGTGGGGGTACCCTCAGCGGGGGCTGCCCCAAGTCGTAAGTATTTTGAATGAAGGATGGATCAAACCTTTAGGATATCCCACTGAAATGTTGCCGCATAGAGATAGTATAAAGGACCGGCAATTGGTATCTGACCTGCAGCTGTCCTCAGGGTATGACAAAGTTCGTTGTGTTCCTTGGGCCAACAAGCGACAACCGACAGCCGACAGCCGACAGCCGACCGGTTGTTGTTATGTCATTTGAACCACGTGCTGGGGGGCTCCAGCGCCAGCGCCAGCGCCAAGGAAGTTAGCGAAACGAGCGAAACGGAAAAATAGAAAGAGAGACGCAGTCGAAGACAAATAGACCGGCAGACAGACAGACAGACAGACAGACAGACACACCAAACAAAAATAGCAACTGCACACAATGGAGATATCATTGCAGTTGACATCGCTGCAGTACGATGGAAAAATTGTCCATAGCTCTCTGATGCCTCTCTTCCACAGAGCTACTTAGTGGTGCGGCTGTGTCTGGTGATAGGGGAGCGGGTAAGGGGTGGTTCAATCATCATTGTCATCCTCTCGTTAAATGATTTATGGCGCAAGGCATGTCAACACGCCGAGATGAGCATGATGAGCATCCCACAGACAATGATGAAGAGCAGCAGACGGATGGCCAGGCATTGCATAGCGTGTGGGCTATAGCAAACTAATACTATATTCGAGTATATGTATGTATATATCGGCATCATTATCGTATCATCGTTTTGTGGGCTACATTTTGACCTAGTTTACCGCTTTCAGCCATAGAGCTACAGAGCCACAGAGCCACAGCCATAGCCATAGCCATAGCCATAGTCAAATTGGGCAATGACAAAATTTGTTGGGCTTACAACTTTGTTTAACATTTTTAAACATTTTTGGTTTTTTTTTATGGAATTTTTTTTTGGGCCCTAAGTAGATGATATTTCAAAATGCGTGGGCGATGCACTCAAATGTATTCATTGTACGAGTGTGTGCATGATATCACAATTCCAAATTGCCTAAACGAGTTCAGTTCAGTTGAGCAATCAAAGGTTGAACAACTATTGAAAGATCCCAATCTGGACGAGGCAAAAACAACACCCAGCAGCGGCGTTAATATCTGCAGATGTCTTTGGTCTTTTGTCCTTTGAAAAAGTGTTTAAGGTTGCCTTCAAAAATGCATTAAATATCACATTAAATAATTGGCAAATAATTATTTAACGAAAGGGGCAGGGGCAGAGGCAAAGGAAGGGGAAGGGACAGGCATTTGTGCAAATTTGTTGCACAAAGTGAAAGCCATAAATTGACATAAAACAATGCTAAAACGCAGACCGAATAGGTATCTTTTTGGGTAACAAATTAGCACTGGTGCAGGTGCAGGTGCAGGTGAGAGGCAGGAGCAGAGGCAGGGGCTGGCCGGAGTGTTAATTGCTCCCCCCCGCCCATACCCAGAGCCCAATGATCCATGATCCATGGTGGCTTTGACGATGATCGAATGCGAACAACGAGCACGAAACTGTGCCCCAAATGAAAATGAAATGGAAATTGAAATCGAAATTGAATTGGTGACTGGGAATGGAATTGGAAATGGCAGTGGGGAATTGTCTTGCTGGCAATTAAGTAATAAAATAATAGAGCTGCTGCCTGCCTGGCTGCCTGGCTGCCTGGCTGCAGCTTGCCCAACACTCGAACCGAGTAACCCAAAAGTCCGGTTTGGAGCGGTAAATTGTGGACAGGCAGGCAGGCCAACACCCAGGCACCAAGACACACCAGGCTAGTAGCCAAGTAGCCAAGTAGCCAACTAGCCAAGCAGCAGCTGAGACTATAGCTGGCTAAGGAAACAGGTAACAAGTGTGCCAACTTCCTTGGAACTGGTTCGACTCGCAGCCATGAGCGTCGAGCTGGTCACGCAGGTCCGACGGGGCCCAGAGACCCCGAGACCTGCATTGGCGTGGCTTTGCCAAAAAAGTAAAAGGAAGTTTTTTTTGCGTCGCACCAAAACACGTTGGGGCCACCGCTCTGCACCGCTCTACGCCGCTCTTCAACGCTCTACGCTCTACGCTCTGTCGTCTCTGGAGCTTACTCATCCAAGTGCAAATTTGTCAAGCAAATATGTTCGAAAGGGCAACAGAGGCAGAGCGACTGCAGCAGCAGCAGAAGCAGCAGCAGAAGCAGCAGCACGCGCTACTCTAAGCGAGGTTGGGCATAAAAGTTTTCAATTGAAAATTAATGCATTTGGTTTATTTTAGTGCTAAATTTTCTCACAATTAAAGAGAACTTTTGAATGGTTTCGATTCAATATCTAAGCAAAGTGTAGAACTTGTTTGGCTACCCTCGTTTGTTGGACTTACCTTGCCATTGGCCAGTGGTATCTGCAGCACATCCAGTTCCTGGTTGCCGGCTGGCTGGGGCTGGGGTTGGGGTTGGGGCACGGGTACGGCGCTGATCAGGCAGACGGCGCTGCAAAGGGCCAGCGCCAGAATTTGCTGTCTGCTTGGCTGCCTCATGGCTCTGGAGTCTATGTCTATGTCTGTGTATGTGTCTCTCTATATGGAGATGTGCGCTGGAAAGAGAGGTGCCCAGAGTTGCATATTAATTAATGAGATACACAGATACACACACAGTCGGATACAGATACACAGTTACTGCTGTACAATCGATAAAGGTCGTCGCATTGACCTTCAGATGATGCGGCAGTTTATTTTTTCTTGCTGTGGTTTTTTTTTGTTTTTTTGTCTGTTATATCTCACATGTCTCGCATCTTGTCCTACACCCAAAAAAAAAAAACCGATGTCAATGATCAACGTTAAACGTTAAATTAAAGCCAAAACTCGCGTTTGATGTTGGCTTTTGGTTTGGTGTTGGCTTTTGTCGGCTATTCTCGCGTCCAAGGTCCCTGGCGGATATGCGGATGCTAACGCCAACTGTCAATATAGCCGCGACGCGGCATATGTTGGTTTTTGGTCAAGTTTAAATATTGGACATTTCTTGGGCAACACGCCGTATGAGTAATGCCGCATGCAGTATGTGGAAACGGCAGCAGAAACGGCGGCAGCAACAACAACAGCAGCAGCAGCAGCAGCAGCAGCAGCAGCAGCGAGCAATTTACTTGTTTAAATCACAACAGAAAGCGCGGCAATCAGAATTATGTAATTTTCTTGTTCACTTTTTGTATTTGGCCAGCAGCGAGCGCTGTTGCTGCTGCTGCTGTTGCTGTGTATTTGTGGCTGTGTTGCTGTAAGCCTTTCAAAGAAATTGTACGCGGCCCGGAGGCAGCGATGACCCGAGAAAAAATAATTTAGAGAAAGAGAGATGGAGAGTAAAAGTGGTAGTGCGAAAATTACACACACAAACACAAACACAAAAAATGTGAGAAAATGCATTAAAAACGCTCACGCTTGAGTCGCGACTCCAATTGAAGGGCTTAGAGCGGAAGGGTACCCGGTGCCGGGTCGCAGCTAATTTTCGTTGGTCAACAGAGAGCCCCTGACAGCCTCCACTCCACACTCCACACCCCACACTTCGCAGGTGAATCATTCAGCTGGGTGGGGGGGCCTAATGACAATCTTTTATTAGAGGTGAAACTAAGTATAGAGTGGGGGAAACCGCTAATTAGAACTGCTTGCTGTTTCGCCTGTTTCGCCTGTTTCGCCTGTTTGGACTTTGGATATACTCGCACAATACTCGAGCACTCGTCTGGATGATGGCAGCATGGGCAGGCACAAAGGTTAACAGCGGCCCCGACTGACAATAGTGGAAAATTGTTGGGCATGGAAAGTGCCAAAGATAGTCTAGGGATTAGAGATCCAACTGGGACCGCTCTGACACCAAGGCAACTATGGATAAACCAGGTCCAAGTTCAAAACTCCAAGCAAGTGCCATCAAGCTACTCTGTCCAAAGGTCAACAGAAGCACTTTTAATGCTTCGAAACTATTTTAGGAATTTTCATAATTATTTTTTGAGCTTTAAGAATTTTAATAATAATTTTCTAAGCTTAAAGAATTTTCATAATTATTTTTGGAGCTCTAGGAATTCTGATAATTATTTTGTAGTGTATCTACAGCAGATATATTTTCGTATTATGAAAAATCTTTATTCGAAATGAACTTAAAAATTATTTTGTTTAAGTCTTTCTCTGTCAATCAATCGGACAATCAAAAAATTTGGCAATCCCAAGGGATTGGATGGGAGGGAGGGAGGTATGCGGAAGAGGGTACCCGAAACAATTTTGTTCGCCAGTTTGTTGTGAGTGGCAACAACGGCAACATGCAACATGTTGTTGATGATGGTCAAGAGGGAAAGAGAGAGAGAGAGAACATGATTAGGCTTAACATGGCTCAGAGACTGTTAAAGTAGGGCGTAAGCGCCAAAAGCAGGCAACAGCGAGAAAGATAGAAGGAAAGAGATGGATAGAGTGTTAAGCAGAGAGTGAGGAAGATAGGGAGAGGAGACGCAAACCGGCAATAACAGAGCCACAATGTTATGTCATCTGCCAACTTTTGCTTTTACTTTCAGGCTGCTCTCTCTCCCTGCCTCTGCCTCTGCCTCTGCCTCTGTCTCTATCTCATTCATTTGGGTTTTGGTTTTTTAATTTATGTTTTTCTTTTATGATCCATTTGCTTCTAACAATTGTCCAAAGTGATCACCAATCACCGATCACTCCACACACGCGAATCACTTCAACGTGACTGGACATATTCATTTTGCTGGTAAATTTTGGTCTTTGCATACGGATATTTTTGTTTTTGTTTTTGTTTTTGTTTTGTTTTGTTTTTGTTTTTTTTATGATTGCTCGTTGGTTATTGCACAAAAATTTGCAACAACAACCAAAGAAAATCATTAAAAAAAACAACGCAAATGTGGCATTGAGTGCATGCATCGACATGGACATGTCGTAATTAAAAAACAATACAAAAACCCCACAAAAAGAAACAGAAACTGTAATAAACAGCGCTGATAGACTTTAAGGGATTTCGAGAAGGAGATTTGGCAACTGTTTTGGAGTTGAAAGCAATCGGCAAGTGCTGATTCGACCGGGCAAAGCGCCCCGACCACGGTGCGTATGAGTAATGGGTTGCATCTATGAGACTTGACTTCAGTTCAACGTGATCTGCTGAGTGATCTTTGCTTAACTATGTGTACACTGAATGTTCTGTTCTCTTTTTCCCACTCCCCACTCCCCACTCCCACTACCATTTGGTATCCTCTTCCCGCCACCGATTTTGCCCTCGACACTCGACAACACGAAACACACACAAAACACGAGCCCCGCCGAAACGCAACTTGCAATCAGTGTTGGCAATCAAAAACGTTTTCTGTTTTCTGTTAACCAACTCGCATTAATTGGGTAATCGAGACCAGGCCGGAATGAGTGCAGCAAATGAGAAATGAGACAAAAACCGAAAATAGTCCAGCACACGCGTCATTTTTGGGTTTTTCTTTGGGTTTCTTCTTCTTTCTTTTTTATGTTGGTTTGGCGTTTTTTCACAAACAGAAATTTCTTGTTAAAGTGTAAGGCACAGCAAAAAAAATATGCAAAAAAAAAATGTAATAGGTAATGGAAATTCAAATGAAATTTTTGGTTAAACTTTTTCATAGTTTCTTTTATGGAATTTCTGGCTTGGCCAGCAGTTTTTGTTGTGTTTGATGTTGGGTTCATTATTTTCGATTGAGTTCGTTATTGGTTTGAGTTTTGGCTTTAATTTTGGTTTATTTTCGATGGTTTATTTTGGGTGGTGGGGGGGGTGGGTGTGGGGGGTGGTATCCTCACTAACCGAACCGATCCGATCCGATCGGCACACGACGGAGATACATACACGTTGATCAACTGCCTGCGGGCTGGGCTGCGCTGGCCTGGGCTTCCAAAACAGCAAATAAACACGAAAAAAAAAATGGGTGGCAACAGTTGCGTGGATCCGCTGGATGCAACAAACAAAAAGTGTCTTGTGGCTTATCGAGAGTGCTGCCTGCGTTGCCTGTGGTGTGCGGTGCGGTGCGTTGCCTTTGCCTGTGCCTGCGCTGCTCTATGTGGTCTGGGCTGTTGGGCCTGCAATTGATTACTAACGTTATTTTATCACACACAAGCGACTAAAGCTCGAGACAAAGCGCGCTGGCCGGAGCAGAGAGCAGAGCAGAGCAGAGCAGAGCAGCGCCGTGTCAGCCGCTTAACGCCTCGGCGACGGCGACGGCGTCGGCATCGGCGTCGAGCCGAGTGTCTCGGGCCGCGTCTCTGCAGCTGACTCAAAAGCCTGGCCAAAATGAAAACGAAAGTGAGCCAAAAGCCAAGCTTCAAGCTGAGTCGCTCTGCCTCTGAGCTTGACCAGACTTTTGAGTGGTTTTCGGGCTTCGTTTTTGATACTTTTTTTCCCCCCCTTTTGTTTTGTTTTTTTTTTTTCGGCTTTGGTTTTCGTTTTCGTTTTGTTTTTGGCCAACACGATTACGCGAAAAGTTTCCGCCTCGTGACTGCCAGCTTCACTTTGTCAGGCAGTCTGTCCATCCCATCCCATCCCATCCCGTCCCGTCCCATTCCATCCCATTCCGCCTGCCCGTCTATCAGCTGTTGGGAGTTTGTAAGTTTGACAGTTTGCCAGTGGGCCGTGTCCAGGATTAGAGCTTCCCCCCCCCCGACGACTTGTTTTGTGCTGCGGCTTACACAATCTCCTGCAGCTGCGCATCTGCGCACTTTGCATAAACTTGAAGATCGTTTCGCTTCGTTTTTGTCTTCCCGAAAAACCTTTTTCCTTCACCTGCTCGATAATAATCGTATAATCGTTTAATCGTTTAATCGTTTAATCGTTAGTGTGTCGTGGAATTTATCGATCGCAATTTGCACAATCAATAGTGCGCAATCACCTCAGCATCGACTCTCGACTGTTGACTGTCTCTTGGGCAATTCCATTCAATTTTGATTGGATTGGAAGTTTTCTGCGAATTTGAAAATCGTTTCCCCAATTCCGCATTCCGAAAACTGCCAAAAAATATATTTAATTGCACTGGATTTGCATTCGTGTTTCTAGTTAATGGATCATACGTTCATAAAGGATGGTGAGAAGGAGTCTAAAGAGTCCAATTAACCCTACTTTGGCTCCTAATATGAGGCTGAGTAAGTAAATTTATAGGACACTTTGGAGCCCTCCCATCCCATGCCCAGACAAGTCTAATTAGCAATTTGGCGCCCATTCTATGTGTGTGCTGTACCAACCGAACCTTTGTGGCTCTTTGGCTTACTTATGTAACTGGTCTGAAAGCCAAATACAAAGCTTTCTGCAGCGTCATGTTGGCCATGCACTTTGCCCAACGACTCGATGATAATCGGCAGAAAACCTTCGGATAGTCGAGCAGCAAGGCAAACCAAATCAAATCAAATCAAACCAAGCACACAGATCCAACGATCACCACCAGTCAACCAACCACAAGACAATGTCGCCCGACGACATGGCTGTCCCTGTGGCTCTGTGACTCTGTGGCCAGCGACAGTTATAATTTGTTCTTGAACACCGATTCAGCGATCGATCACGATGATCACGCACCACCATTACGATGAGCAGCAGTGATAATAAAGATGTTTTAGGTATGTATGTATGTATGCGTGTGTGTAGCCGCAGGCTGACCTTCAGAACACATCTTGAGCGATATTTCTTGAGATGGGCTTTCAATGCCTGAATGAATGGATGAATGGAGAGTGAATTAAGATGTGGTCTGAGAAGGGCTTACAGCGGAGGCTGACTAAGAAGGCTTCCACAGTGATTTTCGAGCTGATCTTATCGTACATATTCAACGAATCTCTTTGCAACGAATCCCCACTGTATCTGTCTGTATTGGGGTTCTTGTAGCCGGAAGCTTTCAATGAACATAATTCGATTCGATTCGATTCGATTGCTGTCTGAAGTACGAGTATCTGTCGCTCTCTTTGTGGCTCGATTCCGATTGGATCCCTTCCGAAAACCAGACCAGTCGCCGTCTCCGATTTACCTTCGGCAACAAGTTGTGAAGGATAACCAGTGCTGTGCTGGGCTGTTGCCTGTTACTGCCGCTGCTGCTCAAGATCTGCAATGGGTGAACGACACAGTACGAGTACGAGTACGAGTATGAGTACGAGTACGAGTACTCGCTCCATTTAGAAGTGCAAGTGTTCGCGCAGACATGCATGGTGAACTACAAATTACGCATACGCCGCATTGTACAGGCCTGGCTGGCAACCAGCAAGCAGCAACCAGCAACAGCCATACAGATAAAGTATCTCTCTGCTCCGCAGTGTGCTTTATTTTTTTGTTTGGTTTTTGCTGGATTGCAAAAGCGAAGGCAGGCGAGCACAAAAAACTAAATCCAAAATCAGTCAGTCAGTCAGTCAGTCAGTCAGTCAGTCAGGCAGGCAGTTGGCTATTCAGTTAGTCAGAGACTTGAGAGACTCAGAGACTAAAAGTTGCATGCGTTCGAAATCAGTTTAAGGTGAATTAGATTTTGACACACACACAAATGTACATCATTTTGCATATATGTATGTATGTATGTGTTTGTGTGTGTGTGTGAGTATATGCAAAAAATTCACATAAGAGTCAAAATTATGAAATTAGTTTCAGACGGGTCTGGGGTCTGCTCGTTGTTCGTTGTTGGTTTTTTTTTTTCATTTTTCTTTTTTTGCAAAAGCTGCCAAATCGAAAATGACAACGAAATTAGCTTTAATGGCCGGACCTGTGCCTCTCTGGCGCCAAATCTTTGCCTCTGCCTCCATTTGTTGTCTCTTGCCATTGCCACGCCCACTTGTCAGGTTGTACTCCTCGAACTCAGAGAGCCCCAGCCAGCGCAAAGCGAACTTTGTCAGTGTGGGGCGACCTTTAAATTCGGGACACTGCAAAACAGTTGCCAGCCATCGATGGGAGGAGCAGCTGTCACCAGAGGGGTGTCTGCAGCATTGCGAAAGGTTTAACGAGGAACGGCAGCCCTTGTAACCTGTTATTACTTATTACTTTCTGCTGTAGCTTCTGTTCTGCTTAATCTTCAATTTAATATATTTTTCAATATATATATTTCAATCCGCTTGCCAATTGCCCCGCTATATCTATCGCTCTTCTGCCATCTTTGTGCATCTACGCGTATAAATTGTATCCAATTTTATGGCCGGGGACAACAATTAATGCTCATTCCGGTCCAAGATCCAATGGCTGCACTCAAATTGTACCTAATTGCTGGAGACACCGAATTCAGCAACAGAATACAGTGTCCCGCGTTCCTGTCCCTGCCATTGAACGGCAATTCATGGCGCATCAATTAATTGTGGCTCTTGTACCTTCGAGGTTGACAACATTTTAAATTGTCCAAGTCTCGGTTCAGTTCAGTTCAGTTCAGTTCGGTTCGGATGAGTCTGCAACTGAAGCTGAGGCACAGCTCGTGCTCGTGCTTGTGCTTGTGCTTGTGCTCTGGCTGACAGTTCACTTTGCCATGTGCCCAATGGTGCAATTAAATGAAAAGACATTGCCGGTGCTGTAGCTGTTGTAGCTGGAGCATCGTAGCCGGTGTTGGATTCGGTGTCGATGTCAGAGTTGATGTCGATGCCATTGTTGTCGGTGTCTCTGTTCAATGTTTGTTGCTGTTCAAGTTTTAATGACAGGCCATAGACAATAACAAGGTTGTGCGGAGCTCTGAGCTTTGAGCCCAAGCCGATGTCGATGTCGATCTCTGAGACTGAGGCAGCATCATCTTTTTTTGTTGGGTTGTTGGTGTTGTTTGTTGTTTCTGTTCCTCAGATTCCTCTGATTTAATTGCCACCGTTTTTGGGCCATTACATGGCTACATGGCATGGGTACTTGTGGGTAAGTAGCATCGCATCGCATCACATCGCTTCGCATCGCTCAGTGTCTGCTCCGTAATGTTTCATTGCTGAGACCCTGCCCCAGAACGACTGGACCGGGGGACTTTCGGGGGGCAATGAATGAATGAATGTGATCTATTATGTGGCGCGGACTTTCAACTGATTTTGAGTCATACCAATCGAATCGCGAACTGTGACTCCGAGCACGACCCAGTACTAGCCACGGGGAGGTGGTCTGTCCAAATAATACGGCTACGCGTTGTGTACGAGTACGAGCAGCACTTGTCATTGCATAAATTAGCCCATAACTAACTCTCACAGTCTGTCTCCGGCTCAGCCCCTGTCGGTGACTAATTGCAAACAATTACAGATGATAAGTGTACAATATTGTACGTTTGCTATAAGACCTGGGCCTACTGCAGACAAATCGCTTCTAATGCCAGCGGACAACTTGATTTGCCTCTCGCCTCTGTCCCTCTACCACTCTGACTCTCTGCCTCTCTATGTCGCTCTGTGAAAAGGAAACTGTCAACCGAAAAAGACACAGACCCGTTCTAGCATGCAAAGCTGAATACAGGATGCTCTACATAACAATGTTTAAGCCTCACTTAATTAGCCTTTAAAGTTTAAGCCTACAGAGCCATTGGTGTACACTGCACGGAGATACATACATATATCCACGAGTATGTTCCATAAAATGTGTCCCCCGTCGGGTCATTCATTGCTTTAATGCTCATCTGCTGGGCGGAGGGTTTTCAGGCAGCCAATGAGCTCGTAAACTTTCGCATTATCCACTCGAAACACTTTTGCCACGACAGCCAGCAAAAAATCATAATGCATTTAAGCCAAGCTAACATGTTAACAACTCTGCGGCTGTGGCTGTGGCTGTGGCTGTAGCGGCTTTTGGTTTGGCCGTCATTTTCAGTGGATTGGCAAACCGAACGTGGTGGCCCAGCAAATGCAAAAAAAAAAACTTAAAAACTTAACAACAAAAAAATTAAAAAGTTCCAGCGGGTTTTTGGGTGTGAAATAGTGCCAAAGGAAAGGCACAGACACATAGCCCGTATGATTTATCAGTTTCAGCTATGCGACTATTTCTTGGATGCTTTTTGTGTGTTTGTTCCATGCTGTCCAACATTACGTGATATCTATCGATCAGGTCGTTTGATGCCTCGTTTTGCAACTGCTTTCGATTGTCTTTTGATAGTTGGAGACTGTGCTCCGTGGTCATTTAGTGGCACCTTCAAAGGAATACTCGTACTATTACTTGGCGCAGTTTTATCTGCTCTCGAATGCAGTGACTGGCTGAATTTTCGAACTGGATTGCATATCAATCAGGCAGGCATCTGGCAACTGGCAACTGGCATCAGGCAGCCGTTGCCTGAATTTAGACTGTCTGGCTTTTGATTGGAGTGATTGGCCGAAACGCATAGCCAAAGCTGAATAATTAAATGCATGACGCGGCGCTAAATTAATGCGGGAAATGGATAAAGCCAGTGGCTCAGGGCTCAGGCATCAGACATCAGGAAAGAAGCTGCTGGCCCTAATAGATTTTTTATTAATTAATCAGGATGGTGCCAGAGATTTTCCATCCATTCTTTGTGGCTTTGCATAAGAATTTTAATTACTTGTAGTCCTATTCCTAATCCATATGTTATTTTGCTGTACTTCCATCTACTTTACATTCTTCCCAAAGCGTAGCTTGGGCTCTCTCCACGACACCATGACACTTTTCGTCTTGCATTGGCATTGCCCAGCAATTAGCGGAAATTAGCACGCAGAAATCGCTGACGGAAGCTGGCTGCGAAGGATTTCTATGGAGACCTCACTCTGGCGAGCGGCTTTGAGGCTAAGCCCATTGTATAATCATCGTGTAGAGTCGAATGCCGAAATGAAATCGAATCACCGCCTGCGGCCAAACAGAAAATATCAACAGCACTCTGAAATTGCCGACATAAAAGAGCACAAAAATTGCAGCAACTACATAGTTTGCTTTTAATATTTATGGAGCTATTTATTATGTTAATTTGTATATCCGTATTTGAAGAGTTAAGGGGTATATGAGATTTGTGGTACAAGTGGATACACTCTACCGACACGGCAGAAATGCATTTTAAATATATATAAAGATGACAGATGTTAACAGATAAAATATTTTCAAAATTCCACATAAATCATAAACTAACTAATATACACTGACTGAGTACGGGTGTAAAAGTAGAGTCGTGGCAAGAGAAGCGACTCACAACATTCCTTCTCGTTCTTATTGGATCAGCAGTATGGTTTAGGTGTTGATGAAGTGCATGCTCTAGTAGCAGGAATCTGTATAGCTGAGTGATGTGACTGATGGCTGACAGTCTTCGCCCAACAGGAAGCCCCACATACTGGCCGACTCTGGGTATGCCTGGTGGTTGTGGTTTGCCTTGATAAATGATTCTGAAAAACCCTTCTACTTCTACAAATACAAAGTTCTCCTTGTAGCATCTGTCATACACAAGAGCAGGGACTGCTCGTAGTTATTCAGTCGTAGTTATTCAGTTATATAAATCAGATCAGATAAATCAAATCTCTCAGTAAAGTTTACTTATAAAATCGTCCAAAATTTAAAATTTTTTTACACTCTGAGAAGCAATGGCTAATAGCGACAACCACTGCTCCCAGGCTCTACCAGGCTTGGGTGACACCGAGGAGTCGGCGCACTGCACGGGATCACCGAGAGGGCATGCACGTTGCCCGGTCGGGAAAAGTAGTTTAGCAGCGCCGAGACTGTCAGCGTCTTGCCCAAACCTGGCGGACCGAGCAGCACCACCAACTGGAACTGTCGCTGGCGGCTTAGAGTCTGCTCCATGCGGGCGATCGCCTGCTCCTGGCTGAGCACCTGCTTTGCGTATTAGATCAAGCAGGCGCTTTGTATCGAGCGGCTTCTGGCAGTATTCCTCCGCTGTTGCTACGTCCAAGCTGACCCATGGGCGGCCGCGCTCCACCACCACACCCTGCAGCAGTTCGGGCACACCCAGGAACATCAGCGCCGAGTCCCACAGTCCCTTCACCCGGTTTGTAATCCCCGAATTGGAGTCGCCTGCCGCCACATCCATGCCGATGAGGATCAGCACTCCCAGCAGCGCCCTGGACGACTGCCCCGTGCTGCGAAAATTCCTGACTGACCTGCTAGTCATCGACAACCTCGCCGCGTGCGACCACAGCTCTATGGCTACCCACAACCAGCCCCAGTTTGACTTAATGCGACGACGACGCGACGATCTGCGCGACTGTCTGGAGAACGAGCTGAAGCTGAAGAGACGCGCATCCTCAGCGAAGCTCTGACCAAATCCTGTTGCGCCGACTGCAAGGGGCTCCGCAAGCAGGGCCGATCAGAGTCTGCCGTAACAGAAACCCTTTAATCAGATCTACATGTATCTAAATTTGTTCTTACCATCACTAAATATATTCGAAGCCTCACTGGAATATTAAAAAAGTATCGAAGAAGCTTCAACACTTGAAATCTGTGGCCAGTGCCCGCCAAGTTTCCCTTAGAGAGGAAGATGGAGGGACTGTCACCCTGCAAAGTTGTTGTGCGATTTTATTATCATAGTGAATAGAAATATTGCCAGAGTAGAGTAAAGCAGCAGCGGCGCTCCTTTTCGGGTCTTAGAGATCCAAGATCTCTGCCCCAGAGCCAGTGGCGCTCACAAGGACCTAACGGCGACGAGGACGACATTTTGTTTTAATACAAAACTGAACGTAGCACTGGGCCCTGGACTTGGACTCGGACTCGGACTATAAAATATTCTTACTGAGTACGGGACTGAGGAGGGGTATAAAAATAGAGTCGCGGCCACAGAAGCGACTCACAACGTTCCCTCTCGTTTTTGTTGTTGTGTTCGGCTTGGCTCCTGCTCTGGCTGGGGCTCTGTCTCCGGTTCCGTTCGGCTCGGATGGAGGCTCCAAGGCAGTCAGTCGTCGGCGATTTCTCATTGATGATAGATTCGTTTGTTTTCGAATACCCTTGCGAAAGGCTTTATGGTTTTTGGGCACAGAAGGATGCGCATGTGCTAGATATCGGACTTGTTTGGATTTTTGTGTGTGCCTCGGGCCCCCTCCAATGACGGCCTTCCTCTCTTGTTTTCCGTTGATGGTTTTGTAGCCATGCTCCAATTCCGTGGGCTATGATCGCGTCGTCAAAGTTCACCTGCTGGAGGTACTCGTAAACGAGTAAACATAAACACAAGTGTAACAGCAACAAATTGCTCGCAAAAGTGCAAAGTTTATAACTAATTCTCGATCTCTCTGCATGATCTCGATTTTCAGCAGCGGCAGCGGCACCAGCAGCAGCAGCAGCAGCGGAATCGGAATTGGAATCCGAAATCAAAAAGTTGTTCGCTGAAGTGCAACTTTTGTCTCTCTCTCTCTCTCGCACTCTGTATGGTGTGTGTGTGTGCGTGTGTGTGTTGCCAAGCAGCGAAACGAAGTCAAACGATTTGGCAAGGTTATTATTTATTGCACAAAGATATGTGTTAATAATATACGTATACAATCCGGGCATATATATTTTTTATACAAACTTTTGATATCGATGGATCGGTATCCGTATCGGGCTGCTGGAATTTTGTCTGTCTTCTCTGCACTGTTGTTTTGGCTTTTAACAATCGTCAATAAACCCTAATTGCCAGCACAAATGCTGGGCTCGTAATTCTCGCCTCAGCTATCCGCAGCTATTCTCGGCCACTCTCATTCTCGCAGCCACAATGTCAAGTGCCGATGGCTCGTTAGCGCTTGAATGGCACTGGCATTTCCGCTTCCGTTTGCGGTTCAGCAACAAAAGGGATTTTTTTTGTGAGCCAAAGATAAAATTAAAACTGCCAGACATTAGACAAGACAAACAGAAACCACAAGTCAGCGGCAGCTGCTACTGCGAGCTGACAATTAAAAGCAGGGGAAAGAAACGACCAATCAGGAGACTAAACTTGAACTAATTCTGATGGGAAATCAGAACATACAGCCCTTAAAATAAGTTAAATCATTTGCAAAAGAAATGAATGAATACATTCCGACATGTCTTTAGCCTGAAGGCTGATTTAATTTGAGCATGTTTGAGGAGTGTTTTGTTTTTGTGTGTTTAAAAGCCATGAAAGCCATGAAAGCCAACACGAATGTTGAGATATCTGAGATCATAAAAGTGGCATTAGAAGAGCTAATTAAGAGACTCCGATTTCAGGGCAGTTGAAGCATTTAAAGGGCACAACAATTGCCAGTTCATGAGGGGAATTTACACTGAAATAAACGTACATACGAGTAGGCTGTACTCGTATTTGATTACTATATCGTATGGCTGCTACGGCAAATATCGGCACAATCGTACAAGCTTCCCCTTAGCCCGGGGACGCACGCTTTGGGTTTATGGAGTTGCGTTTAGTCGCTTATGTCATGTCAATCCGAGTTGAACCTCCCCACCCTACACAGCCATTGCCCTTTGTCTTTGTCGCACTTGAGAGGTTAAACGAGCGTGACGCCACCGACTGCGGCTTGGACTTCGCCTTCGCTTCGCCTCGGCTCGCATCGCCAGCCAGCCAGCCCCCGGCACGTAATCTCCCTGCATGCCCCAGGGTCTACGGATGATCACCGAGAGATCATCGAGATGTGCTGCTGCCTGTACCGAGAGTGGAGGCAACTGTAGAGCCAGCTAATGGTAATTAACAGTCACGCATTGCTGCGACACCTGTGCTGCTGCTGGCCGTCTCTTTCCCGAAATGGTTTTCCCCTTTTATATAAGTCACCTTTGGGGCCGCTAGGGAAATGGCCCCATTAGAAAATTGGCTAATGGCTAATGGCTTATGGGTTTGATCTGTGCCTAATGGAGGGACTAATGCACGCTTCTCGGTTCTTTGTTCTTTGCTATTTTTTCGGGTTCGAGGAGCTAAAATATCCGACTCTATCTGCCGCATAAAATGTGCCCCAGACTGCCATCGATGGCGGAGTTTATCAATCCTTTTGTGCCCGCCTTTATGCAGAGCAGAACCGATGGGATGGAACCACCATTTACCTGAGATTAAAGGCAACGCAAAGCTAGTTAGCATATGACAAACAGACCCATGGACATGGATGGCTAACCCATGGATGGCTCCACAAAACGATGGACAGAGAGATTGCACAACAATCGCAGAAGGAGGAGGAGGAGTGCCACGCCCACAGCTCACTGAGCGGAAACGTATCGTATTGTATCGATCGATTGTATCGATGGCCCCTGCATTCGATGTTATAATAAAAAGTGCGTTCGTCTCCTGGGCGCAGTTTTTGTTGAGCCGCCGCGACAAGCTGATGGACAACCTCCGAGTGCTGCTCCTGCTCTTCCTGATCGTACCGGCCAGCAGCCGGCCGAGCCGCATGCAACTGCAGTCCCACTACCGGCGCGCCGTGGCCGCCTACCGCCGCCTGGAGCGCACACTGCCACGGCAGGAGCTGAGGGCCCTCACGGGCATTGGCGTGCTGAACGGAGCCCGCCAGGCGGAGCAGCTCATGGAGGAGCACCTGGTGGAGGCCATCAAGGAGCTGCTGCTGATGCAGACGGAAGCAGATGCAGATCTGCCGCAGAGCGGCGATCGCGTGATGCCCAAGATCGATGCCATCGAGCAGCAGCTGACGCGGGACCAGCGCGCCCTGGACATCCTGAGCAGCGCCCTGGACGTGCTCTCCAGCACGAAGGATGATCACGAGTTCCAGCTGGAGCTGCGCGAGCTGGCCGCGCAGCAGAAGGAGGACGAGCTGCTGCAGCAGGAGCTCTCGGCGGACATCACGGGCGGACAGCAGCCGGAGCTGGGGGAGCGGCTGGGCCAGCTGCGCAGGCAGATCCTCAAGCAGGTGCCACAAATGAGGGTCGACCTGGACGCGAAGATCGAGAAGGCGCTGAGCCATCTCCTGGAGCAGGCCTCAGAGGACGGGGTGCTGGCCAAGGCCAGGCAGAAGGTCATCCAAAAGCGAGCCGTCCAAGGGGACGATGTGGCGCTGGAGACGGAGGGGGAACGACAATTTCCCGACGAAATGCGCATCATCAAGTCCATTCTGACAGAGGTAGGTGCCACGCCGTGGCATGGGATGGGGGACTGTGGCCCGCATTTAATCCAAGACCGATCACTTGCACTTCCAGGAGGACTTCCGGGAGAATCTGGTGGAACAGCAGCCAGAGAGACAAAGCAAGAAGCGGGAGAGGGAGCAGGAGCAGGAGCCCGCCGACTCGGAGCTGGACGACCTGCGGGACGACGTGGAGGAGCTGGACTTTAAAGTGAGTAGAGAAGCGGGCGATCCGCGATCCGTGTGACTAACCCAAAGACCCACCCAACCCCATTCCCCTGACATGGTGACATGGTGACATGGCTCTGCCACCCACTTAACCCACTGCTGACATGGTCTAGTCTTAACCCAACTAACGGGCTCTTGAAGTCGCGAAATGTTACAGCCAAAGGGAGAGCCAAGCCAAAAGCAAAAGCAAAACCCATACCCGAACCCAAGCCAAAGCCAAACTCCGATCCGAAGGCCAAGCAGCAGAGTGCCAAGCAAGACGTGGAGCCTGACTCCACCGAACTGATGAAGGAGGGAGGCGACGACGATGATGATGAGCTGGAAGAAATTGGAGAGGATGGAGCAGATGGCGGTGCCGGCGGCGGTGCAGGCGTAGGCGGAGGCGGTGGAGGTCTGGTCGGAATTATTGGAAGTCTCAGTGGCGTGAGTAGCAGTCAAAATCCCTCAAGAGTTGCCCCCATCTCACACGATTGATTGATTCTCTAGGGCGAAGGCGGCTCGGATGTGGGCGCCCTGATTGGAGCCCTCACTGGCGTCGTTTCCACTTTATTTGGGGTGAGTCCGCAGCCTGTTTGGGCCCCATCCCCCGCTAAATTCTAGCTGTGTGTTTTCTGTGTTTTCTCGCCAGCCTGGTGGCCTGGACATTGACACTCTGATCAGCAGCTCCACCTCGCTGCTGGCGGGCCTGCTGTCCGGCAACAAAAACTTTGGCACTGTCCTCGGCCAATACGTGGGCACCGCCTTCGAGGGCGTCTCTGGCGGAGGTGGAGCGGTAAGATTAACTGATCTTCTTCAGCAGAATTCCAGCTCATCCAGCTTCGTTCCCTCCAAACATTTAGGTGAACAATGGACAGTTTCTGGGCAACTTCCTGGGCACTGTGGTGGCCTCACTAAGCGCAGTATTTATCCATCCATCTCACACCCCTCACCCTCACCCCACCCACACCCACACCCACGCCCACACCCTGACCCCTAACTGTTCAACTAACTCCCAAACTGCCACACTGACGAATGGTTTTTGACGCCCTCTCTGCCCTTTCTTTGTCCCTTTCGTAGGACCCAGAGGAAGAAGGACCACCGCAGCCGCTGACCTTCGCCAAGAGCCTGCTCTCCAGCTTCCTGGAGGCCAAGTTTCGTCCCGCCGAGGCTTCTGAGGAACGCCACGACAGCGCAGAGCTGCCAAAGCCGCGCAAAAAGAAGGAGGGCGGCGGTGCCGCGGGTGGCTTCGATTCTGGCGGCTTTGTCAAGCAGGTGGCCTCCCATCTGGTGAACAGTGCCTTGGGTCTGGTGCTCAACGCCGCCCTGGGCGCCTTGGGCGGTGCCTCGAAGGCCTCCACAGGCGTCTTCTCGAGCAGCAGCAGCAGCAGCAGCAGCGGCGGCGGCCACCACTGGAAGCCGTCGGCCAGCAAACGATCATGGGCCTACGACGCCTACGACGAGCCATTCTAGCTAGGTTTCGCAACCGTTCAACGTTTTAACGTGCAATTGCTATAACCATATTGTTTGTACACATCTTTTTTTTTTTGGTTAGTTTTTAAATAAAGAGAAAGAAACAGACGGCGACTTGTCGGTCACTTGGGCAGCCAAGAAAGCGTAAAACAGGCATTAAATCAAATGCCGTAACCGCCTGTGCTGGCCTGGCCAGCGTCTGTGATGCAACAGCGTCCCACTCCAGTCCAGTCCACGCTGAGGCATTTCACCAGTCAACCCCCTCCCCCGCCACCGCCCGAAAAGGTCCGCCCACGCGTAAGTCCCATCTTCGTGTAAGGATCCTCGGGCACGCACTCCATGGACAGCGAGAAGCAGACAAAGGCGGAAGCACACGAAATATGGGCTTGGGCTGGGGTTTGGCTGGGTCACCAAGCCCATGTTGCCTTGCTGCTGCACCTTGTACGCACACTGCCAGAGTTCATTTGGCAAAATCAAAGTTCAGGGCAGATCAACAGCCATGAGACGGATTGAGCTGGCCATCGATGGAAGCCGGGGTATGGAGTATTGGCAGGGGGATAAACCGCTGGGAATACGTTGGAATATTATGTGAATTATTTATCAAAGAATATTGCTAGAGCCGTAACTTTTCCTAATTGCTTTTCCAACTTTGTTGTAGTCTTGGATTTAATTCCACTCTTGGCAGCGCATCTCTCTTGCTCTCTCTCTCTCCCTCTCTCTCTTTCTGCACTCACTCTCTTTCGCTCTTTGCTGGTCTCGGCTTGGCTCTCTTTTGCCCAATGGAGCAACTACTTTGGGCAGTGAAGCGGGCCTTGTGTCACTTTCTACTGATTGCACGTTTTATTAAATCGCTTTTTACTTGTCGCTTTGGCTTGGCTTGGCTTGGCTTGGCTTTCCTTTTCCTCTTTCGCCTGCTCTCTGTCTGGCTCTCTCTCTGTCTCTTTCACTGACTCTCTCTTGGTCAGTTGGCTGGCGTCTCCCCTACCTCTGTGGTTGCTGCTTGGCCTGGCCCCAAGTGGGCTCCGTACTCGACTCCGAGGCGGCTTTCAGTTATGCGTGAATCTTTCACAAGACCAAGTGACATTTTGCGGGCCGTTTAGTTGTCGCCTTTTTTCTTTTAATTTGAAAACTTTTTTACGTTTTTTGTTTGTTTATTGTTTTTTCTTCCGGTTTCTCGGTTTTTTCGGTTGTTTTATTTCATTTTGTTTGTGTGTGGTGTGCATTTTGAAATTGTTAATGAACTCAATTATATATTTGGGTGCTGTCCAAACGCCTCCGAGTTCGCATTGCAATTAAGCTTTCCGCCAGCTAATCCACTCCAGAGCCTGTTCGACTTCTTTCACGGGTAAGTTCCACTTAAATAAATGTATATGAAATATATATATATATGGCAGCCAGGAGTGCAGGGAGAGTGCAGGGAAAAGAGCGCACCGAAATCCCCCCCTCGTACCGGCTCCGGTAATGTGTGCCAAACAAAAGACTTAGGCAACGAACTTGCTAACTGGGCTAAGCTGCTGCTGCTGCGCTGTGGCCATAGGTCAGTCCCGGGCCTGAAAGCGCTTGCAGGGGCAGCCCCACTGATTAGCGCTCTCCTATTAATCGCTTTAGCTGCTGAAATTTGGCAACCCCCAAGCCCCCCTCCGCCCCAGCACAAGCATACAGTTAATTGCCACATAAATCAAAGAGCCACCAGAAAGGAGGTATTTTATTGGGTATTAATTCGCTTCGCTTATGAATTGTGTGTGCTTTAGTCATGATTGAAGCACTTGCACACACAAATAAAATACTCGCACCGAGCCTCCCTGCAGGCAGGAGCTTGGAATGAGAGGAGCACGAGTCTAGAGTTCGTTGAATTCATAGCCTTTGGTGAATTAATTCAAAGAATTTGTTGGGGTTAAGCCCCTTGCAAGTGGGTTGACCCCCAGCCATCGCGGAACATGTTTGAAGATGGGCAGAGACACACAAACACAGCGACAGCGACAGCGACAGCGACAGAGACAGCGACATGCAAGAGTCAACTAGCCACGCATTTGGACGGACCGTCTTGGCCTGGCCCAAAGAAACCGGTAACGGTCTCAAGGTCGTTGACAGACAAGAGTCGCTGGCGATGGCGATGGTGATGGTGATGGTGATGGCGATGGCTGGGTCGAGATAAGCCCTGACTTAGCCCAACGGCAGCCACAGCCGTCAACGCACAACACAGCCGGCGCTTTGTGCCCATCGATGGCGAAGGCGAAGGCACACGTATGTGTGTGTGATCGTTTTGGGCCGCCAGAGGCGAAAGAGCAGCCAAAACAGAGAAACGAAAAAAAAAAGCGAAAGTAAATGCCATGAAAGTGGAGCACAGTGGACGGCTGGACGCGTCGAAGGCAGACCAGCGAGGGGGCGTCTCAATATCACACATTCACACATCCATCCACACATCAGTTTACACATCAGTATGTATGTATGTATGTTTGTATGTTTGTATGCATGTTGAGTTATGTACAGGTGTCATATCTAAGTCGGTCAATAAGTTTATTGACCACAAACCGCAGACATCAGCATTTCATTTTGTGCATAGATTTTTGTAATGAAATGAATGCTCTGATTTGTCGGCAGATGAGAGTTTTATTCGCCTTTACACACACACCTCCCCACCCCACACCACCGTTGATTATGCAAACCTCCCCCCCCCCTGCCGCACAAAACTCAATCAAATTGGCAATAAACCAATGCCCTCACTGAATCTGAATCTGAATCTGGATGTGGATTTGGATTTGGGTCTGCTCCATAAATGAAATATTTATCGCCCTGTTTATTATGTAAATTTTGAAATCTGCGTACGATTCCGCAGCGCGCCATCTGTGCGTGGCTTTATGTGTCAATTATGAGCGCTAAAGTCCGTACGGGAACGTCTTGTATTAGGCGTATTTTCACACATTTTATTTAATGTCAAAATGCAGAGGGGAGGTGCTTAAAACTACATGGAGTTCGGCTGCATCATAGAGTATAGAGTGAGCTTTGAACGGGTTCTTTTATTGCATTTTATTGAAAAGTCAAATTTGAATTCTTTCAAGAACCTCTGAAGCCTGAAGCCGAAAGCCGAAAGCCTGAAGCCGAAAGCCGAAAGCCTGAAGCTGTTTACCCAAAGGGTAGCACCGTCGATTGGCGCTGCACAAATGCCTACAAATGCCTAAGTGATTTCCAACTTTACGGCTCATTTAACAGCGCCGGCCAGCGGCAACGACCATTATCCATTGGCCATTATCCATTGGCCGTTGGCCAAGTTCTCTCTGCACGGACTTCGAATGGGCAATTAAACAAAATGATCAAATTTGAAATGCCTTTCAAAAACGCCACTCGGCCGAGTACTTAAACATATACGAAAAATGATATTATTAAAAATACGTAGAGGCTGCTCTCCAGCATCGACCTTCGACGGCTTATCGAAGAGTCCAACTCCGACGCTGACCGCGACTCGCGAGTCCAAGATGGGGTGTACGTACGCGAGCGTGTAACACTGTACAGTAGCAAGATTTATTAGTGCCAACGAGCGTCTATAATTATTGTGATCAGTGAGCAAACAAACGCCACATGACTCGGCTAATAAGCAGCACAAATTCCCCGCCAGAATCCACCGCGAGCCAGCATTAACCTTTGCGTTCCAAGAACGATCCAAGCCGGTGTGCTGCCGTTGCTGCCTGTCTGGCGGTGAATGGCCCGGCCCGGCCAGGCCAGGCCAGGCCAGGCCAACTGGCAACTGGCAACGCCTTTTCCAATTAAATTTGCCTCGGCGCGGCGATTGGGAACAAAACGTTGCTGTACTTCTGAACTGAAGGATTTGCCAAAAGGAAATTAGCTTTTTGCTTTTTGCTTTTTGCTCAGTGCTAATGTTCATGTTCCATGAACCAGATAACAGCTAATAGCTAGCTAATCTTGAGTGGTGATTCCATTGTTGTTTTCTTAAGCTGGACTTTGGATCTATTTGCGGGTATGTTTTGCTCGGGGGTATCCTCAGACATCTTGGGCTGGAATGCCACAGAACTAGTTCCAGCGGCACTGTAGATGGTAAGTGGCTTGCGTAAGGCCGCCATCAACGGTTCATTAGAGCCCCGCTTAAAGGCCCAGCAGCCATAGCAGTTTATGTGGACACGAGCATCTTTCTCCTCGAGCCGTTAACGAGCCTCGTTTGTTGCGGCTTAACGAAGCTCAAATCTCGCCCCATCCTCTCAGCCTCAGTCTCAGTCTCAGTCTGAGCATGTTAATAGCCCACAAATGGATGGATAAGGATGGATATATGATTGTATAGTTATATGGATATATGGATATATGGATGGTAGCTTGTAGCTATTAAGTGGCGGAGTTACTTGGTCTGGCCTGGTCTGTGGGCCCCTGTTTTTCTGCGTGCCCAGTCATTGAGGCAAGAACCATGGAACATGAATGAACATGTGACATTAATGCCTGAAGCCCTGGCCACACTCTCGGAAAAAAGTCATGCATAATGACACTCGTTGCACAATGTGACCAGGCAGGCAGGCAGGCAGGCAGGCAGGCAGGCAGGCAGACATTAAGCAATGCCGCCACATTATGCCAGCATTCAACATTCAGTATTCGACATCTAAAATTCAGCTGGAGAACAAGTTGCCTATGCTTGCCACTGGTTAGTACAAATTTAATGCGTCTGCCCCGCAACTTGTTTGCAACGGCAGCAGCAGCGGCAGCGGCAGCTCCCTTGCCCCTTCCTTAACAAAATGGTTGGCCATTTGGCATTTTACACGAAAATGAGACTGAGACTGAAACTGAAACCAAAACTCGAACCAAAAATGCGATGAAGATCTGGTACAAAGCCAGTTCAGTTCAGTTCAGTTCAGTTAATTTTTGGGGTCGGCTCTGGGGGGGTCGACTTTGGGGTCGACGCCAGCTGGGCAAGGACGACTTCATCCAACAACTACATCAACATCAACATCAAAATCAACTCTCGTACCTTATCGGCCAGTGCAATTATGTCAGCTTTATGAGCCACCAGCACCAGTATGCAACGCTTTGCGTTTGGGGTCTTGGCCAAGTCAAAATGCTTTTCGCATAGCATGTACGTACTCTCGTACGCTGTGTGACAAGGCGGCGGCTTAGTTCGAGATTAGTTCGTATAAAATGCAACAGCAGAACAAAGTCTGTCATAAATTTTATGAGCCACGCTCTGGGTGACAGCAGACAGCAGACGGGAGACTAACTGACTGACTGATTGGCCAGCAATTATGGCGTTCTAATTGAGGCGCCACAGCGACAGCGACAGCATCGGCATCAGCATCAGCCACACACAAATAGCCAATAAAAATACCCAAAGACAACAAACTGTAATTGAATTTCCATGGCTAATTATAATTTGTTAATTGTGCAGCGACTGATTGAATGCAACTAGTCCAGCAACGAGCATGAGTAGAAGATTGGCCTGCCTGCAGCTGGGGATTCTCTGATTCCCTCTGGGGCTTTCCTCTAGCTCTTTCTCATTTGTATTCCCTGCCGATGGAACGAGATCAGCAGCAGCAGCAGCAGCAGCATCAGCGGCAAACAAGATTGAAAATTGAAAGTTAATTTGGCTAAGGTTGAAGCAGGGCAAAAGTAAGAGGCACTCAGGCATAGGAGCAGCGACAGCAGGGCACAGTCGGGTTCTCCGCAAGAAACACCTGCCAGAGGTCTGTGTGGAGGACGGAGACGCAGATGGAGATGAAGATGGAGACGGAGATGGAGTTGGATCTTCTACTTGGCTGCGCTCTGTCAACTGGTCCGACCTTGTGACCTACAAAAACGATGACAGTTGTGCGTGCTGCCTGCACTTTGCATTTTGGGTTTTGGGTTTTGGGTTTGGCTTTTTCGCCTTTTTCCCTTTTTAGTTTTTGTAGTTTTTTTGTTTTTATTTTTTTGCGGCTTGTGGTTTTTAGTTTGTGGTTTTTGGTTTTTGGTTTTTGTTTTTGTGAGCTTGCTGAAATTTGTACATTTTTTATATTGTCATTTCAACGGATGCGCGCATTAATTTTGCTTTATTTTGGCTTCACTTTTGTTGTCATCGTCTGGCCATAAAATGTTGCATAAAACAGCAAAAACCAGCAACCAGTCGCCATGTCTGGGGCTGTGGCTGGGACTGGGGCTGGGGCAAGGTGCGGCAGCACCTCTTAATGTCAATTAAGGATTATGTTTCGTTCCCAGACCCGAACCGAATCGACCTTGAGCCCAGGCGTTGATTAAGTCCGCTGCTCGCACATTGATAAGCAAATTGTTGACTCCATAAAGCGGTTCACCTGATTTCTGCAGCCCCAAGACCCATACGTGCATACATACATATATATTCATTCAGAGTCAGAGTCAGCGACAGGGTAAAACGGGTTAAGTGCTGTCCGGGGCTAATTAGAAAGGTTTCGCCCCATCCCGAGTGTCAACTGGCAATTTCGGTCTGCGATGCCATCTGAATGGGAACCGAAGATCGTGACATGTAGCATACTCGTAATTAAGTGACTGACTTACTGACTGACTGACTGACTGACTGACTGATCCTCTCACTCATAAAACTCACCCACGATGATCCTTGCTTTCATTTATTTTACTTATTTATAGAGAAGCTTTATTAATGTGATGTGATTCTACAGCAAGAAACGCTCATTAATAATCCAATTGTCTAGCATAAACACCGTCTCAGAGTCACTTCAGATGAATTCATTTTGATAGACGGCACTTTATCCCAATTTAAATCTCAAAAATTGACTTAATCAGCAACAGATTGGATTGGAATTGGAATCGAAATTGGCTGCGATTTATTTAGTTAATTGTTCAGAATTTAGCTCGCGGCAGGCCGGCAGGCCAGCATATGGACGGACACACACCACAATCGAAGTGACTAATTATACGAGTAAAGATATGCATGTACATGCGGGCCACATCGAAACGGATTGGATTGGATTGAATTGAATTGGATATCGTATCGTATCGTATCGTATCGTATCTGAGTCTATGCAATTCCAGTTATTAAGTTTCTTAAGTCTGAATTCAATACGCGCACTTTGACTCCAATTTATCGGTCTCCCTCTGGCGTCTGAAGGAAAACGACTTGTCTTTTCTCTACTTTGTATTCGTATTCTCTTTTTTTCGATCTTGGTTTTGTTTGGTTTGGCCTGGCTTGGCTTAGCTTGGTTTGTTTTTTTTTTTATTTTCCAACATATATTACGAGAATTTCTAGCCTCCAGTTAGTCCATAAATATGTATAATTTATATTGGTCATAAATCGTTAAAAAAAAGGCGCATTAAAATGCCATTTTACATAGTTAGCACATTGTCGAGGCTACATTCTGCTGCTGGATGCGCATAAATTTTCGCTAATTTAATCAGCTCTAAGAGTCAAGGATCTTCAGTGGGAACTTTAAATTGCCCGTAGCCGTAGTCGATCGTCATTCGATTGCAGAGAAGTTGTGTATAATTCTAAGGAACAATTTATTGCACTCATGGGTGTGGAACTGCAATTTGCATTATGCCAGCAAAGATTTCCCGCCCTAAAGCAGGCGCCCCACATTCTGCATTTGAATGGAAAAAACTCCATCAAAAATACTTATAACTACCATCATAAATATATGTTCTAAAAGTCCTATTGGATTTCTATTAGATGTGCATCCAACAATTGTCTCTAAAAAGGTTTGCCAGAGGCTCAAGAATTACTTTCAGAGATATTTATTCTATTTGTGCGCCCTAAAGTATGGTAGAAAATATTACCAAACACTTGTGGCTGATCCAACAGCCATCAAATGGTTTATAGAAGACATTTATAATGGTTAATTCCATTTCCTTTCCATTTGATTGTCCCAAAACCTGTCCAAGTGGAAAATAACCAACCAACAAATTTGTCCACTCGCACCCTTATGTAAGCGGCTTAGCGCCATTCGGCAGTGATGACAATCCAATCCGAAGAGTGCTTGAGAATGCATTAAACACAATTCCATTGCGCATACGCATCGTATAACCAACAGTACCATAGCCGAGTGAGTAGCCTGTGCCTGTGCCTGTGCCTGTGGCCGACTGCCTCCCAGCTGGCTGGTTGTGTGTGGCTGTGCTTTAATTGAAAGCCAAAAAGTACAAATTAAAAGCGCATTGCAGAAACAGCAGCCAACAACAAACAGCCAAAGCACAGACAGAGTGACTTAACAGCTCTTCGGTTTTGCACTTTATTGAGCGCTTTTTTTTTCGCTCAAAAACGAGTTGGTCAGACGCTTGAGTCGAACGTCGGACGTCGGACGTCGACGCTGGCGTTGTTAGCGCCGCAATAAAATTCAATTTGGATGGATTTCGTTGTGGTTTTTGTTGCTGCTATTTTCGGGTTTGAAGACGCTGACGCCGGCAGTAGCAGCAGCAATCGCAGCTCAGGCAGCTCAGGCAGCCCAGACAGCCAAGGCAGCAGGCAGCAGGCAGCGCGGTAAAAAAAAAGCTCCGACGCGTTCGGGGGCTGCGCCTGCGCCGTGGCGCCGTGGGCTGTGTAACCGATTTTTTGGCCACTGCTAAATCATTGAAGTAACTTTCGTCTGCAGTCATTTGCTTAAAGTTAGTGAACGTGCTAGTATCGCGTATCTGGCGGCGCGGCTTTCAGCAATCGAATCAAAGAAAAATAATCAAGAAAAACCTCAGCCCGTTCCAAACACTTTAAACAATTTTTCAACATCTTGGTTATATTTTTGTTTTGTTTGGTTTTTGTTTACCTCTCGCCTGCGAGAGCTTAAAGTTTCTGTGTGTTTTTGTTTGGTGTGTAGCCTCGAAAATGGGGTGAAATATTTCTAGTTTCCCCCCAGAAAATAAAATATAGTAACCGCGAAAATCGGATTTAAATTGTGTGCCAAACGATTTATAAGTCTTTCCTTTTGGTTAATTGCAGAATTTACAACGAAAGGAAGTCCACAAAGATGCAGTACACAAAGTGCAAAACGATGCTGATGCTGGCCGTACTATCGTTATCGCTAACGCTATCGTTATCGGCGCCCTCGCCCCAGCAGCTCAACACCGAGCTGGAGTCCACGCTCCAGGACAGCGGCTTCAGCAGCAGCGACCCGGACCTCAATCCCATCAATGCAGAGGTAAAGCCCCTAACCAACCATCCAACCATCCACCCATCCACCCATCCGCCCATCTGCCCATCTGCCCATCCACCCATCCACCCAACTGTAAGCCACCCAACAAGGAAGTCAGACCAGAAAGAGACAGCATGCCAACATACAGCCAGAGAGAGAGAGAGAGAGAGAGAGAGAGAGACAGCGAGGGGTGGCATGGGGAAACTTGATTGTCTGTCTCGTCTCCTTGGGGGCAGCTGGGGCGTGAAAGTGAATTTTGCCTGCGGCTCTCTGCGGCTTGTTGCACATTTCGCTGTTGCTCTGTTGCTCTGTGGCTCTGTGGCTCTGTGGCTCTGTGGCTCTGTTGCTTTTGTTGTGTAAGCCGCTGCTAATTTTTGCGGCCTGGTGCATTGAACCGACTTCTGGCACAGCCATCGCCCATCGCCCATCGCCCATAGCTCTATGGGCCATTTTCATTGCGAATATGTTAATATCGAATATCGCACAAGAAATCGATTCGAATCCGAAATTCGTTGCCGAATACAAGACGCCAGACATGACGACCTTGAGCGCGACGAAACTTGTTAACGACCTACGTTAACATTTCAAAACCATTCCCCAAAAAAAAACCAAAAACCCAAAAGCCCAACAGAAACCGAACCAAAGCCAACGCCTCGGCGGGATAGAGAGGGAGATGCAGTAGCAGCAAGAGAAAGAGAAGAGGAGAAAGAGAGAGGGTCCAAGCGGAGACCTCATCACTTGTCTTCGCTGTCCCTCTCTGCACTCACTCTCTCTCTCTCTCTCTCTCGCTCTCTCGCTCTCTCTCTGCTGATTTCCAGGGTTGTGAAACGTTTCCGCGGCTTCACAGTTTGTTAATATATTTCTTTGCTCTTCTTCGTGCTTATTGATTCAACAATGTGTTGTAAACATTTGATTGAATCCACACAAATCAATTGCCAAATCAATTAGGAGTCCATTCCAGTGGAATCGGAACAGCCGCAAAGTTCTCAATCTGAATCTGAATAGTGGGAGAATAAAAACAATGACAGATGGGATTTATTATTACAAATAATAATATAAATATTTAAATATTGAAAAATATTCTAAAATATATATAGGATTTGTTTAGGTTTAACTTTCAGTTCCTAGCTACCTCTTTGAGGCCCATCAATTGTCTGTCTGGCTGCCCTTCCCGTTTGCCCCTCACCGTTGCACCGTTGTTCAAGTCCCGTGTCGCGCTTTCAACAACTGACCTGATTTGTGGTATATATAAATCATGGCTCACGTTTATTTTTTGAAAACTGTTTGTCACTTCAGAAAAAAACCAAAACAAAAACAAAAACAAAACCAAAAAAAACCAAAGACAATGAAACGTTGGAGTGGGAAGTGTGGAGTGTGGAATGGGAGGGGGTAACAGGCAGCGTAATGTGTTTAGCGTTTTGTTAAACTAATAAATTGCCAGGCAAATGTTTTAGGTTTTCGAACAAAAACTAGACATAGGCAGAAACAACAACCATGTGGGCTGGTGCCGCCAGAGGCACTGGACCGCAAATTGGGTAATCTCAAGTGGGAGAACGGCAGAACAATGGGGCAAAGATTTTGCTAAATTATTGCTCGAATACATGCAACAATGCAACAACATTCAAAAAATGAATTGCACAAATTTCGGCCATCAAAAAATGACAATAGAAGTGGGCACAAAGGGTTGGGTCTAACCATGGCCTAAAGTGCTTCAACTCTCCTTAGAATTACCACTCTGTTTGGCAGTCTGCGAGCTCTCGACATAACCCATTTAGATATGTGTGCATGTTGCGCTCTTGATTGAAATTTCCCAGCACCTAAAGTTCTTTCTGCCAGAGGAGGAGGAGGAGGAGCAGTTGGTCTTTGAGTCAGCTCTGAGTGATTTTCCCGAACTGCGAATTGAAATTCAAATCACTTGCCCCACAAATAATTGCATAACTTCGTTAGAGTCTGTGGGCAAGGGAAGAGAGTACGAGGAGAAGGGCAAATGACGTCACAACAAAACAAAACAAAACAAAAACAAAAACAAAAACAAACAAAATTAAAATGAAAATTAAATACAGAGGTCGCAAGTACAGAGAGTTGAGTACGCGCCGAGTCACATCCGATTGCACTTAAGCACCAGCCCAGCAGCTTAGTAGAGCTCCGATCGGATCGCATTGGCTCGGAATAGTTTCGGTTCAGTTTTGATTTGTTTCGTTTCGTTTTGCTGCCGTACAGTCTTGGGGCTTGGATTATGCGTTTTGGTTTGAAATGAGTCGATTTCGGCTTCGAGTTGCATACATATCGCATGTTTTGGAGCCGGCCAGCCAGAGTCAGAGTCAGAGCCAGAGCCCGATGATGGCCTGAATGCTAAGTGCGGATCGGTGGGGTCGATCGAGAAGCGGGCCAAAAGTACTGCAAGTTATCGACGGCTTAGAATGATCGAGGTCCGTGCTCGAGTCGAGACTCCAAAGCCCCCCACCAGCAGCAGCACCAGCACCAGCAGCATGAGTATGAGTATGAGTGATATAATTATTTATGTATGAATACGTTTGAATGTATGAATGTTTTTTGAGTGAATGAATGTGTGTGTTGTGTGTGTTTTTTCTTGTGCCAGCCAGCCTCAAATTGGGTCAAGTCGAACCGGCCTTAAGTGTCGGAGATTATCGAGTGTGTGTGTGTGTTTTTTTTCGGCTGATTTCTTGCATTTTCTGCTGCTGTTGTTGTTGTTGTTGTTGTTGTTGTTGTTGTCTTCTTTGCCACCAGCAATTAAACTTGAAGTCAGTTTTTGGGGCAAAGAATCACACAAAATACTCGTAAATGAACGGCAATTAGTCAAGAAACAAAACAAAAACAAAAACAGAAACAACAACAACAACAACAGACGTATTGAAAGTTCATGGTCCAGCTAGTGGATGCCGACTGTGTGAAGCGAAGCCCCCCGCCAATCTCTGTTCTCCGATTCGATTCCTTTTTTCCAGGAGGTGTTGGGCGACGGCCAAGAGCGCAACAAAAGAAAACTACCCGATGCGACATTTGAGGCCAAGAATGCCGTGCTCGGCTTCGTCTTTGGTGTAAGTATAGCTGCATTTGATCGCCTCCAGATGCTAGATGCAATAGATATGATATGATCGATTTTTGTGTGTGTGTGTGTGTTTTGCCCTCAGAAAATCGACAACTTCCTGGACACAAAGACGCGCGTGATCGAGCAGCTGGACCGCGCCAATATCGAGAAGAACAAGCAGTGGGACATCAAGTCGCCGGTGCCCATCAAGGACTTCCAGACCCTGATCACGGCCGTCGTCTCGCCCAAGATCCGCTCGCTGGGCAACATTGCCAATGACATCACCACTGGCGTCCTGACGACCATCACCGCCTTCAGTGGCTCCTCGGCGGGCAATGGCAATGCCAATGCCGGCCTGGGCAATGTTGTCTCCAAGTTCTTGAGCTTCTCCGGCCCCATACTGCAGGGCTCCTCGGGCGGTGTCAATGGCATTGGTGGTGCAACGACACCATCGCCGGACTCTGACGAGGCGGGCTACTAAGCAGCACATGGGAGTCACAGGCAGCGAGAGAGAGAGAGAGAGAGAGAGAGAGAGAGAGAGAGCAATGAGCGCTAACTGGTTGAGCCTTGTAATTTATCGTTATCCTTCGACCAATACTTAGATTCACTCACACTCCTGGATGGCATGGAATGGAATGGAATGGAATGCGGCGTGAATGCGGAGCAAAAATCTCGTGGAATCTTGTCCCCCCCTCGCTCGAATCGTTATACCCCTATACCTTTTTTGTTTTGTCACACCTTTTAGTTAAGCTCAACTTTACGCATTGTTTCATGTTTGTACATACATTCGGCATATATAAATACGATTACTATACGATATCAATCAAAACCCACGACTCTATGGCGATCCAAAATAAATGAATAAAAGGAAAAACATTCACACAAAAACGAACATTTTTTTTTTTTGTTGGTGTTCAATTCGCTGGCGGCCCATGGCTCCCATGGCTCCCATGGCCTTGTCGGCAGCTGTGGGTTGGGTTTGGGATGGCTGTGAGTTTGGTTTTGGGTCTGTCCCGCTGGCTGTTTGTCTCTGTCTGTGTATCTTTGTTGGCTAACTCACACTCATCGCTCTCTCTCTCTCTCTCTCTCTCTATCTCTATCTCTCGCAGAGCAAACGCAGGCGGGCACGCGCCGGGAGCAAAGACCTGAGCGATGCCGCGGATATCAGCAGCGACAACGTTTCGTTCGAGCTGCCCGGCGAGCTATTCAGCAAGTCCTTCCAGACCATCACCAATATCTCCAAGTCGCTGTCACGCCTGATCATGGTAAGAGCGATAAAGTAGAACGCATCTGAATGCACTTCCAAGAGAGCGAGCTTTTGTCGCGAGCTTTGGCAGAACTTTGAGCTTTAAGCTTTGAGTAAAAGCTTCGTTTTTTGTTCCTTCCCCTACCCACAGGGCTCTGCACGCCGCTACTCCCGCTTTGTGCTCTTCTTCAAGCCCGTCTTTGGGGATGCTCTGGTGGTCAAGGGCTACGAGGATCCAACCACCACAACAACAACAACAACCACAACCAGACGCACAACCACCACAACCACCACCACACCCACAACCACCACCACCACCACAGAGGGGGCAGACAAGCTCAACGAAGTCTAACATCGAATTTCTTTAATATATTTTATGTTTCAATAATCAGTTTTGTTTTTTTTTACGTATCTTATCTGTATTTGTATCCTGTTGGGCTCTTTGTTATGCGTTAAAATTGTGAAAATATATAATCCGTATTTATTACGTTGGTATATTGTATGCCCCTCTAGGAGGAACCGCTGCGAGGGCGCACCATCATGCGTACTATCTTCAGGGAGCCCTTGGGGCCATCGAGAAAGCCGCGCCACAGAATGCCCTTGTACCCGTCCACATCGCGTTCCAGCAGGCGCTGATACAAGCCAAACGGATTGCTAACAAGGAAGAACAAATGAAAGCCATTGGTGGGTGGTCGGTGGTCGGTTGTGGGTGGTGAGGTGGGGAGAAGGGGAACTCTGGGGGTGGGGGTACGCACCTCAGGTTGCAGGAGCTGCCGTACCAGAAGGCCGCCGACTGGGATGCCGCACAATTGGCCTCACTCTCGTCGTTGTCCCTGTCCTGGGTGCTGAACTTCTTGCCCGTGTGCTGGCTCAGTGCATCGGCGGCATCGCCCTGATACTTTCCGAGCACATTCAGATGGTACTGCTCCGACTCGCTGCCGATGCCAAAGTGGTCGTAGAGGGCATAGCGCAGCTCCTGCTTGCGGTTCTGCAGCTGCACCAGCAGCTCGTAGTTGTCGCTGCTGGTTATCTGGTGCAGCTTGTCCAGCCCAATGAAGAACTCGGTGGTGAGCGGCCCGAAGCCGATCTTGTAGTCGGCCCACTTGCGATTAAAGTCCTCGCTGCCATCGTATCGGTTGACCACCATGATCCAGCCGCCGCCGCGCACCTTCTGGTCGCAGAACACGAAGAATGGCTCCACATTGGCACGGACGCGTATCCGCACCACTCCGTGCTGCTGCTTGATGCAGTTGCTCGGCGTTGTGGGACCCCCCGCGACGGGGCCTTGGGCCGCCAGCAGCTGGGGCTCCACATCCAGGCTAGAGAGATGGGAGTCGGGTCTATTAATGTATCAGTCAGCCGCCCAGCCCTGCACAGCTTACAGTCGCGACCCGATGGCGTTCGGTGAGCCCAAGCCCAATCCTGGATAGCCAGCGGGTCCGCCACTCCTGCGCAGATCCACCAGCTGCTCCTGCAGGCCGCCAATCTGCTCCTTGACACTCGCAATGTCATTGGTCAAAGCCTGGATGCGTGTGGTGAGGCCACTCAAGGCAGAGATGGGACAGCTGGTCTGCCCATAGAGACAGCGAGAGAGAGAGGGAGAGAGAGTGAGATGTAGAGCAGCAGGTGAAGGGGTTCTCCCCTCTAATGACTCACCGAATTATCCAGAGTGGGCGGCACCATGCCCAGTCCACCGCCCAGATCCGTTTGCGTTGTGGTAAGGCACGCCATGGCCATGACCAAGGCGTCCAGCTGCAGCATCTGCGACATGTCTCACTGACTGAGCTCTGACCACTGACCACTGGCCACTGGCTGGGGGGGCTGATCGACTGACTGGTCGATCGACTGCCCACAAAGGTCATCATGCAATTAGATTTATTTTCACTCCCTGCTGCCGCTGCCGCTGCTGCTGCTGCTGCTGTTTGCATCCACATTGCAAACGAGTTTGCTAAACGCGATCCGATCAGTGGTGCGCAGTTCTGTCTTATCATTTATATGAAAGCAGCATCTAGTTGCTGCCACTGGGAGTGATCTGCGATCAGTGATCAGTGATCACTGCCTGTGATTTATGGGGGAGCATCTCCAACCAGCCAACAGCAGCAGCAGCAGCAGCAGCAGCGACTGACTGTCGGGGCGGTTGCAACTGCGTCGCAGTCGCAGTCGTTGGCTCAATCTGCGATCGAGCGCAAGTGGAGTGTGCCAATTGGATCAGCATGGCGTTGGAGGCGCTCGTGACGGCTTTGGCCTGCCTCAGCACCACCACCACCACCACCAACAGCACCAACACAATGCCAGAGAAGCCTCTGTCTCAGTCTCTGTCCTCCGTGATAATGAGGAACTCGATGGAGCCGTTCCTACACGGTGTTAATGTGAGTACATGTAGCTAATGCTCCCTGAGTGCTGTTCCCTGATCTACTTTCCGTCTGGCCAGGACACCGACTGTCCCGTCAGCACCTTGGGCGGCCTGGCTGTGCGGTGAGTGCTGCGTGATATCAATGGAAATGCTTTCTTTATGCCAGAGCCTCTCCTTTCAGCATCCAGTTTATGGCGGACGAGCTGCAGACACTGAAGGCGGAGCTGGGCGAGCTGCAGCAGCTGATCGATGAGTACAGGAACCAGGCGCCCAGTGAGGCACTTGGCACCCGATCGTAAGTACTGCCTCAGTTCATTCCCTGCTCTTGAATCTGTCATCTGTGCTCCTTCGTGTTGCCAGACTGCGTCCCGTCCCAGCAATTGTACAGGCCTTGGCACCGGCCGCGCCCAGCGATGATACGCCCCGCAACTGCTGGGACCAGAAGCACGGCCAGGTGCTCATCCGTGTGGCCAAGGATGTGGAGCCGTTCTTCGTGAGCTGTGACCAGGAAGAGCGTGGCGGGGGCTGGCTGGTGATCGCCTACAGATTCGATGGCAGCGAGGAATTCAATCGCGACTGGCAGAACTACAAGGCTGGCTTTGGGGCCCTCAACTCGGAGTTTTTCATTGGGCTGGACAAGCTGAATCGGCTGACGAACAGCGAGCACCACGAGCTACTCGTGATAATGCGCAGCAAGACGCGGGAGCAGCGCTTCGCCATCTACGATCACTTCAGCATTGGCAGCGAGGCCGAGAAGTATCTGCTCTATGTGCTGGGCGCCTACAAGGGCGATGCCGGCGACTCGCTGCGCTACCATGCGGGCAAGAAGTTCACCACTTTCGACCAGGACAACGACGACAACGGACAGAACTGCGCCAGGACACATGCGGGTGCATGGTGGTATGGCCGCGAGTGCATCGAGAGGTACCTTGATATTGATATTGATATTGACTGGCACAAATGCAGATTGAGATTGAGGACTCCCTGTTTCTTTTCAGCAACCTCTTTGGCACCTTCCAGAAAATGTTTGGCCATGAGATTGGCTACTACAAGGGCATACTGTGGAAGACCTTCGTGCCGGGGCCCACGGGCTCCCTCAGCTACGTGCGCATGTTGATCCGGCCCACGAAAAAGAAATCCTAATAATGAAAACAGGCTCGAAAGATTCCCGAGAATTTACTCTTTACATAATACATATTTAATATATCGAATATTTGTGGCACTGGCCGCTGGCTGCTGGCTGCTAGCCGCTGGCTGCTTCTGGGGAATGCTTAAACCAGAAACTGGTTTTAATTATTGCAATTATTCTACGATATATATTTCGCATTGAAGGTTTCGCTCAATTAATTGGCAGACAATGCACAAACAAACACACACACACACACACAGATATACACTCATAATGTGGATACACTGGGGAAAATAATGCCGCTCATTAATGCTATATTATCATGAGAAATTTCAACGACATTCTCTACTCATTTGCATACAATGCCACAGAGGATGGGGCTGGGGTGGGGGTGGGCGATTGTGGTTGGGGTTGGGGTTGGGGTTTTTGCTAAGCAACGGAAATTGTTTTGCTCTAAAAATATACTTACACACGAACTGGCATTACCTGCCTATACATACATATATTCTATATTCCATTTGCATTGCAAATGCTTATAATATCGAACGCACCGCACCGCACCGCTCCACACTGCGTATACGTAATTTAGAACAAAGCTAAGTTGTTGCATGGGACAGGGCGTACGCGTAATGCGAGTGTCATTGGCACCTCCATGGCTCCACTTCCACTTCCAGTGCCATTTCCCATGTCCCATGTCCCATTCCCCATCCCTGACCCGACAGATATACTCGTAAGAAAACTTTGACGCCCACGTTCCTCCCTCCCTCCCTCCGCCACGCAGGCAAACAAATTTCATAAATTTTCTACACAGCAATTGAATGCGTGGGGCCTGGGAATGCCGTGTGCCGTGTGCCGTGTGCTGTGAGTTGGAGGGTTTTGGGTAACTTCTGTGCAATTGTGTGCCAAATTCAATAAATAACCAGAGTAACCTGCGCTCGGCTTTTGGTGCCCAAAGCGAGCACTGAATACCCTTAACCCATAGGCAGGATAACTGAAGAATGAACTCCACTATCTACCATATATACATACATTAAATAATTGGTAGAAGAATGCCATACAGCGTTAGTATTTCTCTGTTTCGAGGGATTCCTCTGCTGAAGCAGCAGCCAAACGGCATCATATAGTGGATATTCCCCAACCAACGACACGGCTCATTGGCGGACATGATAGTAAATAAATTTGCTCACTCGAACACTCGGAGTTGCCCCCCAAACAACTTTTTGACAGAGTCGGAAAATATTAAACAATGCGCACGGAGCTCGACTGACAATGAAATGCTGGCCAAAAGGAGGGGGGGTGGATGTGGGGATGCTCGTAAAGAAGCTACTTCTACTTCTACTTCTACTCGTACTTCCACTTGTTTTTCCTTTGTTTCGTTTGCTTTTTGTTTTGTTTTTTTTTTTTTTTTTTTTTTTGTGTATTTGCTGTGTGTTTTCTTATGTTTTTTGAATTTTCATAAAACTTTTCCTCGTTTGCCGCTAATAAATTATTTTTTGGAGAAAAAGTTGGCTCCTGGCTCCTGGCGATAGCGGTGCGATGCGATGCCAATGGCGAGCCCCATGCCTCGAGCACTAAGCTGTCCGCAGAAGGGGCTGGCCAGTCAGAGTCCTCTTGTGGGGGTGTGGGGGGGGGGGGGGGGGGGTCTCTCCCTGGGGTCTGACTTCGATACCGATTCCACAACAAACTGCATATTGTTCCAAGTGTAGAGGCGACATCACAATCCTCGTTTTGTGGCCGTCTGTCTGTCTGTCTGTCCCTCCCTTGTTGTACTCCTCTTCGGGTTTATTATTCCTGGGTGTGCTTCTGCTTCTGCTTTTGCTTTGTTCATAAATAATTTGCGCCACAACTCAATTTCATGAGCGTAAATCACTGTGTGGTCACTTGGCACCAGTCCCTCTTCCTCCATCCCCCCCCCCTCACAGATGCTTATTGTTTCCACTTCTTCTTTACGAAATAATTCCCGGGACTTGTTCAGCTTTATTTTCCACGATGTTTTCCCTTCATTCGGTTGTTGGTTTCCTTGTTGGTTTGTTTGTTTGCTTGCTTGGATGCCATTCGGTTGTTTGGTGGCCATTTACCATACAATTCCTTATTTATGTCCCGGGCCAGGGAAAGTTTTTTTGTCCCCTGGACTTTGGGGAGTCCGGCCTCAATAATAGAGAGACAGCCGCCACTGCTACTGCCACTGCCACTGCCACTGCGCCACACCGTCTCACTTTCTTTCACTGACTTTCTTGGCCTCTGAAGATGTCCTGTCCTTTCCTATGCTGTGCCTCGTGCATGTGGGCTTTGTGTGGCTGTGGCAGGGCGTGTTAAATAAACACAAAGTTGCGCAAAACTTTTCAATTGGCTTGACAAATATAAAGAAATTTACAATATCGCATCCGAAGCACAAAAAAGGGACACAATGCCCTGCCCGGTCGCACACAACGCAGGACAATCAAAATTCGAATGGCAAAATAAACCCAAGTCAAACGTTTTCCTGGTCAATAAAAGAAGTCATTTCTCACACTATCTAACGTTGCGTAACGTTACGTTACGTATCTGTACATGCTATACATAGATGAACGGTCTCAAGTGCCTGTTAAAAGATTGTTACACTAAGTTTAACCGACCATTGATGGGCTCTAAACTATAGAAGATGGAAGCACTACCCTTTCGATTCTATGTATCTTCATATTATATGTTCGTCTTAACTATATATTTATATTTATTTATTTAATTTTATGCTAGTGCTGCAAGATTTATTTATGTTTTAGGCACTAGTCACAACGAGAAGGAACGTGTGAGTCGCTTCTGGGGACGCGACTCTACTTATACCCGTACTCAGTCAGCATATACATTTTTAAGCATATAATTATTTAGAATTAAAAAATAACGAGAAGGAACGTGCGAGTCGCTTCTGGGGACGCGACTCTACTTATACCCGTACTCTGTCAGCATATACATTTTTGGGCATATAATTTTTTAGAATTTTAGAATTTAAAAAAAAATTTTTCATTTTACATTTTTTTGCTACATCTGTTATCTACATCTACATATATTATGTATATTCTACATCTAACATGTAGATTATAGATGTACCATTTATATTCTACATCTCCTCCGTTAGGGGTTGCTCGCGCACTGAACGTGACAGAGTGTGCGAGCGAGACAGAGATAGAGTAGCGTGTCTCTGGCTGGTGGAGGCGGGGGGAAGCACCTGCAAATTTCTTCATTCTGGCTATAATTATGATCCGATCAAATTCAGATTCGGCAATCTGGTAGATATGGGCATTCTCTACGATACTGCGTTTTTAGTTTTATCGTATCTTTAAAATTGTGCCTGCCACAGATTTTCGTTCCTTGTGGGGGCGGAAGGGGGCGGGGCGAAATTCTGAAATACACTTGTAGCAGTGTGATATCACATAAGTCTGGAAACCAAATTTGGTTTCGCTAGCTCTTATAGTCTCTGAGATCCAGGCGCTCATCGAGACGGACAGACGGACAGACGGACGGACGGACGGACGGACAGACATGGCTATATGGACTCGGCTATTGATGCTGATCAAGAATATATATACTTTATGGGGTCGAAAAATTTTCCTTCTCTGCGTTACACACATCCACTTTTCCCACAAATCTAATATACCCCTTAACTCTTTTTTGAGTACGGGTATAAAAATTATTTTAATCATAAAATTTTAATCTTAATTTTCAAGCAGAAATTGTCACTTGTTTGGGGGGAGGAACCGCTTATGGGGAAATGGCTGCTTGTCTTGTTCCGAAAGGTGATCCGAGTGAGGTGATTCCATTGTTAGACGGGGGTGTGGTAGATTTCGAGGGGAGTAGCGCTAAGTGTATGCAGCGGGGAGACCTGCTAGTGCCCTGCTACGCATTCTGCACATGAATTCTCCCGCAATAAAAACAACATTACACTAAATTCTCATATTTCTTTTGCTTTCGCAACAATTTACCCCCCACCCTCCGCCTTTTTTCCGCTTCTTTAGTTACAGCCCAAAAAGGAAAACGTCAGGGCGCTGGGTGCTGTGTGCTGGGTGTGAGGTGAGGCACAACAATAAATTGCAATTCCAAGTCACTTAAATTGCAACAAATAACAGGAGGCAGCTTGACAGCGAGAGAAAAACGAAAACTGAGGAGCAGCCAGAGGAGAGAGCCAGAGCCAGAGCCAGAGTCAGCCCCGTGAGATGTCAACGTGTTAAGCGGCAAAGGGGGCAAACTGTTAAGGGTAGCTGTATGCCATGCTCCTGGGCTCCCTTAGCCATTTATTTCTGCCTGAGTTGTACGAGTAATTATAGCCACGAAACAAAGTGCAGAAAGATGGCTAAGGTTTGGTGCAGAGGTTCCCGAAAGACCGCTTAATAGACATTTTAATCTGCTTTCCGGTTGGTACAGATACTTTTTAATATATGTAAAAATCAGCACATAAAATGTCGATTGAGATATCAAAGTTAAAGGTTGCCCGCTTTCTGCATGATGCAATGTAGCTTGGATCGGTGGAATGAATACCTTAAGTGAAGTACAGTCTCTCCCCCCATCCATCTCTGTTCACCCGTCTGCTCTGCTCTCTCATCAGCTCTTCTGTTTCCATTCTCGTTTGCCTGCTGGCAGCTGCCCTTCCAATTGCTTTATGTTGTGCAATTGCTGCACGCCATTCAGGCAACACAACTCTGTCAAGAACTCTGACAACTCTGGCGGCAAACAAGAGGAGCAGCAGCAGAGCAGCAGCAGCAGCAGCACTACAACAAATTGTGTCAACGTTGATGCATGATACAGATTTGTTGCTGGAAGCTGCAAACTGCTGGCTGGATTGTCATTTCGCTTGACTCTTATTGCATTTGGCCAAACACGAAATTTTTATGAGGATCTCTGACTCCCTGACTCTGATTTATTCATATTAAGAATTATGTTATCCTTCAGCTGGTGGGCTGCTCCTGCTCCTGCTCCAGCTCCTACCCTTCACTTCCCCACTTGCTACTACAATATTTAAATAGAAATAACTATTAAATTTTATATCAATGTGCATTTGCTTTTAGCGGCATTAAAAATGCATTTACCATAGGACCGGGCCGGGCCGGACCGGACCGGACAGCAAATGGGCGACAGGTGTGGCCATCAGGTGAGAGCCACACCCAAGCAACAGCCAACAAACGAAGGGAAACGCTAAAGAAAAGTGCTGCCAAAGGGAAGAGGGCAACTGAGAGCAGTTCTGGCATAGCTGGGCTATCCAGCATAGCTATAGGAATTGTTCTGGAATGGTTTTACTCACCATGAATATACTGGCATGTACTTGTGGTTTTATTCGGGGAATTCATGAATTTTACTTACCAAAAATACAAACCATTTTTTTTTTCTTTTTGTTGTCTGCAATTTTGACTGCAATTGCGGAAGCCCAAAAGTGACAGACTTCAATTAGTTTCGGGGATCAGAAATGTGACAAAAGAATGGCAGACAGACAACACAGAGAAGCCCACTCTCTTGCTCTCTTTCTTTCTGTCTCTCTGATTCCCCCCGTTTCTCCGGCTGCCTCACCTCTTAATTAAAACGAAATGTTCACAGCCGCTTTGGCAATTCAGTTAGCCTCCCACCTCTCCAACTGTAGCTGTAGCTGTACCTGGGCCCCCGGTTCCAAGTGCCATATATAACTCATAACGATTCGGTCGGTCGGTCGTTTGGTCGGTCGTTCGGTCGGAGAGAGAGAGAGCAGCAGTCCAGGCCAAACAAAAAGCTCGAAAAAATTGGTCAGGCCAATGGCTAAGCAGTCCGGCAGCAGAGTAGAGGCCCCAAAAAAGCCGCAAAAAAGAAATGCAACTTTATGCGTGCCACACAAAAACCAAAACAAAAAAAATGAAGCGAAGGATGGCCGAGCGGGAGTTCCACTTTTTTGTGGCCCGAATGAGGGTAAAAAGCTAAACAATGACAGCTGCAGCTGGCGCGAGCAGGAGCAGGAGGCGGCGCTTTTTGGGGGCAGGCACGGGCTATGGCATTTACTTACGGTCGAACGCACTTCATCTGGAAACCATAAAATTGAAAAATGCTGCAGCGAACAAGCCATAGCGGGAGCGGGAGAGGGAGAGCGAGGCCATGGCAATGACGACGTTGATGGCTTGTTGGGCTGGGGGTTCTCCGGGTGGCTTCAGGGTGGCGCCTGCTGAGGTTAGAGTTCAGGCTTTGGGTTTGGTTTTTAAACCGCACAAAAGTCATTTGAGCGCCGTCGTTAACATGTCACACACACACACACACACACACACACACACACACACACACACACACACACTCACACTCGGATGGGAGAAGGCAAACAATGCATTTGTTCTGGAGATGAGAGCGTGAGGAGCGTGTGAGGGCACGTGAACCAGGAACAGCAGCATTTTCTGCCTCTCTCTCTGCCCGTGGAAATGTGAAAATCATCGGCTTTCTCTTTCACATTTTTGACTGGCTTTTTTCACACAGATCTGTAGACCTTTAACTCATGGATTATATCTGCTCACGGGGCCATCTCGAGCATGTGTGCCGGCCACATATATTTTTCCGCTGGCCCACATCATTGCCATCGCCATAGCCATTGCCATCATCATCATCAGTGGCAGTCGCAGTTGGCTTTTCTTTTGGCTTAGACCGTGGTCGCCTCCGCCTCCTCCTCCTTCTGGTTCTCCTTCTTTTTGCAGGCGACTTCTGGGGCGGCTGCCGGCTGGGGGCAACCGCAGAGTTCGCGGAACGGGACCACATGTCCATTTTGTTCCCTTTTTCATTTGGCGATCGTATGCACATACATACATATGTATGTTTGTATGTGTGTATGGGACTTTGTTCATTTCGTTTGTTTTACAATAACCAGCTGCCGGCGGACAGGCACAAGGGGAGAATGTAGAGAGTCCGCTCTCATAATTAAAATGTTTGGCAACAAAAAAAAAATGGTAGAAAAAAAATCAAGAGTGGTAGAAGGGTGGAAGGGGGGAAGGGAAGCAGGGAACAAGGAAAAATGAGCAGGAAGAGGCGGTCGGTCAGTCAAATAGGAAATGAAAGAAAGAGAAGCGTTTTCCAGCTAAATGAAATGTTAATAGCAGCCATTTGTTCTCTAACGTTCCGCCATCTTCCATATTGCTGCTGCTTCTGCTTGCTCCTACTTTCTCCCACTTGGCGTTGCCTGTTCTTGTTGTTATTATTTTAGCCCGCAGACAATGGAGGCAACCTTAGTGTATTATCTACCGACAGCCGGAATGAGTTCTCTGGATGTCCATATATTTGGCCAGGGATTCTTCAGTTCTCCGCTGTATGCCTGAGGGGGAAGGCTTAAGCACATGCGGCTCATATGAGGATGGGATATATAAAAGGATCCCATGGAAGTTTCACCTTCTTCAAGGGAAGATATGGTTGCTCCCAGAGGGAGAGCATCAAGCGCTGTGCCTGCTGCCTGCTGCCTGTCCCTTTTTTCTTCTGTTTCCACATATACCAATGTCCGTATGATATTAGACCTTGCTAACTGACTAGTTATATAAATAGAAATAGAAATAAACAGAAATAGATTGTTGGCTGTGCTCCGCCTCGACTGATAGCTGCGTGACATCGCTTTATTGTTGTATTTAGTATGGCTTAAAGCTATAAGTATAAGTTACCCTATTCTAATGTCATACCCCCATCACTACTCACAACATATATACATATGTACAAGTAGAGTTCCAGGGCGTGGGACCACACACATTTTTTTTTATTATTTTCTATTTTTGCTGGCATTTTCCCACCCGCTTTTCCACACGGTTTTGTTTCTCCGCTTTCTTTGTAAGCATTTTTACATTTGTCGACTATGCGAGCCCGTAATTAATTTCCCGCTGCTATTATTTGCATTGCTGCAATCACGGGGCAACAACATCCACACCACACCACACCATAACAACACCAGAAACTAGCCACGACAATGCGAGCCGCTGGCATTTTTAATTACTTGCATGAGCATTAATTATAAAAACTGGTGCGAGGACAGTACCGGACACTGCGATAGGGGAGAAAAGTGTTAGAGAAAAGTGCAGAGGAAAAAATTCAGAGTGAAGAATGCGGGGTGTGGAAAAACTCAAGCATTATCATACGACGAGCTCTATGAATGCCAATGCAACATCCAAAAATGTGAAAGCTAAATCTGCCGCTTCTCATTCACTAGCAAGACATTTAATTCCATTAGACAATTGGATTATGGATTTATCCAATATCTGTAGCGATTATTGTCGTCCACCAGCGCCACAGCTCTCCATAAATAATTTTAAATTTTAACGGATTAAAAAAAAAACAAAACACACTAAAAAGTGTGACCGTAGTGCAACTTATCTGTGTACTTGGTGGCGTATTTTTTTTTTATAGTGTGGCAACTCTTTTTTCATACGTAAATTGCTGCCTCATTGTTTTGTCAATTTGACATAGAAAAAACAGAATTCGGAGCCCATTTAAATTACTATTCTTGCCCAAATTCGATTCGGAAAATATAGACATAAGTCCGAAACCAAACAACTGCAAGTGTAATCTGTGTATGGGTAATTTAAATATAATATCTACGGCATTTCTCCCTGCAGACAATCAAAATGGCTGACGGTGACCAGCCCACTCTTAATTTGTGCACTGTGACTGTGCTTTCGGGCGTTCCGTCGGAGGAGGTTTTGGCGGAGGACAATGCCGCCTTGCCCGTGCAGTTCCAGGCGATCCGTAAATACATCAAGAAGTTTGTGCAGATCTACATCACGTATGACCGCATTCTCGTCGGCATACTGGAGTCGGTGGGTGCCAGTCTCGATTTTGTGCTGAGCCACTGCAGCGATGTGCCAAACCAGGGAGCAGTTCGTTTCCTGGGCGTTGTCAGAGTCTCGGGGCAGCACTTGAAGTTCATTGCTCCCCTTGCATATCCCACAAACCCTGAGTTCCAATAAAGGACAGGGGCACATAATTCAGTTGGATCCAAACCACATGTCAGCATCCTCAGCTGCAAAGCAGAATAGTACTAAAACTCGTATAAAATAAATACGTAGCTCCATTTGCATCCCTTTATTAATACGAGTGTAAGTGCAAGTTCTACATGAATATAAGAACAGATTGGCGCATGTATATGTCTGCTTTAGCCTGGATAAGGTTATGGATAACCCATATACTGATGTCTACGTGTGCGAACATTAATCCCAAATCAGGAGGATTCAAAGCCAGGTCTGGGCATGGCGTAGAGCATGGTCCAGTTGCGGGCATTGCGATCGTACTGCTGGCGGTTGCTCTTGTACAAGGTGGCCATGTCCATGTCCATGTCCATGGGGTCGTCTGGATTGGCGTCTGACAGCAGCGACATGATCGACAGGATAAGCTTTTCGACTGTCAGGACCGGCGACCATTTATCCACAAGTATGCCAATGCATTCGAAGCCGTGACGGGAAACGTTGCAGTGGTACACTTCAGTACGATTCATCAGTACGAAATGATACATCAGGTGGACGATGCGGGTAGCTGTCCTAAAAAAATATATCCAATATCCAGTGCATAATGTCGTTCCCAACTAACTCCACCTGGAATCCGTCCGTCGGACTCGCCATTATTTCGGCCATCTCGCGCCTGAGACGCCCGGTTGCCGTGTTCCTAGCCCTCGAACCCCCAGATTGTGTTCCGCGACTTGTCCGGCTGCTGGGTCCAGGTTCCTGCACTATTGGAGCTCCAGTTGGTTCATCGTCGCCTGTAGGTCGTGCGGTCGGCGCGCCGCCTTGAATCCGCAAAGTGAGACAATCGATCAATTCTGAAGCAGCGCTGCGCCTAGCTCAACTGGAAAGCATTTACACATTTCTGCTACTCTGACTGCAGGCATCATTAGTATCAATTAGTTAGAGCAAGGAGGCCAGAGACCACACCACAGGTAAAAGAAAAGTCAAAGGTTCTGCTCTGTTCTCATTGAATTTCCTTTATATAGCAGTAGTGTTGGAAAACAGCGGATGGCCACACTTTAAGTTTTCTTTTATTGCTCGCAGGCTGTCAGGAAAACAGCAAATTTTCCCCGCCGCATAAAATATCAGCAAGCAAGCAAAGGATAAACTCTCGTGCCCTTTGCGATGAAGGAAAAGGGTAAGTGAATCCCTTGCAATTCTCCCTCTCCCTCCCTCTCTATTAATTGCTGCATTTAACTAACTCAAATCAGATCTGAATTCCGACGCAATGCCATTCAAAAACATTGGCACGTTCTGGGAGCCGCTTTGCGATAATAATGGCTTCCTGTTGGAGCCAATTTTCACGCTCCTGCCAAGCTGCCCGGATGCGCGATTCGAGAGCGGGTTTGCTCGGCGTCATTTTTCTGTGAAGCTGGAACTGCCGCCAACATCGAATGGTATGCGCCGCTTTCTGCACGGCTATCCGGTGAGAGGCGGCACCGATGTGGTGCTGAAGGAGTGTGTGGCAATGACCTGTAATTCGGTACTCCGCTACCTGGGCACCGTTAAGGTGCCAAAGCAATACGTTTTCAAAATTATTCACTAATATGTCACAGCTCTTAGGGAGCTTTCCCTCAATTGTCGAATGTTTTGTTCTGCTCTTCTGTTGGGCTGTCGAATGTTGAGAATAAACAGCATCAATGTCAGTTTTCTCTGTGCGATTTTGCTCTCAGCTAATTGCTTTTGCTGGACTGGTGCCTCCTTATTCGCTCTTTACGCCGCCACTAAAGCCAAGTAGTTGCAACAATTGGCATAAGTCGTGGGGGGAGGGCTCTGAGGTTTACGACTGCGACTAGCATTAAAGCCAGGGGGCCAGAAGGCCAGAAGGCCAGAAGGGATCAGATCAGGCCAGGAGTATAATAATAAATTTCATCAAGTCACCAAGTTTCGTAATATGCCACACGTATGTCATTAATCTTCAGTTTTGAGCTAAATTTGATGAATTAGTGGCCAATGGACGAACAAAACAAGCAAGGCAAAGGGGCTGGGGCAGGGTCCGGGGCAGGGGGAATGAATGGCTCTATGGCTGTATGGTTACAAGATGCTGACAGGAGCTGCTCGACCAGAGCAGAGGTTTGAGAGGGCGGGGGAACAGACAGGAAGGCATTAAGTTTGCCTGGCAGCTGACGACAGGCAGCGATGCTCGCTAGGGCAGGATATCAATAAAGCCAGGGCCAGGGCTTCACACAGAAAGCCTATAAGACATTCACACACACACACACACACAAACACACACACACACTCACTTGACATGTCCTGCCTTTCATTTGGGTTCAGCAATCTCTCCCAGCCACGACGCGACGCTTCGGCTACGTCTTCGCATGTGGGGGAGAGCGAGCGAGAGAGGAGTCAAAAAAGAAGTTTAACTAAAATAATAAAAGTCAAACACTGAACAAACAGCTTTGGCCCTAACGACATTTCTATGTGTGTGTGTGTGTGTGTGTGTGTGTGTGTGTGTATAGGTGTGTTGCATATGCGTGTGCGTCTGGATAAAGTTTCCTCAAAGAAAACTTCGTCCTGGTCTGGGCTCCTGGATGTCGGGTGTCGGGTGTCGGGTGTTGGGTGTGGGTTTCATGTGCGTGTTGCCTTTAATTGATATGCTAATGAGTGAACTGAAAGCCCTCGATTTGTTTTTCTTCTGCCATTTGATTCTGTGGAAAACAATTAGCCGCAAAAGAGCCAGCAGCAGTGAAGAGTACTGAAGTGGCCGAGCGTCGATCGGGAGCCGCAGAATACGCAAAACAGCAGAATACTCAGATACTCAATGCTGGATTATTGGATAGATGCAATCATTCGACTGGCTGGCCCTTTGGAGATTATGAAATTCTTTTGGCCAGAGTGTAGGAATCTTGAGGGTCGGTCGAGTGTCTCTTCTGTTTGTTAGCTTTCAGTCTGCCTGTCATTTGGGACAAACATTCAGATACTTGTACTCTGCTCTTGGCAGGATATTTACCCACAATGTCTGCCCGGTGGGGCACACACACACACACACACACATACGCACACACTCACATATTTGTGCTCTCTAACGATGTAACCAATAAAAACTGCATCGCCATGGTAAAATCAACCTGCCAGGACACAGACACAGAGAGAGAGAGAAGAGACAGTCAGGCAGGGCAGTTGGTCAGCACATGTCGAGGTCTTGCTGGGATGCCAGCTGGGGCTGGACAGCTCCTTCCTGTCCTTCGAGAGAGGAAGCGGGAGCAAGCTCGGTGACAGTTTGCCATGTGCCAGTTGGGTGGCGGGGCTGCCTCACTGTTGAATCTTTAAGACTCCCTCCCGGCCGCCTGTGACTCCCCGGCATTCCTGTGACATGCTGCACTTTTGGCCATATTTTATTTCCCAGTGCAAAGGAGCATTCGTTATGCTCTGACAACGGACAGGTCCCATAGTCGTACCTTGTAGCTGCTTCACTCCGATATTAATGATGGAGCCCCTCCACTCGAACAGGATAATTCCAAGGCAAGTCGAGGATAACCAATTGATGGCTGGACGTATGGAAACTCTATCTCCATTTCTCCATCTCCATCTCCATCCCATGATGCGGCCATCTGTCCTTCGCTGGCTCATGACATTAGGCCCAAATGTCCGGTGCTCTGTCCGTGGCCTCATCCTCATCCTCATGCCCATCCCCATCATCAAGGTCGCAGGCCACAGGTAGGCCCTGGTCCATAATGCCAGGTGATTTGTTAGACTGCCCACCCCGCCCCGCTCCATCCCATCATCCTTCCTTCCTTCCTGGCCTTTGTCCCAGGGGCTTGTTTAGCCCCGGTGCCCCCGAGGCATTCACCTGAAAAATTCCACAATGCCAGGGGCCATCTCCGGTTGGGGATTGGGGTTGGTGGTAGCTCCTTTCGGCCACCCTCCCCCAGACAAATTTGCATGCCATTTGTCGTGAATTTCATTTAAGATTTATTTAAATTTTCTGCCTTGTCCGTGTCCGTGTCCGTGTCCTTTGCGTTCGCCTTTGCCTTCGCCTTGGCCGTGCCGCTCGGGGGTGCGTGTGAACTTTTGGCCGCATCATTTTCACATCTCCTTGTTTTGTTTAACGGCGTTGATATGATAATTTGCTTAGCATTTCTGTTGTTTTTTGGGTCTGCAACCCCCCCCCACCCCTTGTGCCCTCTGGCTAATGCTGTGGTCTGTGGTGGCCAACAGTGCGAGACAGTGGCCCACTGAGCACAGTGGTGCAAGAACTCTGATCTGGATGAGCAATTTATAGTAGAAATTAGAGCACAAGAGCGGAGTGAGCTATAAAAAAAAATACGCAGCATTTACTCCATATGTGTTTGCTGTTTTTAAACTCTTAATTATTTATTTAGTGCAAACAAAAAATGTATTCTTGTCGCAGGACAACATTTGGCAGGGGTTTTTGGTTTTTTCGTGCGACATAGATGAATCGAAATAAATTTAATGCTAATGCGCCTACGGAATAAGAGAAAGCTCTTGGGCAGGGGTGGGGCAAACTCTCTCAGGAAAAACCATTGAGACAGAGGCAGAGACAGAGGCAGAGATTGAGGAAGGGAATGCGAATGGGAAGCGGGAACTGCAAACAGCTTATTTTGCATTTGAGTAATGTGCTGCGTGAAATTATTCGAGTGTGTGTGTGTGTGTGTGTGTAGGCCACAGTCTCAGTGGGAGTGTGTGTGTGTGTGTGTAATTAATGTGGCTGTCTGTCTGCACCCTCCCTGCCCAGCCCTGCCCTGCCCAGCCCTGCCTTTGGTTACACTTTATTTCGAATTATTTGCACATTTGCTGCCTTGGCTGCTGCCCTCTCCAACAAAAACACCAACATTATTTTCACATCATTTAATTTAATGCACGACCAGGGATGGGGTGTCTCGAGCATAGGTTGAGTAGGGGGGGGTGGCATAAAAAATATTGCCAAGCTTGTTGTTTGCTTTTGTTTAACATTTTATTTCACTTGTTGTTGGCTGTTGGCCCTGGCCTGGCTGCCTGCCGTCTTACACCTTACACACAGAACGAACGAACGGACGGACGGACGGACGGGCGGATGGACGGACGGACCCCTCTGCCGGCTAATAAATGCCAAAGCAACGCGACGAACAAGGCACTAAAAATTTGTACAGAACAAGGACGATGACAGGGCACTAAGCAGGCGATGGAGTGGAGTGGAGACGGATGGGGTGGGTTGGGGTGTGTGGGTTGCCCAAAACAGTTTTGAAAACTGTAATTATTTTAAGGGATTTTTTATGCTAAACAGGGGGGGAGCAGGAGCACAGCAGCAACAGCAGCACCCCTGCTGCCAGACCCCCTTGAGAAGGCCAAATTGAAACAGCAGCAGCTCAGGGGGGGTGGTGTGGTGCCTGGGTGGTTGGGTGTTGCTGTGGTGCGGTCTGTCAGGTGCAAAGTGGCAACGGCCTAGCAATGAATAATTACATTTTAATAGAGTGTCCATGGGAAGTGTTTTAAAAACATTTTTCAAACTCAGACTACGTGGCGATGGCGATGGCGGTGGCGGTGGCGGTGGCTGAGGCGGGCAATCCGTGTTAGGTGGTTGGCCCCAAGCCCCGACACTGTGTGGGTGTAACTGAAAGAGGGATTAGAATCCGCCCAGCCCCCCTGTCTGGCCGCTGACTTTAAATCGTTTGAGATCTGATTAATTTTTATTTTTGTTTCACTTTATTTTTTGTGTGTGTTGAGTTTGAATTGAATTTAATGTAGATGTTAATCAATTCAATTTCCACTTTTTAACTGCTTTAATTTTAGGACAAAAGATGATTACCACTGTCTCGCTCTCTCGCTCTCTCGCTCTCTCACTCTCGTTGTCTCTCTTTCTCTCTCTCGCTCTCCTTTTCTGTGTCTGGCCATCATTATATTGTTTTACAGCATTTTGCATATGTTGTGCGTTATCCTCCACCCGCCCTTGTCATAATAAAATGTTAATACAATTTTCGTAGCACAGATTTCGGGCGCCATAAAGCGGCAGCGCATAATGAGTGGCTCGCCCTGGCCCCCACTTACCCTACCCCTGCCCCTGCCACTGCGTACCATGTCCTTTCTGCTGCTGCTGCTGCTTCTGGCTGGCAAATCATTTTACGGTTATGGGGTCGCGTCGACTGGCCGCATTTGAATAACCATAAAACACTTTGTGCCACCGAAAGGTGATGGTGGCATTCCCATGGCCGTATATGTGTGGCTGGGTGGCTGGGTGGAGTGGCATCAGGTGCGAATGGCCACCAAATCCAATGAATGTCAATGATGTCGATGTCGTTGGCGTTGTCGTTGTGGCAAATGGCAGACGATGCGAATTTATGCCGTACATAATACAATTTTGCCCCCACACGCCCCATGTGCCTGTGTGTGTGTGTATGTATTTGCCTACGGCTGTATCCGTGACCGTATACGCCCCAAGATAAGCTCCCATTATCGGCCAAAGGCCCGCATTGTGTTCTATGGCAACCCTTTGGAGCATTATCCGGGGAAAAACAACTCGGCTGAGCCCAAGTTTAAACCAGAAAACGAAGTAACATTGCACTCGGATGGGTGCCGATGATTTTGATTTTATTTTATTTGGATAGCAGCCTGAAAACGGATCAGCTTGATGGCTGGGCTACTATCGAACATTGGCCGCTCCGGGAGCGATCCTTGCTTACAAAAACAGCATTATGGAATCAATGAGATAGTGTGGCACATTGATGGTACCCAGGTAGCGCGGAGCCTGGCTGCCAGCCGCGTAGGCAACGCAATCGCGGATCACAAGGGGATCCTCATGCTTGGGGGCCACGGTGCCAATCAGAGTAATGCCAGCTGCGTTCATTGTGGTCTGCGGGGCTACTGGCTTGGGACGCGGCTCAGGTGCTTCATCAATCGGGCACGTCATAATTGCTTTAGTGGATCCTTTGAAAAAATATCAAAATTTATTAACTATTTTTAAAACAAATATATTTTAAATTTGGATACTATTTTGTTTTGTTACCTTTTCGGTTTTTTTCCGACAAAATTTGTAGTCAAAAAAATGAATTTTAATATATACTGGAAAAACTACGGAAAGTTGCTTTCACGCTCAGGAGTTTGTGTTGAATGAGGGCTGGGGAGATTCTATTCCATTGGGTTTGATTTATAACTAAACGCATATGAGTGAAATATTTTTGTACATTTTTTCAGTTCATTTTTGGTGCTTGTGCTTCGTTTGTCTGTTAACAATTCAACATTTATTCAAATGTCATTTGGGCTCTGTCGGTTCGGTTCGGTTCGTTGACTCTCAAAATTCAATGGAAATATTCTCTGGCCGGGGGTACACACAATAATTATGCGTTTTGCAGGCCTCAATGCGTTTCCTTGGGTTTTTATTTTTATTTTATTTTGTTCTAGCTCCAACCGCTAAGACTCCGCGGGCTGAACTTTCACCTGAGCGGCTCAAAAAGTTACAGAAGTCTTTGCCGGCCACAGAAATCAAACTCATGAATAAACAAGAACCGGAAAAGCAAAGGGGAAAGTTATTAGTTTTCCCCCGCCAGAAAGGAGGAAGAAGAGATTCGAAATCAGAGTCCTGGGCACCTGGCTTCTCGCTTCTCGCTTCTGACTCCTGACTCCTGGCGCCTCTCAAGTGTTGCACAAACAAGAGGCAGCCCAAAATTAAATGAAAACCACAAAAAAAGGGTTGGCGAACGGGTGGGTGGGTGAGTGGTAGGGGGCTCGGGCTGGTGAGACGCTGAACGAGATGAAAGACAGATTCAAATGGAAATATTCTAATTCTTTTGCCAAAATTCGGGATTCAAATTGAAATGAAATTGTGGCGGCGAATTAATTGAAAATATTTTACATTTTCCCGCTGCCCGCTTAAGTATGCAACAGTTTTTACTCGTCCTCCGCCCACGCCCACGCCCACGCCACCGCCACCGCCTCCTTCTGCCTTGTGGGCTGTGCTTGTGCTTTGGCGCGCTTTGATTTTGATTTTGATTTTGGGTCCAACCACAACAGTCAGCCGCCATCCATCCATCGACCGAGCAGCAGGTCCAGCAGGAGAGGCCGTTGTACAGGCCAAAAATTCTTAGCATTGCCCCGGAAATGCGCTTTGATTGCGTATTTGGCTCGAAGGCTTGAATTGGGGGCATTCCGCACCGCCCCCTCCCCAAAGCTACAACATTTATTGGTTAATTGGCATTTCAATCATTTTGATTTCGGTATTTCGGCTTGAGCTTCAGCTTCTGCTCGGCCAACATCTTGGGGTTTGCTTTGCTTTGCTTTGCATTGGCTCGGAACTGGGCCTGCATCCCCGTAGAAATCTCTTTTGGCAGTTGGACTCGTTTGCCGAGATTAAACATTGCAAATGCCCAAAAGCGAGACGAATAATAGACGAGTGCTGGCAACAAACGAAAAGCGGAAAAGTGTCACGCCAAAGAGCCCAGAGACAGGGGCAGAGACAGAGACAGAGGCAGAGGCAGAGTCCGGAGCCATCAGCACGGGATACAGGATACAGTCGAATGGGCTACACTCTCTTGACAAAATGCATATATAGGGGCTAAGGGCTGGGCCATGGGAAAGAGTAAAGAATAGGGGCGGTAGGACCATCTGGGAGAGCCTTCTGTTCTCTCGAATCAAATTAAAATGCTGCAAAAAAGCGGAAAATTATGGCAAACAGTGGAGCAGGGAAGCAGGGGAGCAGGGGAGCAGCGGTGACTGCAAGGCTGCCAGAGGCCATAAGGGAAATTGTTGCAGCGCAGATAGAAAGAAAACATGAGCACTCACACACACACACACACACACACACACATTAATATATACAGACAAACAGACACTCACATGCTGACAGGCCGTCGCGACGGCAGCGCATTATGAAAGAATTTTACAAACAAAAAAAAAACACACAAAAAAAAAGAAGTATCTGAAAGAAAGGCCGAAGCTGACGATACCCTCGCATATTCGTGGCTTTTATGGGTGAACTTTTATGGAGCAACTAAAATACCGCCAGCAAGGGTATGTAAAATGGTAAAACAGGGGAAAAAATGCAACCGGAAAGCAGCCGAGAAGGGACATAAAAACCGCTGGCAGTGCCGCGGGTCTGAGGGGACAACGAAAAGCAGCAGCAGAGGGGTAGCAGCAGCAGCAGCAGCAGCAGCAGCAGCACCAGCAGTGTGGCAAGAGGGGGCAGCAGCCGGAGGAGCCACAGGCTCATTGACAACATCTTGCAAACGGATTAAGAGCAAAAACTCATTAAAATTATGTTGGCCATGCATTAAATGCAATTCAATGCCGGCAAACTTTGTCCACCCACCCGCCACCCACCGCCAAAGTACTGCCCCTGCTGCCCGCTGCCCCTGGCCCTGGTTTGGGCTCTGGTCCTGCTGCTACTGCTGCTGCTGCTGCTACTGCTGCTTCTGGGTCTGGTCCTTCAGTGCTTTTGTCCTAACGCCCAGCCCCTGGACACTTAATGCGGTCTTTGTTGAGTGTTAAATACAGTTTTGGCCAACGGACAACCAACCATATGAGCCTGTCCCTGCCATATGGAAAGATTAAGGTGGACCATGTAAGCCACAAAGTAGGTACGCGGCTTGTACCCAGATATCTACACATCTACACATATATAAATGCTCAATCTGAAAACAGGACTGTAAGACGAGCTTAACATTTGGATAAACCACAGGACAAAACAGAGGGCACGAAAGATGCTTAGAAATGTCCATCAAAATGCATGCCAGAGGGCCATGGCATCGAAGCTCTCCTGCTCTCTCTCTCTCTCTCTCATTTGCTATTTATTAAAAATGAATTTCATCTGCAGTAGCTAAAGAAAGAGCCAAAGACAAAGCGAAAGACATAGCCAAAGACTAGGCTAAAGAAAGAGCCAAAGACAGAGCCAGAAATAGAACCAAAGCTAAAGTTAGAGCTGAGCCTTTTTCTATTAGCTAAAGATTGCTGAATGTTTAGTGGGGCTGCCAGTGGATCATTGATATAGTTTTAGAGCGCAATTGTCAGTTGCCCCTCCGCACCCCTCCAGCACTGGATGAGGGAATCGAATCGAATCAAAGGCCATAGACACACAGAGAGAGGGAGAGAGAGAGAGAGCGCATCAATGAGAATGAGGGAGCCCAACCGACCGCAAATCCCTTAACACATTTGTCAACACTTCGTCATTGTCACCAGGGGGGCTGGGGAGGGGGGGATGTAGTAAAGGGGGTACTGCCAGATGCCAGATGCCAGAGGGGAGGCAACTTTTTGAACAAACATTTAATACACTCCACTGGACGTAGAACGGAGAACTGTTCATTTCTCTTGGCCCCTTTTAACCCGGACATCAGACCCAGTACCAGTCCCCGTACCAGTCCCTGTACCAGTCCCCGTACCACTCCCAGTGACAGTCCCAGTACCCTTGAGGAGCCAAAACAAATCAACAGCTATGAGCACAAATGGCAGCAGCCATAACAACTCTATCAAGCTTATTTCGATGGGCAAACAGAACAGAACAGAACAGAACCAAACAGGACACACTCACACACAATACCCACATACAGGACACACACAGAGAGAGGGAGAGGGGGAGGCAGAGTGGCAAAAGGGACAAAGGACAGTTGGCATTTTGACAAACTGTGTCAATAGTATTTTTATTTGTGTCCAATTTGTTGGTGGCACAAACACGCCGTGAGCCTCTACCTCTGCCTTTGCCTTTGCCCCTGCCCTACCTCTGCCTCTGTCCTGCTGATGGACTCACGAGCTAGCAGTAGTTTCGATTCCATTTCCATTTAGGGGCTCACGCTTTCATCTCTAACCCTCCCATAATTTCCTTTTCTTTTCTTTTATTTTCTTTTTCTTTTTTACGGGGTTATCTCTCACTGGTCTCTGGCAGTTTTCAAAGCCATTTACAGCGTTTAAAGTTAACAAGCGAACAAATAACAAAAAGTCAACAATGTCCACACGCAGAGCAGACCAGAGCAGACCAGAGCGGAGCAGAACAGAACAGAACAGGGACCCATCCAGTGACCTCCCCCTGCCGCAGACTCCTGCTGCCACTCGCACCGCAAGTGTCAAAAATGTGTCGTCTTGCCCCCAGAAGGATCATCGTTTCAATTTGTAAAGGTTCATTGCTGTCGAGGACTTTATTTGAATTGCTGGCTGAGACGTTGACCTGCCAGCGACCTTCACACAACCCCACCAGAAGGCTCTCCTCGCCTCTACGCTCCTCACCCAACGCCCAATGCCCAATGCCCAATACCAATCCCAATCGCACCCCCAAGACCCATGCGAGCAGCAGTACAATCAAAGATACAGCCAGAGGAGCTGAAGAGAACCCTGAGGAGCCTGAGGAGCCTGGGCACACACACACACACACACACACACACACACACACACACACACACGAGAGTCCTTCCATCCGTCCACATCCCGTTTAATGTTCATTTCTTACGGTTTGTTAAGTTCTTCAAATGTGTCAGTCCCTGGCCCAGAAACGTTTTGTCTTCAACTGCAAATATCATGGCTCCTTGGCTGCTTGGCTGCTCGGCTGCTTGGCTGCTTGGCTCCTGGCTCCTGGCTTTGGGCTGTGCTCCAATCTGCTGTCGCCAGCAGGCAAGCGGAGTACAAGGGCGAAAGGGGCTCCTTCGAGTCTGAGACAAATGAATATTAATTAGAGCTCTGAACTCGAAAAGAAAATCTAACTGGAATTAATTGACAAGTGGGCAAGCCAAGCAAGGACACACACAGACACACAGACAGCAGTCATGGCAAAGGCTACGCTCCAGAAAGGAGTTGCAGGTGTGCGAGCATTCAATGGGCTATACCACATTTTTGGACAATGATGGACCAGCCTGCTCCTTCGATTGAAATGAATAAGTTCCGCCAATGATCGTGATCGTGGAGGGGAACTCCCGCTCAGAGTCCCACGGGAGAGTTACTTCTGTTTCCGTTCCCCGCTGAAATGTTGCTCCATTTGGGCTCCATTTGGGCTCCATTTGGGCTCTATTTGTGGGGGGTGGGGCCTCGGAGTGGGGCACTGCATTCAGGCGGCAGGCAAGCAGCCCCTCATATCATTTACAGTCAGTTTATTTAAGCGTTTGGCCCGTTGCCTGGATGCCGTCTCTGGATGCCATATTTTGCTGGGGCTCTATCCTGGGGCACTTCCATCCTCCACCCCGTCCCAGGATGCTGTCGATATTCGTTTTTGTGCTCAGTCCATTTGATGTTGCTCCCCCGATGGCAAAACGATAAATTCTCATCACGTTCGCAAAATATTTTTCTATCACCTATAAAACATTTGAAGCAGCCTTGCGGCACAAAAACTTTCCTTCTCTCCCATCGTTTCGTTGCCACACACAGCCACACAGCCACTGTGGCACAGCAGCCGAAAGGAAGCAGCAGCAGGAGCCATCCATGGCCATGGAAGGACAATGAGTGGAGTCCTCGCTATGTCTGTGTGTGTGTGTGTGGCGACTGCCTGGTTGCATGCAACATTCCTCTACATGAATGTTTATTTATTTGATTTTTCTCTCCTTCTACTTGTGCTGCTGCTTTTGCTGCTGCTGCTGCTGCTGCTGTTTGCCCCTTGGCCTCTTCTTCGTTGTTGCATTTTGTTCTTGCCATTGTTGGTTTTTGGTTGTCTTGTGCTTGGGCGAGCCTGCATAATGCTGGTCCTATCGAGCTACCGAGCTACCGAGATCCCCCACTTTATCCACAGCAACAAACAGCTCCGAGGCAGCTGCAGCAACAGCAACAACAACAACAAAAACAATTCCGAGTAAGCAGACAGCGTGCCACATTAGCCCAAGTTCCCATTTCAAGTTGGTCTTTGGTCGTACAACTTTTGGATTTGGATTGCAATTGCTATTGACTGTAAGACGATAGAGTGAGGGAGGGAGGAATGGAGGGAGGTAGGGGTGTGTGGCACTCGAGTACTTGCAGTGATGATTCGCCACAGGAACTGCCCATGTTCTGGGCCATGTGAATGTACCTGATCGGCACAGAAATCTGCCTTAGAAATACCTAAAATATCTTCACAAACACCCTGCCATGCATCCCAAATTTAGGTTAAATAAATCTCTAAAAAAAAAGTAATCAATCTGCGAACTGTGCTCCAACTTCTGCTTCTGCTTCGGTTATCCGTTTACCTACCTTTATAACTTGAATGTTATTTACACTTTTGCCCACACCAGAAATGCTTCTTGCGGCTGTCTCCTCAGTGACATTTTTATTTTTATTGTGGAGGCGATTTGCCAAAAAAAAAGAACGAGAAACGAACGAACGAACGGAGGAAACAACTTTATGCCCCCCAAAAACGCTAATTAAGTTGAACTTTTCCCATTTAGTGAAGATGAACAACAAGTACAGACTACAGTATTCGGCGGCGGCAGCGTCGGGAAAAGCGGCTGGAAAAAGGACAGAGCCAGAGCCAGAGCTAGAGCCAGGGACAGGGACAGGGACTGCATATGATTTATTGCAGAGAGTTTGCTCGGTTCTGTTCTAAGCAAATATGTGAAAAGTTTTTGGCTGTTTCGTGGAATTGGGATGGGGCGATATCATTGACAGGAGCGCGAACGAGTACGGCTGATGACGGGGCCCAACTCGGTGGCATTCTAATGAGCAACGCTGCGTATACGTAATCACGCATGGAGATGATTCCGTGAGCCAAGCTCAGGCTGAGAGTTAGCTATGATTTATACATAAATTTGGTTTGGTTTTGGTTTTGGTTCTGAATTCGGGGCACAAAAAAACCTCTGCGTAGGGAGGATCTTGACTTGAATGTAGAGAATAAATAAATGTGAAGTTTTCGTGTCACGTGTACCTCTCAGACTTTAACTTAAGCCACAGTGGAGAGGTGTCTGTCCCTCCAGTGGGCGCTTCCGTTGCCCCCTACAGCGACAAGGTGCGAAGAGCAGACTTTTGCTTTGCGTGCAAGTTCGTTGCATGCGGCGCTTAAATTAATTTGCACAGGCTTCTATCCATCGTTGTTGTCCCTCAAGTTGACGAAAAATATGTAAGCAAAACACATCAAACGAGGGAGACAGATGCAGTTCGTTGGAAGGAGATAGAGACATAGAGTCAGAGAGAGAGAGACAGGCGAAAGGCGCTGCTTGCCTGCCTGGCTGCCTGCCTGGCTGCCTGCCGACTGTCAACAGGAAAGTTGTTGCCAGAACAACCAAGAACAACAATCAGAAAAACTTTATGCCAAAACCCAAAAATATTTCAACCTACGAGCGCCCATCCCACAGCAGACAGCCCCCAACTACCGACGCCACCCGCCACCACATGGAAAACTATTATACTTTGTTGTTGTAGTTTTTTTTGTTAATGATACACTTTCAGGGGGGAGCGGGGCAGGGTAGGGTAGGAGCTGTTTGTGCTGTCGGAAAGATTCAAAAATTTAATTGGCTCAAGAAAATGTTGCACTGCAATGAAGATCCAAAGTTTTGCCATCCAAATGGCAGGGGGATATGTGGCTGAAAGATGCAGAAGGATGTGATGATGTGATGTGTTGTGAAGGATATTAGGATTTAAAAAGCGCATTTAAATGTTTATTTAACTGGTTAAACTATAAAATTAATACTCCCAAATGGCAGGCCAAATGGCTATAAGGGATATGTGTACATATGTCTGAGGGACAACCATTGCGAATGCTGAATAATATTAAATGCTCAATGGCTGTTGCTTTAAGCAAAGCTGTCAAAAGATTTGCCAATTTCTCTCACTTTCACTTTCACTCTCACTCTTTTGCCTTCGCCATTTCTTACTTGTTTTTCTACTAAAGAGATTCCCCTTCAGTTGCTGCCATCATCATAATCTCCATAAATGGCCCGTCGCATTTGTCGCATTCAAATCACTTTTAACATAATTTGGCAATAAAAATTCATTGAATTATTCTTTGATTGGTTTATGGCGGCAAAACGGGAAGAGCTCCACTAACCGCCTCCACACGCTCCCCCCTCGCTTTTCTCTATCGCTATCTCTATCTGCTCCTGTGTCTCCGTTGGCTGTCTATTTGCTGTCTCGTTCGTTGGGTGTGTGGCATGTTTATGTTATTAGAAAAAGTTGAGCAGGCATCCGAAAGGAGGGAAGGATGGGGTGCAAAGACCTCGAGGAAATGTCAATTTAACAACATTTCAACAAGGGGGAGAATTGATATGCGAAGGGGGACATGGGACATGCATGGGACAAGGACAATGCCCAATGAACAGCCGGATTAGCCAATGTCCTGTCCGGCAGCTGGCCATAATCAGAGGCGATTGGGTAGGCCAAAGGCTGATGGCATGGATCCCGATCCCTACCGTCGTAGTCCTTTCGCAGTCCAACATATATACTACGGCCTCCATACGCCCTTCTCCTTACCCTTACCTGCCATTAACTGTCTCTGGCTCTGTGTGTGCTTGTGTTTGTATTTGCGGTGTTCCGGTGTCCCTTTTTATTTCGTTATTTATGCCATCAATAAAATTCACTGGCGTAAACGTTTGCAATTCTTTCCCAACCAGGTGAGGGTGAAACATATAGCGGTTGGGCGGTGGTGTTGGGGGGAGTGAGCCAAATTATGTCGTGCCAAAAAGTCTGTTTATGGCATTATATTTCTCACAGCACTTCGCTCAATTTGATTAGAAATCGTTTGGCAATTTACATAAATGATGGCTCGGCTCGGGTTGGGTTAGGTACAGTGATGATTGGCTACAAAGGCCGCGCATAAATAACTGTGAATGCGGTTGCAGTTGCAGCTGAATATTGAATATTGGGGGAACACTAAGAAAGGAGTAGAAAGAGCTCAAGTAGGGTCCGAGGAAATCTTTGCCCCGAAGATAAAGAAATAATTATTTAGAAACTTTAAATTATAAATTATATTATACATATGTATATTTTAGATATTTTATTTTTAAAATTAAAATCAAAAATTTAATTCTTATTTCATAATTTTTCTTTATACAAATTAGAAGTCCTACGGATCCTGGAAAAAAAATATATAATTATACATGCAAATATATACCACTTGTCCCCCATTTTGGCACTCATATCCAATGCTCACTGTACTGCCTGTGCACCAGCTCAATTAAGCCCAGCCTGAAGTTTGGTTTTGGGTGTGTCCGGGGTCACGCCTGCCCCTTCATTACCGGCTCCAGCTGTCAACTAAAAACTCATCTGCTGAATTATGCGAGCATTTCCATTTCGGATGCGGGGGTTGATGGCAATAAATCGAGCAACCTCCACATCCATCTATCCTCTCACTCTTCCGCCGCCGTCCCATCGAAATGGGGCAACAATTCTTCTTAGTTGCCTCTGCCTCTGCCACTGCCACTGCCACACAGGTAGGTGACTCTGTGGCACACAGGCACAGAGAGACAACTGTTAGCAGCAAGTCAACTGCCACTGCCTGACAGCCACGCCCATGCCCACGCCCACGACAGCATGTGGCATGTGTGGTGTGGTGTGGCATGGTTGGGGGTCCAAGTCGAAGACGTTTGCGGTTCTGTGGTTCGGGCGGCGGGCGGGCGGGCGGTCTCATCAAATCTCTGTAAGTGAAAATTCCAGCCATAGACAAGGAGACACAGAGACGAGGAGCCCAAGTAGGAAGGGTCGCTTGGCCTGGCCTGGCCTGGCCTGGTTGTTGGCCCTCGTATAATATTAATAAAGCAGAAATTGACAGATTCAGAATGACAAATTTGTCGTCGAGCCTGATAAATGATATGAAATCTCAGGGAAAAATATTGTTGCGAAAAAAAGGAACGGGGGGAAGGAACAACACAGTGAAAGAAGTGCCAGTGCCAGTGGCAGTGGCAGTGGCACGACCAGGGCCCTTGTCCTTGCTTGCCACCAAGGAGCTGCTGCCGCTGCTACAGAGAGAACAACGGGCCGGCGGAAGAGGAAGATAAATATTGATAGCATCTGCGGTGAGCAGTTAAAAAACGAACCAAAAAATGAAATGAAAATTGCGCAAAAAGCCAAGACAGGAGAGGCACAAAAGATTTGCAGCCGGGAGCAGAGCCCGAACATCCTTCGCGCCCTGAACGGCGTGTAATGCGAAGCAATTTAGAATGGCCCCTGGCCCCCCGCCCGCATGCTCCTTCTGCTTCTACCGAATCTCACTCTTTAGGATGCCTCCTGCCCTGCCCTGCAGAATCCAGTGGAGCTGGAGCTGGAGCCCTCCACCTTTGGGACAGCTTTGCTAAGTGGTGTCGTCCTGGTGCTGGTGCTGGTCCTGGCTGGCCCTTGGCTGCATGTTTGCATGTCAACCATGCCAATGCGGTGAGCAGGAGCAGGAGCAGCAGCAGAAGCAGAAGGACATGCAGATGCGGCCAGGAGTGGCGCCGCCAAGGAAGGTGCGGCATGTTGAACGCTTGCCAAGTGCAATTTCAAGATTTAACTGATAGTGTTCGTTAGTCAACGCCGCCAAAAGCGGGAATTGAGGGACTGGGGGATAAGTGCAGAGGGGCAAAGATGAGCCAGTGGGGTCCTGCAGGATCGCCAATGGGAGTGATGGAATGCCCCAGAGAGACAAAAAGACGACGCGGCTTTATATTTCGAGTTCGAATTGAAATTCAATTTGAAATCTGCAGATTTTCCCCCAAGTCAGTCCCAGAATCAGGTATCAGGCAGGCCTCAGCCGGGTCTTTAATGGCTGCTAGCCGAAGAATTGCATAATTTGTTCTACAATTTCACTTAGTCACAGTGTGTCAACGCCATAGACGAGGCTGTGGCTGTGTGGCTGTGTGGCTGGGTTAGTGCCTCTTCCGTTTCCGCTTCCGCTTCCGCTTCCTGGTGCTTCCGGTTCGAGGTTGCTCGAGGGCTGCTGCTGCTGCTGCTGAATCCTTACTTTTCCGCTTTTTTGCATAGCCAAGTGCTGCTCTGGCTTCTTGTCCTGCATCTGCTCCATCCACTGCTCCACTGCTACTGCCAGTGCCAGTGGCAGTGGCAGTGCCAGTTGCTGTGCCTCCTTCTCCCTCTCTCTGGATTCCGATGCTGGCCACCAAGTGCAATTTCGAGTGTTGGCTGCCGCCTGACATCAATCTGGCCAAACACGGCCAAAAAGGAGGAGCAGGATGGCCGCATTGTTTGTCAGCCTAATGTCTGTTGCGGGTGGCTGGCTGGCTGGTTGGCTGGTTGGTTGGTTGGTTGGTTCACCCAAAAGGGAGCAGGGTGAGGTCTGCTTCAAAAATACAATAAGATGAAGATGAAAGACACCTGAAGGAGGGCCGCAGAGCAGACCAGAGAGTTCTGATGCTGCTGCCGCTGCTGCTGCTGGATGCTTCGTCATTTTGGCAAGGACCTCTGCTGACTGCCGCAGCAGCCACCACCCCCCAGCCTGCTCTACACACCACTCCTTGTGGCCTTTTCAAGTGATTTCCATCCAGAAGGCGGCTGCATTGCGGTTTTTCTATGGCCAACTTAAAATTCAATTTGTTTGCCTGTGATTTAGTGTAATTTAAGCGCCCCCGACTCTGCCTGAAAGATATATGAGCACTTCAGACGAGAAAGAGAGCGAGACACACACACACACACACTCACACACAGCAAAGGAGCGGTAGCCACAGCGAGTGCGAAAGAGAGAGAATCTTGTGCGTGTGACAGTTCATTAGTATGGAAAAGTGATTCCTGGCACCCTACATGTGAATGGGATGGGTCCTCCTTCTCCTCCTGCTGCTTCTCGTGCTTCTCCTCCTGCTCCTTCTGCCTGCTGCTGATTGAAGGCTCAGTCTTCGGCTTCATCTCCATCTCCATCTCCATCTCCATTTCCATCTGCTGGACTCCAACTGCAACTCCATCTTCCAATTTCGATTTCGATTTCGATTTCGTTTCCGTTGCAGCCCTTGGTTTCAGCTGCTGTTGGCCGCCGTTTGTCAGCGGTTGACATGAATAAGTCATGGCCAAAAATGCTCGGAGATGTCAATGTGGCCAAAAGCAATCACGGCCGAGGCACAGGGCAAAGCAGGCTATCGCAAAATCTAGCTTGAAATAGGCTTTACAACAGAAGCCCAAGCAAACGGAGTTATCGGAAAATCTAGCATGGAAAATGATCCATTGGCAAGAGGGAAAAATGCTTGCAACATTCTCAACTTTTAGCAGGCCTCTTCGAGGGTTGGAAATATTATTTTGAACGATGGCTGGCTGCAGCACTGTTATGGGGTCACGTCGAATGACATGTGCAATATTTGTCCCCTCGCTCGCCTTTGGGACGGGGCAGAACTGAACAGGAATGGTGGCCAATACAGTGGAGTTGTCAACTCATGCGCTCCACTGCGCCTTGCCAAGAGTAATGATGCACGTTCCCCCCCCTCCCCACCACCCTTCCGCTGCCATAGAAGGGCGCTGCCTCAACGTTGCAGCTGCTTTGTCAGCGGCTAAGTGCAAGTTAAAGCAAAAGTAATGGCCCAGCCAACGTACCAGAAGAAGAGAAATCGTTGCCAGAGAAAAGAGCAAAAGAAAAGAAACGAGAGGAGTGGAGAGGAGAGGAGAGGAGAGGAGAAGAGAAAGAGCAAGAACAAGACAAGAATAGAGAAACAATTGCAATGCATCTTTAGAGGGGTGCTGGGGGTTGGGGAGGCAAGTGCAACAAAATGAATGGTCATTGCTCAAGTTTCTTTTGGCCCATTTGCCGCGTCTTTTTTTGTTTTTTTTTTTGCCTCCAACTTGATTGCGATGCATACGCACCAACCCAACCCAACCCAACCCAAAAAATGGGGGGCAAAGAGAAGCGAAAGAAGCTAAGGAACTAACGAATTATCGATACTTTAAAGAAGCATTCAAATCAGAGAAGTGTGTCGCTTATCGATACATTGCATTTTCATACGTAAATACATATACGAGGGGTGGTGCTATTTTTACTCTGGCCTAGATCACTTCTAGCCATAGTTGGACCAATTGGTCAGTTGCATAAAAAAGTTTGAACTTTTATGGATTAAACCCACATACAACTTGTTCGTGTACGACCACGTTTGATGTCGATCAACGATAAATCAAATATTCATCTCGCGAAAACTTGAAATTTACACATAAAAATGTCTGTGTCATGATTTTCTGCCAAATTCGAGCTGGATTTTTAGGCCAAGAATGCTTAGATCATCTTAGTACCATGCATTGCCAAATTAGAAAACTGGTATCGCGAATTCTATCGCGGACGTCCTTCGCTGCAGGACGAACTTCGTGCAGGTCGTTTAAAATTTATTTTTATGCCAAAAATATCGATGCTGTACGCGAAACGATTGTACAAGATCGACATGTCACAAACCGCGAGATTGAGGCATCCTTGGGCATTAGTATGACGACCATTAATAGGATTTTCCATGATCGCTTCGTGGTAAAAAAGGGATGCTAGCTGGGGAACCCACCAAATTTAAGAATAGAAAATTTTCAATAAATAAGATTAATAATAAATAATAATAATTAATAATAATAATAATAAAGTGACGAATCGAAAAAAACATCAATAATTATTGATTATAAACAAGCGAAAGAGGCTTATTAAGACAGGTTTTATAGGCCTTTCTCCTGAGTGGCAAAAGTGCTGCGAAAATAAGTTAAACCATTTGAAATGTAAAGTAAGGTTTCGTATTGCTGGAGAATATTGTTCAAAACTTGTATAGCAACCTACGTACATACTGAAACCCAGAAGCCCTTTTAGAACAAGTCTCCAAGTGTGACTTGTAATTTCCATTCTCTATTCAGTATAGTTCCGAACGGAGTCAGTCCACTTATTTGCTGCTTAAAAACGAATAATTTCAAAATAAATCAAAATGGTAAGTTCACAAATGTATATATGTATATATCCCAGCTATCCATAGTTATATGTATGTTTATGGATTTTCTACTCTAGTTTAAGATGCACCGTCTACAGTCACTTCATTTGACTAGCATCAAGGGGGACCTGTTCGAAATCATTGCAGACGTGCCAGCCGGGCCAAGCGTTGGGATTTTCTTGAACGAGAATCCGCGTTTGGTTCAACGTTACTACATCCAGTTCGAGATCCAGCCATTGAATGGGACTATGCTCCGTTTGCTAACCGGGCAAATCGTCAAGGAAACTGCCGGACGCGATCTGGTGCTACGCGATTGCGAGGCCTCGATAATCATTGGCTACACTATATACAATTGCTTCATGGGCCTCGTTCGCCTGCCCGTCAGCAACATTATATCCACTTATTAACCGAACAGTCAGCCGATACTTCCGAGCTGATATTTACCACAGTCAAACAAACAGAAAACAGAGTTAAAAAGTCCTCTAGTTCCAGTTCCTCAGTTTCCTTATGTTAATTTATGTTCGCTTTTGGCTAATGTTCAAATAAATAAATGTATTTAAAGCATTGATAGGAGGCCAGGCCACTAATGTGTGATATGCCCCTTGGAAGGCTACAAAAAAAAAAGGGTGCCCGGGTGCAGCAGACTGTGAAGTGGGCGGGCAAGGAGAAACAGTTGATTGGCAAGAAGAATGCCATTGAATGGCAAATGAGATGGGGAAATCTTAAGACGGCCAATCAATCGAATGGAATCTGGCTAATGAGGGATGTGTGCTGGCAAGGCAGGCTCCTGCTCCTGCTTCTGCTTCTGCTTCTACTTTTGCTCCTGCTCCAGCTCCTTTGGGGCATGCATTGAGAGGGGGGGGCCAGCGTTTGAGAAGCTCTAAAAATTCTAGAGTGTGCAGGCAGCCAAGAATGCGGCAGCAAGGGGGTGCATGCAGCAGAGAGAAGCGAGCTGCCAGTTGCCAGTTGCCAATTGCACGCTGCTCGTTGCTTGTTGCAACTGACTGCCTGGGATAATCGGCAATTGGCAACTTGCACCAATTTGCGTGCAACCACAAATGCACCTGTCTGTACCTGTACCTGTATCTGTACCTGTATCTGTATCTGTGCGTGTGTGTCTGCCTCTGTCTGTGGCACTGTGGCCTCTGTCTGTCTGTCTGTTGGTCTGTGAGTCTATGTGGGTGGCAGCTGCAAATTGCCAAAGCAAACACCAAAAACAGAAGGCCTCACCGCACCGCACCGCATCGCACCGCATCGCACCGCATTGAGCTTTGAGTCCACCCGAAAACTTAGACAGACATTGAACCCTATCTGAGATTCTGCCCCTTATCGGCTTTTCGATTATCACTTTATAATTGGTATCGCGGCTCTCAGCCCCCAGCCCTTGGCTATCGATGGCCGATGTTGCGATTTTTTTTTGTTTTCCCATCGAATACAAATACAAATGGAAATTTATGCAGTGCGCCATTTTTTGAAGTGTTTTGCTGTTTGCTGTCGAATGGAAAGTAAAGTTGTGCCAGCTGAAGCCAGCTGAAGCCACTGCAGCACGGAGGAGCTGTTGGGGCAACATTTCTGGTTTCACGCTGACTGAATTTGATTGGAAATTTCAATGCCCCCCTCCACACAGAGTCCGCTGGAGTTGCCTCTGAGCAGCAGGCAAATGAAATCGAGATGGAGATGTTGCTGTGTGGAACTGCAGCAGGAGCAAACATCAGCTGGAGACGGGGAAAATGGGGAAGACGAACAGGAAACAAGCCAAAGAAAAGCATACTTCCGGCTGCATACTCGGCTCGCCTGGGCTGGGCTGGGCTGGGCTCGGCTCGGCTCCTCCCTCCATTGGATGCCACAAATATGTCACGATAAACAACAGCAACAACTGCGGGAATGGCTGACTCGATATCCGGCTTAAAGTGAGGGCCCCGCTCCATCTCACTACCCTTACTCGTGTTGATGAGAAGCTGGGAACAAACCAATGGAAACTTTTAGCCATCCCTGCAACTGCGGACAAAGCAACTGCAGAAGCAGCAACAGCCACAGCAGCAGCAGCCAGAAGGAAGCAGTTGAGGCGTGCCAGGATATTTAGACTTTAGTTTTGGATAGTCAGAGCAGTCGGAAAAGGAAACGGAGACGGTGACGGGTAGAAGTACGGGCACGGGTACGGGTACGAGGAAATGGCAATGCAAATGGGGAAAGTACTTGGCACAGTGGTGCACGAGTAGGCCAAGGATATGGCATGAAAATGGAGTGCCAGACAACACCTGAATGACCCACTGTACACGGCCAAGAGACTTGGCGTAAATTGAAAACTTCTGGCCCTCAAAGGGGCCCGCAGGATAAGCAAGGGAGGGGGTAGAAAGTGCCGCCTAAAATACCAATTGGAAATTATTAATTTCAATCAAAACTTTCGACATCGCAGCTTATCTGTGCGTGGCCCCTGACCCTGCTGCTAAGCCAGAAAACTTTTTCGCTCTTACCATAATTCAAAGTCCAAGACCAAGTCGTGACAGACAGGACAGTGGCCAGTCGCCAGTCGCCAGTGAGGCTGATTTGATACGGGGCAAGTCCTTTGTTTTGCCAGAGGCCAACATCATTTGTTAGGTCTGCTCGTAGATGGTCTTTCACTCACTCACTCAATCATTCACTCACTCAGTCAGTCAGTCAATCGCTGTGCGAGCCAGTCAGTCAATCAGTTCAGACCAAGTCATCGATCAAAATCCCATGGGGCATGTGGCAGGCACAGGCACAGGCATAGGCACTACTGCCATGTGGGGGGTAGCCAGGCCTTGACATTCAGCGAAGCATGCCTCGGATCACGATGGAATATATATTGGCCCATTCCCCAGCCAATTTGATACGAGTATACCCCTCTCATAGGGCCCTATGATCAATTGACAATCTCCAATGACTCCTCAAGGGCTGCTCCCCTTCCACTCCCTTCCCTCTGTCTGCGTGGTATATTAAACAATATTTCTCAGTTATTTATATGCATACGAGTATATATATACTTGTTTAAGATAAGGCCCCCCCACACCTCCACCAATTTCCCGGCACCCCGATGTGCGATGAGGCGTATGCGCAATGTGCACGTGCCCAGAACGTCCCCTCAGTGTAGGATGCAGGCCTGATGGTCGGTACTCCACGGCTCGACTGCTTCAAATATGCTCTGCACCCTGGCTATCTCACTATACATATACCCTTACGCGAGCAACGCTCCTTAGGGCCTTGTTCTATCTTCCTTTGGTAGAGGCTTTGAGCTTCGTTCTTTTGCGCGGCTATAAGGCATTTCTGGCGATGTTTCATTGTTGCTGTTGCTGCTGCTGCTGCCTCTCGTAGTTTTGTGCATCATTGACTTTGTGCCAGGCGCAACTTTTCCAACCCACTCACTGGCATTTCAGCCATGCAATGATCCCAAAACGTCACGAAAAAAAAACAAACGAGGAAAATGTACAAAAGTCATGAAAAGAAACGAAAAGAAAACGAAAACGAAAGAAACAAACAAATATAAGTTAGGCGACATGCAAAATAAATATACACGGACCCGCCATATACCCGTACTCCTACTCGAGTGTTTGTACGGATATATGCATGTATGTATGTGTGAGTATATGTTTTGTACATATATTTATCCGACTGCTGTCGCCATCGTCGTCGTCTGCGTCTGTTCCACGTAATTTTATTTCCATTTTTTTGTTGCGAGTTTTCAGCTTTGTCTTTTTCTTTTATTTTTCCCCATTTTCCCATTTCTTTTGCTGCATTCTTATTCCTTATGCAGTTTTTATTTTGTCGTTGGATTTATGACAGAGCAACAGCAACTGCAACGTCAAGTCGATATTCCTGTCGACTTTTGTTGCCACTCTTCTCCTCCCACTTTCCCCCAGGAATTGTCCAGAACTTGGAGTCTTTGCGGCTTCCAAAATATAGCAGAAAAAATGCATAAAAAAATTGAAAACAAAATAGAGCACGAAACGATTAATTTCAATGCCACGAATGGCAGACATTTCAAATATGCTGCACATTTAATTAGAGCCCGAAACAAAGCAATGGAAAACGGGGAAAATTGCACAGCTCCGGACAGAAACATTAATTAATCGATTTATGACACAAATATAAAAATGCCAGTGAATTATAATTGTAATTTTTGTATTGGCGGGGGGAAAGTAATTCTGGTTAACTTTTCAATGGTCAGCAAATAGTTGTCTGGCATTCATATTTGATCCGTAACTAATCTTTGAATGCGTAACAATTTGATAATACTTTTTTGCAACATTTTCAAAAATAAAATGTTACATTTGTTACAAGTATTTTCAATGGTTTTTTACATATTTTGTTTTGTTTAAGAGAATTGAATTGAATCGCACAAATTGGCTGTGAAAATATTGTACAACGATTTGCCCATGGCAACAACAATCCGGTAATCCCTTTGAGGCATGCGATCGCTCTGCATTCAGCTCCACAGTTCCACTATTCCACGTTTCATGTTTCAGTTTCCAATTGTTCAAGGATATGCCGTTGTGGCCTTTGATGCTCATTTCCGTTTCAGTTTTTCGTAGCGAATGGCCACCCCACCCACCACCATTGATTACCGCAGCTGTCTTTCATGAATACCGTTGCCGCTTTCTTTCCCATTTTATTTTATTATACTCGTACTCAAAAAATAGTTAAGGGGTATATTAGATTTGTGGTAAAAGTGGATGTGTGTAACGCAGAGAAGGAAACGTTTCCGACCCCATAAAGTGTATATATTCTTGATCAGCATCAATAGCCGAGTTGATAGAACCATGTCTAACTGTCCGTCTGACCGTCTGTCCGTCTTGTTTGTCGCCTGGATCTCAGAGACTATAAGAGCAAGGGCAACCAAATTTGGTTTCCAGACTCATGTTATATCACACTGCAACAAGTTTATTTCACAATTTTGCCCCGCCGCCTTACGCCCCCACAAAAACCGAAAATCTGTGGCAGGCACATCTTTAAAACTGAAAGCGCAGTATCGTAGAGAATGCCTATATCTACCAGATTGCCGAATCTGAATCAGATCGGATCATAATTATAGCCAGAATGAAGAAATTTGCAGTTGCTTCCCCCCGCCTCCACCAGCCAGAGACACGCTACTCTATCTCTGTCTCGCTCGCACACTCTGTCACGTTCAGTGCGCGAGCAACCCCTAGCGGAGGAGATGTAGAATATAAATGGTACATCTATAATCTACATGTTAGATGTAGAATATACATAGTAGATGTAGATAACAGATGTAGCAAACAAATTTAAAATAAAATTTTTTTAATTCTAAAATTCTAAAAAATTATATGCTCAAAAATGTATATACTGACTGAGTACGGGTATATGTAGAGTCGCGTCCCCAGAAGCGACTCACACGTTCCTTCTCGTTTTTTTATTATATTTATGCTGATGATGGGTGTTGCTGTTGCTGCTGCTGCACGCAGCCATTTTGTAAATCATACTTAACATGTTGGCTGGACATACACGCACACACACACACACACCAGAAGGAAGTGCGGTGGGAGGGGGTGTGGCTGCTGCTGGTGTTTTTTTGCTTGTTTATTCGGTGAGTGTTTAATTGGTTTAAATTACACAGCAGAGCTATTTGTGCAGCGGAGAGATGGGTAAACAGAAATCAGAAAATGAGACAGCGACAGCTATCAGAAAGAGAGAGCGAGACAGAGACAGGGACGGAGAGATAAGTCAAAGTGAAATTGGAATCGAGAGCCCGTGATATCAACATTTATAATTGTTTACTTCTCACTGATTACAAATTTAATAACAAAAATAAATAAAATTCAGCAACAATACTCCCCTATAAATGGATGTATTTAATGCAACGCCCCCATATTTACATACACTCATACCAATGTACATGCGCATGTATGTTTATACCCTCTAAAGATTGTTAAATCATTTATCCTTGTCCCCTCATTGGACTATTTTTGTTCATCTCGTTTTTCTGTCATGTTTTTGAGTGTGTTTTTCACTTTGTTACTTAATTATTACTTGTTTGACCTGCCAGAACCCCGGCTCTGCCCACCCACGCACTGAGGCATATGTACACTGTACATATATCCATTCACTTGATTAACGTGGTTTTAATTACAATTGCAAACATATACAGGGAATATCTGGTGTATGTGCATTCCCATATGCAGGGCATTTCTCTGAAGTCGCACGCATTTCAAGTAAAAAGGTAGAAAGGTCAAAATATTACGGATTTTCAAAAGTGTTTTACCATTATAACACACCTTTGGACTAACCCTAACGGGAACAAGGGAAAAATATGCAAATTTCTGTTCACGTTGTGCATTTGTGTCTCTTTAAAATGGTTATTGTTTTACGCAAATATAGTCCACAGTTTTTCTTTAAATTTAATTAAGACAATATTCGCACGGGACATGTCGCACGGGACATAAATTCCTAGGTTAATAACAGTTAAAAACGGCTAACGGTTTAGCCGAGATTTTTTTAATCATCTTTTGTATAAGAGATAATAGTAATAAAAAACATGGCTAAAAGCAAAATAAATACCAAAATATACCGAAAAAGTCAACTTTTGCTTATTTAAATAGGTTTTTACAGTAAAGTTAATGAAATTATAAGTCAATGGGGTAAATTGGTTGTCGTTCATTAAATTTAGACTATAATATCGCAATATAATTATATGGAAATGTATTATTACAGACATTTACGGCCCACTTACATTATTGGCATTTATCGCTAGACCAGATCGTTTTTTTTTTGGTTGAATTTGTACAACATTTTAAATGAGAATAGTAAATGAAATCCAGAGAAGTTTGCTAATTTCCACAGATTTAAAATTGGATAATTTCAAAGCGATGAAAGGTATGCGCCCTATGATGATCAGACCACTACTTTTACCTTTACATTTTACCAACAAAACTAATTCTGTATGCAGCAGGGTATCTCTCCTTTCGGTCTGCCCTGCTAATGTTATTTCTGTTCTTCTTGGGTTCGGTTTCATATTTGAGTGCAAAGAAATGCAGGGCGCAAAGGGCTGCATACTTTTGGGCTTCCAATAAATGCGGCGCATTTAAATGAATAATAAAATTCATATTTCTCCACCACAGCAATTCAGGGAAGAGTGGAATTATTTTGACTGAGGAATTTTAGTCAGCCATTTAACCTCGATCATGTATCAAAAGGGAGTTCATTAAAACCCGTTGAGAGCCCGTAGTTTCGCATTCAATGTATCTCGTTGGACGAGAGCATTTGGCCATAAGCCTCAACCTGATCCTGAGCCTGAGCCTCCCACCAGTCTCACAATGGAGTTGACATTCAGTCAGTTGACCCATTAGTTGGCAGAGTGGCCGAGAGGGAGAGAGAGAGAGTGGGAGAGAGGTAGGTAAGGGGTTTAGCCCAACCCAGAGACCAACCCATCGAAAATCCCCAACCAAATCCCTCAGTCACAAGCCGCAGATAAGTCGCAGTCACGTCGCTGTCAAACTGTGGAGAAGGGGAGTGCAGGACAGAGGAAGAGGCAGTGCCGCGCCAGCAAATTAAAACTAAATATGGGTGGAGGGAGGGAGGGAGGGCGAGCGAAAAACAAAGCCACTCCGGACAGCATACACACGAGCATTTGGGTCTGTATTTGACCTCTCCGGCTGACATAAATTGATAAAGTCGCTCGATTGGCGATTTCATGACAAACACCGATTCCGATGCCGATGCCGCCTCTCCTTTTGCCCGTGTGTCAACATTTGAGAATGAAATGAAAATGAAAACGAAAACGAAGGCAAACGCTGAACGATTCAAAGTGTTTATTTATTAAAATCAATTTTAACACAAATTAATAGAGCAAAGGCCACAGCCACAGCCACACCACAGCTCCAGCTTCAGCTCTAGCGCTGAAATCGTGGAAAAAAAATCACACAGAAATCAACATACACAGCCAACTCGGTTTGGGTTTGGTGTTGGGTTTGGTTTGGGTTTACTTTGTCAATTTGCGATTTATATGCATGATGATATTTTATTTTTATGTCAGATTTATCCTCGACGCAAGAAAAACAAGATGAGAAAACACTGACGCCCCCAGCCCCCCAACACCAGCCAGCCGCGCCGCGCTACGCCACGCCACGCCACGCCACACTGTCACTTTAATGGGGATATATGCACAGACGAGCACAAACGATATACTTAATGCTCGCAGCTGGCGCTGGTGCTGGTGCTGGCCTGATTGTATAATTGCTCCACCGATTCCCAGTAATGATGACATCACAAGAGCAGCGAGCGGCACACAGCGGTAGGCGAATGAAACAGGCTCGAAAAGGAAGCCAAACGAAACAACAACCAGACCCAAAAGCCAACAACAGCAACAGCAACACATTACAACAATGACAAACACTTCATCACACCTCACACCTCGCTCATTCACCCCTCTCGCTGGCTCGGCGAACGAGACAACGGGCCGCATACGAATATAATCCAGCAAGAAATAAACATTTTGTCAATTGCAAAAAAACAAAAACAAAAACCAACAAAAAATAAACTGCGGCTTAGCGAGGTTCGATTGGAGACTGGAGCTGATCGATTGATGCATGTGAAATCGTATCTTTGCTATTATCTTCTCAATCGCCCCTCGTTTCACAGCTTTGCTTTGGTTTTTTCCCCCTCCCCCACACACCGCTCAGTGCACTGCTCTCTCACTCCACATTCGGGCTTCAAGCCGCGTTTCATTCTCATCGCTCGCGCTGCCGCTGCGCAGTCGCTGCTGATATGACTGTTTGTCTCTCCCCATCTCTGTCTGTCTCTCTTCTAATAGTAGAGATGGGCAAAGGCTCACGGCACTGCGTGACTCTTGCAAGACAGAAAGGAGAATTACTCCAAGTGCCAGACTTGTTTATTTTACATTTATTCTTTGGGATGTATAGCGATCCATACGATATACGCACTCACGCACTCATCTCTAGCCTGAAGCTTCGCTTCGCTCTGTTTTCGTTTTCGTTTTCGTCTTCACCTTAGTTTTAGTTTTCATCTGGTGCGAGTATTCGTATTCTCGACATCGAGTTCACTTAAAGTTCGGATCACCTCGACTCTCGGACAGTTCCAGTTTTACGTTTAACGCGATCACAAGTCAGTGAAGCCATTTGAATAATTCATACACATTTATTTTAGAGCTATACTTTTTTATTTGCTGGTGTCTTGTTTTTTTTTTCTATTGTGTTTTGTTTGTTGCTTCCCCAGTGTGTCATAATGTGAGGCTGTTCTGTTTATTGTGATTTATGTGAATCCTAGATATCCTACGACTTGAGCGCTTTATTCACAGAATATTCCAGACTTGAGACTTTTTTTTTCTGTAGCTTAAATATCTTTGCTTATAATTTTTGCTGCTTTGATTTCTACGAAAAGTTCCGCAAACGATGCTTAAAATTAATTAATTTAATTATTTCTTATTGCAAGAAATATTAATTATTGTTTTGTAGTCGAGTTCGTTCCAGAAATTTCTATACCCTTGCCGTTTGAGTCGAGCTTCTTCCAGCTTCTTATCTCTAATCTGCTGTTCCTCTTTCTTGCCTTTGGCGGCTCTGTTTTTTTTTACAGCTGGACATGAAGCTCTACGCCCTGCTCTCCCTGCTCGTGGGCTGCCTGGCCATTGGCCAGATCAGCGCTGCCGCCGGCTCCCATCATCTGCTCTGCTACTACGACGGCTCCAGCTTTGTCCGCGAGGGTAAGTGTCTCAACCCAGATCGAGGGGGAACTTTGCTTCGGCTCGGCCTGCACCAGATAAGGAGGTTATCGCTGGGGCTCTCTGTCGCTGTCTCCCAGATAGATAGAGAGAGAGAGAGAGAGAGAGAGAGAGAGACAAGCAGTGGGACAATATTCCATTAGATGATTTTCACTTTTCATAGCCGCATGCTAAAAGCTGAAAAGTGCTCACTTCTCACAGCCCGTTAATTGGTAGTGGGGTTGCGCGGGGCGTAGGGGGGGAAGTTTTGCAAGTAATTTAAGTAAATTGCAGCGACCCCCACTCGAGCCGCCGCCGCCGCCGCCGCCGCCACCACTCGGCCAGCGGTAAAACCCACACAAGCGTTGACTTTTGGCTAATTGGAAATTGGAAATGGGAATCAGATGTCGTCGATGTCGTCAATGAGTCACGGGAGGCTCTGCCACTTTGAGATGCGTTAATTGATTATGTAAACGGGGTTTATTTTTGTTTTTCTGCTTGGGTTGGGCCTCTGTCACTGTCATTCCCCTCCCTGCTCACTGCTCTGCTGTTCTTCTCCTTCCCTGTCCGTAGGTCTCTCGAAGCTAACCCTCAACGATCTGGAGCCTGCTCTGCAGTACTGCAGCCATTTGATCTACGGATATGCGGGCATCAATCCCAGCAGCAACAAGCTGGTGAGCACCAACGAGAAGCTCGACCTGGATCTGGGCAGCAGCCTGTTCCGGCAGGTGACCAGCCTGAAGCGGAAGTACCCCGCCCTCAAGGTGCTGCTGAGTGTGGGCGGCGACAAGGACATTGTCGATCCGGAGAACAACAAGTATTTGACCCTGCTGGAGAGCAGCAATGCCCGCATTCCGTTCATCAACAGCGCCCACTCGCTGGTGAAGACCTACGGCTTCGATGGCCTCGATCTCGCCTGGCAGTTCCCCAAGAACAAGCCCAAGAAGGTGCACGGCAGCATTGGCAAGTTCTGGAAGGGATTCAAGAAGATCTTCAGCGGCGACCACATCGTCGACGAGAAGTCCGAGGAGCACAAGGAGGAGTTCACCGCCCTGGTGCGTGAGCTGAAGAACGCCTTCCGGCCCGATGGCTATCTCCTGGGCCTCAGTGTCCTGCCCAATGTCAACTCATCGCGTAAGTGTCCATCAATCAATCAATCAATCGATAGTAGATCGATTATAATCGACTGATCGATCGATTTGTGCTTTGTTTTTTGGCAGTTTTCTTCGATGTTCCCGCCGTGATCAACAATTTGGACTACGTGAACCTGCACGCCTACGACTTCCAGACCCCCGAGCGCAACAAGGAGGTGGCCGACTTCCCCGCCCCCATCTACGAGGCGAACGAGCGCAATCCCGAGCTGAATGTCAACTACCAGGTCAAGTACTGGGTGAACAACCGCGCCCCGGCCTCCAAGATCAACGTCGTCATCGCCGCCTACGGCCGTGCCTGGAAGCTGACCAAGGACTCCGGCCTGACCGGCCTGCCCCCAGTGGTCGAGACCGATGGCGTTGCACCGGCCGGACTCCAGACCCAGGTCGATGGACTCCTCAGCTGGCCGGAGGTGTGCGCCAAGCTGCCCAATCCGGCCAATCAGCATCTGAAGGGCGCCGATGGGCCGCTGCGCAAGGTGGGCGATCCGACCAAGCGCTTCGGCAGCTATGCCTACCGCTCGGCCGACGATGCCGGCGAGAACGGCGTGTGGGTGGGCTACGAGGATCCGGACACGGCCGGCATCAAGGCCGAGTACGTGAAGCGCGAGGGACTCGGCGGCGTGGCCCTCCTCGATCTGAGCTTCGATGATTTCCGCGGCGGCTGCACCGGCCACGACAAGTTCCCCATTCTGCGCACCATCAAGAGCAAGTTGTAGGCCACGAATCTGAATCATTGTCGATACCTAATACATGCTACATGCTACATGCTACATTCTACATACTACATGTATCTATAATCTGTAATCTGTTTTTTTTTTAATGTTTTTCCTGTAATCATCTTCGTTTGCTGTAATTGAGTAAAACTAAACTGTGTAGTCGTTGAAAGCCACAAATACTTTTCGGTGCATTCAGTCTCTGCGATGGGGAAACGCCTCTTAGATGAGTGCACTCATTGGGGCATGAGTCCGGAGTCCGAAACGCACATTAACTGTAATTGAGTGCAACAACTTCCAATTACTTTCCCCCAAAGGCAAATAAACTGATTAGATTGCATACTCCCTTCGCTCTCGGACTCCGCACTCCCCCACTCACCACTCTGCCACTCTGCCACTCCACCTCGGCCTCTCCTCCATTCACAAATGAAGGCATTCATGTATGAATTGTGTCCTATGCTTTTTCCCAGTTCCAGTTGCAGTTGCCAGCTCCTGCCTCGCCCTGTTCCTGGGACCCATTCTCTGACTGTGTTCCTGCCTCTGCCTCTGCCTCTGTCTGTGACTTCATTTTGCTGCTTCTTCCGGCGTTTCGTGTCAGCCTGTGGTCGCCGCCTGATTGTTTTATGTGCGGTGTTTGTGCCCCAGCACCAGCATCAGCAGCAGCAGCAGCATCAGCAACCCAACGGAAACATGCCTTGGCCTTCTACACGCTGCAAAACCCCAGCACCCAGCACCCAACTTCAACTGCAGTCGTCGCCGTCGTCGTGTAGCAACAGTCTCCATTCCATCCAGCATTGTGGCCGATGGCTCATTCATCTTTGGGAGGTGGTCATGCTGTGACCACTTGAACCATTGCCGCTGACACCCACTGAAAAGGGGAAGGAGGGGTGCAGGGTGGGCTGGTAGCCTTCGCTTGGATCACTTTATCATTTGCAAAATTGCAAAATTCAACCGCAAAAGCCATAACCCAGGCACATGCAAAGTATATTTTAGAGCCTGGGTGGTTGGACGCCCGGGCATCACGCATACGCACTGTCTGCACACCGGGCATGGCAGGAAGTGGCAGCCCCCACCAGCCCCCAGAAACCCCACTCGCCATACCCGAAACATGAGCTAGCAGAACAGTTGCACATCGCACGGGTAAGGGAGGCCGGAGACCGGAGACCGGAGGGGTGCATGCCGTTGATTTAGTCCTCGGTTTTTGAAAAGCGCATTGCATTTTGGGGGGTACCGTACCCCACTGCAACACTGGGAGAAATTTGAGCAGCCCTTTGGCAGCAATTGGGAAAAATCCCAGAAGCTTTCTGTCGCTCAGGTCACAGGGAAAGCCTTCGAAACCCTAGTAAAATGAACCCCAAAAAAGACATCAACTATTGTGGCTATCCATGGATCCCTTTTGCTGGAGTGTAGCTCGGATTATGACTCGGACATCATGGGCCCCTCATGGGCTACGCTACGGATCTGCTCTGCCAGTGGCAGTGGCAGTGGCAGTGCAACTCCTCCTGTTTGGGCATATCACTGGCAGCATAAATCTCGTGTCGGCAACTGTGGAGCAAGTGGCTCCTGTTTGGATTTGGAGTTGCAGTTGCAGCTGCCGCTGCCGCTGCCTGATCCTGATGCTCATGTTGCCATGTACCAGGCACCAGGCAGCAGGCAGCAGGCACCCCCGCGCCCATCTGATTGTGATTTCGGTTTGAATTCCTTTGGTGCGTTGCTGGGTTCTGCCCCACATGCAATTAGTCAACCACAAAATAACAAGTTACCGTGTTAAGTGCCACGCCCAGGCACAGGACCACACACAGTGATGCAACAGCCGACAGCCCAACTGGGGCGCAGTTGCAGGGAGACCCAGGAGACCCAGGAGACCCTTCCGCCCACCCAAGAGAGTGTAGCGAGGGAGCTTAGGTGCCGCGCATGAGATGTTAACAATTATCAAAGCAATTTGCTGAAAGGCCACTGCCTGTCCCTGCCGCTGTCCCTGCCTGTCCCCCGTTCCCGTCCCCCTTGCAACTCTCAGCAGTCGAGGCACGCACACACATTCGACTGATTCGGAATGAAGTTCATAACAATTACTTGGGAGCCTCAATGGGGCACAAAAGATACATTCGCATCCGTAAGATACACGCCAGTCTGCAATTGCCGCAAATGACTCTCGCCTTCTGCTGAATCAGCTAACATCAGAGCACAGGACCCCCCCCCCCAGGAGCCCACAGCTCCTTCCTCTATCCCCAAAAAGGTACGAATATCTGGCACGAATATCGTTTTGGGTTTCGGACTGGAGAGAGCTTCAATTTTATGTCCAAGACACGTGCAAATGCAGCAGCATAGCACCGTAGAACGGACCATGGGCTTTTGGGAAAAGGATTTTGGATTTTGTGGCCTCTCCTGCCTTGACACTAATCTGCAAATGCCCGAATGAATGGTTGAATGGGTGAATGGTTGAATGGGTGAATGGGCGAATGCCAGTGAATGAGTGTCTGCGTCTGTGTGCTGTCTGAGCATATGCAAATTGTTGTGACAACCCATGAAGCAATCATTCCGAATGCTTTGAGTGCTGATTCTCCGATGTTCAAGTACAGGTACAAAAGTATTTCTGTATTTGCCATGTTTTGGGGGATCTGTAAATGCCTTTCGAGGCCTTACTGCCTTGTGGATATATATTAATGTTATTGCTTAGAATGAATGCACGCATACGAGTATTCATACGAGTTGAATCATCCACTGCGGAGTGGCTTTATCGGACAGTGTCCTCGGAGAGCGTTTTATCCTGCGGCCTGGACAGCCCCCGTCTCCAGAGCCCAACAAGTGTTGGGCCCCTCAGCCCCAGCCACAGCCAGAGCCGCAGCCAGTATGCGGTGGCAAGAGGCAAAACACACACCAAAACAAACAAAAAACAAAAAAATATTATGCTGCGTGAAAAAAAGTTTTGTCTTCCTTTGGCTTGGACTCAAAAATGGGCGACACCTCACGTACAGCGAGCGAGAGTGTGTGTGTGTGTGTGTGTGTGTGTGTGTGTGTGTGTGTCCACGTGTGTGCGTGTGTGTGTGTGGACACGTTTGGAGTCCTGGCCATGTTTACGACTCCTTGGGGCCCACTTGATCAGAAGGAGTTGCCTGGGAGTTGTACCAGCATTTGTTCCCGGCGCCATGAATCCAAGTGATTCGCATCTAAAAGAGTGTGGCCTCTGGCTCTCCTCCCCCTCCTGTGTTTTCTTTTGCTGAGCCAGCAAAACTGCTTAGCCCCCAGACCCTGCCACACAGTCGCTCCATCTACATCTCGATCTCCATGCACATCCACTGGCACAGCTAACCACTTAATTAATTAAAAAATCCAACTTCATCTTGAATCAATAGCTGGGTGAAGCTCTGGCAGCTCAGCTCTCCCTGAGCTCTAAGCTGTGAACTCTGAACTCTGGCCAAAGGTGCGCTTATCGCAGCGCACAAATCATTTGATTCATAATGAAAATGTCCCAGAAATAAACATATATATATTATGTATATAGTGGATATAGGGGGTGGGTAGGGGGCATTCATTATAGGGGCAAGAAACTCATGTTAATTAGCAAAATGTGGATAGAGAGAGATTCTCTCTCTCTCTCTCTCTCTCCCTCCCACTGCTGCCATGTGGAAATTTCTTTTTATCAAATTCATTAATCAGCGAGCCACAAAATGAAATTCAAGTTCGAGAGCAGAACACAGAACACAGACAAAAGCCGTTGGAAAACACACCCACAATGGGGTGGTGGGACGGGAGCTGTCCAATTGACCAAAGAGTTTTCTGTGCCCAAAGACCAAAGAGACCAGCAACTAAAGTTCCGAGAACTTAATACAGAAACTGTCGACGCTGGGGATACCCCTGGAGCAGCCCATGGGCAGAGCTCAAAGGTAACTGCTTCAGATATTTCCCAACTGAAGCAGAGGGAAGGATCCAGCGCATATACCCATCCAGGCATACCCCAAAGGGGTAATCCAGAACAAGAAGGAATATTCATTCCTTCTGCGTAAATCATAAAGGAGGCATAAAGAAAGCGGGAAACGGCAAAGCGAGAAACGAGAAAAGTATTCAAGCAGCCAAAGGAGCGCAGAGTCCCCAGCCAGAGTTCGAAGTTCAAGTGGTGGGCGTACGTTTGGTTGGCTCTGGCTCTGGCTCTGGTTTTGGTTTTGGTTCTGGTTCTGGCTGGGCGTGGCCCAGTGGGCTGTGGCCAAGTGCTTCACGGCAATAGGCTTAGGGCCCGACTGACGTCTGATCAAAGCTTCCGGAATTATGAAAGAACGAGAACAAGAACAAGAACAAGAACAACCGCAGAACAGAGCAGTTATGGTAAGGCACGGGCAGTGAGGGGAAGGAAATGTCTGAACAACATGGAAATTATTTATCGTCGAACCACACACACACACACACACACACATACACAGACAAACACACACAAAACCCTCTCGCAATTGTCGAGCCATGTGGTTTATGATTTTGGCCCTGGTCCACGCCCCCCATACGCCTCCACACTGTCTGCAGTGAAAAGATGCTTAGAATGGAGCTGGAACCCGTGGAGTGGGGTGGGGCAGGGCATTGGGTATCCACCCATCTCATCAACAGTAAGCGGCGAGCGGCGAGCGGCTCTTCCCGCGGCTTTTGTATCTAAATGCTCAAGGAAAATAAATCAAAACTCGGCAGGCCAAGCCCAAAGGGGTGGGGTGTGGGGTGTGGGGTGTGTGTAACATTATGTTATGGCCATGGACTAGTACTAGTCGCCAGTCGAGTTGTGTCTGCCACCAGAAGCTGCCTTTAATGTGGCAGCGAAAACTAAATTGATGAAGCGGCAAGACAGAGCTCCGCAGAGTGCAGCAGAACCCAAGAAATCTACAGGAACTATCAACAAATCTATTGAAATATACATATCTACTGCATATATAGACATCCCCGTTACACCTCTCTCTGCCCGCTCCCTTCCTTCACTTCCTTTTCCTTTTCCTGCCCTGCCCTTTGCTGCTGCCACAATTTGTCGCCTGGCTCGCGCTTTGATTTTGTTTGGTCAGAAAATCCGCTTGAGCAGCATTTAAGTCCAAAGCAAAGGCAATTTTCTCCCCCCACCACCACTCTTCCCTCACACTTTCCCCACCGCCCCGCCACTTTCTTCGCACATCTCTCTGTTAGTTAGTTAATTTTGCTTTAAGCTCATGTACGGTCAATGTTTGGCCAACACCTTGTAATATCCGTTTAAGCTGGCCCCGCTGCCTGACTGACTGACAGTTGGACAGGCGACACGGCCGAGGGGTGGCCACGGGGACAGGGCCAATTTAGCTACAGTTCATTTGAGTTGCCAGAGAGGGAGGGGGGGGGCTGGTGGCAGTGGCAGTGGCAGCAGCAGCAGCAGCAGCAGCAGTCAGTGCTCTAAACATGACTTATGACCAGTACGTGATGCAACATAAAAATGCCATTACATTGTGCGTGTTTCGTTGCTGTCTCGCTCTGTCTCTCTCCCCCCCCCTCCCATCACACACCACACCCCCCCATCCCATGCCTCTCTCTCTGTCTTTCTGTCCTGCTTCTGTGTGTGTGTGTGTGTGTGTGTCTCTCATTCACTCACTCTCGCATCGCGTACAACATGACGTATGAGTGTTGCACGTTTGCCTCAGCATACAGGCGACTGCCACTGACAGGAGACGCTCCACTCTCTCTCACTCTCTCCTCTCTCTTCTCTGTTTTTCTCAGAGCAATTTCTCATCTGTTGTCTACCTTCTACTTGTCTGTCCACCCCCCACCCCACCCCACCCCCGCTGAATGCTGAATGCTGAATGCCACGCATTGTTTGCTTTATTAGTGAAATTTAATGTGAAGTCTATTGGCCAGAAAGCAGCCCCAAGAAACGCAAACAGACAGACAGACAATCGAACGATTCTCTTCTGGCATTCACCATTTACAGCCCCTCCATAGCCCCCACCCCCCCCTCCGCCACCATATCATTCGGCATTTCATTAAAAAAGTTCTTCCTTTTTCCCCCCACCCCCTGCAACGTTTTCCGATTCCAAAAACTTCCCAGCATCGATAGGTGCAAATTACACAACAAAAAGTGGAGTGAAACACGGGAGGAGGAACACGGGGGGGGGGGGGCGCAGGATATTGGACATGGGAAAGGGATGGACCAATGGCTAGAAGAGCACAAAGTTTGCTTAGTTAGTGGCGGAGCCAGGGGAAGGCAAAGGCAAAGGCAAAAAGGAAAGAACCAACTTGTTTTTGCTGCTGATTCCGTCCCCCAGCAAAACGTTGCTTTTCGTTGTCTGGCACCTCGGAGGGGAGTTGAACGAGCAGTTCTGGCACAGGCCATGCGCGCTGCCTTTCGGATTGTTTTGGGAACTTTTGTGGCGCCCCTCGCTGTGGCGGCTACCTGCTGAAAACTTTGACGTTGCGGCAGAGTCAACGCTTAATGAGTTGCAATTGCTTGTTTAGAGTGGCCCAACGGTCCGCGCTACAGCCAGCACCACGCCACCCACCAACCAAAAGCTGGGTAAACTTTGCCTACGCAAAACTTTGTTAAGTGCTTAAAGACACACACACACATAGACACAGAAATAGTGACAGCAGAAGAGAGAGGGGGAGAGACAGGCACTTTTTGGGCGCTGATTCAGTTGAGAGTGGGGTGGTGGGATGGGGTGCAGGGTTACGCAGCATTTAGAATTTGGTTTATGCAGCTAATTTGTTGCTGTGCGAATGGCTCACCGCCCACCGCCCACCACCCCCACGGCCCAACTAAATAGCCAATAAATCATGCAGCCAATCAATCAATCACAGCCGCAGTCATGGCTGCCATTCAAATGCAGATCCAGAGACATTCCCTCACTCACACACACACACACAAAGTCAGCCTCTGGCTCGGATACAAATGCATGGGGAAAGAGTGACGGAGAGAGAGAGAGAGCAGAAAGAGAGAGAGTAGAGAGTAGCGTCGAGTCCTTTTTTAAATGCCTGTCAATGGCGTTTGACGATATAATGGGGCAAACAGCAGCAGCAGCAGCAGCAGCAGCATCAACGTGGGGCACAGTGGCACATGCATTGTGTTGGCTTCTGACAACGGGGAATGAATGAATGGCAGCTAATTGCTCGCTTGTCGACGCACGCAAAGAGACAGAGAGAGAGAGAGAGAGAGAGAGAGCGAACGACACAAAAAAAACAACAGACGAGAGATAGGAGACGCAGGCCTAGAAGTATGCAACAGTTTTGACCATGATTGGATAAGCCACTCCCACACCCACACCCACTAGCACTCCCACACTTACACCCACTTGCACTCCCACACCCACTTGCACTCCCGCTCTACCACACAATGTGGCAAAGAAAGTGAGTGAAGTGTGGCTGGAAAAGCAAAGAAAAACGTTTTAGAAATTAACAAGAACGAAGACAGACACAAAGACAGCGACAACTGCCAAATGATTTGCCTCATGCCTTATCCATGCATTATCCATGAGATGCAAGTGATGGCATTATTCAATACAATTTTTATAGATTTATCTTTCGTTTTTGATTGCTTGGCTCAAAGCTAAAAACTCAAAACTCAAAGCTGCATAAATGGGTAAAGAACCTTTGGCAATTTGTCAATTGGATACCTTGCAAAATCAGGGATTAGCCAGACAAAATCAGGACACAGTCGGCTTGGTACGGCCTGCCACGGCCAGCCACATGGAAGCCCCAATAAAGCCTCCCAATTTCAAGGCAATTTCCAATGGTAGAAACCCAAAATGCTGCTGCATTCTGTTGCTGCTCTTTTGGGGTTCAATCTGCAAAGTTCGAAATTGGATACACACGCAGAGAGACGCACACAGATGTATGCAGAGATACACAGATACACAGATACTTTGTTGGGCGGCAGCATGTGGCAGGCAGCTTGTGAGGTTTTAAGCCAGCGGCACTTGGCCGGTTCAGTGCGATGCGACCGTAAAATTACAGCCAATTAAAATAATTCCTGCAACTAAGCAATGCAAATTGTATCAAATTACCAATTAATGTGTTGGCCATCCCCCTCTGGCGGGGGGATTCTCTGCTGCCTAATGCCTAATGCTCAATGCCTAATGCCTAATGCCTCCTGCTGTTGGCTGTTGGCTGTTGGCTGGGGCCACAGCCTTTCACAGGCGCCAAAAACTGACAAATTAAATGCCAAAAACATCAAAAGGCAAAACAGCATGTTTCTTGCACGTACATATATGTAGGCGTCAATGTCTGCGTGTCTGTGTGATTTATAAGCCTTATTATTAGGGACTACATAGAGAGGCCAATTGTGTCTGTCGACTGAGATGGCGGCCCCTTTGTCTGCCTCTCGAAGCTCTGTGTGTCTGGAGGGCTCATTTAAGTGATTTCAAGTGCCATTACATATTAATAGAATACACATCCTCGTACAAGTATATACATACCTGCGTGCATATGTATCTATATCTATGTATCTATGACCTATGAGCTGTGATACATATTCAGGCTTCAATGTACATTCATTTTGGGTACTTACAATGCAAAATAAATGCCGAAAGAATTATTGCCTTTAAGAGAACAATATTTGGATTAAAATTGAAAGACTGTCGAATTTAAGATAGAATTTCCATGCCAAAGCGCATCAATAAAAATCACTCAATATGGTTATAATTTAGGCATACAAAATTTAAAAGCAAATCCCCACTGAGCATCCTCTTTTGCTTACTTAGAACATACCATCCACAGATCCATTGATCCATAGAATCCATTCCACAAACATGCCAAAGCCAAAGCCAAAGCCTAGATCCAAACACTTTTCTGCTGCTCTTCTGCTGGCACTAAGAAAGCTTTCTTTTGTTTTTCCTTGCAAAAGAAATCTGCATTTGACCCATTTTCCCCCACAAACTTTTTGTGTTTGTTGTTGTTGTTTTTCTCTGGTCTTGTTTGTTTGTCTGTTGTTTGTGTTGATTTTTCAAATCCGAAAATGCTGCCAAAAAGGTGAGCGAACAGAGCGAACGAGCAGCGGTATTAAAACTTACACACATGCTAAATATTTTGCCAAGCACTGTCCATCCATTTATCCCTTCCATTCTGTATCCCCATACCCAATACCCCTGTCCCTGCCCCCGCCCCTGCCCATGTCTCTTCTGGCTCTGTGTGTGTGCGTGTTTGCCTGGTTGTTTGCGTTGCTTGTTTGGTTGTTGGGTGTTTTGTGTTTTGTGTGTTGTGTGTTGTGTGTGTCGCGTGTGAAATGCTCGGCAAACAACTACTAAACTAACAATAAGGACCTGCAGTAATTTCTGGCGACGCCTTTTTCGTCATACCCAGTACTACAGAAGCCTCGCAGCGCTGAGAGTTGTCTGGGCACAGAGAGCACAGCGAGAAGTTATAGGAAATTTTACCTACAGATTTCTATGACTACTTTTGATTGGAACGCCCGACCAGTCTTCTTTCTGCATCTGGAAACCAGTGGGAAAACCTACTGAGACGAGACCCTTTTGGCATAACTCGCCGATTTCCTTCATCCAGGGTAGCCGCGGAGTCTGCTCTTTCCCTGCCATTCGCTAGCACTCGACTGCAAATTGCTTTGTTGCTCTGATGCTGTCCTCAGGCTGACTCCTGCTGCACACACACACACACACACACATACATACGTATAGTAGGTAAGGTGTGTGTCTGTATGGGTATGTGGATATGTGGATATGTGGATATGTGCTGTGGAAAATCCTTGCGTTAGCAGTAATCAGCACGTAGCGTTTAGTTCATTGTATGTGCGTGCTCATTCGCGTGCCGCTAGTGTGAATGATTGTATGTCGGTGTGTGTGTGTGTGTGTGTGAGTGTGTTACTCAATGTAAGTGCATATGTGTTGCTATGTGTATGTTTGTTTAAACAAAATCCCAAAGCAGAAGTTGCCTTCTACTTTTTTTTTTTCGGCTTTGCCCCTTTCTGGATCTATGCAACCAACTCTCGCTCGCTCTTTGTGCCCTATCGAAAGGGTATGGATGATGGTTGAATAATAGATACAATACATACATACACACTCGTACATAAACATATATTCTTAATTATCAGATTTATGCAATTTTCTATTTAAATTTGTGTTTATTGCTAGGCAAAAGTCTAAGCATAAAAGTTTTCTTGCCTAGCAACCGTAGCAGCACCTTATGTGCACTTTATACATATGTATAGTAGTGGACCCACATGGTGTAGGGTGTCCAGATCTTCGATATGTTTCCATTTCTGTGAGCTTTCTTGTTCTGCTGTGGCCTGAGGCAACGTTGAGCTACTTTTACATAAACACCAACTAGCGTCCAAATAACTTTTAAATGACGTTTGTTTGGGGGCGTGGTGGCGCACGCCTCTGCGTGTGAACTTTGCGGTTGCCCCCCCCCAGTTCTCCCCAGTTCTCTCGCCCTTTCTGCGCCCCTCTTTTGCAGTTCTTCTTCATTCGCACTTTATTTTAAACTTTATTTATGCGATAGAAAGCTGCAAATTTTTGTTTGCGTTTTTAGCGCGTTCTGCGACCCGCGAGTGAATTTACAATCCCACAGCAAATCCCCAGTACCCCCTCCCCACCCCTCCCCTCCCGCATTCACTTTTAGCTTGTGTAAGCGGCAGAAATACGGGGGGTTGGTTGGGTAGGCGTGGCAGGTTAGCCGCCCCCCCCCTCCACCCGCGTGTGTGTGTGTGTGTGTGTGTGTGTGGGCATTGTTAACTTTATACCATTGTAATCTATTTTTAAGCATGTTATGCAAGTGTTTGTGTATTTTTGTGCAAATTATTCGAGCTTAGCGCGTGAGCTGCTTACAAGCCCTGCTGCCCCGCGGTTCCCACCGTTGCCCTGCGCCCCTCCCCACGGCGATCGACTGCCGTTTGTCCGCCATGTTTGCTGTTGTTGTTGTTGTTAATTTTTTATTTGTATCTATGCACATTTGTGTGTGTGTTTGCCCGACAAGCGGATTTGTCGCTAAGCTGCCCCAGACTCTGCCACAAAATAATCTTTATGATGTAAGCAATCATAATGTTCCGCGCTGTACACATCATACACGCAGAGTGTTGTTGTTGTTGTTGTTGTTGTTGTTGCTGTTGTTGTGTTTATTTTTTTTGTTATTTAGTATATTCGAGGATATACGATATATTTTTCAATGCTTCGCGGCACACACTTTAAGAGCGCAACGGAAACGAAAACGGAAACGGAAGCTGAGACAAACTTCAATCAAGCACATAACGGGGCTGCCCCTGCCCCTGCCCCTGCCCCATGCATGGCCATGCCACGTGAAACGTGCGCATAAAAACGAATGCCAGCCGAAAAGTATGCAACACTTTCTTGCGTCAGCGTAAAAAACAAAACAAAAGGGTGGATAAGGATGGTTTGGGGTTGGGGTTGGGTGGGGTTCGGGGTTGGGTGGTAAAGGGATAAAGATAAAGGACATATACCCACACACACACACACACACACACACACATACAAAAAAAGCAAGAACAAAAACTGATTTAGCGTAATTTGTTGTTTTAGTTTTCCCGTTTTCCCTTGCCCTTGCCACTACACTGCGTGTGTGTGTGCGTGAAGGGGAACGAGCAGCGAACTAGAGAAGCGAGGAGAAGAGTCAAGTATCCACCAAGGCATCCGAGGCGTGGAAAATCGCAACAGCAGCGGCGGAGCAGCACAGCACGGCAGTCACGGGGCATGCAACAGGCGACAAAATTGGTCGAAAGCAAAGTAATTTTAAGCTGATTTAATGCGAGAGTTTTTGTGTGCGAGCCAAGCAGATCGATATGTGCGCATTTGTCGCCTGTGCCTGGGAGACAGAGAGACAGAGAGAGAGAGAGAGAGAGACTCTACACAGTACGAGTACGTAGTAGCATTGTGATTACCGTCCCCGCTATGTGTGTCTGCTATGTCGCTGTGTCTGTCTATCTGTCTCCCTGTCTCCCTGTCCTCGTGTGTGTGACAGTAACGTTGATGCTTACGGTGATAGAGAGCGAGAGAGAGAGAGAGGATATAGTGTGACTGCTGACTGGTGACTGCTGAATTGGTGACCCCGACGATACTTGTCCTCCGAAACCACTCCACAACAGGCACCATGGAGGCAGCAATTCAACAAACGCCAGCGACATGGCAACAACGGTAGTTTCAACAACAGCAACAACAACAACAACAACAACAACAACAACAATGTGAAGCAGTTGGGGAATGGAATGGAGCAACATGCTCACGTCGCTGGCGACGTGTCTCAAGTGTGTCCCCCATGCGAATATAACTGAATGGTGTGTCGTTCTTTCTCGTCTCGTTTTTTTTTTTTTTTTTACCTCTACCTCTCCCTCTTATTCACTCCGTCTCTCTTTTTGCTTTTCTGGCAAGTGTTTGTCTGTTGTAATTCACGAAATTGCCAGCAATCGATATAAACATCAACTCTCAATGCGTTTGTCTCCCTTTTTCTGCCTCGTCTGCCTTCTGCCACCCCACACTCTTGGCAGCATTGTTGCTGTTGTGTTGCTGTGTGTCAGAGCTGCCAATGCTGCCAATGCTGCCAATGATCCTGTTGACGTTTCGTTACTTTTACCAGGAGCACAAACAGAAGGCAGAAAGCGAAGCAAACGAGGTGAACGCGGCGTGGGGAGGGGGTGAACAAAAATTGTTTGCTTGGTTTAGTTTTATTTTTATTTTAGTGCCAGCGAAACTGACATTGATGATGATTATTGGGAGTAAATAGAATTGAAAATGCCACCCCCTATCCCTGTATCCCTGTATCCGTGTATCCGTTTGCCAAGGCCCAGTACACACGTGTGTGTGGGCTTCCCGGTCTCAAACTCAAACTCAGTCTCAGTCTCCATCCCCTTTCCCCTTCCCCATTGCTGTTCGCATAATGCGCGCAAATAAATTGCAAAATCAATTGAGCGGTAAAATAGTTTCCCTCAGAAACAACAGCAGCAGCAGAAGCAGCAGCCACAAATCGAAAGTCAATGCAGCAGCCACGCCCCCTTTATACGCCTTCTTGAAGCACTGACAATCGAAAGGAAATCGTATGGAATCGCAGTCAGTGCCGGAAGAGAGCCACGCCTGACATGTGAACCCTGAACTCCGCTCAATGCGGGGCGAACGTCTGCCTGGAGTGGATGAGTGGAGGAGTTGATGATTGGGCATCTCACTATGCAAAAGATATGCGTACGAGAGTATCTGGTAGATGCCAGCGATCATGGAGAGTCAACCAGAGTCAGACCAGAGTCAATCCTGCACGATTGCAAGTATCTGCGATTCATGGCATAAATCTCTGGCATACAATTATGAATTAATTATGAATCTTAAGCGAATCGTTGGAGGCGGCGGTGTTTTCCCACCACCCCCATTTATTATTCATGAATGATCAAAAGTTTTCCCTCGACAGATGGCGGTGGCAAGGGGGTGGGTGTGGGTTGGGCTCCTACTTTTCCTTTCCTTTTTATTTCATTTCCTTTACTTTCTTTTCATTTCCTCTCGCCGCACTTTGGGCTGCTCCTTTTCATTCTTTTGCTTGTCTTGGTTCGCTCTGTTCCCTCCCCCCCCATTCACTCCTTCAGAGAGTCTTGAGAGGCTGGCTGGCTGCCTGCCTGCCTGCGCGCCTTTTGTTCTGGCCATTTTCATCATGTGTCTCTCTATCATTAAGGCGAAAGTACGGCTTAATTGTTGCCACAGACAATGGGAGAAGGGAAAGGGATCCCCCTTCCAGCCACCCCATCGCTGATACCCCCTGGCTACACTCGTTTGCCTATTAAGCAGCATCATAATAATAATGTGTAGCAACAACAACAGCTGCTGGCAATAACTTTTGCATATGTGTAAGTATGTGTATCTATGTGTATGGTTATCTGTTTGTGGAGAGTGTCTGTGCATCTGTGCATCGGTGTTTGTGTGTTTGTGTACTGTTTGGGGACGCATTCAAAGCAATTTCCACAATTTTCGTATTGTTTACTTAATTAATTCTGCACAAAGATTTCCATTTGTGTGAGTGCGTGTGTGAGGGTGGTGTTGGCTATGTACATACACATGTATACGTTTTGTGGGGGTTTTGTCTGCGGCCTCGCAGATGTTCTGCGGTTATTACAGCAAAACCCACAAGAACCCATTCCACCGATACACCACACCACACCGCTCCACCACACCGATACACCCATATTCGCGTAGACAAAAAGGTCTTAATGAGTTTATAACATTTAATGAATCCGCAGCAGCAGCAGCAGCAGCAGCAGTAGCGGCGTATGCGTTATGCACTCTCAATTGTCACACAAAATGGCTTAAAAGTGGCCGCCTTCCGCCTTTAAATATGCAACAAGTTTTGGTTGCTGCCCAATAATTTATAACATTTATAGACGCTATAGCTCTGTGCTAAGCTCAGTCGGAATGAGACATTTACTCGTGACTAAATCGCTCTTGGATCACTCATATACCCCAATTAAGAAGACCTAGGGCCTGGTCGCTAGTGATTCTGGTATTTTCAATATAAAATCCTAGATATTGATCGACTTTGCGATTATTCGGCAAACAGTTTACAGCGCTTTTGGCATCTGATTTAACTGCAACGAAACTGCGAGCGCAGATGAGTTCTTTCTTGCAGCATAAACGTATTCAATTCTGGAATATTGATAGCCTGAAACGATAATCCCGCCAATCACAATCGTATCGATGTATGTATGTATGTATGTATGTATGTATGTATGTAAGATATTATTTAGGTATAGTTTTATTGATATTAAATCGCGTTGCACAGGTCATGTTAAGAATAATTGGGTTGGGCTTTCTGTAGCTGCTTCGATTATCTTCTTACTACTCTCCTTCTGCTGATCTTCATCTCTGCTGTGTTCTTCCTCTGCCTTTGCTGCTTATCTGCTCTTGCTTCTCGTTCTGCTGTTACTGCTGTTCATCTAATGTTACTGCTGCTCTGCTGTTACTGCTGCTCTGCTGTTACTGCTGCTCTGCTGTTACTGCTGTTACTGCTGTTAACCAATGCTCCTTCAGTGGGCCGACTCGCTCACTCCCTGTTATATTTATATATTTTAATTTTAAATGAAATTTCAAAGCAAAGTTCAACTCTTCATTCATTTCGCATTCGCTTTACTATTTCCCCGCCACTTTGAGTTAAATTCCAATCGGAATATCTATCTATACCCCCTCTCTCCATCACTCTATCTCTCTCTTTCTCTGCCGCTGTCTCTTTCTGGGTCTCGATTGATATCGGAATTCTTGCCGAACATAAAGTTGACATTGGGGCCAGGCCAAAGGCAAGAAACACCGAAATAGACAGATAGAGACGAGCAGATACTCGTACAGGTGTTGCACACACACACACACACACGCACACAAAGATACAGATACACAGATAGATATGCAAATTGATGGACTGCCAAAACACAGAAGATCGAAGACAGGCAGACAGAAAGAAGATCGGAGTGGAGTGGAGTGGAGTGGAGTGGGGAGTTGAGGGGCTGAGGCTGGGACTTCTGTTTCGCTGATTAAAAAAATATGAAACGAAATTCATTTGGCACTTTACTTAGCCATCATTAGCGTAAGCCACGCTCTTTCTACTCTTTCTTCATTTCTCCACTCTTTGTCTGCCTTTTCAACACATTTTTTGGTTAGAAAGCTTTGCTCTGGAGCAACAGAGACAAGCCACGAGCGAGAAAGAGCGGCGGAGCGGAGGGTGATATACAAAAATAATAGATGATTTTATGGTTTATCTGCTGTAAGCTGAACATCTTTATGGGCGCCACATAAAAAAGCGTTTTGGGTCAAAGTTTGTAAATTATTTGATTTGGTTTGTGCACTGTGAGAATCTCCACGGGTATGATAATTATTTAACAGGTGTTGAAATTTTTGTTACTATTTCTTAGAATCTTTTGGAGCTGCTTAAAACTTACGGAAATATTTTTATTTATTAATTATTTATTAAATTCCAATTTGTATACAAAAATATCTTCAATGATTTTGTTTTTCTCACAGTGCATTATGAAAGCGCCTGACAAAAACGCCCAGCATAGTTTATGGTTCCACTAGTAAGAATAAACGAGTATAAAAAATATATATTATACGATCGAGCCACGGGCATGGGAATGAATGGTGTCCCCCTGTAGTGAGTTGGGGCGTTTTTATTATTATCGATTTCTGTTGATGGAGTTTGCCCAGCTGTAAACAATCAACAGATAAACTAGAAACGAGAAACACAGCAATACTCGCAGCCACACAGAACTCGAAACTGAAACCGAAACAGCCGAACAGCCGAACAGCCATGAGCTACCGTTTTGCTTCTATGTCAAGATCAGTGGAGTACGGTAGAGTGGCGTGGAGTGGCGGGAATGGAGATGCTAACGATGGCTCTGTGGACCCGAGAGACCGACAGAACCGAAAGAAATCGAAATCGAACTCCAAAGTCGAATTCGAAGAGTTGTTACAGGCTTTGTGCTGCTGCTGCCCTTGCCGGCGGGGTGCGGCTACCAGCGAAGAGAATATGTTTTAGAGATTGCTGCTGCGCTTTCAGCCTCCCACCATCGCGATCTGTTAGGGTATCTGTGGCGTCGACCCACAGCATAGATCTCGGCATCTTTCTTGTTGTACTTTCACTTGTGCAAACACACACAAGAAGCGAGCCAAGAACGAAGCTGCCACAGAGGGTCATCAGCATCATTTGCTGGGATGGGATGGGATGATCATCATCATCATCATCATAATCACCTGCTGCTGCTGCTGCTGCTGGTGCTGCTGCGGCTGGCTGTTGGCTGTTGGCTGCTGGGTTACAAGCGGCTCGGTGTCTTCAGTAGCCAGCCAAGTGGCAAGCCAGGCGGTCTCTCTCCTCTCTCACTCTCTCTCTCGGCTTAGAAAATTCTTCTGCGGTCTGTGGCCTTCGTGTGTCTTGTGTGTTTGTATTCTGCATGCCTGGCAGTCACGTGTCCCGGCGGCAGACCTTGCCCGGTGCTCTGGTGCTGCTCATTGCCGGGCTGCTGCTCCTCGGCGATGGCACTGCCGTGCAGGGCTTCCACCGCCATAGCATCATGATGAAGACCTTTCGCTATCTGCAAGAGACAATGCTGAGGAACAGCCTGGAGCGGGCCCATCTCAATCACGGCATTGTCTTTGAGTGCCGCACCATGTAAGTCGCAGTGGCCCAGCCCAGCCCAGCCCTCGCTTGGAAACAGATTGATGATTGATTTCCCCCGCAGCTCGGACAGGGACTTTGGCAACGAGGTGCACTTCCTGCTGCAGCTGGGAGATCTGCGGGGATTCCGACAGCTGGATGCCAACAAGAAGTTGGCCCTCTTCCTGCATGGCTGGAACGACAAGGGCAGCAAGGACTGGGTGCAGGAGCTGTTGCTGAGTAAGGCCACTTGGGGGTGTTTCCTCTATCTTTTTGGGACTCTACTGCTCACTCTTCTTCTCTTTCTGCTGCCCATCCCATCCCCGCCACAGCATGGACTCTTTTCGATGCCAGCTACAACGTGTGCGTCGTGGACTGGGGCAACTTGTCGCAGAACGACTACAAGAGCGCTTCCATGTCCATCTTCGATGTGGGCCTCACGGTGGCCGGAATCATCATGGCCCTGGAGGAGCTGCGTCCCAGCCAGTTCCATCGCCGCAACGTCACCCTGGCCGGCTACAGTCTGGGGGCCCATGCCGCCGGCTATGCCGGAGCGGTGCTCGGGGGCCAGGTGGAGCAGATCATCGGCCTGGATCCGGCCGGGCCGCTCTTCTCGCTGCCCGCCGAGGTATCGCCCAAGTACCGCCTGGACCCCAGCGATGCCCAGTTCGTTCAGGTGCTGCACACCTCCGGCGGCTCGCTGGGCACGAGCCTCAAGTGCGGCCACGCCGACTTCTATCCCGAACGGCGGACGGGCACCTCAGACCAACTGCAAGATGTTCGCCAATCTGCGCGACATGCAGAACACAAGTGAGTGGAGTGGGGATCCCTGCAACCAGAAACCTGCCACCTGCAACCTGCAACCAGAAACCAGCAACAATTGTTTATTCTTCGCATTTATTATTTTTAGATCCCATTGCCTGCAGCCATTCGGCGGCCGCCATCTTCTTCCGGCAGTCGATGGACCCGCAGTACCCGTTCGTGGGCTACGAGTGCGGCAGCTATCGGGAGTTCGCCGCCGGATATTGCGACCAGAACCGTCGTGCCCGCTTCGGCATCCACTCGCAGCGGAGGGCGCAGGGCAGCTTCTACTTCAAGACCTCCTCCCAGCAGCCCTATGTGCAGCGGCGCCAGAACGGTTGGCTGAGCGGCGTGGGTCGCCAGATAGACTCCGCCTCTGGCGCCGCCAGCCAGCCGGGCAAGGCCGGTGGCCGCCTGATGCTGCGCCTCTGGACGAGCGGTTGGCGGCGGGGCGCCGCCAGTCGCGACCGGGAGCGGAGTCGGGCGCGGAGTCGAGAGCGCAGCCGACAGCGAGATCTGTGCCGGTGGCCGTAGTTCCTAGCGTTTAATTTATGTTTTTTTTTGTTAGTGTTATGTTTTGCAGTCAAATATATTTCCAGCCGAAAAGTATGTAAAAGAGAGAGAGAGAGAGAGTCGCAGGGATGAAATGCACTCGAAGCAAAACGAAGGCGAGAGCCGATGCGGGAAGAGAGAGTCAACGAAGCTGGACCCGGGAAGAGAGAGTCAACGAAGCCAGACCAAACAGAGTATTCTCTTGAATCGTAACCAACGAAGAGAGAGAGAGAGTAGCCGAAGCAGCTCAGCGCAAAGCACAAACTCTCTTCAGCCGTAAGTCGCGGCTGTGCAAGCAAGACGCGACTATCGTCAAGTGGTTGCTGCACTCCCGCAAGCCATATGTGGAACGATCTTCGGAGATCGCTGCGCCACCTTACAAGGCGTCTGTTTGTCTGTCTGATCACACGAAGAGAGCATCTTGGCCCGCGCTCTCGTTCTCTTCTGCGATTATCCAATAAGAGAACGATCTCTGTGCGCTAGCCTTACAGGACTGACTGACTACCCTGCCCGCCTGCCTGCCCGCCTGGCTGCTTTCGTTTCTTACTGCCCCGCGCCCCCCCCGCTGCTGGCCCGTAAATATTTCCGTTCAATTTGGCAGGCTCCGAAATTTCCTTTCATTCTGAATTGCATGTTGGCCAAAACGAAACACTCAACCACATCCCACACTGCCACTACACATGGCCAAGTCGTTGACTTGCAACAACGAGTGGGTGGAATGGGTGTGGGGTGGGTGTGGGTTGGATACACGCAGAAGTCGGGGCTGCATTTAACAGTTAATCGTAAAACAAAAATGAGAAAAAGCGAAGCGAAGGAGCAATAACAGGACAGGAACAGCAGCAGCAGCGAGCAACGTGCAACGTGCAACGAGCAACAAGAAACGAAAAACAATAAACTGAAATTCAATTTTCGCATTGTAAAACATAATTTTCTACAAAACTTGACGTCAGCTTGGCCCGCTTTTTGCGCTAAAAGGTAGTTAATATTTTTGCAGTCCATTGCTGGCCAGAATCTCCCATCTACCACCCCCTCGCCCACCCTATGCGCAGGGTATGTGCAACTTTGAAGGTAAGGTCTCCTATTTATATTTCGTTTTTAATTTTGTTGAATGCCTCACCTTTTGTTTTGCTTTCTGTTTTTGTTTTTGTTTTTTGTGCGAGTATGCGAGCACCGTGGCTCACCCTCTCTCTCTCTGCCCTGGCTTCAGTCTCCGCCATTTTCCGTTGTACATTCCACTCGAGTTGTTCTTGTTCTTGTTGCTCCTCCAGTTGCTGCTCCTCTGGCTGCACTGCTCCTCCTGTTCCTGCTGCTTCTGTTCCTGCTGCTCCTACTCCTCTGGCTGTTCCTGCTCCTCTGGCTTCCTCTGGCTCCCTCTTGTTCCTACTCCGGCTCTGCTTGTTGTTGCTCTGCCGGCTGCTTCCTGTTTTGTAGCTGTTTTTGAAATTTATGGCGCCGTCGTCGCTGCTGCCCCGTCGACTTCTCGCATGAGTTATGCGCTTTTTATTTCAGCTCCTGGCCACGTTAAGTGTTAAATTGTTTTATGCATGCATGTGCGGGACGCGGGTTGCGGGGCCGGGGCCGGGGCCGGGGCCGGGGTGTGCCCGCGATGGTGTCGGGGCCAAGCGGTGGCAAGAGGTGCACACACAGGGCCACTTCTAATAGGTGGTTCGGACTTGCCATTTAATTATGAAAGTTGATTCTCACAAAACATTTCAAGAGGCAGACAAAGAGCAGGAGCGAAGGGAGAGAGGAGTCCTGGAATGTGTAGCTCTCGAAATGAATTAAGGGAAAGAGATGTACACGTATGTACACATATGTATGTATGTATGTATATTTATGTTATTTTGATGGGTAGATAGGGCAATGGAAATGCAAGAGCTGTTTTTTTTTTTAAATTTATTTATTTAGGTTTTTATTTGCATTTTTTTGAGCACAGAAATAACACGATAAATGCTGCTTAAAGAGTCAACGGATTATTTATGTGCTATTAAACATAACTTAAAAACATAAATGATTTACTTTTTTAATTGAATTTAATTGGTTATTAATTTCACAGAATTAAAACTATTTATGCCATAAATATTCACGTACCACAGTGCAGGCATTTTTATGCACATTTTTTAACAATTTGCTGAAGAATCTTATTAATGAATTTTAATTAAAATTGAATGGTGCTTGCAACTGAATAAGCTAACAATTTTTAAAGTTTATTTTTGTATAAAGTTTTGTGGTAAATTCCATTGAAATTCGCCCTAAACCGTGACCCCCACCCCACCCACCCAACCTGACTGGTAATGGTAATGGCAATGTTTGTGTGTAATTTAGAATGTGTTTTTGGTGGTGCTTAATTTTCGGAACAAGTTGGCAGTCATCGGCTCGAGTGCAGACACGAATAGCAAACAAAGAGGAAAGCATAAAAAAGGCACTGAAAGCAAGGAAGGTGGGCAGGTGGGCAGGTGGGGTGGTGGGAGGACTGGGAGCAGGACTGCTGGTGGTGGAGCATAGAACAAGTAGTCATTTTTTCTACTGTTGACTCGAACCAACAAAGTGGCAAGCGTTAATGCGAAAATCATTCACACACACACACACACACTCACACTCAGTGGAAGAGAGGCAGAAGTTACAACGTAGCCAAAGAGAGAGAGAGAGGGAGAGCGTGAGCGAGGGGGGGGGCGATGGGAGCTTAAATCTAAAGCAAATTAACGTTTTAAACACCTCAAAAGTTTCGTGTTCTCAATGGCTCATTCCCTTCCTTCCTTCCTTCGCTCTCTCTCGCTCTGCGGCTGTCCCGCTCTTTCCTTCTGACTGTGCATATTCATTGCACCTGGCGTCGACGTCGTCCTGCTGCTGCTGCTGCTGCTGCTGCTGCTCCTACTCCTGCCGATCCTTGTGCAAAAGTTAAGTGTTTCTTTAGCTTAATAACGGAAACATTTTAGTTGCTGTTGGACGGGCAGGACCACGGGGCGGCTGAGCGATACGATAGACGCTTACACATAAACACATTCAAATGCTTCCGGCAATGTGTAATAGCTGTACAAGGACGAGCAGGTCCTGGGCTCCCAGCTCCCAGCTCCTAGCTCCTAGCTGCTAGCTCCGGACTCCTGCTCCTCTTGTCCTGGCTTCGAATGCCCTCCAGTGGCTGTAAATAACTCGCAGCAGGTGCCCCCGTCCGTACACCGTGCACCGTACACCGTGCACCGTGCCCCGTCTAAAGACGTCATCAATGTTGCCAGCAAGAAGGTGAAACACCACAGACAGACACAGAGGGCGAGAGAGTGTGTGTGTGTGTGTGTGTGTTGAGACAAACACTGGACTGGCGAAATGGAGCTGCAGCTTGCGGCAACGTTTTCTTTTGATTACACGCCGTGTGGTCTCCTCCATTGTTCACCCACACTCAGCCCCACTATCCCTACTGCCACCCACTGCCACCCACTGCCACCCACTGCCACTGTCTGTCCTGCCTGCCTGCGACTATCCTCCTCTTCCCCATAAGTGCAAATGAGCATGAAAGATGAAATATTAAGAGTCGTCTTGGACTTTGGTTTTTTGTCGGTCCGTGACTCCTTAGGGCTTCTCCGTCCTGCCTCCCTGCCACACTTCCCCTTCCCCTTCCTCACGCTGCAGTGCACTCATTTGGCCAAATGCAATTTTCGCTAAGAGCGCATATCCGCCAAAACAGACACAAAAAATGGCAACGGCCAGTGGCAGGCGGCAGGCAGCAGGCGGCAGGCAGCAGGCGGCAAAAACTTGGTCAAGTCAGCAAGTTACAGGCCAGCTACACTGCAAACAAAAAAGCAAGCGAAATATAGTTTTTGGGAAGTTTGTCAACATTTTTATAGCATAAAATCCAAGACCATCCAAGACCGTCAAATCTTGAGCAGCGCCCAAAAGTATGCACCGAGTTTCGTGCTCAGTGGAGTGTATCCGTGGCCCGTTCAACTCTTTTTTCTTTCGCTGGCTGGTCGTATCTCTTCTCTTGCTCTTTCTCTTGTGGCGCTGCATTCCCCAGTCGACCATCATGGGCCAGTGGCAACAACATTGCTGAGTGCAGCCCTCCTCCCTCTGTCACCTCTCTCTGTCTCTCCTCTGTGGCGTGCTGCAACATGGCCGGCGCTTGACAAAAGTTATGGGATATTCTCCCCCCCCCCCCCCTGCCGACCTTTCAGGACAGCATGATGTCCTGCTTGTAATTGCAGCATGTGTTGCTGCTGCCCCCTCCGCTACCCTGGCAAGATCTAAGGAGATGCAAGCGATAACCTGAGACGCAAGCACTTGATCGGCTTGGCATCTGACTCTCACAGTTGTCTATCCATCCTCTGTGGCATGCTGCTCTATGCTGCTGCTGGTCTCTCTCTCTCTCTGTCTCTCTCTTGTGACTGCGACACTAAAATATTGTGTTGCAGCCTTTGCCTGATTATCATTCTGCCATTCCAAAAGGCAGCAGTTTGCAGCCTGACCATTTGGACACCTGACCTTCCGCTGCTTCTCTCTTCGTCTCTCTTTATCTCTTTAGCTCTAGGCTTTGCTCTTGCTTTGTGCACTCGAGATGATTAAATTTCCGCGAGAGAGTAGAGAGAGAGGCACGGGGCGAGAGGGAGCTGCTAGGCAGCATTCAATTTCCAGTGCATACAATTTAGTTAATAACTTTTAAGCAAAGCGCCTCATAAACTCTCTGTCCGTTATTCTCTTCCCTGTCTCTCTCTCCCTCTCTCTTCTTTGGCTCTCTCTCTGACAGCACTCTTGGTGGGCTTTAACAAATGGCTAGCAATAAACTAAGCGCAGCAGATTAGGACTAGGTAGCCAGGGAAATGATTCTAAATGGAAGGAACGAAAGCACCCGCTTGGTGCTGGGGCATGCCGCAGACAATCCAATCCAAGTGACTGACTATCGATGAGTTTCGTTAACCGATAAACGAGCAAAGGGAAAACTGCTGAATTGCACTCGAAGAATTTCGACCATAATTAATTTAAGGTATGAGAAGAATGTCCTTCAAGTGACCATCTCTAAAACGCTTACATGCATTGCCATCTCCTTTCCATCTGCCCCATACGTATCTCTCTCTCTCTCTCTCTCTCTCTCTCTCTGCGTGTGTCCTGCCAGTTGATGTGTCCTGGCTCGGAGGATGCTTTTAACCAAACAACAACCGGGGATAACAGCAGCAGCAGCAGCAGCAGCAGCAACAAAAATGCTCCAACAACTTAAGCTTAGCAATGACAGTGGCGTGAAAGTGGCCAAAAGAGAGAGCGGCAAAAAGGGGTGTATGTGTGTGTTGGGCTACGAGGGAGGTGGGAGGGTGGGGAGGGGCGGCATATAGCGGATAAGCACAAAACCGGAGACAATGCGGAAAATTGTAAGACACTAAAATTGGCTAAAAGGACTCAACGGCCAAACGGGACACGGCAAGTAGTATGTTGATGCTGTGCCACCTCCACCCACCGCTCTCCACCACTGTGCTTGCAACACCTCCTTCTGCCACACAGCCGCACACAACTAAATCCTGCCCCCTGCTCCTTTCTTTGGGGGCTCTTTGAGGGAAGGAACTCATAAAAGTAAGCAACAAATTTCATTGTTTATAGCCAGGCTTCGGCTACATGTGTGTGTCTGTCTCTCTCTCTCTCTCTCTCCCTGTTTCTTCTCTTTCTCTTCACTCCTCTGCCACTGCCTCCGCCACTCCTTTTGTTTCCCTTTCTCCTGGTGTCTTTGTGTTTTGCAATTTGCTTGCCATAATGCCGGGCAATTTTGTGTTAGGCCGCCCCTGCCCTTTCGCCTGCTCCTGCCCCTGCCCCTGCCCCAGCTACTCGCGCAGCACTTACGCTTCTTCAGACCTCGACTTGTGCCTCCCATAAATAAAATTTAGTTTCACTTTCATCTGCCACTTTCACTTTCACTGGGCAAAACAGTTCTGGCAGCAAAGCGATGCTCCACTTCGGGCAAAAACTACTTTTGGGTATTTTTTATTGGGCGAATTTTGGCTGCTAATATTTTCAATGTTCTGCAAGCAAAAGGAACACACAAAAGGGAGTCTTCATTAAGGATCCACAAATGGCTGGGAATTTGTATCTAGTTCCGATGATGAGCCAGCCCGTTTGGAGATGATCCTTCAGTTCAAATCAGTTTCTGGCACCCTCGCAGCCAAGAGAATCCCCTCTCTCTCTTTCATTTTATTACAGCTCCTCTGGACTCCTTTCTGCTTTCCCCCCGCGTGGCTTAGCAAAGCGTGAAATTAAATTTGACTTGCTTCCAATATCATTTTCATTTTCATAGTTTTTCCCTACTGCAGGGAAGTGGCCGGAAAGGGGGTTTCCATTCTAATAATAATAAAACAAAACAAAAAACAGTGTGGCCAGCGAAACTACATACATACATACTCGTACATACAGACATACATATTTACATGCATAGTTTTTGGCAATTTTTTATGTTCCTGGAGTTTGGAAATTGTAAAGAAAAGGCAGCGTGCGGAAGCGTAACGAACATTTTTATCCATGGCCATGGATTTTTACTAGGCCCTAAAATTATATTTTCATTGTTATGTACCACCTCCCCCACCACCCAACGGACACGCCACCTTGCTTGCCCCCAAGCTGCCCTGCCACACGGCTCCCTCTAGTCTTCGTGCCACAAATCCTTCCGGTGGAAAGCGAAATGCCGCCCATTTGTGCTTTGTGCTGCGTGGCCAGCGCCGAGCGACTGAGCCCCGAGCTGCCGAGTGCCCATGTTTCGTGGGTCCTCCGATGCTCGGTCCTGTGGTGGATTTGCCGAGTGTGTGGTGTGTTTGCAGCGAGTGGAAGTGGGTGGAAGTGGGTGTGGGAAGCAACAGTTGGTCACTGGAAGGCCACCACTGGAAGTGAAGCATTGGCTAGTGGTTTGGGTGGGAGGAAAAAAAAGATTCTTGGGTGCCGACAATTTTTATTTGAACATAGAAACCCAAAATATGTATGTATGTGTGTATGTTTGTGTACATGGGATCATATGAAATTTTTACTGTTGCTGCGTGTTCGACTGCGACCCGGAATCAGAGTCTGTGCCCGATGAGTCCGAGTCCTTTGGAGCTTCCCAGTAGATGGAGCAGAGATGCTGGTGTGGAACCTTGACGATGCCCACAGGGAACTCCTTCTCGCTCCATGTATTGTAGAAGACAATCGCGCAGCAATGGCTCAGAATAAGTTCGCCTTTGGCCGTCAGCATTTCCAGTTTGCCAAAAATCCTCCCCTGGTCACCATTTTTACCGAGCAAAGCAAGCTCAATCATTTCGCCAAAAAATGGCAAAATATTCAAATAACCCAAGCCAAAGCTCTCGGCAACGACCTCAACATGTTCGGGGACGTTGGGAATAATTTCGTATAGGGGCGCATATAGCGGATTATTCTCATTTTGGACTGTCATTTTGTATAGCTGCAAGGCAATAAAAAGAATATAAAATATTTAATTATTAATTAATTATTATTTTATTATGTATATTATTATTATATTAATAATTAATAATTATGTAATTATTTTAATAATAATTAATAATTATAATAAAAATAAAATTAATAATTATTATTAATTATTATCTAATAATATATATTATTATTATTATATTAATAATTATATATATTTTATATATATTAATACTAATTAATAATTATAATAAAAAGTATATTAAGAATTATTATTAATGTTTCTTTTATTATATATTATTATTATATTAATAATTATATAGTACATATATTTAAATATATTAATAATTATAATAAAAATATTAATAATTATTATTAATTAATTATTATTTTATTAATAACTATTAATTATGGTTAGAGCTAGTAGAGTTTAATTACCTTTTTGTTTTAAGAGCTAAGCAAAAATGTACGCTGGATGCACACCGAAAGGTTCCTTCGCGTATGCGCCTGAACTGTTGGCATTTGTTTAGTGTTGGTAGTAAGCGAAAATGTAATAATTAAACACAATAGTAACCTTATTTTTGAGAGTTAAATTAAGCAACTATTTTGTGTATCTCCAATACACACACACTGAAACATTACTGACTGTGCCTGTCTGTTTTCAATGACAGCAACAGAAACTGTCATTCCACTAAGAATATGGCCTGGCATGATTTTCAATATATGTATACGAGTATATTTGGCCACTAGCTACACATCTTTCTGGCATCCAGGCATCCAGTCATCATTCACACACATTTCAGAGCCTAAATAATTCCACAAACTAAATCGAAACCGAAACTAAATCTAAGTACGTGTGGGGGTAAGTTAATAGGAGCTCTCTGTATTCTCACACAATTATCTCTCACACTTGCATTCAGATTAGCAGTTTGGCAGCTTAGCAGAATGGCAATTGGCATAACGGAAACCGAATGGGGAGCAATCTATTCATTGGGGCCATGGCTGGGCAGCTGGGTGAAGGTGACCCTGCAGGATGGCACACTGCTCATTGGGCGCTTTGAGGCCGCCGTGCCGCTGGTCAAAGTGCTGCTGAGCAATTGCGTTCAGATTGTGGTGGGATCTGTAGCCCCGCCCATGTTCCTGGGCAGCGTCCCAGTGTCCATGCAGAATGTGCTGTCAATTGATGTGATTGTTAAGGATTAAATTTAAATGTACAAATAAATGCACGACCCAGACAAAGACAAAGACAAAGCCAAAGCCAAAGCCAAAGAGAAAAATTGAATGAAGTCTGAATGGATATTCCGCATTTGTATTAGTTTTGATTGCCTGTGAGCACAAAACCATTTTCACTTGTCTTGCGGCAATGCACATTTGACATCTGTTTTCCCAGGCGAAGATTTCTCTCTGGCCAACAAACAGCCAACAAATTCTTTTGGCTAATTCACCTTTTTTGCTGTTGGTAAAGGCCCAATTAAATGCAAATTTGCTAAATATCAAATTTTATTGTCAGCATGAGTATTTTGGACAGCTTTCTGCCTGCCACACGCTGGGATACATTTTATTTAACACAAAAAACCACAGTTCGAGTGCCAACAGCGGCGCACCGAAGATGAAATGCTCTAGAGAAATAGAAAAATATGCGAGTATTTTTTAATCAATTAGCATTGGCGCGGATATGCTTGCAAGGCTCAGATCTATCTCGATTTTGCCATTGTTCGAAAGCACCTTTGGCGCCTGCAGATCCGTGCTGAACCGCAGCCCAGTCTGTGCTACGATGTCTTGGATGCTGACACGATAGTCGCACAACTTCTCAAATGTTTCTGTGCACCCATTTCGGATGATATATGCCTCAAGGGTTGGCTCCACGGTCGGGGGTTCGGGTGCCATGGGCCCCTGTGACTCCTCAACGATCAACACCTTGAAGTAGTGCGAGGGCACTGGCACTGGCACTGTAGTATCTGCACACTGCCTGTACTCCAGCCAACACTTATTGCTGGCATTGTTTTTCGGTGCGTAAATGGGACCCGTGTAGGCATACACCGATCCGCACTGCTGCACCTTCCACTTCACATACTGCTCCAGCTTCTGCCAGATGGGCCGCGTGAACACCCTGCCAACATCTGCGGCGGCCGTGCTCAGCAAGAAGACATCGTCGTATCGAAGATACTGGGACGACTCATCTGGCATTGATCCGCTGCGAAAGTGTTCGCATATCCACGTGGCGCTGTTCGTCTCAATGCCCCGCGACATTATATAGTCCTTGTGCACCAATAAATTTTCGGCACTGGGCAAGCCGTACTTGAGCAGATCCATCATATTCGGCATGGGAGGCTCTTCCACTTCCTCCAGCGGCTTTGGCACAAAATATTTGAATATTGGTGCGACTAGGAACTGGCATATCTTGTCCTTCAGCCCAACCGAGCGATTCCACAGTCTAGTCTCGTGCTCAGTGCTGAAGGTTGAGAGCTGTTGAGGAGGGTTTGGGGTTGGTGGTTGGAGGGGCACAAGATTTATTTTTTTTATTTACGTACCACAGGATAAAACTTCTGACGATTGAGATACACATACGGATCCCGCTTGACCGCATCGAATAGATTCTTGATGGACAACTCCTGCTGCAGAAGGGCACCGCAAACGAAGCCCGTCGCCCCAAACAATGCGTACATAGCGATATATTGCGGTTCTGTCATGGTTTTTGTCTTTAATTGTTTACCAATTAATATAAATAATGTCAAAAGCCCGTATTAACCGTCGTTTATTTCGGAGTGTGTGTAGTTTTCAAATATATAGTTGGAGATCCTATTTGATTGTGATGAGGTTTACTTGTATTTGCCTTGAATATATATTAGAAAAACAAAGACTACTGTTGCTCGGAGAAACCTGAATATTGGACACTGGTAAATTCCCTTTGATTCCTTCAGACAATCTCTCTCCTCTCTCTCTCTCTTGCAGGCTCCCTCAATTGAACGAGCTGCAGCTGTAACAGAGCAACAGCGCTGTTAATGGATCATGTTACCGCTCTCGAGCAGCACTCTTTGTTAACAGCCTTTGTTACAGCGCACTGTTAACCTCTCTCTGAGACCTTCCAAGCTGATGTTACTTACTTACCAATACCTAATATGATCAGCGGTATGTATAATCCGCTTGTATTTACATGCATCACACCACGCTACTGTTCAGTCGGAGCACAACTTTGCGCACCCCCCCAGCCAACTGCTACAGACTGAGCCAAAGCTTCCTTCTGTTGGGTTACAAACTTCAACACAATTTGAATATACCCTCGGCAAAGGTATACAAATTTGGCATAAAATATATATAAGATGCAGAAGACGAGACGAAACAAAATGAAAGCGACAAAAAGCACACGGAGAGAGATGGAAGCAAAATGTTTGCTGCTGGACAATGCGATACAATTTCAAATCTAACAAAAATAGTGCAACACAAAAAAGTTGCATTTCTATTTGATTTTGCTTACGCTCTCGACTTTGGCTCACTTTTATTTTTGCTAGTTGTTTTTGCAAAATTAATATATTTAAAATATGCAAAAATATTGGGGTATAAACTCCTCAACACAGAGAGAGAAATAGAGAAATAGAGAGGGAGAGACAGAGAGATGGTTGGGTTGGGTTGGGTTGGGTTGGAATGGGGTGAGGTGAGGTGAGGTGGAGTGGATGTAGAGGTGGTTATATAACAATAATATGAAAAAGGCCGACAAAATACTTTAACAAATACCAAAAACCGACATTTTACCAACTGCATATTACGTTATGCATATTTCATTTATGCCCAAAACAAATACACAATGCAGGACCCACAGGGACTCCGGCCGCACCAAGGGGATTGCATGGCTTTGCCCGGTTCCGACGGAGTATTCACGGCTCGAACTAAAAACTTCGGATACTCTACGTGGCAGATCTCCGAGGTTAAATCTCATTACTCAGAACTTTTTTGCATTCACCCAATTAATGTGGTGAAACCTCTGTAGATCCTATTGATCTTTGAACAAATTTCTGGGATTATTCTGTGGTGCATAAGAATCAATGATTCATTCTAAACCATGCGGCATATGCACCCAAACTTGTGCAGGGCATACGGGCATTGCATCTGCATCTGTCGGCATTTTTGCATTTAATGCCATAAAAGTTTATCTGCAAATGTGTCGCTGGGAGGCATGGTGTGTGTGGGGAATTGCTACTTTTATTTTCAGTATTTTAATTAAATAAAAATTTATTTGTTTACACACACAGACGGACAAAACGGACAAAACGGACAGAAAGACAGATGGACACACCGACAGAGAGACAGAGAGTCAGGGACAGAAGGCGAATCAACGAACTTAATTGAGACCATTTTGTGCAATTTTGCTCTCGTTTACATTTCTCCAACTTCACTCTCGACTCGACTCGACTGGACTCGACTCGACTCGACTCGGCTCGACTACGTCCACACTTTACTTAATTAATCACACAAAAAATGGGGTGATGGCAGGATGAAAGCAAAGCGCCTGGAAAGGCGGGAAAAACATGTAAATTGGTTAAGGAATTTATCGCACATTTTATGGTATATGGTAGGAATCCTTTGGCTGGCACTTTACACTTTACTTTCAGTTTCAAATGGAGCAAAGAAACAGCTTCTTAGTCTCTGCACTCAGATGTACTGTTTTACTTCTATAGAATCCGCATGCATTCCACTTACAGCCGCAAAATTTCTCTGGAAATTCGCCTCAGAGCTTAGAGCGGTTCATAGCGGGGTATATTGTGACCAGGTTATACCCCGTTTTAAATACAGGGCAGCCAACAGGTCGATCCACTCACGTGGCGCATTCTGTAAATTCAAACCACTTTTGTTCCGGTTTTTAAATGTCAGGCCAAAACTTACAATTCGAGCACATTTCCGGAGTGCAAATGTTTCTTTTTTTAATTTTATTTATAATTTTTTTTTACCGTGGGCTTATGGTTTCTTTTTTCGCTTCTTTTTCGCTATGATAAACATATCAAAAAATGTTTAGTTTTATCCGAAAATAAATTGCAAAAAATGTCACCCTAACAGAGGCTGGGTATTGCTATTTTGAGGAGACTTCCGCTACAGCAGCACGTAAATTTTTCTTAATTTTAATACATTTATTTGCAGGACTTATTCAAATCGATTTCTTGTATCGCATTGAACGAGGGAGAATACGGAATTACGGAGTAGTGTTCAGTTAGTGTTCCAAATATGTTGCGGTGGTATAAAAATACAAGTGTAGTGTCTAGTCCGGGTGAGGGCGTTTGAGGGGGTTTTTGGGGTATATGCATTGGATAATAGATGAATGTGGCACCTTTACGGTGCCGTGGTAGTCCACCACAGTGTTGGTGGCTATTTCTACAGCGTCCTCCATCACCACGTCGCCGGTGAATGTCTCCTTGACGGCCTTGCCTTGAAGGAAGCGCCTAACGCCCTCTACGTTTGATGGTATCTCGAGCTTCACATATGGTTTGTCCGGAAACTTTCCCGTGTCAGGATCGTCGGGGACGCTTGTGAGAACCTCAAAATCCATGGTCTCTATCTGTAACAACAGAATGAAATTATTCCACGGGTTCGCAAGCTTTCACTTGTGTTTATACACGCACTTTGCAGAAGAGTTTGCGACACAATGAATGAAATTTTTACGGTTTTCGCCCGAGTAGCTTCTATTTTGTTGAGCTGTAAATTTGTTCTGTTCTCGAACAGGTTGAGATTGACTGACAAAATAATACAAATACAAAACCTATGTAGACTTCTTATCAAATGAATACAGATCGGAAAGGAATGAACAGTAATTCACAGATTACTCAAAAGTCTCGGATACTTTAATGTAGAGCTGCAAAAACATCGAGCCACTATCGATAGTATCGATGGCGCCATCACTGATTCGACTATCGGGGTTTTTGTTTCCGATAGTTCGATAGTGGTAAAAGTGAGAAACGCAGAGCTACATCCCGATTTAGATGCAGAGCCTGTCGTCATGCCAAAAAATGTAACTAAGCACAAATTTATTTCTTATATATAAGCCAGATAATGTTTTGTTTTTACTTTTTTAGAGCAAATATGTGGTAAAATTGGATGTGTGCAACGGAGAGATGTGAGCGACCCCATAAAGTACAAATATTCTTGATCAGCATCAATAGCCGGTTCGATATCGACATTTACGTATGCTTTTCCAAAAGAAATTGCGGCTCGGCAGCTCATGTCCTTCTTCTATAGCACTTCCAAACGATTAAGCAGCGGAAAAGCAAGACCCTTCGTTCTAAAACTTTCCTCGTTGTTTTCGGGCACATCGTATTCCCGAACGGCTTTTTCAAAAGAATAACGTAAATAGTTTTACTTAAAACTTTGGTTGGATTTAGCAGAAGCAGTCACAATCACAAACCCCAAACACCAATGTTTTTAAAACAGATATCCATTCTTATATCTCCTCTCAGTCAATGTTGGCCTCATCATCATTATCCGTGGCCAGCAACATGATTAGCATGTGCAGGAAAATATTTAGGCTATTAAATTTGCTTAACAATATTTTTTGTTTAAATCTTACATCCCGATATATCATCACTATCGATAAGCATTGATGTTTTTGCAGCTCTACTTAAATGTGTACATCTTGGACATGGGAAGGGCATCTACTAGTGCTTCAACATTAATAATAGCTTTTGTTTCATCTTTTGTTGGCACTTCTGTCATTTTTGCAGTATCACAGAAAATGAAAATGAAAATAAAAACTATCACACGAAGAGAGAGGGGGCCTGGCTGTGGGGGTCTCTGGCTCTGTGTTTGATGGTGTTATCGCTGGCGTTGTTTTTTAGTCGTTGCTTCTGACAAAACGTTTCAATTAGTGCGATTATTACATAAGGCAACAAAAGCAACAAACCCAAAATCGTTTTTGTCGCCTGCAATTTGTTTCGTTTGTTTCGCTCGCTTCCCCTCCTCAACGCCCCTTTCTTTCGACCGTTTTGTAAGTGCTTCAGTGTTTATTTGTTAGCCGTTTGACGTTTATAACTCACTTTACCTTCTCATAGAGTGAGTCTCTCTGGTCGAGGAAGACCATATAGATATGTACTTATGTACCTATGTATGTAGATGTACTGTAGATGCCTTTGCATTGTTAATTGTTGGGATCGGTGACAGCTAGGAACTTTCGGACGAAGGAGGAAAATCACCTGACACCATTTGGCCGTGTATGAAGACCATTCAGCAGACATACCATACGTACATATGTATGTACGCATGCGATTATGTTTTTCTTTGGCCCAAGAATTAGGAATGCGTGTCTGGGGCGCATCAGGGACCCCCTGATCTCTGATCTCTGGATATGCTTTTGCTGAGCATTGTACTTGTATGCATAACATTACACTGCTGGCGGATCTGCTGCTGGCTCTGCTGGCGGATCTGCTGCTGACTCTGCTGCTGGCTCTTATGCAATGCAGCAGCAGCAGGCAGCACTCTCTTACAGCCGCCACCTCTGCAGCACTTGCAGCTTGTGCCGTTTGCAGCGCCTACTCTGCCAGCCGGCTCTCTGACGAGAGCTTTGGGCTTGGAGTTGCTCTCCCGCTGCCTCTGTCGCTGCTAACGTCTCTGCCTGCAGTTTGAAGCTCGACTTGGCACAGTGGGCATGTCTGGCATTGCGGCAGTGAGAAAAACACATTGACGTGGGGCTCGGTGGGGCTTTCATGTATTGTGTACACAAGATTTTCACCTACTAGTATTAAGGATTACTTTTCTACTAATTTGCATTGATTTTGAATATGTTGTTGTTGTTCGGTATGGCTTTTATCTATGGCTGACAGGCGGACGGCATCCACTGTGCCGCAGTCCGGTTCGGGCCGCCCCGCCTTGCGCTGCCTCGGTCGATATCGGCTCGGCGCTGAAGCCGCTGCTGGCAACTACAAACTTACATAGCATTTTTTTGTGTAGCTTATTTTTGAAGTTTAAACAATTTGGCCGCCGCTTAGTTCTCTTTCGCGTGCGCCAAAACCCAGTAACCAGGTAGTCCGGCCAAAAAATATTTTCCAAACGCGGCGCCACGACAATTTCGTTATAGAACTGTTTTCGATTCAAAAGATTCAAATAAGGTTTCAGTTTCGATATCGGTTTCCTGCGAGTGATATTGATTTATTTTTTGTTCGATTGCGTTTTCGGTTGATATCGAGTGCTATAGATCCACTTTCGATTTGGGTTGCCCTCGAGGTATTGTGCATCCCTTTCCGAACTGATTGATTGATTGATTGACCGATTGATTAGCGAGCCGCGTGAAAGTGAGTTTCAGTGTTTGCCTTTAACATTTACATTGCTGGTACTTTTTGTGTGATTTTTGTGCTTCTTGTGTTGCATTCCGAATTATGTACAAATATTTTTGGAAATATTTTTTCAACGTCCATTTTTTTTATGTGGCTGTGTGTTGGGCAACCGCTGTAAAGCCGTTAACCCCTGACTGACCCTCCACAACAATTGGGCAAGAGTGCGTGTGCCGAAACGGAATATGTTTTTTTTTGGCAACTCAAAAATTCACTCGAAACTAAATTTGTATCTATAAACTCAACTACTACCCCATACATACATAAGTTATGCGAAGAACACTTCTTTTGATTATCCAGAAAATCAAATCAAAAAAAATGTTTCTCGCTTCGAAGTAAGTTTTGCAGCATTCAATAAACCAGTAATGGGATTTAATAAATTCGGTCTTGACCCCAGCAACACGATGGGAATGCATTTTTCTTAGAGATCAGGTTTTGCTTGGTCCAGTTCGGGGCCAGACAGGTGCGCCGCGATACCGCCGTGTATCATGGGAAATTTCAACAAAATCCATCGAAATCTCCAACGGCCTTGAGATCCAAACAAATGCGTAAAGATAAACAAAAACAAAATTCCGACCAAAATCCACACAGAAATAAGCAAATAAATAAAAATGTTAAAAAGGTTGATTTTTGGCGGATTCCGAATCGGTTTCGAATGGGTCTCTCGTTTGCTTAAGAAGGCCGATGGATGACGGAGGGAGGGGCGGCGAGACGCCGAGACTGAAACTGAAACCAAAACCGAGACGGCGACGGCGACGCATGCGCAGCGGAGTGTAAACAATTTTGACCCAATTGCCGAGCTCCACTTGCCTCACCGCTCCCCTCAGACCACTCAGGCTGTGGCAGATTGACGCGTTCGTGTTCGCCTTCACAGCTTATGCAGCTGCCCAAACGTGCCCCCGGCTGCCCCCAACTGCCCCCAACTGCAGTCGATTATGCAACGCTAAAAAGATGAAAGATGCAACAGGCAATTTGTGCAAATTGATAGAGCTGACATCATGAGAAGCAGCTCAAAGGGAGAGACTGAAAGACTGAAAGAGCGAACAAAATTCTGGGAGAACATAATTTTTAAGGCAATGATTAACCCACATTGCAGTCTATTTCCTCCAAGCCAATTTAAGCCAATTACCAACTAAATGCCGCTAAGAAGCTCCCACATACTGTCCCCCAAAAGCTGGCCAATAATAGTTTCAATTGCTGAAGTCGCCAATTGACTGCTAATCAAAGCGCAACGAAAACCTGGCCAAAAGCAGAAAACAACAGCCAATCGACCCTCGGGCCATCAATTACCACCTGTCAATGTTGGATCCGTCTTGCCGGCTACCATTTAGGGCCTGCTCCGACCAATTGGCCCAAAGAATTTGGTCAAAATTAATGAAGAAAACCGCCAAAAACTTACAGAGTTGGGCAAGACCCATGCGCGACCTTGATGGCTTGGGGTTTTTTGTTTGTTTGTTTGTTTTATTTTGTTTGTATGAAAGTCAAGGTCGAGTTTTGTGTTTTATATTGTATACCCATTTGAGTATTATCGCTGATAGTTTCAATACCCTTGCAAAGGTAAGAGCCCAATCGCTTAGATGTTTGCCCAAGGGAGCGGGAAGCAAACCTGATTTTTATTAGAGGGAAGGAAGCCTCAAGAAGGGCTCACTTTATCATACACAACCGTACATACATACATATGTATGTGTGTTTCCCAATAGCTCCGCTAAATCTGCAAGTGTATCTCAAGCTTCGGTCATTGATAGTTTTTTTTTTTTGTTGCCAGTTGACTAGCATTTGCTGAGGGGCCTTTATTTTTTGTTTTTGATTACATTTTGAGGGTTCATTTTAATTGTTTTTGTCTATTGAATTTTGCGACAATCATTGTGGCGGGGGAGGGGCACAAATTGATGAGCCACGACGAATGAGGAATTATTTCCCGTGTGCAGTGCATGCGTAAGTGTGAGTGCAAGTAAGCGTAGGTTAGGAATTATTCAAACTCTGGCAAAAAGAAGTGTTTCGGGTATATAAACTGGACTATGGCTGCGCGCGGCACCTTAACGATTCCGCGGTAGTGGAGCACAGTTTTAGCAGTCATTTCCACAGCGTCCTCCATCACCACATCGCCGGTGAATGTCTGCTTGACGGCCACGCCGTGCAGAAAGCGACGGACACCCTCCACGACGGCTGGTATTTCCAGCTTCAAGTAACGTGACTGGCCGACAAACCTTCCCGTGTCCGGATCGTCGGGGACGCTTGTGAGAACTTCAAAACCAATCATCTCCATCTGTAATAGGAGAATGAAATACGTCAACCAACCAATACGCACTTTGCAGAAGATTGAATACAATCTTCCCGATTTTCTATTTTGCTTAGCTGAAATTCGTTCTGTTCTCGAACAGGTTGAGATTGACTGACAAAATAATACAAATACAAAACCTATGTAGACTTGTTGTCAAAAGAATACAGTTCGGAAAGGAATGAACAATAATTTATTTTCTGCGAATTGCTTACACATTACCCAAGAGTCTGTAAAACTCGTACTTTAATGTGTTTCTATGTTAAATCTTTCATTTAACGACAAATGGATACTCTTCATAATACTCTTGTTTCATCTTTTGTTGGCACTTCTTTCATTTTTGCAGTTTCACAGAAAATGAAAATAAAAACTATTACTCGAAGGCTGTAGGGGGTCTCTCTCTCTGTTTATTGGCGAATTAAATTCTTCAATCAATGGGCAAGTTCCCAACGGTGTTTATACACTTACTGAACATGAAATTATAGCTCAAAAGTTAACTTAAAAATTAACTTTTCCGAATGTACGGCATGTCCTTACCTGTTCTTCGGTTTTCATAGACATTTCAGTTTCAATGGACTTCTCTTCGCGGTAAGGGTAGCAGGGCGAGTGTTTTGCTCTATCCGTGGGAACGCGGCAGTTGCAACAGCAGAATTATCCGTTCGCTTCATAAATGGGAAATCTAGTGACCAACAAATGTATTTATGCAGCTGCGGTAAAACTAGAAGCAGCAAGCAATAGGGTCAACAAAAATATCAGCAAAGGAAAGAAAAATTAAAAAAAAAAAATAGAGAAAGTTCCTTTGCGAAAGTCGGAGCCATAGATACGCTTTGCAGATATGAATTTCAAGGGCAAGGCTTTATTTTCATCTGGAATTTATACACTTTTCCGGACTACAAACTTTTGCTTGTAATATACACGCAGAAGCAGGTTCTTTTTTTCTTCTGGGCGTTTTAACTTAAAGACTCCGCCATATTCCGGCAATGCCCACTCTCTCTCTCTCTCCCTCTCTCTCTATATCAATATGTACGAGTATGTTTTATTTATTGACTCTCTTTTGGACTCCCTGAACGGCAGGATGCCGCCTTTTGAAAGTTGGCACGTAGTCTTGGCCAAGAAGCAGCAACAGAGGCAACGGGAGAGTCGGCCGCATAAAATGTACCAAGACGATGGGGCGTATACGTACAATATGAATTATGAGCCCGACTCGACGATCACGTAGCCGCCTCCCCCATGGCTCTGGGTGTTCTTGGTCCTCCCTCATTGCTCTATGTTTCCCCCTATCCACTCTGAATTTTCCTGTGAAGTAATGTTAATGCCAAACAATTAAATACGGGGGAAGAGGAACACCCCAACCCCAACCCCAACCCCAACCCCTGCCCTTCCACCACGATTGCAAATTTAATTACAACTGTAAACAATTTTCTCTGGCCACCCCCTCTGTGCGCACCCCACCACCCCTCAAAAGAGACACAAACAAAACAGTTTTTCCTTTTGTTTTTTATGATATTTTTCCTTTCCATTTGTGTGTGTGTGTGTGTGTGTGTGTGTGTTTGTGTGTGCGGCCATTAGCAGGGGCCAAAACTAAAGGGAAAACTGCAATGGCATACTGAGGAGTGTGGGCAGGGCTGGTACGCGCTGAGAAAAGCAATTTTCCGGTTGAGTTTACAAATGGCGGGCGCGGTACCGTACCGTCGCGTCGCTTCCCCGTCCCTGCGTACCCGGTTGCCCCGGTTCCGGCGCTGAAAATAAATGACATATCACAGAGTCTGGTCACCTTTATGGGATGCCCAAAGTAAACATATGAAAGCAATGCTCAGCTGAACGGTCACACCGGGGGTGGGGTGGGTGGAAATATGGTATGGATGGAGTACAGGGGGTGTTTGTTGATGGTTTTTCCAGTTCAGCTGTGAAAGTGGTTCAGGTTCGAAAGAGGTTTGGCTGGAATACGGATTCGAGAGTCAGTTTATTCGATCTGTGGAATATATGGAGCATATATTTTGAATAAAATATAGTTTAGGATGTTAACGATCTCTATTCCTCTCTCTCAACCCTTATCTATTCTCTGCCTCTCTTGTTTGCATTTCAAAGATACATATGTATGCCTACCCTGCCCTGCCCTGCCCGGCCCCCGCCAGATATCAATAAATGGGGTTCCCTTTCATTTGCAGGCAACTCTCGTATCCCTGGTCGGTATATCGTTGTTTACACTCACACACACACACACACACACCCCCCCCCCCCCCACACACACACACACACTGAGAGATACGCACACACGAGGACAGTTATGAATGGCAATCCATTCGCTTAATGGAATTTCGTGTTGTTTAACTTTTACGTGGCGCCAAAGTCATGGAAGCGAATGGATGGTAGCCCCTACCTCCCTCCCCCCCTCTATGACACACACACACATGTGTTTTTGGGGCGTCCTTGGCAGCTGTTTGCGGGTTAACTTGGGGTCACCCTTTCCCACCCTCCGACCCATCGCAAAACCCACCGCATAGAACATCGTCATAAAGCTTTATTAGCATTTATTATGCAAGACTTCTGTTGGGTCAAGTTTCTGTCTGTGTTTTAGTTTTACGATCACTTCCACCTCGACACCTGGCCCACCCCCCGCCCCATCACACTGTAGCCTCTTGGCCATGTTTTAATTTCAATAAACGCACATTTTATGACTCCCAGGTTTACGGCCACCTCAGGCCTCAGGTTTTTGGCCCGAGTTGGATTTATTTACCTTCCATTTCATGACGAGTTTTGCAAATGCGAAGGCCAAGCTTAAAACTCAACGAAAGGAATCTATTGGGGGGAGGACAGGCAATGCTGTCTATGGGTGTGTAATCTACTCAAATTTCGCAAAATATAATGCCATTATTTGGCAAAAGAAATACAAATTCTGAATTTAAATATTGGCCGTTCTTTGCTTTTCCAATACAAGTAACACAAACAAAATCGTAGCATACTTTCAGGCTTGATCCATTAAAGAAATGTACAAATCCAAGCATGTAGATGTAGATGTACATGTCGATATTTGTTACCATTAAGCCGCTGCAGTATTCATTCTCAGGTTCCCCACTAAGTATTTCGAAGGTGTCCAAACTTCTGTGGGAGACTGTCTATTCTCATCTACATAATATACGGCAGATGATTTCCTGATTAGAATAACTCTTGTGGGGGAGACTGTTCCAGTGGTTGAGTGTCCAATAATCTCGGCCGGACCCTATACCATAACCATTTTACAATCTCTTTTCGTCACCCATATGTAGGTGGGTTTTAGGTGTAGCATAAATTTTGTGGGAGACCGCCCATGGGGGCTACACACACACAAATCGCTGCCGACTTCGCTGCTGGCAGCGCAGCCGACGCGTCGACCACATATCGAGGACATTTAAATCGCTCTTAAGTCCCGTTTAATTGGTACTTAGCATGCAAATGCGAAATGAGGCAGAGATCCCAGGCAGCAATTGTCGCGCTCCCTCTCTCCCTCTCATGTCCATGTCTATGTCTCTCACTCTCACTCTCACTCTCAATCTCTTTGTCTCATTTTGTGTGCTTATGCATGCTTGTGAGCACACGCTCGACTGTGTGTATCATTAGTTACATACATACATGACACCCTTGCATTTGCCTTGGCTATTATGACTTTGACCACATATTTGCAGCATTAAGTTCTTGCTCAGAGAGCAAAGAGAGCGACTTAATTGACAGTTTAACATGTCACACTCTGGTTATTGGCACGATTCACATTGCAACAATTGATCTGGAAGGGTATAAAAAGGTCGACTCCGAGACACATAACTGTGTGTTATCTTCCGTTCCCCCCTCTTGCATTTCTAGTCACTTTGCCCATCTTATGTGCAATTGTACTTACTCACGCAAACAGTGTGAGAGAGAGAGAGAGAGAGAGAGAGAGGCGGAGAGAGAGCTTGGGAGACAGAGAAAGAGGGACATCCACTTGGTGTGCTTGAAAGAGAATCGCATCGCATCGAATCGAATCAAATCAAATTTAATTGAAATGCCATGCAAAAATATTTTGAGAGCAGACGGACATAGAAAATTGATTGATTTTTGGCTTTTCCAGTGAACCCCTCCGCCTCCGCTGGCAAACCATCCGCCCAAGCCCAAGCCCACCACACCCACACCAACCCATTGATACTATAATTACAAAGTACCGTTGGCCAGTTGATGAGCCCGTTGGAAAACATAATCAAGAATGCGATTCTCACTCTCTCCCTCCATTTTCGCTCTTCTTCTATCCGAAAAAGTTTTAATTTCAAATGAAGTTTGTGCAGGGACGGAGGGAGGGATGCGGAGTGGAGCGGAACGGTGCGGGCAGGACAGTCGGATGGGCAATAAAATAATCAAAGCGTGCACAAAAGTGCAACGGGAATTGCCGAAAAACTGGTTACAAAAGTAAGCAAAATCCAGGCAATGTGGAAGAAGGGCAGGGCGAGCGGTAGTGGCGGGGTAGGAAAATGCCATCAGCTGAAAGCAAGAGGAAGCCAAAAAGCACAGGGCAATGGGAAGACAGATAGAGAGATAGAAGGTATGGTAAAGAATTATGGACACCCTTTAATTGTAGGTGTACATATGAAGGTTCATGTTTAAACAGGTACAGAAACATATACATATGTATGTACTGAGCTGGGAAAAATGATCCTGTGCGAAATAAGAAACTGGCATACCCATTCAAAACTCTTGTTTAAACAGCCTGACTTCTGGCAGTACTTACAGGGTAATCGTGCTAGAAAAAAAGGGGTTGCCCAGCTGCGGGCCAGTGCAAATTTACCTGAGACAGTGGAGTGCCGAGGAGAGCAGTGCAGGGGGAGCACCGTAAGACAGAGCAGGTCTGACGGAGCAGACAAACTTAACTGGAAATCTAGTCGAAAAATGGGCAAAGTTGCATCGGTAGAAGAGAAAGCGAAGGGCAGGAGAGCGCTGCCCAAATACCGATGCCGTTGGTCCGTAATGAGACAGTCAGAAGCAATGAAAGCAGAGAGACAGGGACAGCTAATATGCGCCATTAGGGCATAATTAAAATGCTCAAGTAGCAAAGGCAGAGACAGCAAGAACAACAACAATTGCAACGAAAGCGCTGATAATGAAAACAAAACGAAGAAGAAGAAACAGGTACGTATCGAGCGGGGAGTGTGAGAGAGCAGCGACAACTTTTCTAAGGCCGACTGAGAGAGAGAGAGAGAGAGCTTAGGGCGCAAACTATTTTATGTTAAAGGTAAGGCTACCAAAGACACCAGCCAGCGCAACCAAAATTGTTTTCGTTGCATTGCAGACTTTTGTAAATGTGTGTTACAACAGGAACAAGGCCTAGGAGTGGAGAAGCAGAAAAAGCTTATCTACAAGACTGCCTTACCTTTTATTTATTGTAGCTTGTGGCCGCAGCTTTTGTCTACTTGATTTGCCTTGTGTGGGCGATGTGTGAGTTGGACTGCGAAACAACAGTTATATTTACTTGCATGCGAAAACGGCACAATGAGAACGAAATTGAAGCACTGCCAACACCATGAGAGGGAGAGCTACAAATGAGAGGATCGCTGCAAGGGAAAGAGGCTTAACCAGAGGGTGAACAGATTACTGTGGCTACAGCTTAAATGATAGCGACAGTGGCGTTTCAATAAGAGTTAATTATGAAGTGCAGTGAGTGACCACAGATGCATAGCGAATCAAATTTAATATGAATGCCTAAGACAGTAGTAATTACTGCAGAAGTTGTACATATTTCAGTGCTTGTTCAATTTACGCACTGCCTTCGTCATTTACTCAATTTACTTGTATTCTGTCGGGAATTGGAAAAACAAATCATAGCATACACTACTTCGCTCTCCGCAAGGCTCTCTCTCTCTCCCTGCATCTGTCTGCTTCTCTCGTTCTCTCTCCCTCTGACTACATACATATATCACTCTGCACTGGCAATCTATGCAATGAATTTTGGCAATTAAGCAATCATTTCGCTCATATGCTAAACGAAGGAGAGCAGCAGAGGGATGGCCGAAGCAGAAGCGGAGGCTAAAGCCGCTGCGGCAGAGTAAAACTTATGCTTGAAAGACGCTGGCAGAGCTGAAGTATACTCAAGATGTTATCAATACATACATATGTATATACCTAGCAGAGGGTATATGGATTTTGCAGAAATGGAAGTATATACATTAATAAGTATATATGTATATGTATGTACCTGCTTAATGGGTTTACTTTAAGTTATAAAATTATGAAATTTTGATTTTGTGCGTCACTTCTTTGAGAGTTCCCATGCTTCTCCCAAGAGTTCATAGTGTCTCGGCTGGGGAAGGGTATCCAAAGTTTCGGCTGGCCCTTCCTCTTGTGTTTTCCCTCTCTTTTTCACCGCTCTGCTGCCTACCAGCCTGATGATTGCCTTACGGTACAACAGGCAATCTATGGGAATAAAGATATGCATACGTGTGAGTGTGAGTGTGTGTGTGCCATGCATTTTTATGGCAGCAGAAGGAATGGATAGCAGAAGTACATGGAAAGCTCTCACTCGAAAAAGCAAAAGTTTTCACTTCAAGTAGTTTTTTCGTTATGCTTGGTTTTTTTTTCGGGGGTTCCACTGTCGTTACTGTAGTTGTTGTTGTTGTTGTTGTTGCATCATCATTGGCCTGGCAATAGAGTTTGAGCTCTTGAGTAGCATTAAAGCATCAAACGATTGTTTAGGAGGAAGAGGGAGACTGAGTGTGCGATTCGATTCGATTCGATTCTCTTCGTTGCCAAGGTATGTACGTACGAGAAGAAGGAGATCTCTTTCTGGCTGTGGCTCTGATTGAGAAATTTCGTTTTGCTGCTCAACTCCAATCAGCCATCAAACTGGGATATTTATGGGGCTATAACCATGCCCCCCTCTCCGAGGCATCCCAATTCCATTCTCTTTCGCTCGCTCTCTCGTTCTATCTATCCCATCAATCAGAGAAATGAAGTGCCAACGTTTCTGGCAAATGGCTCTAACCATCCATCCCACTGTTTGCCTGTTTGACTGTCCGCCTGTCTGCCGCTCAATTAGCCAGGCCAATATATTCACTCATTTCCAGCCAGATTTCTCAAACCGAATAAGTACAGTGAAAAGCGGGGAATGAAGGCGCATCAATGCAGCTACAGCTGTGGAAATGTTTCCCATAGTTTCCATGCTTTTTTTCTAACTGTACCTACATGTATTTGTATACCCTTTAGCGTAAGAGTAACCGTATTTCTTAGAGAAGTTTGCCATGTATAGAAGAGAGTGTGTTTGATCCGTTGCGCTCTTTGTTCTTTTTTGTTGACAACTAGCTAGCACTAGTCTCACTAGGAGACTTGTACTGAAAATAATTAGTTGGTGGGGGGACATCTACAATAAATAATTTTACAAGTGTATTTAAAGCTTCGGCTGGCCTTCGCTCTAGCTAACAATTTATTCTAGCTATAATTTCATCAATTTAGCCTGAAATTTACATACTCGCATTCTCCCCCAAAGCTTTCCCACAGCACCATTTCCAATTGGCTGGCAAAAGGTCATTGTATTTTCAATTGCAGCATAATCAGGCACGGCACACAAAATGCAGCAAATAACACTGTTTTTATTGCACTGAGAGAGAGGTAGTGGGAGCGGGAGAGCAGAGGTAATTTTGGCATTGAAATAATTTAAGTTATTTTCACATTGCATTGAAAATTATGGTCAAACAATTAAGCAGACCGTTTCTGGCTTCTGCCCCCACCCTGTGGCCCGCGGCACAATTGCTAGTTTCTATTAACTCTTTGGCCCCAAGAGGCTTAAAAGTCCGACACAAACACACACCACACGCACACACACACACAGTCACACACTGTCAGGTGTATTAAATGGCATTTGGATATTTGGTTATTTGGTTATTTGGATACGATATTTCCCTGACAAAAATACAATTAAAATGTAGAAAATTATTAAGCTACTTTTGCAATTTTCCTAATTACGCACATTAAAAAGCAAAACAAAATGAAAATTTACACAATTATGTAGATGGAATGTTCTGTGCGGTGGGGTGGGGGGATGTTGAAAAAAGTTGACTTTTATTTTTAAAATTTGTTTGTCACGCAATTTCCGACAGCAGAGCAGAGCAGAGCAGAGCGGAGGACGGGTAAATTTTCTTCTTTCTAATGCAATTATGCTAAATCAAATGAAAAATGCAACTGCATTTATTAATGCCTTAAGCAGGGCTTAGGTACACAGAACGTTATCCAGTGGGATGCAGTGTAATAAAGTACTTTTTCAGTAGGTTTATTATTTAATTCAATGCTTTTTTAATTGCTTTTAAAAGTGATACTCCTATTGCTGTTGTATTTATTTCGCTTATTAATATTTTTTCAGCATGCAACACAGTAAGTCCGTGTACGTAATACTGCTGGGCAGTCTGCTGTTAATGGGCCTGGCCATGGCCCAGGAGGATCGCTCCGCGAACGCCCCCCATGTGCGGCACAAGCGTGGCATATTCTGGGACTTTTTCCAGAAAATGGTCGTCACCAAAAACCTTATAGTGGATGTGAGTACGAGCAGCCGACAAGTCATAGAATAATCCTAAACATACTCCTTTTGTGGATCTACAGCAATACACGGACACCAGGAACACCCTGAATGACATTTACAACACGGTCAATGAGCAGTTCAGCGATCCGGGCCCGGCAAAGCCCACCAGTCTTCCACGCAGCACAACCGAGAAGTCGGTAAGTACTCTTCAGATCCTCTCTTAAAGCGATGACTTATCTTCATGCCACTCAATTCACCCCACACAGTCCGTCAGTGGGGAGGAGAGCGGGGGTGGGAGCAGCAGCAGCGATGAACCCACAACCACAGAAGCATACAGGATATCCCGTTACGAGCTGGGCCGTATCCTGGGTCGCAACTTCCGCGGCTTGCAGCGCCTGGCGATGAGCGAGTTTGGAGTGGCCCTCAATGTGAGTCCCTCTTTGGGCCCCTTAATCCTTAATCCTCAATCTTTAATCCCTTACTCATCCGCAGGCCACCAAGTACAATCTGAAGGAGTACAAGGCCGAGGCGGATCAGCAGTTCGCCAACAGCTTGGCTGTCGAGAAGAAGAACAAACTGAAGATGCTCAAGGGCTGACACTTGTAGAAGCTTCACCACCTTCAACCACCTTCCACCCCCTTCACCAGTGCCTGATAGTAGTTGTCTCTGTGATAGACTTCCTGCATAAATATATATATCTATTCTGTTCTTTTTTTTTATGGTTATTTATTTGTCAGTTTGTCTTTGTTTGGTTATGAAATAAAGTGGGGAATGTGAATGCGAATGCGAGTGTCCCCAAGCGCATGCGAAATATGTATGTATGTGTGTGGTAGTGTGTGTCTGCGACTATTTTTGCGTCATATTAAAAAGTTTTCTGTCATAATTTTATTGATAAACTTTTAAGTAAAAAAGCATCGCACGAAACTGTAACACTGGCCAAAAATGGAAAACAAACCCCCCCAAACAAACACATAGATGAAGAAGCAGCAGCTCGAAAAAGAAACAGGAAACACTCAGTACGATGGAACACAAAGAAAGAAAGCAGCAAAGTTGTGGGGTATAAAACATGAAAATGGTTTTGGGCCGGTGCATTCCAGCATTCAGCATCGCGTTAATTCTTGGAGAATTTAGTTTAACGCCATAAGAACACTGAATTATCAATAAAATACTTAAATATTCTGAAAAGGCTTTGTGGAGTGTATTTTTTGGTCATTTTCTTATACAAATCATTCCTAAGGAACTCCATCAGAAAATAGAATTCAATACTTTGTATATAAAATCAGATAATACTCTAAAATCATGGTATGACATTTTGCAGTATTTTCCATATAAATACCATCAAATTATACTAAGCGAAGAGACGGACTGACAGACAGAGACGCGGCTATTGATGCTGATCAAGAATATATATACTTTATGCGGCCGGAAACGTTTCCTTCTCTGCGTTGCACACATCCACTTCTACCCCTTAACTCTCCGAGTACGGGTATAAAAATCTCTCGATATTCGCAGCGAAAACCAACAGCAGAATAGCCTTACGTATCTATATACATATCTCTCCTTCTCTCCCGCTCTCTCTTTATTTTTCCCTTTGTCACACATACACATGAATGCAAGTTGCTGTTGCCTGAAATCGAAGTAAAGTTGCAAACAAATCCAAAAGGCAAAACTTGCTAAAATACAAAGACAGTTTTGGGTCTGCTGTCTGCTCTCTCCGGGCCACTACTCTACGCCCGTATGCCCCCCCGCCCGTTGGTTGGGTCCCTGGAATAGTTAGCAGAAACCACTAAAAGTGTCATAATTCGATGCCCATGAGATGGCTGTCTCGAAAGTACGTTGGCCGACAAAACTTTGGCGGTAATGACTGTCGTTCGCCCTCAGTCGGGCCCCAGTCCTTGGTCCTTGGTCCTTAGTCCGTGGTCCTCAGGCCTCTCACAACAAAAGCAACAACAACAACCGACAACAGTCGTGCGGTGCAACTGTGCGTATGAGCAACCTGCCTGTCTGCAAAGTTCTGTGGAAAAAAAACAACGGAAAATAGAAAAAGAAAATATCAGGCAGGCGAATATTTGGCCGGAAACTTATCGAAAGTGGAAAGTGGAAAGTGGAGTTCGAGTTGAAGTTGCATTTTGGGGACGCTGCAACATGGTGATGGCTGATCCAAAAGCCAGTTTCAATATCCTGCAAATAAACAGACACAGATACACGCTTTAAAATTCATACATAAACAGCTTCCACTTTGTTTTCTTCGAAAGACATAAAGATCTATCTGTCAGACAAAGAGATATCCGATTCGGATTGCCCCTTTATGGCAGGCAGCCCATTTCGACATTTCAATGTGATAATCTGATTTATTTGGTGTTTATTCTCGTTTCGAGTTTGTTTTGTTGATTATGACAGTGAGTCAAACGTGTTGATTGCTGCTTTAATTGTTTCTGGGTTTTTTTGGGGCTGACAAACGAGACCTGGACTGTCCGCTGGCCTGGACTGCTGGCTGCTGGCAATTATGGGTAATTTCAACAATAGAACAATTAGTTTAACAGTCCCACAAAAAATAGAGCAATAAAAACTGGCTCAACTCTGTCAGAAAAAAAAGTATAAACAACAAAACACTTTTGCGGAAGTTTTAAATGAAAATGAGTGGCAAAAGTCCAGCCAAATGTCGCCTCAGCCTCATCCCAGCGATGACTCTATACGGGGACTTATGTAAGTCTGACAGCAACATTTCCGACGCCAGCAAAAGTTCAGACGATCAGCAAATAAATTAAAACAAAACTCAGACGATGCTCGCCTTCAATTGGCAGCGGAAGCAAACTCTCATTTAATTGGGTTCAATTCCAGTCAATCGAATGGGAAGTTGGCAATTGGCATGCAGATATCGTCTTGGCATACATTATATGTATGTATTCTAATGTATGCCAACCTTTGAGCGGTGTTCGTCAAGAGGTTATATCGTGTGATTTACGTGAATGACATTGCATAGGTAATGAATGATAAATGAATCAGCCAAATAAATGGCAAGACGATCGCAAAGTAAACAATCGAAATGACAAACTAAAATCAACAAATCTCGAGTAAAGAAAAACAAGCAAAGGAAAGCAAGAGGTAGAAACGATGGTGGAAATACCCTGGAAATGGCAGCAACTACGAGATTATACGGGGGGGCCTGCGCTGAATAAATATTTAAAAATGTCTTTCAAATATTTAAAGCCACAATATGGCATAGATCCCCAAACAAAAAACACGCAAAAATTGCATAAAAGTTTCATAAATTACAGGTTGGAGCTAAACAGAACAAACAGATGGAAATAACTGAAATGGGGCCCGTCATGGTAGTTGATCCGAATCGCTTCTCTGGCATATAATTTGTGCTGATTGTCGGTTGAGTGTCGAGAATATTTGTTTAGAGCAGATCTTTCACACATATGTATATATGCTGATGTAGTACATGGGGAATCACATATTGGAGTTCCCAGAAATCGCCTACACTTCAATAATTACCATAAAAAGTTTGCGAAACCATAACTTGAGTGTTAGCAGCTTAAAATATTGGAATTCTCCATTCAGTCTCCATTGCTGTGATCAGCCAATCTACTCCTATGATTTCTACCTTCGAGAGCTGCATTCACCATTAAATGATCAGTTTTTTCGCCATCTAAATGATTCTTCCCTCTCGCTAGAGTAGTTTCCTTCATCGTGAACTGCTTGAACTTTGATTTAGTTGTTTTCCCTAGGCTTTAATTAGCTTCTAACTGATAAGCACTGATCCAGGCCCCGATCAGCTGCCTATCAACTGCGATTGCAAAACCAGAGATCACGACCAGCGGCGCACAATCACTTTAATAAACATATTCATTTATTTTCGTATGGATCACAATCAAAAAAAAAAAAGAAACAACAAAGAAATGTACGCTGCTGCAGAGGCGTTTCCTATAGAGCTGGCGGATGGGAGGGTGCAATGGGAGCCAGGGGCACCTTCTCGGTGGGCGCATCGAAGGGCACCGCCGACGGCGGCTTCGGCGAGGAGGTGTCATCGCTGAGGCGATGCTTCAGCTCGTCGTATTTGTGGGCCACGGAGCTGCCAAAGTCCTTGGCGCCCTCACCGATCTTGTCGGTGTACGGCTTGGCCGCCTCGGCCACATCCTCGGCACCCTGCTTCACCTTGCAGCCGAGACTCTTGAAGAAGTGCTTGAAGTCGCTGTCGTCCGGACTCTTGGTCTCGTCGCAGTCGGCCCGCACCTGGACCACGGCGGCATCGATCAGCAGGAGGGCGATCAGGGAGCACAGCACAAACGATTTCATCTCGACGCTTTGAGTGGGGCAATGAGACTGAAGCTCGGCTCTGTCGAACATTGGCATCGAAGTCGTCGCTCTGGCGATAGCGACGGAGTCTAGGCAACCGGTTATGTTCCCCCCTCACCACACCCCACCCACATCAGACCTCCCGCCCCCCAAACCAGACAGCAATGAAGTGAACAATAATAAATCTCAATCAAGTTTTGAATGTGTGCGTGTGTGTGCGTGTGTGTGTGTGTGCGTGTGTGCGTGTGACTTTATTTTTGCGACTGGTGCGACTTGTCGTCTGATCTCTTGGGGGCGGCTGGGGCGGCACAGGGCGGCCTTATACGCTGCGGCTTTGCCCGCCGCCAGCTGAAGCAGCAGCCGCGATGATCCCACGTCGAACAGTTGAGGCCCGTCCAGACGATGGCCTCCGCAGGAGTCCCAAGCCCAGCCATGGCCATGACCAAAGCGCTGAAGATCAGGAGTCCGCAGGTCCTCAGCAGCAACATTTTCACCCGAAAGGCTGCAGGCAACTGAAGGCTGCCACAGGGCGCTGCACGTCCACTGCACCACTCCACCACTGCACCACTCCACCACTCCACCACTCCTTTCTCCTCTCTCTTGAGCAGGTGACTCACACGCAAAAACCGGCTGAGGGTTCGCTTCGGCTTGGATTTGTTTATTTCTGGTCAAGAATAAACAGACAAAAGACGAGAAGAGAAAGTCAGGTACGAGAATGGCAGCGAAATGAGAAAAGAAGAGCCAACGGGAGCAGGAAATATACATACACACATATTCATATGCAAGCGGGAGAGAGAGAGAGAGAGAGAGATGTGAGGGCGAAAAAGAGTTCAGAGAAGAAAAGAGCTCTTTGGAGAACGTTTTCCGCAAAGTAATCCAAAATAAATGTGGCACCAAATTTAATTGTTAAATAAAACTACTTTTATAATTTATTAACCAATATATAGAGTAGTATATATGTATATGCATATATGCAGCTATGTGTAAGTGTGGAAACTACTGATTCATTCCGTGCTGAACCTCGTTGTCGACCTCGTTGGCATCGTCTCCCAGCCACTCGATATTCGCGGGTGTTGCAGCTGATGTTGTCGTCTCCTCGGTTGGCCCAGTGCTGGGGGAAGTGGGGATGCCCTCAGTGGTGGAGCTTTCCTTCTTTGAGTCCTTGTCTTTGTCCTGCTGGCTGTTGTCTGGCTGCTCCGGCTGCTCTGCCTGCTCCGGCTTCTCTGGCTTGGGCAGCGTGAGGACATTGACAAAGAGTGTGATCCGTTGGAGCAGCGAGCGTGTCACATCCCTGGCCTTCTCCTCCAGCAGCTTGGCTTCCTTCTCAATGTTCTCGATCCAGGGCTTGGCCTTCTCCAAGGTGCACTGAACACTGTGCACGAACTTTGTGACCTCGCTGGGTGGCTTTGGGGTCGTGGCCGAATCCTCCAGAGACTTGGCCTCCGTGCCACAGAGTATGGCCGCTGCCTGCAGCTGGCCGAGGCACAGGCACAGGCAGACGACGATGCCAGCACTGAGGTACATCTGGGTATTAGTCATCAACATCATCATCATGGGTATGTGGCAGCTCTGTGGTCGCTGTGTGTGTCGCCGCTGAGACCCCAAACTCGACTGAAACCCGTTTGCAGCCAGGCAGCCAGGCAGCCAGGCAGCCACTTGACCAAGTTCTGGCCCCTGCCAGCGGCCATCGAGCATCGGGTGTGGGGTAGATCCAAGATCTGCGAGAAAGTCGTCGAGCAACCAACGAAATGCATTTCCAACCAGAATGATCAGTGAAAGAGGGGGGCAACGGGCAGGGGGGAAATGGAAATGGAGAAGGGAATGTCAGCAGCAGCGCAGAATTCTCCAGAGCGAGAAGAAGAATGATCTTTGGATTATTTATAGAGCTCTGAAGAAGATCAATTGGCGCCGAGTGAGGTGAATAAATAAATAAATTAAAAAACAAATTGATGGATTAAGTGGAACAACAACAAATAGATGCCTGAATGAGGAATGATGTGGGAGCCTAAGATAGTGTGAATATATCGGAAAGAGTCCACAAATATTAACCCAATAAATACACAGATAAGTTTCCTTACTCCGTGGATTGATTGGCACCCAAAGAATATCCCATTAAATATTTTTCAACAATTTTTCACTTTCTCTTTTTATTTATTAAACAAAAAAAAACGCACTCAGACAAAGGACAAAAATCATAATGAAAAAAAAAATTAAAATAATAAAATAAAAGTCGCTCACAATTCTTAAAAAATATGTACAAGGAGGAGTCCCTAGTGGACTGCCTACTGGGAGAGTGGGGGTGGGTGTGGCACCTCCCTTTTTCTACTTCCTCAATTTGCTGCAGTTGCCCAAGGCATCGAGGATGTGTCCGTGGCCGCATTGCTGTTCGCCCTTGAGGATGTCCGGATTGATGACCTCGACATTGGCGAGGAAGCTGCGATCCTTGGACATCTCTTCGACAGAGTCCTTGGAGAGCTTCTCGCGGAAGCCGTCGAAGCGATCCTTGATGTCGCTGCCCAGGACCTTGGCCTTCTCGCCCAGCTTCTGGGCGCCCTCCTTCAGCTCGGTGCCCAGATCCTTGGCCTTCTCGCCCAGCTTCTTGGCCCCCTGCTTGATTTGGCAGCCAAAGTTCTTGAAGAAGTCGCGCACCTCGTGCTCGCTGCTGCCACTGCCGCCGGAGATCTCCGAGATCTTCTCACTCAGATCGCTCAGGCCGGGCACCTTGTCCTCACAGTCGAAGAGCCCCGCCCGGCTGGGCGCGGCGGCGGCCAGGAGGAGCAACACCAGCAGCAGGGATCCTTGCAGATGATTCATTTTTTTTTTTGATATTTGATTGACGGGGTTCCTTTGGCTTTCGGGGCGGCACCAGACTGAACCTCAGCGTTGACTCGACTTGTTCGCACTGACCTGGGCCTCCTCGATCGCCAGGCAATTTATTCAGTCGCCTCCGACTCTGACGAGCTCGGTGGCCTTTTGTTGCCGCAATCGCGCGTCACTTGCTCGCATTTTCCATTCTCGATTCTCCTCCTCCATTCCCCCCCAGCAGTAATGTAATTCAATTTGCGACAGAGGCAAGGCAAGGCAAGGCAAGGCAAGGCACAGCACAGCAACAATAATGCCACCAGATCGTGCCCAATTGTGACTTGATTTAAGCATCAACAAAGGGGGCCAAAAAGTACAAAGAAGGAGCAAAGAAATGTCGTTAGACTGAGACTCTTGGGCGGAGAACACCCCCCGAAAATACGCAGATACGCTCGACTGGGCACACTGCGGCGGGTCAAGGCTGTCCTGACTAAAAAAGATAACCACAGATAAGCCACCGGGATCATCCCTCGACTGGCGCATGTTCAAGTCGTGTTTTCGACTATTCGCTATTGTTTGTTTGTTTGTTTTTAGCCGGAAGCACTGACTAATGTGGCATACAAGTACATGTACGTGTACGAGTACGAGTACGAGTACTATATATAGTCTACAGTCTCTCTGTACGAGATGCGTTCAATTGGTTTACACTCATCTTAGCGGGGCATGAAGTGACCCACAATGGGCACACGGTGCACAGCGGCAATTGGCTATGCTAGCAGAGACCCCCAAAGGGGGAAAAGGCTTAAGTATGCCTAGAATATGATAAGCAGATTAAGCGAATGATACAATCACGCGATTCAGATATATGATGGGCTCAGGTCATCTGATGCGGGGCAATAAATGATTCATCAGGCATCATATATCTATCATGCCTGATGAGTCATTATTTTTATTTGATAATGGATTGCAGGCACTTTATTTGTGGCATATCCAGGGAATTCTGAGTCATCCTTTGGATGCATTTGGTAGAAGAAAGGGAAATTAAATTAGAAGTCAAATGGCAGAATGGATGGCATACAAAAATCTCCTGAATTCAGGGATTTATAATGCATCAACGACTCATTAAGCGATAAGCATTAAGCAAGCAATCGATCGAGAACGATTTATGTAGATCGATTTACCGATAGAAATACAAATATAAAGTTTCTAAAAGTTATCTGCATTTATAGTTGACAGAAAAAGAACGACTGATCCCCAAAGCGATGCCCAAATGTGTTTAAACATTTAATTCCACTATGTTTCAGTTCGATCTCCCCTCGCTTAGGACAGACACTGATTTCCGTCATTGCAATTTTATTTCAGCTCGTTCAGCTCTCCGGAATTTCGCGCTTAATTCAAGTTAATTGCGCCGCAGCCTCAAATGGCGCACATCAAGGAAGATATTCGTACGTTAAAGCGAGTGGAGAGCGAATGCGAACTTCCGCGTGGATTAGCGTATATTCCACTCGCTCGTTATGTCGTTATTGCCAATCGAACCGGTGGTTTCATCGACATCAGTGTCGTAGTCGTCCTCCTCGTCCACGTCCCCATCTGTGCCATCTTCATACGCATCGGTGTTCTTGCTGGCATCTGGATCTTCCTCATCTTCTTCGGGCAGCATGAAATCAGCCTCTGTAGTCGTCTGCTTCTCCTCCGGCACCTCCTCCGGCACCTCTTCCGGCACCTCCTCCGGCACCTCCTCCGGCACCTCCTCCGGCACCTCCTCCGGCACCTCTTCAGTCACCTCCTCGGGTTCAGTGAGTTCGGGCAGCAGTGGCAAATCCGTGGTTGTGCTGCTTGTGCTTCTGCTGGTGCTAGTGCTGGCTGTGGTGCCGATGGTGGTGCTGCTCGTTGTGGTGGTGGCTCGTGTGGTGCTTCGTGGCGTTCGCTGTGTGGTCGCTGCTGCCTGGCCTGCAAAAAGTTAAGTCTTAGCCATAGCCGGAAGTTAATAAACGCTGCCCAGACGCAACTTACAATCAGCTGCCGTGGGGTCAAAGTCGCAGCGGATGCGCCGATCCAAGGAGTCTTCAGTGGTGGTGGTGGTGGTGGTGGTCGTGGGGCGCAGGTCCTGGCCTGTTGGGGGGACAGGAGAGATTAGTACTTGGCTGATCGTAGAACTGATTCCCTGCCACACTCACATTCACTGCGCTGCGGCTCGAAGTCGCAACGCACTCGCTTGTCCATTTCGTCCTCGCTGATGGGATTGGTCACCACCTTCTTGGGCCGCCGCACATAGTAGACGTCCTTCACCTCGACAATCTCCAGGTCGGGATCGTAGCGCGCCACACGGCGGCGCACCCAGCGCTTGTGCGTTTTGTCCGCAGACAGTAGTGGGGCGGTGCGGGCCTGTAGCAGCTCCAGGCTGCCGCAGCCGATTATCACCACAAGGAGGATGGCCAGGGATCTATTCATTGCGTTGTCGCGCACTCAACTGCTCAGGCACTTAGTGGTCGCGGCTGGAGGAGCTTCGAGCTTGGAAGAATCTATGGCGGAAGCTTATCAATTGCGATAACCCTCCGTCCGACCCTGGCTCCGCGTGCGAGAGCATGTGCCGCCGTGAGGCACGGCCTGGCACGGCCTGGCACGAGTGTGTGGCATACTCTCGGGCTGTTGCCGTTAATTGCCGCTCACGCCTCATGACGATGCATCAATGTCGGTGGCTACATAAATTAGATTTCCTCGTGCCAGCCAACAAATTGGCCGCAAACATAATTTCCACGCCTCATCCGCCCCCATCCGCCCCCATCCACCCTTCGCCAACCGCATTGCCATGCCAAACACGTCATGCCAGGAGGTGGAAGAGGCACTCGCACCGCACTCTGCTGCATTTTGGATGAGTCCATAGGCTCGCAATTCGATTTGAATGAATTTTTATGCAGAGTTATTTTCGATAGTAGAACCGAACCCTCAAAATTGCTATTGAAATCGTAAAGAATTCAAGAATAAATCTCAGAGAATTAAACAATCGATCAGCGGGCTGTTTTCGATAAATAATCGAAGCTCTTAATCGATTGCAAATGTCTTTAGGCGGTGACTATTGATTTCTATGGATGTTGATAGCTGAAAATGTTAAGCAGTGTTAAGTGCCAGCATTCCCGCTAAATACCCTCTGGGTAATCGATAGCCATTCGATAGCTCAAATGCCTACACAGCTGACTCATCCACAAGTGTCAAGACACGACTACTCCCCGCATCCCCGCCATCATTCTTGGTTTCTCGTCCATCGATATGCCCCAAACGGCCAATTTGTTTCTGATGAAAAATATGCGAATTGTCGTTTTCCTCGTACAAACATAAGTATGTGCCTACATACTCGCACATATCATACATAAGTATGTATGTACATATGTTCGTTGCTGGCTTTCCTTCTAGCTTTTTCTCATATTTTTTCTTGTCTTTTTGCCTTTTGAATTTTGCTTTTTCTTGTTATTTCTTCTCCTTGGTTTGTTTGTCATTTTTCAATGGCAGAATATCTGTCGGCAATGGGAGGAGAGTCGAGGAGCAAATTAGTCGACCAACAGACCGACAGACCGACCGACCGACTGACGGCTGCCACATATGTTCAGGCATTTCCCAATAACATAACAGAAAATATCTGTGTATTTTGCTCAGTTTGGGTGGGTCAGGATGTGGAGGGGGGGTCGTGGGGCATAGCGAGGGGGGATGTGGCTCGGAATAGATAAACAAAAAGCAACAAAAAAGAATGTTGAACGGGGCCCCGCATGAACGCAAAAGAAACACACAGAAAATTCTGTACGAAAATTCACTTCGTTTGTGAGAGCGTGAAATATGCATGCAAAAATCAAGAAATCATTTAAAAGCATAATACAAAACTACAGAGATACCCATTACACGTGCATACACACATTGGGGTGTAAGAGCTATCCATTAGTAGAGATAATACCTGCAGCTGGTATATCTATCTATAATCCAGATAAATCACAATTGATATGTTTTTATCTTTATATTTAGTTACCCACCCATATACCCAATGCCCCCCCAGGTAATACATACATACGTACATACATATATGAATATGATCAGCCAGGGGCAGGCTGGGTGGGTGGGGTTAGCTATGATTGCCAGGGGTGGGGTGGGGCGGGAGAGGGACAAATGTGTTTGGCTGTTTCTTGGGGCCAAAGATGCGGCCAAGCCGAACAGTTGGCAACGAATCGCGTTAGCGGGCGGACAAAAGCGGAGCTGGCAGCGATCACAGCTGATCGCGGAACACACACAAAAAAGAGCGAGAGGCACGTCAGAGTGTAGCATAGGAAAGAGAGAGAGAGAGAGAGAGAGAGAGAGCAAAAGCCACAGAGTGCGAGTGTAAGCGAAAGAGAGACAGACAGTGAGAGAGAGAGAGAGAGGACACAGCAGAATTCTCTGTTTTGGTTATAGTTTTGTGCGTTTTTTGTGCTTTGTGCGGCGGAGCGTTGAAAAGTGGCACAGTGGCACGCACTTAAATGTCACTTGGTGCAGGCGAAGGCCTGTGGGGTGGCATGGGGCAGGGACAGGGGCACCAAACTGGGAACTGGCAACTGGGAATGGGAGCTGCGATCATCTAGATCAGGGAGCGATTCCGCCTATAAATAGATGGGGTGGTGGAACATGAAACAGACAGAAGCCAAGTGAGTGAATGTGAAGGAAAAGCCAAAAATAATTGAAAGCGTGGGCAGGAGAACAGTGCACACCGCAGGGGAAGAACACACCGAAAAAAGAGCGAGAAAAGTACAAGCCAAAATAAATTCAAAAAAAAAAAACTAATAAAACTCCAACTTGAAATTTTACAACCAAAAAAACTCTCAAAAATTAACAAAATCAAGTGCCAAAAAGTGCCTGCCCCAAACAACAGAAAAGACTGATCCAACCCAGCGAGGGCCCACTGTGAACACATAGTTGGGATAAACAATTAATTGGCCAGAGGCCAAAGCAAAAGAAGCAACGAAGAAGCGAAGATCAGAACCAGAGGAAGATCAAACAGTCAACAGACAACCAACAGGTGGAAGGAAGACCCCAAGACATATCCATCCCCCCACCCTCTTAGAGAGAGAGAGAGAGAGTTCCAGTTGATGCCTTGGGATGTCCCAGTCCTCAGATGAGGAGCAGGAGCAGGAGCAGGCGGAGGCCGATCCGCTGTCCAATCTGCTCAGCCTGCAGTTACGCAAGCCGCCGCACTGGAACTGGGAGCTGAGCACCTCCCGCAGTTGCAGCAACATCGCCCTGCCACGCATCCTGCTGTACGATCACACCGGAGCCCTTCTAGTTGACGCCCAGGGCAGCAGCGAGCAGACCTATCGATCCACCGATGCACAGGGCCCTGGACAGGGCCTGTGGCGAGAGCCACAGAGGCGCCGCAAGAGATCGGCCACCTCCAATCTGAGCGGCAGCCTGGCGCATGACTTTCATGGCCTGCACATCGCCGAGGCCACGCCCAGTCCGAGCAGGAGCCGGGAGCGCTCGCACACGGGCACCGGCAGCGGCAGCTGCATCGAGATCAATACCCACGAGCTGCCCAACTGGGAGCCCGGCAGCGTCAGTGGCAGCTCCCGGCGCTCCAGCTCGCTGCGTGGCGTTCGATTCCTGGAGTCGCCACAGCCGCTCGTTGAGCAGGAGGAGGAGGAGCAGGAGGAGGAGGTGGAGCTGCCCGTGTATCCCACGCCGCCATCCACCTCCACGACCACAATGACCACCACCACGGCCAACTCGTCGTCGTCGGGACCGCGGGAGAAGCGGCGCTACCGGCGCTCCCACAGCTCCATTTTGGAGCGTTTCAGCATGTCACGTGGGCGCCACTCCTCGCCGGAGTACGCCCAGGAGCGGGACATAGAGATGGCGCCACGCTACTATCTGCGGACCAGCAAGGCGGGCACCCTGGTCATCCGCGAAGAGAGCTTCAGCCGGATGCGGCAGCGTCGCCGCCGGCCGCCCAAGCACTCGTCCAGCGAGAACATCCTCCAGGATGGGCGTCCGGAGAGCGCCCAGAGTGCCCAGAGTGCCGTGCAGGCCACGACACGGAGGCGTCATCAGGAGGCAGCGGCGGCGGCGGCGGCGGCCATCTCCACATCGGAGGAGGAGCAGCTGGAGGAGAAGCCACGCCCCAGCCACGGGCGACAGTCGCGCGGCAGACGGACGCAGCGCAGCTGCGTCAAGGATGTGGCCCAGGGTGAGTCGAAGAAGAAGAGTATAATGCATACAGCTAATCTGGAACGGAACCTCTCCTCCAATCCCAACAGAACTCATCACGGTTGATCCCGACAATTGTGTCTATCGTGCGGCGCCGGGCGCCACGGCACGCTAAGGAAACGAAAGCACCGGAAGAAGGATCAATAAAGAAGAAAAGAGAAAGAAAGGCGGAAAGAGCCACAAAGCAGAAAAAGGGGAGAGAGAAAGTATGGAAGAAGTAGAAAGAAATAACTAGAGTTCCTCCTTGTGATGTAAGTCGATGAAGATGTACACTAGATGAATAAAAAATGCCATATAAAATAACACTCATAGTACGTTACCCAACACTGGTTCTGGAAGAAAGTACTCAGACAATATTTAAGCAAAGAGAAGATAATTACCGAACATAGATACATCTGTGATTATTGCTAGTAATATAAATATGAACTTTATGCCAAGAGCATCCCATATCGAGTGGCATCCCATAGGTGCAATTCATAATCTTTGGCAGCACGAAATATATATTGTAGGTATTTTTAAGTGCCACAGTGCAATCGTTTGCCAAAAAGGTCTGTCAACCTTTTCACTCAAAGGCATGTAAAATATTTTACCTATTTTAAAGGTGCACCCAGAATAGCAAAGATAAATGGGCTTAAAGGGTGGATGCCTCCGCCTGTTGTTGCCTTTCTTGGTGGAAATACCCCACAGATGATACGTACATCGGATATTCTAGTATTCGAATGATTCTTTAACCATCGCAGCCCAATGGCATGCCACAAATGTGTGGGATGATGATAGCTATGGAGCAGCCAGAGAGGCTACGAGATAGCCAGAGGCTAATCAGAGCTGATAAGCTGGATCGCCGTCGCCGGACGGCAGGCCAGACGGCAGGCGGCCGCGAGTTGCGCGCTCAGTCCAATCGAGGCATTTGGAACGAGATGCGATTGCTGCTGCTGCCGGCCGGTGTGTTTGTGGTGTTGCTGCTGTTCCTGCTCCGACTGCCCCTGCCCGGGCATGGAGCGGGTCGGGTGATATACTTTAACCAGCTGAAAGAGAACCAAACGCTCCAGGCGGACAAGAATGCGACGGATCGGCTGGGCAAGGGAATGCTGTTCGATGTGGGACGCGGCCACTGCCATCGCGGGTACATGCACGATCATCACGGCCGTTGCCGGAGGGTGAGTAGTGTCTGCCATTCATGTGGATATTGGATTGTTGGATAGGTTGAATCGAACCAATCTTTCGCTTGCAGATTGTCTAGGCCATTGTCATCCATGCCACCCCCAATCAGTGATGTCTACGCTTAAAATTGTTGTTGTTTTTGTGTGCTCTTTTTGTAGAGATTAAAGTGAAATGAAAAACCAATCTACACTGCCTTCAGATACAAAGATACAGATAAGAAAAAACAACAAAAAAAAAGAGCAGATGGTTAGGGGAGGGAGGGAGTGGGCTTTTGCAGCCCAAAAGTATGCCGAAAATTGTGTTGCTGTGAGCATTACCCTAGGTTCCATTGAGGGGATCTTTAGCCGTATCCACGGACCTTGACCCCAAAAGCAGAACCCAGAGGGTGTCAGCAGCTGCGTCACATCACGTGCCATTATGATGAAATTATGGGACTGCTCCGGGACTGCTATGGGACGTACAACGTGTTCCAGATGTCTAGATACATTATTGTACGACCAACAAGATACAACTCGACAACAGATAATGGAGCACCGTCTGACTCATATAGCTATTAATGTGTGGGGGGGGCCTACCTACTCCCCCACCGTTGGCAACTATGATGATGGGTTTTGCAGTCATATTTTCGGGAAATTTCAGGCACCTCCGATAAAGACCGTATGTGCCGTATGCCGGTATGCCGTATGCCGATTGCCTTATGCCGTATGTTGATCCGTGACGTTGAGGCCGCTTGTCGTTCGTCCAACGTGGGGAAGGCCATCAAAAATTAGCCATCAGGCCATGCGACAGGGAACGTCTGCCCCCTAATCGCTGTCAATTGTGTGGAGTCGCGTGGTCGCGCCCCGAAAATTTATACAGAATTTGGCATGGCTCACGACTCACAGGGAGAGCGACGTCGAGCATTACCTGGCCATAAAAACGTACCAATCGCACCAATTGCTATTAGCTGTCAGTATCTCCTGTTTTGGATCTTCAAAATAAAAATAGCGAACCAATTAACCCATTCACTTACTCAGTTTTAAAAATAACAATCTACCAGCAATCCCCCGCCCCGAATGACGTTAAATTTCAAGGGGTTTTATTAGACGGAACTTTGATTTGTGATTTATTTTCTTTCATAATTGGTTATATGTGCATGAGAGTTCTTTGGGATATACTTGTTGGATATATTTGGATCTTAACAATTTAAGTTCGCCATAAAAATTTTAAATTTATTAAAAAATTTTATTTTAAGAGATTTTTAACATATATTTTATTGTTTCGAAATCATGAGATAGTTTTTTTTAGTCTTTAATTTTCTTCATTTTAATATATTAATTTAATAATTTTAATATATTTTTTTTTAAATTTATTTTTTATACCCGTGCTCGAAGAATTAATGCTTCCGTTCATTTCTCCGTCTAGATGAGCGCCTAGTTCTCAGAGACTATAAGAGCTGGAGTAACAAAATTTTATTTCCAGACTCATGTAATATCACACACGCCCCGCCCCCTTCCACCACTACAAAGGACGAAAATCCAGCAAAGAAAAAATGTAGAATCTAAATGGTACATGTATGTACAGATGTAGCAAAAAAATATAAAATGTAAACTATTTTAAAACTCTGCATGAATCATAAGCTAAGTAATACTACGGGTATAAAAGTAGAGTCGCGACCACAGAAACGACTCAAACGTTCCTTCTCAATTTTTTTTATTATTTGTACGTTTTATTTCATTCCCTATTTTACCTTGAAACCTTTTTATTGTACTAAGAATTTTCCCAAAAAAAGCAGATTGAACATTCCCAGAAAGCAATAGAAAAATCCCCCCAGCTATTAACCCATCACACACACACACACTTGGCCACATCTGCCTGCTAAGGTGTGGAATGGGTTAAGGTTAGGGCGACTCCGGGCCACGTCCTATGCAAATGCATTGTGGCTAACGTGATAACGTGTGTGATGATATTATCAGCTACAGTGCACGATCTGATATCTGATATACTAGCCACTCGGCTACTAGCCTTAGACTTATCTGTATCTGTATCTTCGGGTGAGAATCAGAATCAGTGCCCGGGTCTGGGTTTGGGTCTTGCTTGGTCTGGCGAAACACTCAATTACACAGATTGCAAGTGACAGGGAGGACGGAGCACCGCCAGATAAGATTCCCAAAGCGCTGCATACAGGGCGAGTGTCGATCGAGACTTCCAAAAGGTATGCCAGCTGTGGTTGGGTTTGGCTGTTGAAAAGGAGCACCCTGTTTTGGTTTCGGTTTCGGTTTCTCGGTCTCTGTTGAGGTTTTATCAATTCAATGAAAAAGACAAGCGAACCACACTTAAGAAGTGCTACCCCTGAATCGTATATAATCAGTTAACTGCCGGCATTTGAGCACGCCAGTTAGAGGATCGCTACGGTTGGCTCAAATCAAATCAAATTATTCTCGTTCTCGTACCCGTTCACGTTCTCGTCATTCGGACACGCATTCTCTCGGAGATAAACCCCCACCAAAAACTACCCAAAACGAGATCGACATGTCGCTGCAACGCGTTCATCAGCTGCTCCTGTATTCGATCTGTCTGCTCGCGGTGATTGTGGTTTGTGCACCGGCGGGTAGCGAGTCGCGTCGTGTCATCTTTATGGCCCCCAATGGCATCCATCGCGGACAGATCTTGGCCACGCATGGCATGGAGAAGCCATGCCCCCAGTGTCACATGCACGATCATCGCGGCAATTGTCGTCGCATCATTTCGTACAATGCAGGTGAATATTACGTATACGTAGTCGTATGCGAGTGCGTCATCGCCGGTCATGGAATCGACGCGAAGATGTCAACCCGTCAACCGTCAGCCGTTAAGCGTTAAGCGTCAACCGCTTTCAGATTACTACTACTCGACAAAAAGTGCTATCGTATCTATTGTTTCTGTCTCTGTCTTGCAGATGGCGTGCGCTGCTGAGAAGGGAATGAGCCAGTGAAAGCGCCCAAAATTGAAAGCAAAACCAAAACCAAACCAATGCATCGCAACGAATCTCCACCTCTCTCAAACCAACAGCATTATTCGTGCTCTATTTATTTATGTTATTTATCAGCCTCGCACACGCTCTAGAATACTACACATACTACTTACCCATAAAAATACCTACGAGTAATACCAAATAAAATACAAAAACAAAAACAAAATACAAATATCTATAGTTGAATTAAACGCAGTGTCTGTGTGTGTGTGTGTGTGCCTTATTTTTTGTTATAATTTTATTTTTGTGAATTATCGATTGTGCATTGGAATTCCAGGCTGCCACTCGTGTCTTGGCATTGTAATTGCTGCCAGTTAATTACTGATAAATGCACACAAAAACATCGATGCATCGATGCAAACGCAATTTTGAAAATATGTTTCGACACCCCACCAACAGCCCACCACCTATCACACATGGTGTGGGACACCCAACAAGTGTGATGCATAAATTTGCATATCACTCACCCTTGAATGATATCGGGAATTCGAATGACAGTTTCATGAACTCTCTCTCATCGCTTCGGAGTCCCTCTATCTTATCAATTAAAAACACATTACGCATGGGATTTCCAGGCCTCCAACCTTTTGGCTCTGGCATGTTCTAATGGGGCTGGGGCTGGTCTAAAGGCGTCTATGATATCAGCCTCTTGAGTGGAATCGGAAATATTTGATTTTCCAATTATAATGCCGACTGGACGTAAACGCTGCCGTATACGTACATACATACATACATATATCATGGCTGCATGGCTGCATGCCGCATTATCTAGGATTTCCTCGTACATACAGTGTCCCCAAATGGCCAATGGGAGGGAGATTCGAACCGAATTAATTCGGGAACGATGAGATTATCAAAAGAGACTCTTCGCTGGACAAAATGTAGAATCTTTAGAGCCATATTAAGTAGTCTACTCCGAAATAACATTTGTTGTTTGCACTCAGAATAAGTTATCCGCTTTGCATATTCGTATATTGGAAAGATTCCTTAGTTATAGCTCAAAATCATCTGAGAAAAAACTCAACATCTTAACCAAAGACAACCATTCGGAATTAATAGAACCTAACATGAATCGTCTCATTCAGGGGTGCCACAGAAATCTCTAGAGATTTTGACTCGAGAGATTTGTCAAATCAACCGAAAAATCCGTAGGTGCCACAGGATATTTAGAGATTTCATTTTCCGGAAACTTTTTTCGGAGCTCACGCACAACAATGAGAATTGTAGCTCAGAGTTGTAGTCTTTCAAAAATAATTTTGTTATATGCTGGTCTTTGTTTATTTACTTGTTTTTGGTTAGGGATCTGAGAAGGATTGTTTTGTATAAAGTTACCCACAACAACTTTTGCATTTGGCCACTCTTCGCTCATACCTTTGAGCATTCAGAATCTTCATTAATTACGCACTTTTTTTTCTGCTGGAAATTTAAATGATGTAAACTTAAGATATTTTTTGTATCTCTAATTTAAAACCATTAAATGCATAATATCATTCGAAAAAAATTAAATTGTCAGAAAAACTAGGTGGCCAGATTTACCTTTGAGTTGGGTTTGGACGTCGACACCGAATGGCAATTCTACTAGAGATTTGACTAGAGATTTCGTAAAATGGAAATAAACCAAGTGAATTCTTAAATTGTTCTAATGCAGATAGTAAAATGAGCAAAGTGTATTTAATGCTAATACTAATACATAATACTAGAGATATTAAAACCAACCGAGTAACCGAGACAGCATGCTGTGGCACCTAGCAAACCAACTCAGTTGGAATTCGGTCGGATTGACAGTCTGTGGCACCCCTGATTCTATTTTTTAATTCATGCTTTAAATGAAGTGATATTTTTCCGAATTTCAGGCCCAACATTTCTCCGAAATTTTCGAAAAATTTACTCCGAACTGTAATTCGTAGATAATTTTAACTCCGAATTTCTCAAAACTTTACTCCGAATATACTTCGCAACGCAGAAAAAATTAATCCGAAATTCAAAATAATTTACTCCGAACTTTAATCCGAAATGTACTCCGACTATACTCCGAAACTAACAAAAATGTACTTCGAAACAGCCCTTAATTATGAAAGAGCAGACTAGACTAGCTATTTATGAAAATGGAGGTGGGGGAGGCCGATTTACCGGATAACCTGAAGGTTTACTCGGAAGGTGCTCGAAATCTAAACCGAATCTACCAGAAGCTCGCCGGCAAACGACCCGGCCCGCTCTATCGATCACTTGAACGTGCCAAGAAAAGGCCGGCCAAATCCCTCCGACAAGCCAATGGCTAGATCCGCATGAAACTTTGGACCCCAACGCATTATTGGACATACTACGTCAGATGTAGGGGCAGGGCTGGGGCTGGGGCTGGGGCTGTGGCAGTGGCTGTCACTGGGGGTGGACATGTAATCGAATGGGCGCAGTAGGGTGGGAGTGCCAGTGACTGTTCCATCAGCGTGCAGGTGATTCGGCTTCGAATCGGATTCATCAAACGACCTTATCGACATGTCACACACTCGGAGACAATTAGTGAATGAAAAACTCGCATTTCATTCTCATTTCACAAGCGTGCAAAATGCTATCCATGGGATGCATACATATGTACACATGTATATACTCGTAAGAGTGTTGGAGAGGAGCGACATAGCTGCTCGACATTCTACATTCTACATTCATTTCAATATTTCAATGCATGGAGCATGGCATAACTTCAGGCTGAGCAACGAGGAATGGTGTGTATCCGGGGAATCGTTTTCGTTTTCTTCAGACCGGATGAGAGGCGTCACTGATAAGGGGGGGCCGACACAACACGTTCGCTGGTCAGTGATCCACCACCGTATGACGAAGTCCTAACTGAAAGCCCCAGCCAACTTCTGTCGAACTGCTGCGACACATGCCGCGGGAATGTGCGTCGAGCGACTTCGTCATAGAGCGAGATGGGTAAGGGACGAAAATAGCCACCAGGGGGACCACTTGCGGCAGTCTACAGAACAGAGCCAGAGCCCACAGAGACTGAGAGCCCCAGTCCAAAGACCCGACGACAGCCCAGACCGTAGACAACTTTGTATATAGCAACCGACCAGCGGGCCGTGCTGGGGCCGTGCCATGCCGCCACACAATAGATATTTGTATATTCCAATGGGGGAGTATGCGGCCCGGGAGAGTCTATCTTATCGGTGGCTGTGGAATGCCTTTAGGGGGGCTTATCTTATCGATTTGTGCACGGCGGTCGCCGTCTTGTGGGCTATCGACACTGAATATCGACAGGCACAACATCGGGAAACGCTCCCAGTCATAAAAGCGAAGTGCTAGCGAAACAATCTCCAAGCCGAGCCAAGCCAAGCCAACCGCGCGTGCCCTCCAACAAAAATAGAAGCACGACAAAAACCTCGACAAAACAAGGCAACAAGCAGCCAACAGAAAGTTCAATAAAAATTAGCCACCATCGAGAAATGAAGCTGCAACGCCTCCTGCTCACTGCCGTGCTGATCCTCTGCCTCATCGTGGCGCAAAAGGAAAGGACAACGGAGGCCCGTCGGCTGATCTTCTTCAATCCGCAGAGCCGCACCCTGCACAGCCAGCTGCTCGTCTCGCGGAAACTGCCGCGACCTTGTCCCGCCGGCAAGATGCGGGACCATCGGGACCGCTGTCGTCGAGCGCTCATCTTTGGCCGCAGCACCTGAGACGGCGGCGCCCAATCGACGGCAACAATCAAATCTCCTCGTCTATATTGTCTATATTTTTTTTTGTTTGTTCGACTTATTTGTAAGCTAATTTATTGCTCCACGCTCCTAGAAATAGTTTCATAGGTTTATTCCTGTATTTATTACGTTATTTATTTGTAGCTGGTTACGAAACAGTCGCTAGATACATACATACATGTGTATTTGTATGTCTGTATGTATGTACATTCGACGCATAATAAACTGAAATCGAAGTAAAGATACGATACGATAGTCTGTGGAAAGTTTTATGGCCTCAGAGAGCCCCCATACAATGGACTCATCAATTGCCAAAAGATAGCTTCGTTTGTGCTTAAAACATACCGATCAACACAAGCAAGGAATCATCTGCTGGAGTTAGGCAAAGTCGTTCAATTAGAGTTGAAGATATGGCAGATATATCAACCTGATATCTGACTGAATTATAGCAGAATGTTGCATGGCATGTGAATCTTATTTTATTTTGGTACAAATTCTTTTCTATACATTCACTCCACTGAGATCAGCGATCAGCCATCAGCGATCTCCGCATGATCTCAGATCTCAACCCACATACCTCTCTCTCTCTTGCTCTCTCTATTTCGCTCGGCTTGTTGGGTAAGTCCCGGTCCGGTCTGGTCCGCCCCATGCCCTTTTTGGGTGAGCCATCAATATACTTTTGCGTGTCATGAGCAAAGAAATTTAATCTACGGCTAGATTGCGATCCGAACCGGGCCGATATGGGGAGGCCGACAACACAACATGTTTGACAAATTGCACGCCCCGGCGGAAATCAGTGACGTGAGCGATGACACCATGACGTCGCGTCGCACGGAATTACACAGATAAATACAGCACAAAAAAAAAAAAAAGCATTAAAATTAAAAATAAAATGAAGAATATTTATAGAAAGCTAGAGGGAGTCCCCAAAGGAAGAACTAAATGCGATTCGCTCGTATGGTCTGCTCGATCCAGTCCATGTAGCTGCTGATCCTTGTGTAGACGCCGGAGAACTCCGCCTCGCCGCACTCCTCGCGCCCAAACGAGACGACGCCCGCAAGGTAGACGAACCGATCCCGCTGCGGTGTGTTGGCCTCGACGGTGAGCGGTCCACCGGAATCGCCGTTGCAGGAATCAACGCCAATGCCGCCGCTGGCACACAGCTGGCTATCGCTCAGCACATGGCCGTCCTTTTGGAAGGCCGCCTGGCACTGGTCGAGGGGCTGAACCATCAGCATGGCCTTGCGCTTGAAGTTGCTCGACTCGCTGTTCTCCGTTCGCCCCCAGCCGGAGACATCGACGGCGGAGCCCACCAGCTGGTTGGCCTCTGCACCGCGTGCCGGCGGCAGGCAGACGGGCTCCACGTGCTGCATCTGCAACCAATTGACGGGCCGTGCCAGCCGCAGCAGGGCAATGTCGTTGCTCAGATTCCTGACGTTGAACTGCTCGTGCGGCAGGATGCGATCGATGTCCACCCGAATATGCTGCGGCACGCACTCCCGCCTGCCGTTCAAGTTGGTTATGCAGTCGGGATCGGTGGCCTTGTTCCATTCGCCCAGCCGCGCGCCCGTCAGCCGCCGCCCGGGTCCCATGAAGTACACGTGAGTGCAGTGGGCGGCCGTCACCAGCCAGCGCTGGGCAATGAAGGCAGCCCCACAGACATGGCTCTTGTTGCCGCCCTCCTCGGAGTACTCCAGCAGCGTGGTCCAGGGGAACTCGAGGATGCCCGCCACGGTGCCGCCGAACACACGCGACGCGAATGCCGTGCCGCAGTACGGATGCTCGGGCAGCTGGTCCGGGCTGGTGGGTGGTCGGGGCTGAGGTCGGGCTTGCGGCGTGCCATTCTGGTTGGTCGCTGCCACCAGTCGCAGCAAAGGTCGTTCCGTGGTTGTGGTGTTGGTTCCCCTGTCGGTGATGCGCACCCCCAGCACGGGTATGATGTTGCTCTCTCGCGGACAGCAGACCTGAATCAGGTCCAGTATCAGCATCAGTATCAATACCAAGTCATCACATCACTTACCAGGTCTGGCCTCTGCCGTGAGTAGCACTGCCGCTTGCTGGATGCGTCCAGTTTGTCCACGTCGTAGAAGTCACAGTTGCCCGGATCGACGCATGTGCCGCGGCCATAGTCCGCCGTGTGGCAGTTCCCAAAGTGAGTTCTTGTCTCTGCACGCGTAATGGGTAACGGGTAACGGGTGAGGGGTAAGCCTTAGTTGGATCATCATTCAGAGAGTGCAGTGCCAATACTTACTTTCCCATCGCTGGGCGAAGGCCAGCAGCTGCAGTTGGCCAACAATCAGTGCCAGCAGGAAGTGCATCAGCATCCCAGATCCGTGGAGACGCAGCATTTTGCGAATTTGCTGATATTTCCTTGCTTGTTTTGTTCTGGCTTTTGTAGCTGCCGCCTCGGACGCTGACGATCGACTAGTGGCTATCAATTGGCGATGCGATTTGCTCGGCTGAGCGTTGCGACGGCCTCGTGCTGTAGCCCCCAACCCGCCAAGCTTGGCTTTTCCACAGGTCTACAGAGCTATGGATGCAGGGGAGGGCGGGGCCTGCCTCATTGATCAGCCGATTAGCACGATCGATACTCATTGATTGCAGTAGTGGGCCAGGGAAAACCCGTTCCACATTGGCTTCCAGTTCCAGTCTCAATCTCAATCTCAGTCTCAGTCTCTGTTGCGCTTCCAGCTGCCTGCCTTCCAATGCTTGTACGATAATTACTCAGCTACGTATTCATTCGACAATTACCACATACATATGTACATATATACCCATTCTCGCACATACATACATATGTAATAAGTAAGAGCATGGGATTGTTTGTTGATTCCGTTGCAGTTTTCAGTTATCAGGCCATAAAGTGCACGATTAGATTCCTCGACTGCAGAGCAATTCGAGCGAGACGGAGTGATACGGAGGGCTCTTTCCAGTTTAAACGAATGCTAACTTTCTCACTTTGGGTCACTCTTGAACAATCATTTCACTTACATATGATTAATTTCATACGCATGCACATAGATATGTACATACATATGCATCCATGCATCCAGAATTATTCCCCAGACTTTTTGCCGGTGGCTGAACCACCCCAGCCACAACCAGTTCTCCACGATTCTCCAGTTGAGTTGTGGCATTTCCAAGCCACATTTGAAAAACCCGCGACGCTACAGATGCAAAACCCAACAAATGAATATGTGTAAATACACACATACATATGTACATATATGTATATGTATTTAATACCCATCGCTAGATGCTTTATTAATTGCACAAAACGCTTATCAATATCATAATTACTGTATATGCAGCATGTACATACATACATACATATGTGTTTATTTGTCGGAGATTTGTGGAATAAATGGAAACTGCAGTCTACGTACGTACGAGGGAAAATGTTGACAACAAGGACAGAAGGTACGCGGGTTGCTGTTGCTGCGTTCCGTTTGATATTCCTTGTTCTGCATAAGGTGCGCAATGCCCATATGCATATGTATGTATGTATGTATGTATGTAAATATGAACAAATAAATATGATTTATGAATTTTAAATTATTAACTATATAGAGACATAATTCAGTTGCTGCTACAAAACGACAAATTTGTAGCCAGGGCAGGGCGCAGACAAAGCCGAAGTTTTTTCACTTTTCGACTTCGTCTTTTCATCTGTCGGCGTTTGCTTAGCAGATTGCAGTTGTAGGCTGGGAAAATTGTGGAATTCGAGAGGGATTACTATATTGTTTCCTTTGCATGTAGCTAGTGGGTAATTAGTTACGTAAGTACTTACTTATTTTAGGAAATTTCCACCTGAACTGTTGAATGGAACATACACTTACCTATGTATGTACATAAATGTATGTTTGCAGCGGCAAGATTTCTCACTCTCTCTCTCTCTATTAGTGAACGAAATTTGTAACTAATACAGACGCAATAGGAATGAAGCATTTATTTCAAAATAAATACTCATATGGCATTTCTTTACAATTCGTGATAATCAAGAATACCTACATATGTACATATTTATGAACATATGGGCAGTTCCCTTCTGGCGTTACGTCACATTCATACGACAAAATGTTGAAAAGATAATGAAAAAGCAAACTCTGCTAATTGGGTTGGACTATTTGTATAAACATTTTTTGTGCATATATTTATATGAAATACACATGTAAGTGGTGTTCATTTTCAAAAATATTAAATTTAAAAACTTTTTCTGTTAACCTGTTGTTATACAAAAGTCCTTGGAGGACTTGCTGCCGTTGCGTTACCAAATTCCGCGCGATAATAAAAGCTTAAAAATATAATGTTAGTCGAGATTGAACAAATTTTCTGGCCATTTTTCAAGGTAGTTCAATATGTGAGAGACACTTTGAGGAGACACTTTTATCAAGAATCATCTTTTTTCTACGAGATGACAGTAAAAGAAAACATGACTGTAAAAATATCGGTGAACGTGAACTGTTGCTTGTTTGAATAGGTTTTCGCATCAAAGTTAATTTCATTTCATATGGCCATTGGAATTAATTACCTTTCCACAAAATTAAAATATAATATTGGCACAAAAGTGTATGAAAATCGGTTTTTATTGACTTTTCATGATTATGGCCTGGTCTGGACCTTTAAGCGGAACTTCCCAGCCCCCATGGAGACTCTTATGCGTGCACTACAAACTTATGTCTAGAACCAAAGCTCCCAAAAAACAGTCAACACTTTCGGGCTGTCTGAAAAAATTTCACATTTACGGACACATTGCGAATGGGAGAGAAAAGACCCGATCAAATCTGTCTTTGTTCATTTCGCTCATCGCTCAAGCAAAGACCCGACTTTGCAATTCTGTTTTGTTGCTGTTTTTCACTGAGCAACGACGCCACGAGCGAACGAATAAGTGTCTTTTGCTCTCTAAGTGCGGAGTGCGGAGAATCTGAATTCCTTGCTAGTGGTTAAGCCTAACTCTGTTAAATCTTAATATCAACCTGTTACATATAATTTACATTTTCTTCACTAAGATTTTAAGACGGGTTTTCCATTTCTTATACCCGTACTCAAAAAAGAGTTAAGGGGTATATTAGATTTGTGGTAAAAGTGGATGTGTGCAAGGCAGAGAAGGAAACGTTTCCGACTCCATAAAGTATATATATTCTTGATCAGCATCAATAGCCGAGTCGATAGAGCCATGCCTGTCTGTACGTCTGTCCGTCTTGTTTGACGCCTGGATAAAAGCTAGAGGAACCAAATTTGGTTTCCAGACTCATGTGATATCACACTGCTACAAGTGTATTTCGCCCCGCCCCCTTCCGCCCACACAAAGGACGAAAATCTGTGGCAGGCACATTTTTAAAGATACGACAAAACTAAAAACGCAGTATCGTAGAGAATGGCCATATCTACCTGATTGCCGAATCTGAATTAGATCGGATCATAATTATAGCCAGAATGAAGAAATTAATTTTCAGTTGGCTCCCCTGCCCCCCCTCCATCAAACGACAACGTAACTCATTTTCCTTCTCGCTCGCACACTCTGCCGCGTTCAGTGCGCGAGCAACCCCTAGCGGAGGAGATGTAGAATCTAATTGGAACATGTACAGTCTACATGTTAGATGTAGAATATACATTGTATATGTAGATGTATGTAGAGAGCAGACGTAGCAAAAAAATGTAAAATGTTAATTTTTTTTTTTTCTAAAATTCTAAAAAATCATAAGCTCAAAAATGTATATACTGACTGAGTACGGGTATAAGTAGAGTCGCGTCCCCAGAAGCGACTCACACGTTCCTTCTCGTTTAATTAATTTTTTTTTTAATTTGACACAGTTGCGTGTGACCAAATGACCCCAATCAAAAGAGACATCGAAAAATGCATGAACGATCACAAGACTCGTTATCGGCACACATCCTTGGAAGAACCAAGTCAACCCGCAAGTACTACTGTATTTGGTTGTTTCTTTTGCTCTCGTTCTTATTTCTTCGTGCTCGTTCGATTTTCGTTTTTACCGAAGCTTGTTGTGCTTGGTGCTTGCTTTGTTCGTGTGAAGCTGATTTTAAGGTAGCAAACAAATACAAAATACGGTGTATAGAGTATTTGGAAAGTAGCCGACAACGAATGCATTCGCGCAGGGCTCCAATTCATATGTACCTGCAAAATTATATATGTACATGATCGATTTTCCAGATATTATTAGGGCATAAACACGAACAAAACTAAAAACTAAAAACACTTCTCGCAGACACTTGTTTTATTCTGCTCGTGTACAGACTCTTTCTGCGAGCGCTTGATCCAATGTGCCTCTTTAGGTTGTTATTGTGAGACACGAGCGTGTCTCGGCTCTCGGCTCAACCCGAAGACACTTAACAGATAAAACAAGCGAAGAGACCAAAACTGTGCTCTGCTCAGAGCGGGAGAGCTATGCCTAGAATTCTGCTCACTCTATTTCGTGCCTCTCGATTCTAGCGCTTTCCATATAGCAGATGTGTAATGTAAGTAAGTGAAGTTCCTGTTCGAACGCGAAACGGAAGCTATCGAATTACGAAAAATTATTGCTGCCCAAACAAAATGTACCCCAACAATTGTAAGTATACATATGTACATATGTATGTATGTATGTATGCGTTGAGACAGGCAGGTACATTTTTATGTATACAGTAGAAGGGTTCAGTCCCAGTTGGTGGCCCAAAGCGGAATATACAAAAATGTCACAGCAAGTCTGAAGTTTTGCCAGAGTGGGAAAGACATTGGCTTTTTGCATAAATGCAAAATATTTAAGGCTCAAACTGTGCGAGCTATGAAAATCCCACTGCTGGTGGAGGGGACGGCAGGGTATCCTATGGTGGGTAGGTCCGTCCGCGGGCAGGATACGAAATTTGAAATGTTGCAGCTGCACTTGCGGGCCACTCCAGCAACAATCTGTGTGTCCGGGGGGCAGAAGTCGAATCTTTGCTACCCCTTAAATGATGGCAAGCGTATTCCCAATAGAAGTTCATTTAAAATTTGATAGTACATACATCTGTACATATGTATGTATGTATTTCGTGATGTAATTTCATCACAAGAATCGATCAAATTTCTGTGTGCTGTATATTGTCCATTCCATTGAATCCTTCTGCCTGATTGGAGTGCCAGGACACAAAACTCGAGTCGGACGTCTGGTTCCGTTCCTGGCCTCTTTTGCCATTCCTGCTCACTGTTTCGCTCTTGCCCCCTCCCCTCTCCACCCTTTCCTTTTATGACTATTTTTTTCAGAGCACACAAAAGTTTGTCCAGAGCTTTGACTTTCGGGAGAGGGTGGAGGAGGCTGGGGCTGGGGCTCTTCCTTAGCTAGAGGAAGCCAGCCAAAACTTGAGGCAGAGCAGAAGTACGAGTATCTGTTGCAGTGTCACCGACTTGAAATGGCCAACGGGCTTGGTCGGCGGGTGGGCTGGCGGGCAGGCTGGACGGGTAAACGATAATGAATAATGTTGCTGGCGATAATGTTGCCACCTCCGTCAGCAACATGAGACGCATTTGAGCATCCTCGAGATGGTTGCGTGACTCACGAGTGACACATCCGTGGCACACACTCTGCGGAAGGAGGGCAAAGATAGCCGCCAGCAGAGTGAAGAGGAACCGCTCCACAGTAACGGGATGTCGGGATATCCTCGCCTGATCTCAAGCTGGAACTATTTCCCGGGGGAATCACGCACTCAACCCTAGCCAGACATAGCCCTTGGGGTGGCAGTGGCAGTGGCAGGGGCACAAAGTTCAAGTGAATACTGATAAAATTTCAGCAGAATAATTTCTGCTACAATGACTGTCACTTGCCCCAACGTTTTCCGTTCTCCCCTTGCCCATTCCCCTTTCCCGTGTACGCCACAAGACCCATTGGACTTTGGACTTTCTGAATTGATTCATGGCCTGTGGTAGCGTTGCTTATGAATAACCATTCAGGAATGTCTCCCCCCCCCGCACTGCTGCGGGTACAAAGTTTATTCTTCTTTTTTTTTTTGTGTGTTTAATTGAAATTTCAAGTCGTCATCGTTTGGTCAGGCGGCAGCGGGCCGTGGAAAGCCATGCAGGGAAGCACTTTTATCACCACATAAACAAAATTCGAACAATCGGCATAAAGAGCAAACAAAAAACGAAGGGGAAGCTACCAAGTCCGAGGCAGCAAATACCCTTTCGAATCGATCAGGCTGTGGAGGGCCAGCAGCAGCAGCTTAGATCAGGGAGCTTAGATATTCAGTCCCTGAATATTGTAGTACCCACTGCAGGCAAGGGTATACCCTACCAATGGAATGCGCATAAGAATGCGAATAAATGGGAGTTTCCAATTCACTGGAAATCAACGTGTAATATTTATGCTCGAGTGCGCGTCGGGGAAGCCCTTCCCGAGGGATAAGCAACCAACGGTTCTGGCTTGAGAGGATACATCCGTTTCGTACGGGTGGGGCATCGGGGGTAGCGGCATAAAGAAGGCGAACAAAGGCCGGAGGAAGGCGGTGAGTGTTTATCGCACGCTAATCACAAATCGCAAATCGGAAATACGATTATTCTTTTTTCAGCACAGAGCACACAAAACACACAGAAGCTGCCACAGCCACAGCGACAGCGACAGCCACAGAGGAAGGTGGGCAAACACACTGCCACACACGTGAAACCAGGCAGATGGAGCATCTGATGCGGTCAGAGGCTTAGTCTGGGAGGGATTTCAATGGGCTCAAAGTCAAAGCCTCGGAGTCTTCTTTCGGAGACTATCGACTGCTCTACTTGGCAGTAGTTAGTGGCGTTTCGAACAGCGAACCACTTGGCGATCTGTGAGGCAATACAGTCCTCTGTTGCATCCACATTGTTACGGCCTTTATTCCACAGCGACGATCCGGAGGTGCTAAGCAAATGGAAACTGGCCTCGCTGAGGATTGACAACCAGGGCTGCAAAAATAAATCTGCGCCCTTATGGCTCATACAGGCCTATTTGGGAGGCCTATCGCGTGTGCCAACCAATTGAAGTGGTGTCCTGTGCCAAAAAGATTAAGGAAGAGTAGGCCTGAATCGTGCCCGTGACGGTCTGTCCCCCTTCCTAGCAGGAGAGCCAATTTAACATACACGATCGCCCCAAGACATTGCACGATATTCTCAGGGATATCAGCAACAAGATGACCAAAGAGGACAATCCCAAAAAGGTATTAAAATTCAAGATAGTCCGTGGCTAATTTTATTTGAAGATCGCCTTGAGTCAGTTGAGTCACCAGGGAATTTTGATAAGCAGTTCCTCGATTTTACCAACCCATTGCACAGCCCTATGAAGGTTGTTTTTTCCCATACAATTATCTAGAATTAGTTTTGCCCTTCATGCTAGTGAGCAAATTAAACACGCACTTGAAGTGCATTTTTTGAGAAATTCAAATATGAATGTAAAATGTAAAATCCAATTTGATTTTGCTCATTTAACGAAATGTACTAGATTATTCAAGTAAGGTAAATTATTCAGGTAAATAGTTTAAAAGTTTACAAAAAATATGCTACGTTGGCATCCCACAGCCCACAGCCTTACGTCATTGGCAAATATTCAAATTAGTTTTAAGCCTTTCATTTTTAAATAAAACATTTAATTGTAATATTTTTTATGATTTTGTTAGAATAAATAATACTTTACTATAAGTGTAATGTCACAACATCATAGCGAATCTTACTCGCTACTTTGTTGGTTTCTCTGGTTGAAGCTCAAAAAACAACCCCCAAAATGGCTTACAGCAATATGTAGAAATCAATGCGTAAGAGGGAGACGACTATAGTTCCTATAGCTACTGGCGCATTACACTGACGTGTGCATGTAAGCGAGGCGTCAGCGAGACATTTTCCTCTCAGTCTATTTTGAGTCGTCAGGCAGTCGAAACATAGCGAAATTAGTTTTCTTTTTTCCTAAAATAAATGGGAAAAATGGAATTTGGATCAAAGGAAATAACTGATGCTGTGTTGGCGTTCCTAAGCCGCGTTGTGATTCTGGCCGAAGATGCCGAAAATAAAAACAAAGCAGCTGCAATCAAAGAATCTGCAGGAAACGAATCAGCAGAGGCCGAAGCAGAACCAACTGGAATTTCGGCAGAAGCAGTCGAAAAAGAAAAACCTACAGGAATGGAAAACTCGAATGGAATGGCGGCAGAAGCTGTGGGAATAGCAGAAGCCGTAGAAGTAGAAAAGTCTGCTGAAATGGCGGCCGAAGACGGTGGAAAAGAAAAACCCACTGGATGGGCGGCTAAAGCAGTTGAAATAGCAGAAGTGCTTGGAATGGGAAAATCTACTGGCATGGCAGCAGAAGCTGCTGAAATTTCCGAATCTAGTGTTAAAAGCGAAGATTTTTTACCGGACTATGTACAGCTGTACAACCCATTGCCGGGCATTCCACGCAAGCTTACCACAAGCCCTGATGCTCTGCCAATGGAGTTCCGTCAGCTGCACAAATACTTGGGCCGTGCTGTGGAGGTTTATGTGTCATACAACACCGTTCTACGCGGCACTCTGGAGTCATTGGATGGCAATCTTGACTGTGTGCTGAGCGATTGCTATGAGGATTATTACTACTTTGAGTCTCAGTATTTTGTGGGCACCGTGCACGTCGAGGGCAAGCACCTTAAATTCATAACAGAGATGCACCAATAAATCTACCACCCGATGAACATGAATAATGTAAAATAAAAGCGAATATTAGAGAATATTTGTATTGGAACTATTTTTTTTTTGTATTGCAGACTGTACTGATTTACTGTCTGGCTTTGCAGCGTTTTTCTTTCTTAATTTATGTTCAGTCACTCATTCTATTGCTTTCGCTTTCGCTTGTTTCTCGTATTCTTCTTCTGCTTTTGCACGCACACAGACACATAAACAGGCGTGCAGGCTTGTGGCCCTGGGCTAGAGCGGGACAACCATAGTGTCGCAGGCAACTCTTGAAGTAACGAGAAGATTTTTAGTTTCTGCTTTGCTTTTCTGCTTTGCTTCTGGGCCAGCTGCAGTACAGTCTGCACACATTTGCAAAGCATTTTTTGGATTGGAAATGAGAGTCTGTTCAGCGGAAAATATTTTGCGGGGGGCTGCGCTACGCCTCTGTCAGCAGTTTAAACACGAGGGCACACATAAACATTTCAATTGTCAACAATGTGCTCAGCTCAAATGTGAATGCATCAGCAGCCACTGAAACCACTCAGCCCCTCCTCTGCTCTCCTCTGCACAATGGATGGCAGGGCACGGGGCAGGAGCAGTTAGGTGGAGGGTGGGTGGGGGCTGGGGGCACGCTTAAGACTCTCTTCATGCGAGCATTTTATGTGTGCTTTGTGCATAAAACGCGAGTCCCGAAATTGATTTCGCTTCGATTTAAATAGACATGACTCCACGCTGATTCTATGGGGAGACGGAGACCTGGGGACTCACTCTGGGTTATGGGTCTTCCCATACGACGACGACGACGACGTCAAAAGGCGCACAAACACACACACACACACACACACACACGAGACGCACCAGGCATTGCCATACATCCGACAATTGTATGGCAAGTAAAAGTAAAAGTGTGCATAAAACGACAGGCCGGGCCAGGCCAGGCCAGGCAGGCAGCAAGGGCCAAATAAATAAGCCAAATAAACAGCCAGACGACAGGGCTTACGACAGGGTGGCTGGCGGGTGGCGGGGGGCGTGGCGAAATCGGGTTGACTAAGTAGGCGGAACGGGCGAATGTCTCACGGAGCTCATTTAACGGCGAGCGAGAGACCCGAGACGACCCCCAGGCGATATTTATGTGCTACATCAACTCCGTCCTTTTGTTCCGCTTTCTCACCTTCATCGTCCCCGTCCCCTTCCACAATCCTCCCCTCTACTCGCAAGGCATTGCCTATGCGTGTGTCAAATAATGAGTCATAAAATTAAATTTCATTCTCAACGCGATCAGGGCTTAAGTTCGATTTGCTTTAACAGCGAAAGTCCCCCCAGAGGAGGTCTTAAGGAGAAAGATCTCTCTCGAGAGAGAGAGACCCCATCCCATTTCCATTCCCATTCCCATTCCCCTGTTCCTGTTCGAAATGCAGCCCTGTGCCTGTGCCAGGCCCAAAAAATTGATTATGGGTGGGCGCAGGAGCAGGCAAATAAACACATCAACCTATTGACACGCACCCAGCCCCCCTAAGTGCGCCCCCCCACCACCACTCCTTTCGCGGTGGGGTGCGTCCTTCTTCGGTGTCCCCCCATTCCATTCCTTTCCCGTTCCTTTCCGTTCCGTTCCGCCTTTGTCTTTGTCTTTGCTCATATTTCGAGGTGTGACAAAATGAATATGTTAACTGCTCCAGCCAACGCATAACAACCCCACAGAGCACACCCCCCACCCACCGCACCACCCATCCACATCGCCTCGTCTCTGCGCCTTTGTGCGTGTTGACATTGTGGAATGGGATGTGGATGAGGATGAGGTGTTTAGTAGGCCTTAAACTTTTGGCGTTTTTAATGAGCCGCCACACAAAACACGAAACGAACACAGGCACAACAAAACGAACCAGAAGCAGAGGCAGAGCTAAAAGAACGAGAAAAATTCGCATGCCAAAGAAATGCTCAAAGCGACATTTGACATGCAACCTGAGGGGGGGTGGAGAGAGACAGAGAGAGCTGCAAAACCGTGAGACCTCGAGGCTAGAGATGAAAGTTCCAGGGGAGTTTGTTGCAATCACGAACCAAAAAGAAACAGCTAAGGAAAGAGCGACTAAAGGAGTCCAGAAAGAGTCCCCCAGAGAAAGTGTGTAGTAAGGGAAAGAAGAAAGGTTTAACAAGTAAAAAGAGCACATAAAGAAAGCTTCTTAGTCTTCAAGCTCTAGGGACTGGAGAGAGCAGGGAGTGTAGATCCTTCTGTATTCATGTGTGTTTCATTCGGCAGTCATAACATGTCGTGATCACGTTGCCATCATTATGGAAGGGAGTCGACACTCGACACTCCATCGGCGTGCAACGTTTTTAGGCCTTTCCTTGCCACCCACCACCACTGCCAGTGTCAATTTACATATGCCTGAAGGAGCAGAGGAGAGGAGTTTCCCCCACAACAACACAAACACACACAGAAAACTTCTCCTGGCAAAGGTCATAATCAAATTTTATGGCAAACACTTGAACCCCCGAAGTGGGGGAGGTGCAGATCGTGGCATGCCCCGAAGTGGAGACAGAGAGAGAGAGGGAGAGACAACGATGTGAAGTGACTTTGTGGCATCGATTGCCAATTGCATAAAAGCCAATTTGCCATGGCTGCAAAATAGCTGCAAGTGGCAATTTATTAACACATTCAACACAAGGACTCCCACTGCCACTCCCACTGCTACTGCTTTTGCTACTCCTACGCGCACACACACACACACACACCCGAAGGACATGCATGAAGGATTGATTTTTGCAGCAGTTGCAAGATGGAAATGGGAAACGAGCTTCGATCGAAACAGTTTCAGAGAGACAGCGACAGAGACAGAGAGAGAGAGAGCCGAAGCACAGAACAGGGCAGGACAGGGCAGGTGGCATGCAGCATGTGGCTTGTGGCAGGTGGCAAGTATCCCGGCTACGATTATTGTAAACGCTCGCCTGCCGAGCTCACAAAATGAGCTATGCAACTCAGACGTGGCTCCAGGAATAGAGCGGTTCTGGTTACTGCTTCGAGGTTCCTGTCTCTGCAACCCACTCCCCTCCCCTCCCCTCTCCTCACCAGCACCCGCTCCAGCGACTGAGACTGAGACTGAGACCTGGGCCATCGTCTATATGAAATAAGCAAAACTAATATTTCAACGCCATAAATCATAAAAAGAAATAGAAATTGCTGCAGCCCCATGCAGCCAGCCAGCCAGCCCCTTTTGCTCCTCAATGGTGGCAGAGTGCGAGTGGGGGGTAGGGGGGCTTGGCTTGGTCAGGGGTCAGTGGTGGTTAGGGGGTCAAACTGAAGCATGTGAATATTTCGCAAAAGGTGGGAAGGTCGCCGCCCTGCATCGAACCCACTTTGCGAGCTTCAAGAGGTGCCCATCGTGCACAGTGGGCAGTGCAGTGGATATGCACGGCTAAAGCTGTGAAAAAACTTGAGCAAAGGATTCAAATCTACAGAGAAACAATCCCAAAGATGCCTCTGGGAACCTTAGCTGCAAACTCCATCTAACTGGATGTGCCCACTGTACTGGCCATTGTACAGGAACCAGTGCCAATATCGTTTCCTTACACTGTCTCTGGCTGGCAGAGTCTTGCCCCACGGCGTGGCAGGCGCTGTGGGTGGGTGCTCGGGTCACCTGTTCATTGTCATAAGTGCAGTTTACATTCAATCTAAACACTCACCGCCTGCAGCCCACCTACATACATGCTGGTGGGGTGTCGGTGTCGTTGTCGTTGTCGTTGTTCCGGAGCCAGGCAGCAGGAGCTTGTAGCCAAGAGACAGGAGCCAGGAGCCAGCAGCCAGGGAGAGAGAGCGAGAGCGAGAGAGTTGAATCGATTTCTATCTGGCAGCGCATAAATCGTTTTGCCACATGCCCCTTGCTTGCCTTAACCCTGGGCGCTTCAACTGTATCGAAACGACTGCATCGAACATGTGCATAAATCGTAGGACAATCCATAAATGCATAGCGGTGCAGGGGGCAGGGCACACCAATGGGGAACAGCTATGGGAAATTGTATTTGTGGTTCGAAAATCGACACAAAAGTTTCAAGCAAAGGCCGGCAACTGAACACTGGGAAACTATACAAAAAACAACAAACTATCGAATCGAATCGAATCGAATGATTTTGAATACAAATCGAATGCGAGCAACTAAACGTTTCAATTAAGTAATATGCAACTTCAATATCTTACCACATCCATTCGATTTCAAGGCGTTTTATTGGATGCAGCGATGGGCGATCCCCTTTCCGAACATCTAATTCAGCTTACGCCCCTGCTAAGCAGGGAACGTGACCGATTCGATACATGTACTCGTACCAGTGGGCGTGCATAAGTATAATTTCCCAGCCCTCCAGCGCCCAAAGGCAATGACTTCTGACCAGGGTACCCGACCCGACCCGACCCGACCCGACCCGCTTCTACTCCTCTGACACGGGCCTTATTTACTGTTTTGCCCCATGTAAACCCAAATCGGCAGCGAGGGCAGCAGGCGAGTGAGTAGTCCGTGTCCGTGTCCGTGTCCGTGTCCGAGTCCGAGTATTCGTGGAGTATCCGTGATTCCGAGTCCGAGTCCGAATTCGAGTCCGAGTTGGAGTTCACGTGGCAGCAGTGGCAGCGGCGAGATTTGCATATTTTGATGATACATGGCTCTCTCGCTTCGATGACGGCTGATGCTGCAGCGGTACAGGCTATGGGGGCATGGGTCACCCAGCCACCGTCTGAATTTATGCAAAATCGTTACCCACAAAAAAAATCGCGCGAAAATTCAAAACGCGTGGTTTTTGGTGTGCATATTTTAATTTCCTCTTTTGTTTTTCGGGGGGGTCTGCTGTTGTCTGCTGTCTGCTGTCTGCTCTCTGCTGCTGCTGTCCCTGTGCCAGTAGTCGCTGCATCCTGCTGCACCTGCAGCTGCTGGCCGTTAACATCCGGCTTCCGAAGCCGGAGCCACCCTCCAAAGTCCGACAAGGAAGAGAGAGAGAGAGAGAGAGAGTGTGTTCCCTCCTCTGTTCGATTCGTTTCGTTTCATTTCGGGCTTGGGGCCTTGTCGCACGCTTGTCCGGCCGATCGGTTTGTTGATTCGTTTCCCAGTTTCCCAGTTTGCAGTTTTCATATTTCCAATTTGCTGGCCACGCAGGGCAGGGGATTCGGATCCGGATCCGCATCCGGACACGGCAGCCAGCCCCCCTGCAAACACCCTGGGGTACATTAGCTTGAGGGAATGCTCCTCCCATAAATAAATCAGTTTTCGGACTCCACTGCAGTCACACGACTGGGATCATCTCTCTCTCTCTCTCTCTCTCTGTGTCTTTCTGCTGGGAGGATCGTCATCTGCTCCTCCCTTCTGGTAGAGTCCTCGCCGTGCTAGAGGGTATTCCATAGCTGGGGACTTGCCACATCAAGTTTGTTCGTTTTCTTTTCCGGTTTCGATTTTGATTCTGTGGCGCTTTTTAGTATCGAAATTGAAAATGCAGTCGGCCGGCCACGTTTCGTTTGTGCTTGTTTGTTTTTCGGGGTTTCGGGGTGGGGTTTTCCTTCTGCGGCTAGGATAGGGGGGTTTCCCTCCCTCTCTTTTTTGGTTTTGCATGTGTAATCCGATTGCGGCCGAGGAAAAGTGAAATGTCTGCGAACGTCATCATCAGGCTCTGTCGTTGGATGCCTGCTGCCTGACTGGCTGCCTGGCTGCCTGGCTGCTGCCTGGTTGCCTGCTGCCTGGCTGCCTCTTTGTGTTTGCCCATGAAATTGAAAACGGCAGCAGTCGCGGCCACAAATTAGAAGAAACCGGAACGGAATTGAACTGAATCTAACAGAACAGAACAGAACCCCCCATCCCCATTCCGATACCAATCGCAGTCCCAATCGAAAACAAAAAAAAAACACAACAAAATAATCAATAGCCAAGTGGAATGGCCATTGAACCCCGCCGAAAAAGAATCCGCTAAATCTATTAAAGCCAAGACTCAGAGCACAGGCTCAGCAGTTGCTGGGGCAGTGGCTGGGAGCTGGTGGCTGGTGGCTGGTAGCTGGGGGCTGGGCCTGTCGTTTGTTTAACAAATTTGTTGCTGTTGTCGCCCGCCTATTAACACTGCCTGCTGCCGTGTATCCTGTGTGTCCTGCAGCGTGGGGAGGAAGCTGCCAACCAGAGCCAGGATATCCGGCATTTATTTCGTGGCTCCTCTCCTCTCGCTTGTTTTTTTTATGCCTCGATAAGATGCGTCCGTGGATCCCGGAACATATGCCCCGCGCCCAGCCACCCGAATGGCACAGGGCAAATTCAAATGGGAAATGAAAGAGATTTTTATCGGAGCACAACAACGGCAACAATGGCAATGGCAACGACACATAAACTTGGCCAACACGAAAATCCATTTTATCATCTTATTATTATATTTATTTATTCTCTCCGCGCCCTCGTGCTCGTCCTCGTCCTCGTCCTAGCCCTCGCCCATTGTCATCTCTTTGCTGCTGCAGAGCAAAACTATTAAATAAAATTGTTGTTTGGTTTTGATTACATTCAGATGTCGAACAGGTGGATATCCTGCAGGATCATTAAGCGCTGCGGCACTGCCCATAGAAATTAGCAATCAAATTCACATGCGATTCGATTCGATTCTGGGGGGCTTCCAATTCCAATCCCTAATTAAATTTCTTACCGATACTTGGATAATACTTACAGCCAAGTTCTGGCCATAACTATGCTTATTCTCATCTGATATTTAATTGTTACAGCCTTCAGCTGCTGGGGGAAATACTTTCATGCACTTTTCTGGCGCACATTTTCCAGGGTATAAAAAAAGTCGCCTGCTGGCTTTTTATTTTTGGTTTTTGTTTGGTTTTACTTCTAATTTTGTTTGATATTCTTTTTTGTGTGTTGACTGGAGCACGGGGGCCGCCACTCTTATGACGGCAGCTTTATTGTTCCATGGTGGGCGTGGCGGAAATTAGTTTTTTTTTTTTACTCTTACAGTGGCGTCCGTGGGAGTGTGTGTGCTGCCATTCCTCCCTGTAGCCGTAGCCGTAGCCGTAGCCGAAGCCGTAGCCCTCCTTGGGCATTGTCATTAAAATGGAGCGGAGAAGGCTTTCGGAAATAAGTAATTGTTATGCTGTTACAGGTAATTTCCTCTCGGGCAGGGGATTAGCTGCAAAAAAAAAAAATACTCGAGAGAAAAGAAAGCAGAGGAAAGCAGAGACACAGTTTTCGCTTGTATATACTATATATATATATATATATACTATATTCTCGTATATTTGTTGTCCTCATATACAATACAATACACTTCTATGGATATACATATGTATACATATACTCGTATAATAATTATATATAATTTGTGGCTTGCAAATTCTTTTTTACACTATATTCGAATGGGTGGGGGTGGGCGGGTGTAGTCAACACACACAACAAGGGAGTGGGAGGAGGGAGATGGGGGCAAGCTGATGGGGATTTACAATAAATACATGTACGATATATATCCTTTATTTATGTGGGCTTCTCCTGCCCACTGTTTGCTCTTATGGTTTTGCTTGCATTATTTATTTATTTATTTATTTTTTAATTACACTACACACTTGGTGTTTGCCTTGGTTTTGGTTTGCTACTTAAATTGTTAAACATACAAAGCATTTAGTTTGGTTTTCACTATGTGATAAATGTATTTAAATACCGTTATAGTTAATTACGCTAATATGTACTCTATATGTAGGATTATTCGGTGGAGTTCCTCCAAACGGGGATTCATCGAAATCCGCCTTCGGGGTTCCCAAAAAAATTAACCAACTCTTCCATCGCTCTCTTAAGTATTATTTCTTTTCGTTTGCTATGTTGATCTTTAAGTTATTATCTAATTTTCCAATAAATCATCTGCCATTTTGCTATAATGTCTGGCAACTTTTTTCTATATGGCTCTGTGTGTGTGTGTGTGTGTGTGTGTGTGAAAAGGTCAACAACTAAAATTTAACCAACAATCAGCAATTCACATCCGAAAAAAAGTGTTTGCCCAAATTAAACAGTTTTTCGGGCAAATTAAAATCGAAAAATTGCTCGCCACTCGCAATTGTATGATATATTTATGTGTGAAATGGAAGCCAATCCCAAATCCAAGCCCACTTGAACCCGAACCCGAACCAGAAGCCGATGCCCAACGCCCTACCCCTGCCTGGGTCATGCCCTCGCACTTGGAGTGGAGTACAGCAAATATTTGATTTGGCAATCAAGCGCAAATACAACAAATTTGCCACAGGACTCTGTCTGTGGTTGGGTCTGAATTGTGTGGGAGAGAGGATGGGGAATGGTGGGGAATGGAGGGGCATGGAGGTGGTGTTAGGCAATTGCCGTGTCCTGTTCCTGTGTCAAATGCATGTCACAACACAGACACACACACACAGATACACCACTACACACACAGATACACACTCTCGTACTCTCGCATCGGAGGGAAAGTGTGAAATGAAAACACGGCAGCAACCGAAACGCGTTACAAAATGTTAATTTGCAGCGACATCAGCAATGGGATGGGATGGGTTAGTGGGTAGCGGGGGAGTAAAGTGAAGTGAAGGCATGTGGCATGTGTAGGTGGAAACTCTGCGGCAGGTGCCTCACTCAACCACAAGGCAGCAGCAGCAGCAGCAGCAGCAGCAGCAGCAGCTTTGTGCTCTACAGGCATTAACAAACAGCCGCCCCAACCCACCACTCCCCTGCCACCCACAGGTCTGATGCTGCAACAACATTTGCAATCAGTCGCTGACCAACACTGGCACCAACAACGTTGATGATGACGATGACGAGCAACCGCTAACACCGACCGAGCTCCAACCAAATGACCAATGAGCCAACCACTACACACACACAGACAGACACACACAGACAGTGAGTGAGAGAGAGAGGGAGAGAGAGGGAAAGTTCATGTGTCGGGGAAAGCTTGTCGCACGTTATACCCATTAACTCAAAGCGACAGACGGCATGAAGAAACGAAAGAAGAGAAAAGCTTGGGATTTCACTTTGATCTCATATATTGATATTTGTTTCTCTCGAACTCGCTGCCACACTTAACTCGCCATTCCGCCTACTCGCAGCTCGTTTTTCCCGCCACTCGCCACTTGCCACTCCGTACAGTCATGGATTATATGCAGCAGAATCAACGATAAAAGAAGTTATTGATGGATGATCCGCCTTAATTTGACCTGCATTTAGGGGGTAACTAATGGGTCCATAAGTGGCAGCTTCAATGAGGCTCCTGGCTGTTGCTGCTGCTGCTGCTGCTGCTGTCGCTGTCGTTGGGTCAATGTTGATGCTGATAAGTAGCAAAACATGAGGTCGCCTGTAATTATGCGAGTGTTGCAAGTTAATTGCAATTGTGTGCAACTGACGGTAGCGAGATTAATTAAATTCATCCCAGGGAAGCCAGTTCATTCCTCCACCCACACACGCACACCCAACAGCAACAGCAACAACCAGAAACCATGGACCATGGACCATGGAGCAGGGACAACATCCTCCTTTCTGTCGTGTGTGCTGGCTGCCATCACTCAATGCCAGGACAAGGCTGTGGGGACAGTCAATCTGTTTATTTGCTTATGCCCCACTCAACCCTCTGCCAACCCCTCTGCCAACCCATTTGCCGTGTGTCTGTGTGTCTGTGCGTCTGTGTGGGTGCATTGTTTAAAGTTTACTAATTTCATGCATATCGCTGGCACCCCCCACACTCTCGGCACTCCACTCTGCACTACCCCTACTTAACCATTCTCGCATTCGCCGCTCGCCACTCGCCGCTGTGCATTTGTGTTAGTTAAGTGATTTATTGTCGCAAAATTGTCATTATTAAAAATTAATGATGTCATAATTAAGTGAGCTGCTGCTGCTGCTGCTGCTGTACTCCTACTCCTGCTGCTGCTGCTGCTGCTGCTGCTGCTGCTATGCATTTTATTGTAAAATGATTTACATGCATGCAGAAATGGGGGCTACCGCTGCTTTGGACATTTTAGTTTGGTGCGGGGGGCATGGTGGATAGGAGGGTGGGAAATTTATGAACTGCAAACAACAAATATGCTCAATTCAATTTAATTTCCATAATTTAATTAGTCTTGTGTGGACAACAGCGATAACCCAACTGCAGCATTGTAGCGCAGCACAGACCCCCACCCCCACACACATGCGATAATGTACATCCGCACCATGTGGGATTGTGGGACTGTGGGACTGTTGGACTGTGGGGGGGGCATTAGCATAACCAGTCATGGAATCTGCGTTGCATAAGCCCAAAGGCCGTTTGGCTTTGCTTCTCTGCTCATCTGCTTCTGCTTCTGGTTCTGGTTCTATTTCTGTTTCTGGTTTACATAGAACTAGATATGATAATCTCCCATGGAAGTGCGCACTGGAAGCGATCTGAGAGTGGGTATTTTTTAGAGAACTGCTGGTGGGAATACCCTAGCCATCGTGTTGTATCTGTGCCTATAGCGAAAGATCTGGGAATGGGTGAGTCTTCGCTCTATTCATCAGCAAATCAGTCAGAGTGCTGTCAAAGAGACACTTTAATATCTTAAGCCCTTTACCTGTGGGATAACTTGAGCAAAAGCGATCAGAACCTCGTGCCACAGTGAAATCAATTAAATATTCAATCCATCATCTCCATCTAGAGGAACTGATAACAGGGTATTTCTTTGCCTTATCATTAAACCTCTTCGGCAATGATTGTAAACGAATTTGTCTCTTTGTCAAATTGGAATATTTTCCTGCCCTACCCTTCACCTCCCACCACACACCACTCCAGCGACATTCACTCCCGCTCCCGCTCCCGATTCGATGATCGATGGTTGTCTTTTGTCCGTGTCTACAGTGGCCCAATGGCCAATATATTAAAAATAATCACCGAAATGACCAATAGTCGAAATGGTAAAATTGTAAAATGTTAAAAAATTGCCAAATGGCCAACTGCAATCGCATCTGCATATGAATGCAACAAAAAATATGCACAAATGGTGTAAAAAATTATATGTACGAGTACGTATAAATCCTGGGCAGCCGCAGTTTTTATGGCATCGATAAAATGCCGCTTCCTGTGGCCCAAGAACACAGACTAGACGATACCCTCTGCTCGAGAAGGTCTACTCCATATGGCAGAGTTGGCAAATGCCTCATATGCCTCCCACAGAGCGAGCGGAGTGTGTGTGTGAAGTGCCATTAATGGGGGGAAGGTCTAAGAGCAAAGTGCCGTGCCACCTGATGGCAAGCAAATACTCGTATCGAGTGAATTAAGGGATTGCACGCGCGATATATATGTATATAGGTTAATATAGGCTTCGCATCCGAGACAGAGTTCCAATTCAGAAATTCTGTGGTTGGTTGCCAGCCTGCCGGACTACCGGACCGCCTGCCTGCCTGCCTGCCTGCCTGCCTGCCTGCCAATATATGTCAGGCTAGGCCCGTCCTGATGCAGTGGTCAGCCACTTCCCTTCAGCTCCTCGTGGAAGCAGGATAACTTCATGCAGAACTCACCGCAAATCAGTTTGGCCAGAGCGGCCAATGCGCCCCGCCCCGCCCCGCCCCGCACCACACCATTCCATTTGATTGATTGAAAGTCAGCCAAAGTTGGAATTGAGTTTGCTGATGGACTGTGCCTTGCCCTGGCCCTGGCCCAGGGCCTGGCTAATTAGTCAACAGTCAGCAGTCAGGAGTGCAGCAGGACGAGACTCTTGGATACCCTTTTAAGAAGATTCCATAACTGTAAGGAACTCCATGGACATTCTATATCTTAGCTGCATCTTCGACTCTTTACACACTTTCTGCCTGCACTTACAGGGCATCATATCAGCCACTGAATGGGGAAGCATCTGCTGCTGCTGCTGTTGGCTGTTGCTGCTGCTGCTGCTGTTGACTGTGGCTGCTGGTTGTATCTGTCGCTTCATTCGCTCAAATAAATTACATTTGAAATGTATTAATTTAAGTCATAATTTTCCATTGGCAAATCCCTCGATGCGCAGCGCAGCACAGCGCAGCAGAGAACAAAACAGAACAAAACAAAACAAAACAAAACAGCACACAAAAACTCAAATGAAAAGCTGAAAGAGTTTCAACGGAATGCGAAAAATATATACCAGAATGCGAAGCGAAACAAAAACCAGCAACAAAAATGTCAACTTGTGCAAATAATGCAAATATTTATACAAATTATTATGTGATTTCGTAGAGAGAGAGAGAGAGAGGGAGAGGGAGAGGGCCAGGTCCCAGACCGAAACATCTGCCCCTGCCCATGCGGCTGTCTGGCTGCCATTTAGGGAAAAAGTTATGCAGCATTTGGGGCCAACGCGGCGTATACGTAATCATTTTCCTTTCGACCATTAAAAAGTTGATTTTTATGCGGGCCCCTGCACCCGGCGGTGCAAAGTCCGGAGCCCAAAGTCCGGAGTCCGGTCTCTGGGCTCCGCGCACTGGCTGCACTTTCGTATTTAAACGTGATTTTAAATAACCGCAACAGATTTTGTGGTTTCATGTTGCATTTGCTGTTCGATAATCGACAGGCGCCTGACTGTCTGACTGCCTGACTGTCTGACTGCCAGCGAGGCGGCTCTGGGCTCTCGGCTCTCGGCTTTTGGTAAGTGGGTTTGATAAGGTCTCTCCCCCGGTTACACAAGTTCCCCTTTCCCCCTTGCCCTTTCCCCTTGCCCATCCCATTCGTTGGTTGGGTATTGGGGAGGATGCTGCGGTTAAGTCCATTTAAAATGCAAAATGCACGCATTTGTGTGGTGCATGCAACATGCCGGTGCAAGGGGGAATTTTCGGTCATGCATATTGGGATTATGGATTAAAAAATATATACCATATACCCAATTCATAATTTGAAAATTGGAATTAAATGTGTGGCAGCGGTAAGTCCAGAAATCTCTCCCTGAAATCCCCTAAAATGTCCATTTAAATGTTTTACAGAGTCTGAGAAAGATTTCCCTTGAAGTGTATGTATAATTTTATGCTAGCTGCAAGCAAGTGAATTTTCGGCGTAGAGAGAATATGCTCGCATAGGTTTACGTATTTTTTCTAGTTGCATTCTTCTCGAAATTATATTGAATATAAATGGGTTGGGAGATTATCATGTTTAAATTGTTTTCGGATCGGAGTTTTATTGTTACGACTATTACTGTAACAGCGCCTAAATCACACACACAAAGCGAGCCAGCAACAGAATGGTTTTCTGTCCTCTTACTAGTCGGGGTTTTTGGGTGGGTATAGCATAATGCTCTCTCTCTCGCTTTCGCTCGCCATAACTTACGATAGATGCAGCCATACAAACACACCTATGTATGCATGTATGTATATTCCTTTGTGTATGTTGGTATTATTATTATTTTGATCTCTTATTTGCAACTTTTGCCTTGCATTAAATATACAGTAAATATTATTATTATTATTATTATGATTATTTTTTTGGTTTATAGAGTTGACTATTACGTTTATGATTATGCTGGTAATTCTGATTACTAGTCATCGCTATGGCTATCGTTATCGTTATCGTACTTACGCAGTATTTGCATTTAGGGCTAGGCTACACACACATACACCTAAAAAAAAATACAACGAGCATCTCTGACTGCTGCAATCAAAGTCTGATTGATATTTGGGAGAGACACAAAAAAATTTGCACATTTAATGCTTGTTATCGTTATCGTAATCGCTATCAATATTATTCGGCTCTCCACTTTATTCTCCTCCTCCTACATATAAGTATGTATGTATGTACGAGTATATATGCGTGTGTGTATGTATTTCTCTCCGCTTTCTTCCTTTTCGCACGTCGCTCCTTGTTCTCTGCTCTGCTCGATCGCGATGCATCGCCCGGGTTGTTGGTTGTTGTATATGTATGTTTAGTGGAAGCTCCTGTTGCACGCCGCACGCTAATTACGTCCTGCGCTTACGTTACGTCACTACGTCATTACGTCAGAACGGCCATTAGTTACGTCTTAGTTCTGTTTCCAACTGGTCGCTGTAAAACGTTTGGCAGAGAAAAAGAAATGTTGTATGCATAAAAAATAACTCAGAAAATACGAAAATATTTTAAGCAGTTACTTAAAAAGTGTCACGATGAATCCCTGAATGCCGGAAGCCCCTTAAGCCCCTCCGACACGTTCCTTAGAACTCTTTCAATTATATGCTTCTATTTATGTCTCTTCTATTCGCATATAAAATACTTACAATTAAAATTCACGAATGAAGAACTTTCAATCAATTAATTCAGCCAATTTATGGATCATATCTCTCCTGCAGCTACGTTCCCCCATTTAAAATTTCCATTCAAATGCAGGCAATACTTAAATTAGGTGAGACATATTCTTACCTTTGTAGTAGACCTCGCGATACATGGTGGGACAGGCGGCCTTGCCGTTCGTTTTCGTCGTTTTGAAGTCAATGTTGGTGCGAATGGCCCGGTGCAGCAGCGGCTGTGGCGGCCGATAGTTGTTGCCCAGCGGTGCCTTTGGGTGGTCGGGGCTGCCCTGCATGAGACGGCGCAGGGCGTGCAACTGCAAACATAAATTTAGTTAAGTATTTTCACATATACAAATTTACTTCTGCAGTAAATGGCACAATGGTATACATATATATTTTTATTTTATTTCTTTATTTAATTGTGGGCTGCTGCATGTGCTCCCTAATACACTTTGTGACGTCTCAAGTGCAAGATGCGGAAGTGGATCAATGATTCCTCTAGACAATAGACGACCCATGGTTGGGCATAGATGTAGATAAGGCCCGCCATCGTATCCGTATCCGTATCCGCATATGTAAAGCGTTTAACGTGCATAATTATAAACCTTTTCGCAAACACACACAGCATCAATCCTGCTCGCTCCCCCTGCCCAACCCAATGCCCCATTGAAGGCACGCTTGACATAAATTGCTAATCCTAAAAATAAGCGCTCGCTGAGCAACAGCAACAACAAAAGTTTAATACTCGAATATACTTATATATAAAAATCGTATCAAAGTAAGACCCACACAACCAGAACACCCTCTAGAGTAGCAGCAGCAGCAGCATCGATGAGACATCCAGCGACAACGACAACAACGACATCGAGTCAATAACACTTAATCTACTCAATCTGTTTATCAATTGACTTCCGTCAAAATCGCTTTTCACGACAAACGTGGGCTGGGCTGGTCTGGGCTGGTCTGGGCTGGGCGTGGGTTGATGTTGATTGAGGAGTGCGGAGCATGGAGCATGGAGCATGGAGCATGGAGCATGCAGGAGGGATGCTGGAGTGATGCTGGAGGCTGCTGGGTGGTAACAGGTTTTCCCCCGAGTGCCCATTCAAGTGTGAATTAAGTAGGAAGCGTGGGGTGTGTGGCGCCCGAAAGTATGCAACACCAAATGGCACTCAAGGCATTCGCCATGGAATCGCCATGAACGTTTGGGATTCCAATTGAGACGCGTCGCGACATTTCGGTTCGGTTCGGTTCGGTTCGGCTGTGTTTTGTGTGTGCTATGCTGATATTCTGACAGCGGCAATTAACCCATGAAAACAGACACACACACACACACACAGATAAATCTTGTAGTGATTTCAAATATCAATTGAGCATAAATTTCTCATCTGTCTTTATGATCCACAAATATCTTTCATACTCGTGGGTAAAATATGGAATTTTCGGTCCATAATTTGCTCTCTTTTGTTACACCGTTCTCTCTAGCCCCTCTAGCCTTCCCCCCCACAATCACTGGCTGGCTTCCTGTGACAGAGCGAACGTTAATGGGTTAATTGCAATTTTAGCTCATGTCGCGCAGCTTCCTGCTGGAGCACATCCTCCTCCTGCCCCTGCTACTGCTCCTTTCCTGTGCTGGTGTTACTTTAATTTGGTAAATTATGTTTTGCCAGCAAGGTGCAGCAGTCTCTTCTCCTCTCTCTCTCTTTCCCTCTCTCTCTTTCTCTGTCTCTCTTTGGCCGTGCCACTAAATTACATTGCACCGTCGCTTGGCGGTGTCTGGGCATCCTCCATGGGTCCTCCATGGCTGCCACAAGTTGTAATCATGTGCCCATGGGTCCCATTGAGCTTGTTGAAGTTTTTATGAGTCTGCTGCTGCCCCTCTGCTGCTGCTCTCTGCTGCTACCAGTGGATGCAACCATGTGTGTCTGTCTCTCTCTCTCTCTTTCTCGCCTCCTTTCTCCCTTCCTCACACAGCTCTTACATTGTTTACACGTATGCCGCTGGCCACCATTCAACCGCTTCATTCTCCTGCACACTCTCCTCATGCTGCATGCCTCATGCCGCATGCATGTTGGCGTCTTTATTACAGCGCCGCTGCACTTAATAAACATTTGTGTTAAATTTTTTCCCCCCTCCCTGTGTGTGTGTGTTTTTGTGTGCTTTCCGCCATTTCCTTGAGTGTGTTTGTGTGTGTGTTTTCCGCCATTTCTTTGAGTTATGGTCACTATCCACTTTGTTGCCTCTGCCTGTGCCTCTGCCGCTCTTGATACTTCTCCTGCTGCTGCTGCTGCTGCTGCTCCAGCAGCAACTTAATTTAAAACTTAAATGAAATTAGCTAATAAAACAGACGAGACAAACAACAACGACGGCGGACAGCTGGCGGACAAGAGACAACGGCCAGTAGTACAGAGTGCTGTATACTAATTAACAAACATTAAGGTGGTCATCACTCAAAATGATCACAGGAGGCGGTGGCTAAGGAGCAGCCCGCAAGGACCATCCAAAGAAGGAAGCTAAGGCGCCGCAGCAGGAGGCCAAAGAGGAGCAGGGGAGCAGCAGAAGCAGCGGAAGCTGCTCCATAAATTCGCTTGGCTGGGAATTTTGCTTTATTTGCTGCTGCCAGTTCGAGCAGAAGCCAACTTATAACTTGGTTGATAATCCCTGGTTTCGTATCATATTATATGAGAGCTCTATCTAGCGATAGGCACTATTATCTTTTCGATTTTACACTCAGAAGTATTGCCATTGTCTGAGGTCTGTCTCTCACCTGTTGCTTTGTTATGTAGATGGGCTTGTTGAGCACCACCCAGGTGACCGTTTCGTGGCAGGCTGGTGCTGTGGTCGAGCCATCGTAGGTCATGTAATGGTCAGTGTCCGGCAGTAGGCCGCGTATGGAGAGACGCTTCACGAACGCCTCGTCTCCGCCATACCGTATGCGTTCCAATTGATCGGTGAGCATGCGAAGCTCCGGATTGGATAGATCACCCAGCTATATAATATATAGGAATAAAATATGTGCATATGTATGTAGCTTTAGGGGATGTTCATTAGGGCGTAGTGAAATTGTTCATTTTTTTATTTCGTTTTTCCTGTATTACTCATCGATGATCCCTACTCTTAAACGTATCCGTGCCAAATTTTAACTTAAAAAATATGTATATAATATAATATTATATATTATAATAATGTAATATCTTATCCGCATTCAAATTTAATTTCTATATTCTATATATTATTTTGGTGGAAAAATTGAGATTTTGTCCCAAACAGTGGACCCATTCTTGGCTTCTGGTGTATGTGGATAATGAAGCCTCTGTCACAAGCTTCACACATCTTTCTACAGTTTGGGTGTGGCAAGGAAACTTATTAAATTGTAGGAAATCAGTACCTAATGATATCCGGCCTTCAACTTCGCTGTCTCTATACATCATTGTCATCGGAGGCTCTGCTATTTTTTCTTTCGCCCGATCTATTAAATTGTAATAAATTGAGGAATGAACTTGAAGTTCTGAAAGTTGAAAATCACGCTTTAAATTATTTTGGCCTCCTTAGGCGCCTTCTGTATCTTTCGAATAGCCAGTTCCCCTATATGAGACGCATCATCTTGTAACATGACCAATAAAATATTTTCTGTATGTGTGAAAATGCAATTTCTTTGAATGGTTTTGAAAACCATGCTCTTTAGAACACCTCTCAGATAAAAACCTTTTAACAATGTTAAAAATGTGGACCAGCCATATTTACAAGTCGACGTTGTTTTGATGTCAAACAAGGTTGGTGCGTATACTTTCATAACATAAATGGTTAGATCTTTTAGAGACTGTGGTGGCTTTGCTGTTCCTATGCATACACGAAGAATCCTGTTTGCGCAAGTAAGCCAACGAGAATGTGCCAGAGTCCCAGGGCCATTTAATTGATATGGTATCAAAAGCCTCTGGTTTTAAATCACGACATTTTTCGAGCATTTTTCTAAAGCAAAAGCTATCAGTAAAGCTATTAGGGCCTGTTTCGGTATCATCCACAGTAATAAATAAATGACGAAGTGGTAATTCATTCGCATGCAACAAGCACACAAGCCACTGCAAGGGTCGATTGAGATGTTTTTCCAATAAGGAAACGACTCGATTTTTATGTCCAGCGTTCACAGCAGTTCGATCACATCCAATTGTCACAGGAGATGAACGATATTCATATGATTTTTCTAAAAATTCGACAATATTTTTTCCAATTGTGGCTGCTTTTCCCGAATCAATAACAAGATGACCCCGACTCAGATATTATTTATATATGCTCTTCGGTGATCGTTTTTCGAGATGAAATATTTTCAGAACATTTCATAAATAAAGTTTTGTCTTTACGACCGACCAAATATGTTTTTCTCGTTGAAAAGATTGCAAATCTTTGCGAACTTTTTCGCGCTCTCAACGAAACTTCGTTATATGACATTTGATGAGTTGCTGGACTAATCATATTCATGTCTACCCTGGTAGCGTTTACTATAAAAGCAGCAGATCGATCAGAAACTCCAGTTCTATCTCCAGTTTGCAGACTCTGTCTCATCTTTTGGCTGTCTGTTTGAGACATTTTGTTTGTTTCTTTTTCGGTTATATTTTTAAAATTCCCATTTTCATCGGACTCCGAAGAATCACTGGAAGAAGTATCTGATGAAAAACTCATCTATTGCACGGAAGATGTCGTACTTAAACTGTCTACCGTTTTCCTAGCAGATTCGTCGTACCTTCGCATTCGGATTTGATTAAGTTGACTAGATTTCGTCATAGTTGTTTCCACATTACCAATATACATTTTCCGATCACTTCTTTGGTCAATTATAAATATTTCTTCTGATGGAGGGCATTCGGTAGGGCATTGACATACTGAAGGCACACTTACATGTTGCGATGTCAAAAGTCTGATTTTTAATGACTGCAAATAATTTCTTAGCACCTTGATACTTTTTGTGATATAGAAGTAGCCTATTGACAACTTATTGGTGAATAATTGTGGCTAGAGATGACTTTTTTTGATCGCCAAATACAAGGCAACGCACATCTTGTCGAGTTTTAGGCATTTTGCGTTTGTTTTATCGAATTATGTTTATGTATGTATATCATATATCAAATGCCAATCACGGTTGAAAATGTTACATATTTACAAACACCTTGCCAGTGCGTCGGGTAAACAATAAATGCGTGCAAAAACGCGGGAAAACATATATGTACAATAGTTCGAACGATATTTATTTTAATGGACTATTTGACTATTATATGCAATTATTATTCAAGTTTATGTTGGTTATTTGCTGTCGTTCCTACAAAGAGTAATACTTATAAATTTGCTTTTAGTTTTTTCCTGCAGCAGAAGTTTGAAAAAACCCTATTTTGGCAGATAACATTTCAAGCCATCTTCATGCGGAACCTCCAGATAAAGTCATAAAATTTTGTTTTTTTTAACACATTTTTTATTTTTATGAGGTCATCGATTAACAATACAGGAGTTAAGAAAAAGATAAAGAATTTTTTTTTGTCAGTTCCACTCCACCCTAATGTTCATAGGCCTGGTATCGAACGGGCATCGATAGGCATCGATAGGTATCGATCATTGACTGAATTGAATGACTTGACTTACCTGCAGCAGAATGGAGACGCCCACAATGCCCTGGGCACGATTCAGGGCATCTGAGAAATTTGCATATAACTGGGAATTGTAGCCAAATATTTGTATCTGCAAAGAAAAGCCCAAAGAAAAATAAAATTTAGAAAAGGGATACCCCACTGAGAAATGGAGAATAATTCAGAGAGGAGAGAGAGTTAGATGGAGTGAGTTTTTTCTCGTTCCTATTTTGCTTTCTTTTCCTTTCCATTCCTTTCTGTTGTTGTTTTTGTTGCAGTGGACTTTGTTTGGGTTGTGGCTGTTGTGGCCAAAAAAACCTTATTGTTGCTCAATTTAAGCCCAAATGCATACAAAAGCGGTGACAGACAACAACAACAACAGCAACAACAAGAAGGGGGCGTGGCCCCGGGTTCAGCTGCATCAGCAGCAGTGCGAGCGGAAGCGGGGAAAGGGGCACTGTGGGTCCACGCCTTGTTTCGCATAAATTGCCCCAAAAATAATCCCAACTATCAACAAAATGCACACAAATAGAAACACAAACACAAATAAAGAAACACGTGTGGGCACACACACACACACACCGGCAGACAGACAGAGTGAGAGAGCGAGAAGATCACGGCAGGACAAGAAATATTTTGCTTTTAGCCCAAAAGTTTGCGGAGAATCGTCCAAGAAGTGTGAGAGGGGTAAGGGGCACAGCTCTGCCTTCTCACTGCCTCGCACTCTCTCCCTTACACACACACACACACACACACCACACACACCACAAGCACGCACACATATGCATTTGCACTTTTGTTTCACGTCGACAACAAAACGCCTAAACAAGATGCAGCAGGAGAAGGAGAAGAAGAAGGAAAGCAGGAAGGGGAACGGCAGAAGCAGCACCAGCAGCAGACGGAGAGGGAAATGAGGCAGCAGAAGCAGAGGAAGTAGAGGGAAGATGAAGTAGCAAAAGCAGATGAAGAAGCAGGAGCAGGCGACACCACAATATAAATGCAGAGCAAATGCCCAAATGCCCGAATGCCGAGGGTTGCCCCAAAAGAAATCTCCCGATTACAATTTCCGATTTCCCAGTAAAACGTTCAGGCATAACCTTCAGAAAGAGGGAGAGGGAGAGAGAGAGAGAGAGGGAGAAACAAACACATGAAAGGGTTTTTTTCTTTTGCTCTATATATTTTTCATAAGGAAATCCAAAACGATGTGTAGCGAAGGGCTGGCTTTTAGTTGCCCTCAATGCAGATGCTCACAATGTGTTTGCGCGCCACCGTGACGATGGGCAAGGCTCGGCTCTTCCCACCCTCCACCGAATGCACCTTGACTTGGGTCAGGACAATGTTCATCTGCGGATCCGTGCACGAAAAGACGCCAATCAGGATGCGGCCATCAGTGAGGACAAGTTTCATGGGGCGGCCCAACCATTTCTGAAGCTGGCGCCTACCCGGACTCTGGCTGGGGTCGTTCATCTCTTCGGGTGTGTTTGAGAGGATCTTACAGACCGCCCCCGATGCTTTCTTCTGGCTGCCACTTGCTTTCGGGTCGGTCATTCTGTGTGCGTGTGTGTTTGTCAGAGTTAGCACAGCTTTTGGGAGATTATTCTGAGTCTATACCTGATTTTAATTTGAAAGAAAATTACTTTGAGTTGCGTCTGTAGTCTGGATTTTATTCTCACAACAATTAATGTGACAGCTTGACAGCTATAGGCAGTGGCAGTGTTGTAAAACTTCTACTGTGTGTTCGTTCGTTTACCCACACTAGAAAAGTGAGTGTAAATCTTCTGGCAACCCTCTTTCTCTCTTTCTCTTGCTCTCAGTGGTGTTTGTGTAACATGTGTACATGGATTTTCGTTGGGATTTTCGGTCTGGCATGAGCTTGGGCTTGGGCTGTGGGTGGGTGGATGCATCCCATGGTTGACCAGGCCAGACGCAACGAGCGGAAGGAAACGCTCCAGACAATAGGGAAAATAATAATAATAATAATAATAGCAGAGCAAAGCCCCTACCCCGCCTCAACAGTGGGGCTCTGTAGGCGCAGAGCAGTTAATAGTTGTCCGGTCCCACAGGACTCCACATGTCGTCCTTTCCTTTCCTTTCCTTTTTATATTCGACTTTTTTTTTGGGAATTTCGCAGAAAAAAATAGACCAGAAGGAAGGCAGGCAGGGCTTTGAGGACTGGGGCATGTGCATTTAAATATTAAAAAACTACATGCTGCAATTTTAATGTGTGCCCAGCAAGGCAAATAAAAATTAAATTAAATTAAAATTTCCCCAAAGTTCCTCTCCAAATGTTTTGATGGAGAGTTGTAGAGAGTCGCCTCCAACTGTGGGTGGCATTCGAGAGGGAGGGAGGCAACTCGTGCAAATAGCACACAAGTTGCAGTCCAAAAATAAAAGAACAGTGCGTTTCGCTAATGAAATGTAGTCGTCTGTCTCCCAGCCTCATTGCAGGAAGAACCTTTAAGGATCTTCAAACTTTTTCAGAGAGAAAGCTAAAAGCAAGGAGTTTCGGAAATATATATCTTCTGATACTTCAAAAAATGATAGGCAAGCTCTTTACAGGTTTTTCCACAGAGGGGAACCGGCAGGGCACAGGGAACGCAGTTCAAGTATAACACTTTTGAAACGCACTGTCCATATATTTTATTTATTTTTGTGGAATGCAAATGCAAATGAAGTTTTGTTGAGAATGTGTATAGCAGAAGGCTCCCGAAATGGGGGAAATTCAATTAACCGAATGGCATTTATATGGAAATTGATGGATAGTGCTCGACATTGTATGCTCGTAAGGATCTCAGATGAAAGCAGCAAGCGGTAGATATGAGCTCTGTACTATATTCAGAAATTGAGTTCTTAGGCTCGGAGAAGATACATTAAAAATGTGAAATAGTAATGGAAAACCATTAACCCAAACTTAATAATTATTTTGAAAGCTTCATCTCGTTGATACACTTCACAGTTGCTGTTCAGATAAATTCCAATTGAATCATAAAGGATATCCACATTCTATTCAAAGCCAATGGCCCTTCTGTGTATCGCAGAACACACAGAATGTGGTACAATAAAAAAAAAACAAAAACCAAACAAAACAAAAAAACAAAATGATACAATATTTGACCACAAACTAAAATGTTATATTTCCGTTTCATTAAACAGCAAAAGCCTCTGGCCCAAGCAAATAGATACAAGGAGTGGCAACAGCAAGGACAAGGCCAACAAATAGTGTAAGTACCAGCAAATAGCCGGACAACAAGCCCCTTGCCATCCCTACCCCCAACCAAACCAAAGACCCAAAGCCTAAGCGGTGTTACGAGATGCCCTCCGAGCTCTCCTCTCCGCCCGTCTGTCTGACTGTCCCACCCTGTGTGTGTGTGTGTGTTTGTTTGAGTAGGAGAAGGCCGCACAAGCTCCTGGCATATTTCTTCCCCCACACACACACACACAAACACACGCAGAGGCAAAGGCAACTTAATCAGATCAATTACACATGTTTTCACTGCATGGATTCCACAGCCAGGCCCAGACCCCAGGAACCCAGGACTTCAGGACTCCAGGACGCCAGGCCTAGTCCGGAGTCCAGAGTAAACGAGCTGACAACGAGGAACAGCACAGAACAGCCACAACAACCAGCGCGACGCCAGCTGCTGAAACTTTTGCCTAGGCTGGCAGCCCCCCACCCCATCCCTTCACCAGGTTCTCCACCAGGCCATGGGGTTGGTGTTGGCCATGCCATCGCCGAGTCGATAAGCCGGACTGCACAGTGGAATATGCTGCAGAGTCTATGGTTAAAATATTAAATATATGTATTGAGGAGATCAAAAATCATTAGCCAATATTCTTCGCATATGCATCCGAATAGTATTTAAAATAAATATTTTTGAATGAAAATTTTCTAGTATTAATACGAATTCTCTCTATATATAAATCCATTCAAAACTTTTCCTTTTTTCTGGTATTTCTTATAGTATTTTCCGGTATTATTATAGTATTTTCTAGTATTTTTATAGAACCAATACTAATTCGAAACCACTTATTTTATCCCTATATCAGTCCTATAGCATATTCTGTTCTGTTCAGCTCCACTGTGTGCCCCAACCAATTTGAAGTGGTTGCAAAACGGCGAAGGAAGGGTCGGGCAGGCGGGCGGGCGGGCGGGCGGGCGGTCTAGTGGCATTCTTGGCTTCTGTGTCTGTGCCTGTGCCTGTGTGTCTGTGTGCTCCTAGCTGGTTGACTTGGCTTTCGTGTTGCACTGACCAGGCGGGCGCCCCGTTAATGTTGGCCATGGCATGCCAGTGCCAGTGCCAGTGCCAGTGCCATTGCCCAGAGAGCGAGCCTAGGACCCGGCCTAAACAGCAGTGTCGTCTACTGGTACTAGGCCCGAGAACATGGCCTCATGTCAACACTTTGGCGCCCCGTAGCTTCCTACTTCTTCGGTCTGTCTGTGTGTCAGTTTTCTAGACAAATGAAGCAAATTAGCTTAACAACGCACTGGGGACATTGTCAAACACGCTCCCAAAACACACACACACACACACAAACACACACATAGAGACAGCAGAGAGAAGAGAAAGAAGAATTTTGTGGTACTTTGCCGGACTTAGATCGCTCTATTTCTGCCACAGCGACTCAGCCATGCCAACCCCCCAGCCTCTCCCCTTGCACTCTGGCTGGATGCACTTGTAGCACTTTCTGCTAATTATCCCCCGTCCTGTCCCAAAACATCCCCAAACATGAAGATGATGAAGATGCGGATACGGCTGATGTGGGGAAATGAGAGCGGAAGATGTGCAAAAACCAAAATGAGCAGCAGAAGGCCCCAATGGCGTTTTGCCTGCGTTTTAAAACGTACCCAAATGGAAACGCTGAAGATGCACAGAGATCCCACACAGATGGATAACAGTCATGTGTGTGTGTGTCTGTGTTCCAGTGTGCGTGTGTGTTCCTGCCAGAAGAGTCGTGCAGGCTGTGAAGAATTCCGACTAAGTAATCATGAAGCAACTTGCTCGTTTTTAATGCGCGTTTTAAAACGGATCAACGAGCGAGCGACTCGAAACGCTTCAATCTGTGCTTCAAAAATTAATTTCAACCCCTTTCACATTAGATTGCTAAACTTTCGAAACTTCCAGTATATTTTGAAACTCCTCAGATTACCCCCAAAAAAGGCATTTTGAAGCGACTTTAGACCCTACAAAACCCGAACTTTCAGGCGTCTCAAAACGCCAACAAACAATCCGTAACGCTCTAACACCTGACTTTCTTAGCCTCATAATCCAATCAAAAACTTTACCAGACTCATTACCCCGCCAGCCAGCCAGCCAGCCAGCCAGCCAGGTGTTTCAGGTGTTTGTTCCGGGGGGTGGTGTTCAAAGGGGCAAAATCCAGCACAAATCCACTCAGACCACATTAACGACTTAGTAGCGTTTTTAATCGCGAGAGGAAAGAGCCAGCGAACGAAACGGGGGAGAAAAAACGCGCACGAAAATCGCTTTAATTGCTGGTTGGCCTTTAAACGGATTGTTAGAAAGGGGTGGCTGTGTGGCTGGGTGGTTGGGTGGCTGGGTGGCTGGGTGGCTTTGTGTTGTTTAGTGGGAGTGAAGGGCTGTTGTGGCTGGTGGTGGAGAGGGGGCGCAACCGTGGAGGGGCTGTCGTGGTAGTCGAAATTACAACACGACCTCATTAGCAGCAAATATTTTGGCGTTTCTCGGTGCCACTCACTCACTCTGTCGCCGTCTGTCCGTCCCAGTCCCTATATCTGTCTCTGCCTCCGTCCAGCTCCCCCCGAACCACGCTCCGTGTGAGTGCAGTGCACAGATAGATGGATGAGATAGAGATACATTTGTATATTTAAGTACTTTCATGGTTAGCGCGTAAATTAATGGTTAAGCCATCGTCGTCGTCGGTTGCTGGTCGGTCGGGGCGGGTGGCGGTTACCATTGGCGTTGGCGATGGCGATGGCGTTGCCGTAGGCTGCCAACCACAGGCAGGCCGTCTGGCTCTAGCTGACCCCAAAAGAAGGGGTTGAAAGTGGCAGTCCATTATGTGGAGCCAGAGATGAGCACGTGATTGTGGAGTGTTCTAGGGGTTTTTAGGGTATTCCCTTCCCATTGTGCGATTACTCTTCCATATCTAGCCCTGGTCACTTTTCTCTGAAAAGAGGAGCTAAGGAGACCGAATTAGACCTCGAGACTATGTGGAGACATGCTCTCGTTTCTTCTTCCATCGAAGAGAAAGAGAACGAATTGTAATTTATATTTAATCCCAACGATAGTTAAATCTCACGCTCTCATCTCTTGGTCACATCCTGGCTGCATGATTAGATTTTAGCCATAGGACGAGTGGCAAACCCCCTAAAAACAAATCAAAATCCAGCAGCTGTGCATTGGATATAGAAATAACGCATCCTCTGATTACTTCCCGCCTTCATCCGCCCATTAACCCATCAGCCCTAGCGTCAGCCTAGCAGGCCATCAACCCACCTGGTGGCATCCTATGACAACGGCTCCAACGAAATCCAAGACACGGCTGCAATCTTGTGCGGATTTCGTCGGGATTAATTAAAATTGCCAATTACGTATTCATTAAGGCTGATCAAATTCTGGGCCCGGGTCATTAAGGAGGCTTTCGTTACGGTCTGACAGGCAGGCAGGCAGGCACGCTGCTGGCTGCTGGGAGTACTTGGCAGGTCGCTCATTCGAGCATCCAATGAACCGCTTCATCAAGCTGTCCCTTAAGGAATCGCTGCATGAGATTTTATGTATTGAATGTGGATATCAAATTTTTGATATTTCCTGCTAATTGTGCACATTTTGGCTTCATTTTAAGTGCTCCCCTCAGTCGTTTGTCTAATGGACCAAAATACATGTGTTTTGACATTTGAATCAAAACTTGACACTCTGTAATGACTCCAAGCCCCAAAGGCATTGCTGTGCCTTATTTAGATTCAATCAACAGTAGAAATTTGTATTTGGAAGCCAAATGTCTTAGATGACCTAGAATACTGCTACGAGTAGGAATGTAATTATGATATTCGATATGCAATGCAGTTTGGAAATTAAATTTCCATTTTACCTGAATCTCACAGATGAATACATCATCTTTAGTTTCAATTTCAGTTTGAGTTCAGATTTTGAGCTCTTTGAGGAGAACCTTCAACAGCAGAGCAGAGCCCTACCCATTCCCATTCCCAATCCCATCCCCATGGCAGGCATCGAACGGATTAAAATCAAATGGGGCGATGGGAAAAGAGGCATTCAAAGCTATCAATTCCCAATCGGAAAATGAATGAGGAAATTGCAACTGTCCAGGTGGAAGCCCTACCAGAAGCGAGTCGCAGTCTTAATTTAACCAAAATAATACACCGCATACTTCATTATTGTCTAATTGTCGGCAGTCGGCAGTCGTCAGTCGTCGGAGGCAGATGATTACGGGACGGACGTGGCGTGGCCTCTTGCCGGATTTCTAATTAATTTGCGTTGACATTGGCGGCAGTGGGAGGGTCCACCGCCCACGCCACGCCACGCCATTCCACTCTCTGCTCTGCTCTACTCTACTCTTCTCTACTGCCGGAGACAGTCACCAACTGCTGACATGCAACAGATTTATAACGTTATTTGTTTGCTGTCTGACGCCGCTCCGCCGCCTGCTGTGGCAGCCTGTTGTGGCAGCCCGTCGCTGCAACTGCAGTCGGTTGCAGGGGGGGGGCGGTTCACTTTTGATTGCCTGTTCGCTGGCTGTCGAGAGGAGACAAAGGCGCCGCATGACGACAACGAAGCGAAAACGAAATGCTAATGGGAATGAAAATGAAAATGAAAACTGTGTCATCACTCAACCCAATCCCAACTCGACTCAACTCAACTCGACTCGACTCGAGTCAAGTCAAGTGGCTGAGCACCGCCAGACAGATGACAGCATCCAATCCGAGCACAGAGGGCTAAGCTCCGCTCCGAGGACCTCCTCGACTCCATAGAAGAGTTCTCAGAACTACTCGCAACTACTCGCAAGTTTTTCGAATTTCGTGGAGGAGAATTAACTCTGATATTCGTGGCAATACTACAAATAAAAATGCCTGATGATGATTGAAGGAATAAATAAATTGCATTTTTTTATGACATAATATATGATATAAAATTCAGAGATCCCCAGAACTCTCTCTTTCGTGCAGCTCTCAATCGGGTAGCATCTGAAAATAATGAGTTTATTAACAGGGCCATTTACTAATTGGAGTTGCAGTCGAGGCAGAACTTGGCCTACTGGCCAAGGCAGCAGCTGCAGATTATGGCGAGAGAGAGCAGAAAGCGTGACAAATAGCAAAAGTGTTGCAATTAATTGGAATTGGGGCAACAATTTTGTCTCAGCATGTCTTTTGGGGGCCATCAAATCAATGGGTATCACTTAGGGCCCATCTTGGACAGCTGCAAGCAAGAGCCAAATTAGTGAAGAGTGCAGAAAGCAGAAAGCAGAAAGAGGGACAAGGTACATCAAATAGTGGTATGGCCAACGATTCTATGACACAACAAGATGCCTCACGATGAGAAAAAAACCGAGAAGGAACGTCGTAAGTCGCTTCTGGGGACGCGACTCTACTTCCATACCCGTACTCAGCAGTACGGTCGTTACGCATCTTGTTGTGTTATATGTAGGATCTTTGGTATGACAGTCCAAGAGGGACAGCCTTTTACATGCAGAAAAGCTTTGCTGCACCCACTATGTAATATACCTTGCTGGGAGAGACTGAGACTGTACTCAAAACCGTAATCAGAAATGCTTTGTTCATTCTCTCCCACTCACCACTCTTTTGTGACTCCCCCTCTCCGACCGTCTGCCCTTTAAAAGTCGCGTATTTGCATATTTTTAATAAACTGCTCGCAAAATCAACTGAAGCGCGAGAGCATGTGTGAGCGCATGAACTTGACATCAAAATGAACAAGAGCAGCAAGAACAACAACAAGAGGAGAGCATTAAGAGAAAGGTTAAATCATATTTGACAAACAACAAGGAATCTCTCTTATAGGAAGAGGAGAAAGCAAGGGAAGAGAGGCAAACAGAAGGAAACAGGCAGAAACAGGCGGCATGGGAAAATCATAAGGAAGCTTTCGTGAAGCCGGAGGGGAGGCAAACAGAAGGAAGCACGCATGTGTTCATCCGCCAGGCGATGGATGCCGTGCAAGGGACGGGGATGGGGCTGTGGTGCCGGCAGACAAGGTGTCTGCGTCGACGTCTGTAAGAGAGAACTCAACCCCCCCCACCTCTCCGTCTGCCGTTCTGCCATGTGACACATAAATATGCTACCCCACTTGTGCCCTAAAAACAATGTACAAATAAAATAATACGCCAACAAAATCATCAGAGAACAGGCAGAGCAGGCAGACCTTAACCTCTGGAGTTGATGGCACAGTGAAATCATTCACAGTGGGATTTAAATGAAAATAAATCAGAGGTACATGTGTGTAAAACATAAATATATGTACAGAAGAGTAATTTAAAATAGATATGTGCATATGTATGTATGTATGTATGTACATATAGTGTCTGTGTCCAAGCTGTACTTAAAACGCACCTGACTCAACTCATTCACACTCTGCCGCTGGCTCTCTGGCTGCAGCAAGTGCAGTCCGACCACAACCAGAGAGCGAGCGCATAACGGAATCGACTAAGCTTAGACATAAAATCTCTCGTGCCCACTTCAACATGCAGACAAGCGCTCTCCCGCTCTCCTGCTCTCCCACTCTCCCGTTCACCCGATCGGCAGTCGCAAAGCCGAAGCTAGATCGCAGCAGGTAGAGAATATGTAGCAGCATATGTACATATGTGCGAATATGTGCTTGTGTATGTATGTATGTTTATTCCAATCTTCCAAAGATTTCTCTCCACTCTGAAAAGTGTGAATGATTTGTCGCGAAAGCAACTCGGCATGGCAATGGGCCGGGCCAGAGGCAGAGACAGAGGGAACAAAGCAAGACAAATCAAAGCCCAGGACAAGAGAGAGAGAGGGCAGCACACTCTCTCGCGTAAAATCTTGAACCTGTCAGACCGTTGATGATAACATTGAGGACTGAAGTTATGAAGTTTGCACCCTCCTCCCCCTACCTAATCCCGTCTACCAAGTGGCGACAGACAACATTTTCTGAATACCCTTCTCGAGGGTATTTTGAAAATTAACAAATCATTGCACTGCCCATTGGGGAGTATTTCCATGAGTGCATATTACATATTAAGACTAGATCCAGATCTGATGACTACATACATCATACATACAATATGTATGTATTTATGTACCAGCAATAAATCTGGAAGGGTATATGCTGCTTCGATTTCCGATTCCTGCGATTCCTGCGACTCCTTTATTTTATTTTCTCTTTTTTTGTTAGACTTTGCTTCTTGACTTTGCGCTCGTATTTTTCCTCACTGGCTGTCTTATTTTTTTGTCAGCGACAAATCGACATTTGCTACGTTAAATGCTGATCAAATACACTTCCGCTCGTTTATCTGTGTAAATATTTGAGCAGGCTTGTGGCACGGTCGCGCGCAGGGGGAGCTGAAGTTGGTAACAAGTTTAGAGCCAGGACGACACAGAGCACAATGGGGCGGCCAATGAGACAGAATGGAAAAGAAATGACGCAAGAAAAGTTGAAAAACTTGACTCAATGAACCCCCAGTGCCAGCACCAGCACCAGCAGCAGCCTCCTGCACCCCCACCAGCCGCCTCTTATCACACACAATTGAATTGTTAAAGGGTGGGGGGGGCTGGAAGCTAAAAGAAATCTGTTGACAGGCAGAGACTAACATACACCGTACATCGTACATCGTACCGAAATAGAATCCAAGGCCCGAGTGTCAAAGTGTCCAATGCCAAATTTAGGCCTCCGCTCGATTTGGAGACAGAGCAGGCGCCGGTGCCGGTGCCGATGCCGATGCTGTTGCTGGTGTCTGCACCCTTTGTGGAGAAAATTGAAATTGACAGACGTCTCGTCGACTTACCTCCGCTGGGAATGTATAGCCCTCCACGCTGTGCTCCGATCCGAACTGATCGTTCAGGCCGTAGTGCATGTGGATCTCATGGAAGCGGTAGCGGTACGACAGCGGCCCCCCCGATATGTTCACTGGCGTCTGCATGCCATCGTAGTTGGCCACCGTATCGTTGCCGGCCGTAAAGATGACGCTGTGTCCGGTATTGGTGATTAGTCCGGATATCTGCAGAGAACAGAGCGCACAGAGAGCACAGATGTGAGTGGAAATGCATTGATCTTCAAGGCACTACTTATAGTCGTACTCACCCTATGTTTGTCGATATGCATGGGCCTCAAGTTGGGATCGAAGAGCAGGCGCTGCGGCTCCAGATTTACCGGCGACTGACGTCTGCCCTTGTTGCACAGCGACCACTCCGGATTGATGAGGCCCCAGAAGGCAGGACCTGCAATGGGGAAAGTCCGTCTTCAGCTTTGAAAATTGTCAAATCGATGCGTTTTTGCGATTGCGTTTGCGTTTGCGTTTGCACACAGGCGCCGAGGAGATTTATGAACCCACTTTGCCTCAAATAGTTCCCAAAAGTTTTCTTTTGCCCACCACAATCAGGGCATTGGGCATGGGGCTATGGGGCAGCAAAAACTTGCCACAAATTGTATAATGGCCAAACAGAAAGAGAGAGAGAGAGAGAGATGGTGGGGAGGAGGGGGGGCTGACCTGACCTCCATTACAATATTTGTCTGCATCTGCATAGGTGTTGGCCTGCGTCGGTTTCGCCTTTTTGGTTTTACCTCCCCCGTCACCCCACCCGTCTCTGTGTTTGATTCTGGCCACACAGCCATGACCGTGTCCATGTCCTTGCGCTCCTTTTTTTAACCCAAACCCCCGTCCCTCCGTCTGACTGCTTTAATTTCGTGCGGTTTGCTTAGTTTTCGCCCCCCCCGCCACCCCTTCCTTGCTGCCGCATGTCGGGTCTGACCATGGGGCAAACAGTAAAATTGCAGGTTTATCTTCGGTTCTGTCTGTCGTTGGCTTTGGCTTTGGTTTCGGTTTTGGCCAACTTTATCCTGGCTGGGAGCTTAATTTATGGCAATATGAAATCAAGTCGAGCTTGGTCTAAACAATTGTCGCAGGATGAAGCAGAGGAGGGGCAGGAGAAGCAGCAGTGTGCCGCAGGGAACACTGTGAAAGAAAGCTCCTTTATTGCGTGTTTCATTTCATTTGCACAGCTTCATCATCCATGCAGATCATACACGGTGTGTGATGAATGGTTTCAATATCCCTCCATTGCTCCTCCTCCATTTACAATCCATTATTTGGCACTCCCTCATGGCCCATCAGGGTTTCCATTGGGCTTCAACATGTGTAAGCCTTTCACACATATCTTCAATTCCATTCTATTTAGTGTTCATGTATTTTTCTCTTAAAATAAACCGATTATGCTACTCTCTCTGGCGGCTTAGACTGTTCCATTCCAGAATAAAACCTTTCATCGCATCCCCATACCCATACCCATCCTCATCCTCATCCTCATCCACTCCATCTACTTGTAATCCCATTTATGGCACACATTCCCACACAGAGCCACTTGCACCTCCTGCCCATCCGCAGATGCAGCTGCAGCGATGCAGAGCCGTAGCCGTAGCCGTAGCTGGAGCTGGAGCCACATCCATCCATAAAAATGACTCGCCTGAGGGCGCTCATTGCGTATACGACACGTAGTGCTGCACGGGGCGAATGGCCAGGAGAGCGAGAGCAGAGGACAGGAGTGTGCCTGAGAATCAACACGTTCGCGTCAGCCGCGCCGCCATATCGGGAGTGGCAGAGGCCGACGCAATCAAAAGCTTCAATCATAGATATGCCACGTACACGCGTTTAAGCGATTGTTGACCCCAGCGATGCCATCGCATTAGCCACCGAAAAGAAAACGCGGCGAAACCCAATGAAAAGTATAGCAAAAATAACACTAAACCCATGGGAGAACAAGAGGAAAAAGAGTTAGCCCCCAGATGCTGACTAGAGATGGTGGCGTGACGCGACAAGTCGATTCGTAACCCCCGAAGAAATTGCCAGACGTTTCTCGATTATAAAAATCTCCAAAAATCAAAGCAAGTAGAACACAAAGATTTGCCATCTCTTTGAATCGGAAGCGTATCAGCGCAGCGCGCAGATCCCTCGATGTCGGATTTCTCGTGTCACGTCACCACCACTGATGGCACCGCGTTGCAGCACGCGATGGCGGAGTTGCATGAAAAGTAGCAGATAGCGCTGGAGGATATTGCAGTCTCGAGTCTATTAAATTGCGGTCTGGCGTCGTGTTTCGGATGGCGGTAAAGGGGCACGGGCTGGCTTCGAGTCAATGAGGCAATTGCCAAACGATTTTAGCAGCCATTAACAACATTAGTGGCTTGGCTGACTCGCTGGCTGGCTGACTGGCTGGCTGGTCCTGGCTTGCTCTTACTGGTTCCCTGCTGTTTGTCGGTTCCTGGGAGTTGCAGGAACTGAAGTTGGAGCAGCAACTGGAACTGGAGCTGGAGCTGGAGTTGGGTGGGCCTTGAGGTATGCAGCACGCTTCGTTTGATTTCGTTTGGGTTGCCTTTATTTGGCTCGTTGCGAGTGCAAATCACGTTAAACAAGTGGCACGTTGCAGCTGGGTATCACACTCACACTCCGCCAGCGAGGGATTTTCCTGGTCGCGAGTCCTGGTTCCTGTTCCTGCTCCTGCTGCTGTTCCTGCTGCTGTTCCTGCTGCTGTTCCTGCTGCCGTTGCTGCTGTTCCTGCCATGTATGCAATGCTTATGCAAATTTATTTATGCCAAAGAGACACAAAGTTCGCCTGGATTTCGGTTGCAATTTGTTGACAACACGTGTTACTATGTCCCCAGCCATATTCTTCCTCCCCAACCCCTGCCCTTTGCGTGTCCCTCTCGCCGCTGTTTCCCTTCAATTCTGGAAGGGACTTTTAGCAGGAGATCAGCTGGCATTCGCTTCGCTCTCTCTCTATGTTTGATGTTTTTTTTTCGATGCCCACCTCCCGCTCTCTTTGTCTCCTCGTCTCTCTCTGATTTCCCGGGAAATCCCCCGCGGCTCGTGGGGTGTTCCGAAATCCAATTCAAAATTCAAAGCACTTGAACTTATTTATGCATTTGTCTTGTGCAAATGGCGTCGCTCTCTAATAAGATTAAGAAGGATGCTCTCACACACACACACAGGGAGAATGAGAGCGACAGAGAGTGGGAGAGAGCGATAGAGAGTGCCAGGCAGAGTGGCTATGTGCAAGAAAGAGAGCCATGCTTATCGGCTGTCTGCCGTCCTGTCTGGACATAATCTCCACGGACCTTTCGCCTCGCTTTTTCCCAAGCCCATCCCAGCCCAGCCCAGCCCAGCCGAGACTAGCTCTGCCTTGCCCCGTGTGACACATGGCGAAATGTACGCGGCCTCCATCTCTGCATCTCTCCCTGTTGGCAGTCTCAGTCTTAGTCTCAGTTGGGAGTCCCCCGTTGGCGTCCTGGAGTCCTTGCTTATCACGTTCCAGGGGATATGCCCCAGACAATGGCGCAAAAAAAAAAAAAGGAAAGTTGCTCCAGCTACTACTCCGGTGACTCCACCCGTCCGCCTTCTTCGCGCTCTCTCCCTACCCTACTTTGTCTGCCTTTCCATTTGACAGCTGCAAATCGGCTTCGTCTCTCGATGGTGCTTTTCCTTGCGGGAGCCATGCCCCCACCGGCATGCAGCCCTTTTCCATGCAGTTCACGCGTGCAGCTTCAGTCGCTGGGAAAATCGTTTTACACCGGCAACAACAATGCCATCCCATCCCATCCCATCCCATCCCATGGCTTTGGCCTCTCTTCCCCTCTTGCAGAGGTGTAGTATTCCCCGCTCTCACACACAGGTGCAGTGCTCCCTCTCTTGCCAAAGTACCGTGGAGCGAAGAGAGAGTACTGGCGGGGGCGTGGGCGGCGCTCTTTTCTCTTTACTTTGTTGCTTAAGCGACGCGTGCTGCTCGTTGGCAGAAAATTTTACTTTCCGCTTCCGTCCGTCCGTCCGTCCGTCCGTCCGTCCGTCCGTCCGTTCTTCGGTCCTTCCGTCGTGGTTATTGTTGTCCGCCCGACAGCTCTCAGTGCTTTTTCTCTCTCTGTGAGCTTTGATTAAAATTTACTTTGTTGTTGGTATTTATGAAACTTAAACCCAGATGCTGATGCTGGGGAAGGGGCATGGGTAGGAGAGAGGGGCTAGGGGCTAGGGCTAAGGGTTTCAGCTTACCTGAGATTCCGTCGTATGTCCACCAATCCTCCCAGCTGACGGCGAGCAGCACTGCAACGAGAAAGAGAGACGGGAGAGGGGAGTCAGAGTTGATCCATAAGTCGGCAACAATGCGGTGCGGTAGATGGGGCCGTGGCCCCACACTTGGCTTAAAGTAATACATAATAATGCCACCCAGGCAAAGGCAAAGACAAGCAATCCTCCGGCTAACACGCGGATCAACGGGGGAGTCCAACAGCAGGCACACTGGGGGGCCATGGAAGGGGCCTCTGCACAGTGCCTCGGTGTGATTTAATATCTTTATCCCTCACATATCCTTTACATACTCCCAGCTTCCCCACCCTCCCCATCTGCCATGGTCAGTGTTCCCAGGCATGGCTTCGCCCATCAATTCTTTTTCGCATCCGCATCGATATCGGCCTTCGTAGTCCTACGCTCTTCAATCCAGCACCTTTATATCTATCCCATACTCAATATCCTATAATCTGGATCTTTCAACGTGAGGATCCCTTCTTCATCGGAATCACTGCTCCCCCCCCACCAGCGCCCATCGATTCGGAAACTTCAGTTCCATCCATCTCATGTCAGGGCTGTCCGAGTCCTACTTTTTGCCTACACTTTCCCTCCCTCCTCCATGCAGTCAGCGCATCCAACCCCATTCACCCCTCAGTCCACCCTCTTTTCTGTTTTTTTTTTGGGTGCTGCTGCTCCTTCGTGTTGTGCTTTTCGTCCTGCACTCTGTGCAAATGATTTTTGCTTACTTGCCTTTTAATTTTTTCGTGTTCGTTCTTGTTTCTCGTTCGTTTCGTTTCGTTTCGTTTTTGCCATTGCCTTTGCCTTTGTTTTGTGGCTGCCTTTTTGCCCTGCTTGCCTCCTTGCCTCCTTGCCGCCCCGTCCTGTAAATTCACTTCCGTCACTTGTTAACTTTAACATTCATCGACACTTTTTGCCTTTTTGGCCCCTCACTCTCTCTGTGTTTTTCTGGCCCCGAAGCTGAAGCACTTTGTTGTTTTGACAGCCGACAAAAAAGCGGGCCAATGCCTTTGGCCAAAACAGCCTCACCCTACCCTCCCCATGGCCGCCCACCGCCCACCGCCCACCGGGCGCCTTTCCTGCTTCTTCAGACGAGACGAGGCAACCTGCACTTTTTACTTTCCTTCCGCGACTCGAATCAAAGTCAAGAAATGTTGAGTCATTAAAACGCGTTGCCCATTCCTGGCATCCCCCCCCAAAGTGCAGTGTGAAATGCACTGCAGTTCCCGGAAGGGTGGCACTTTTCCGACGGGGGTGCTGTGCTGTGCTGTGCGCTCCAGGGAACAGCTTGGAGCACTGCAACTCGAGTTCCACCACTCGAGATATCTTTGTGGACGGCAAGTCTGCAGGCAGGTGAGAGGCGGCAGGGATGGGAGATACCCTAAGGGCTATCCATCATGAAAAGGGCAACAATATCGCATAAGAATTCGCCACGAAGCATTGGGGCTGATCATCATAATCGATAAATAATGAATCGGATCGGATCGGATCGGACCGGATCTGCTTGCAATAAATGTGAAGGGCGAACTGGAAAGTTCTACGAGAGTAACGGCCCCTTGAAATATTTCTGTAGGAGAGCAACGCAACATAAACGAGCACAGGAAAAACCTTGAAAGTTTCCGATGGAAGTGAGAGGGCAGAAAAATTGTAAAAAGTGTGAAAAGGGGTGAAAAAGTAAGAACGAGTAAAAGGCAACATCAACGAGCGTAATAACAATAATAATAATAATAATAATGCAATGTCATGGGCAATGATTGAAATTAATGGATTTCTAAATGCTCTGCGTCATTGCAGTGCCACCCCCCCCTGCCACCGAACCCCCAAGCACCGACCGAAAGGATGGCATGGGGTGGTGGGGCGGCAGGGCAACGGCAACGGCAATGGCAACCTCGCTGTCGACAAATTGTTGCTGTGGCAGAATGTTGCGCCCTGCGATTTACATGGCCTCGACCGACTGCCTCTTGTGGCACACTTGCAGCTTAATTCCATTTTAATGTTTTTCTGCAGCCCCGAAACTGAGAGACCGAGACCCGGAATAACCCTCAAACTGAAACAGAAGCTGAAACTGAATCTGAAGCGGAATCTGAAAGTGGGACAAAAACTTGAGCGGAAAACCGCAGCAGCAGCAGCAGCCCTGATCCTGATACTGATTCCGTATCCGAATCCGAATCCAGGCTAAACTATTCGCTCTCCTCCTGTTATCCTTGCCCCTGCCTCCTCACCCAGCAGTTGGTTGCCTTTTTATTTTTATTTTTCCGCATGCAACTTGTGTGCTGTGCTTTTTATTTACAATTTAAGCGAAAATTAATGACTCACCGAGGGCTAAACTCTGGGGTTTTTGGCCTTAAGGGGGTCATTTGGAGGCAGTGCAATAGTTAATAGTTATTAAAATTAGTCTTAGATTTGGATGCAATTATTGGGGGAAGATGCGACAGTCGCAGGGGCAAATGCAATCAATTTCCCACTGGCCAAAGGATTCACAAAATTAAAAATTATAAATTAAGGGAAATGCTGAAGAGAAAAAGAGAGAAAACTGCTATTGAACGATCTTTGTACACATATTAGAAAAATAAATATGGACTCTCCTTGCTTTCACTCTCTCTGGTTCGTTCCCCTCCTGTTTGCTCCTTGCGCTTTCGCTCCCAATCGCCATCATAAAGGGCAGCAAAATGTTGAACAAATTTGTATGGCTGCGCCCCCAAAGCGTGAGGCGTGAGGGCGGGTATCCTGGCCAGCAGTGGCATGGCAGTCAGCGCTCTGTCCGCATCCGCATCCGCTTGCCCACCTCCCACAGCGCCCCTCTTTGTCGGTCTCGCTGTTTTCTTGGCTTCGCTTCGGTTTGTGGTTGTCGCTTTTGTGGCTGCCTCTTTCTCTCCCGCTCGATGTCCTTTGACGGTCGCGCCTTTAGTATTAATTACAAATGAAATTTCCTTATCATTTGACAACTCTCTGTCTGCAGGGCCGTCTGGGTCAGTGGCTGCTGCCCTCTCTCTCTCTCTCTCGCCCGCTGGTTGCTCTCCTTTTGCTTGGGGCTGCCTCGTGCTCTCTCCTGAGGTCGGTCTCTGTCTCTTGTTTAGGGCCAATAAGCGAAAATAGTTGCTGCTAATTGTTGTTTTGTCGTTTATGGTTATGGGCAATGCGTGCTAATTGTCCGCCTCCCTTTGGCCCTCTCCTTCGCTCGCTGCTGCCCGCCATCCTCTTCTTGGGCTTCCTCTTCTCATTGTTCATGCTTTTCAATTTCAATTTCGATGTCGGAGTTTTATTCTGTGTTCGTTTCGCTCAGCAAATTAACGGTGACACTTTAGTTGCGCTCAATTTCGTCTGCCTTTTGCCCCATTCCCGATCCCATTCCCGTTCCCATTCCCGTTCCCATTCCCAATCTGTTCTGCTCGACCTTTACCCCCCCACTCTCGCTGCTGCCCGCTTTCTTCACTCTTCCCGCCATTGTTTCCCCCCTCTGCCACTCTCGCCTCGGCCATTTGTTTGCTGTCGTCGGCGTCTGCTGTCCATTTAAAAAGCACCGTAAACATGGCCGACTCCTGGCCGACTCCTGGCCGACTCCTGGCGCGCCCAAACACACACAAAAAACCCATGCCAAGATGATTCCTTCATTCGAACCGACGAACCGACTATCAGATGCCCTATATACTCGTGGTAGCTAACTCTCGCCCCCCTGAGCTGGGAACTGGGAACTGGGAACTGCACCATCAACTTGGGCCAGTGGCAAGTGGCCCAAGTGAGACCCAAAGTTCGCTCAGTGCCATATGTTTCACCATAATTGAATATACTTCTGCTCCTTCCGATTACCGGGTACTACTACAGCAGGCCGGGGAGGGGGGCAGTGTCACAGTGGGGCATTGGGTGTGGGGTTTCAGGGGGGAGGGGGGCAGCGAAAAAAGGATTGACGTGCGCATTTTAGTCACGCTGTCGCGGCTTTTTGCCTTTTTTGCCATTTTAGCTGATTGTTTTTGTTGTTTTGCCTCATTCCTGGCAGCTGGTTGTGGGGGGAAGGAACGGAAGGAAGAGAAGAGGAAGGGGAAGGGGAAGGGAAGGAGATACACACACGCCATGTGTTGGCTGGGGGTATATCAGGATATGGGAGGACACCAGAAGGAACATCAGCTCCTGCCAGCGGGTAACATAATATTTTGTTGATGTTTGCCCGACTTGATTATATCTATCACTATCATAATATCACCCGTCCACGTTCACGTCCCCATCCACGCCCACTGCCAGCCATATGCAAATTTCCTCATGCAAGGACACGGTGGGGAAACTCCTGGGAAGCCTGTACCCAAGAACAATATGCTCCCAAGCAACTGATGGGCTAACCAGGGCATAAAGACCACAAGCTGAAGCACAGCGAGTGGATTAAAAGTAGTGGTGGGGGGACGATCTCTCTTAAAGAGCTGTCCTGAAGAGGATGTACTCGGGGAACTACAAGTGCAGAGCAGAGCAGAGCAGGAGCCAGTGGCGAAAGTGGAAAGTGATTTATAGGCGACAGATCGAAATTTAATTTCAGTCTGGCTCCCCTTGAACCCACCCCATGTCTGATTCCTTCCGCTTAAATCATTCAGCCCCAGTCTGGCCACATCTTTATCCACTGCTAATTCATTGGATGAGAAGGAGGAGGAGGCGGAGGCGGAGGACGGGTGCGACTAATATGCAAATAGCTCAAGGAGTGTTCCAGGGTTCCACATGGCGTGGGCTCCGTTCCGTTCCGCTCCATTTTAAAAGCGCAAGCAAGTGAAAGCTTTCAATCAATGTCGCTCGCTCGTCAACCCCCCATCGGAACAGCTTCGGGGGGGGGGCACACGCCTCTGGCTCTTTTTTTTTTTTGTGGCCAGCTTTGGCTTTTAATTTCTATTGCTACGATTGTATTTTTTAGTTCTGTTCTGCTCAGTTCGGTTCGGTTCGGTTCGAAACGGTTCTCCTTGGGCAGTTCTGGTTGGAAGTAACCATTTCCATTTCCATTTCCATTTGCCGTATTTGTCCCTGCCTATGCCCCGCGCCCCGCCTGCTGTTGAATCTAACCCCTGCCACCGCCGACACCATGGCTCTGGGCCACACCTCGTTCTTTGATTTTTATTAAGTTTTGTCGACTCGGTTTTTGCTTTCGTGTGTCCGCCACAACGCGTCTGCCTCCGCGTCCGTGTCCGTGTCCGCGTCCGCGTCCGTGCCCTTGTCCGCCATTGTGTCCGGCCGGCCACGCCTTTGTCCTCCCCTGCCTTGGCCCTCCGCTTGGCTAATGGTAAATGCCATTTCAATTACGTACACAGTACTAAAATTTTATGCCTCTGCCCCCCACCCCACCACACCCCTCCCTATGCTGCTGCTGCTTTCGTTCTCTCTGTTTTTGCTTTGTCGATTTCCATTTGCGCTTTAAGTGCATTTGCACAATGGAAGACGGAAAGACGGGAAGGCGGGAAGACTGATAGACTGGCGGGTGTGGGGATCATGGGGGGGGTGCTACAGGGTGCGGCCATAATCAAACATCAATCCGATAGGTTCGCTCCATCCATTTCCATACATGTGTGGGTACCCGTACTCGTACATATGTACATATGTGTGAGTATTCTGCATGAAAAGTGCCGGAAGTGCGAGCAGAGGAGTGACCCGACGACCCATATGATATGCCGCTGATTGTGGTCTATATGGCAATCAATTTGCATGCGCCATAACGCTGAAACAAGATTTCCTTTTACGTACTGCTTTAAAGAAGTTTCATACGATTTTTTCTATGCATTCCAATTTCAGTCTTCGGCTGCCGCACAGAAAAGCGGCCAAGCTGGGAGTGGCTTGCGATCGTTCTATTTGCAGCTTCTAGTCAGCCTGGGCCACTTCAAATGCCACACGAAAAGAATCATTTCGGGTCTACTCACTCGCACACACTCACATGTTTTGCAGTGCGTTTGTGTGCGTATACAGCAGGCAAAACGGAACATTGCAATTGCACTTAATTGGATGAATTTAAAACTTTTTCGTCCTTTTTACAAGATGAAAAAAATAACTTTTTGCACCAACATTCGCCTATCGATAGCAAAGAGCTGACTTTAACAGCTGTTAACTTAACAGCGCCGCGCAATGTTAACTTTTCTTTTGCCTTTTCACACTGGGCGCGTCTGCTATCGATATCGGAATAGACGCAATGAGGCAGAAAAGGCGTTTACATTGGCAGACGTGCGTCTTGAATTTTGATTTGGGTGCTTGATGACAAGGAAAGAAAAACAAATTTTAAGAAATCAACAGAATTATGCTAGACGACAAGAAAATGGACGAAAGAGAATTGATTCTCATATTCATTTATTATTTTCAGACATTTCTGTGTAGAGTTTGTGGGAGTCCTTCTTCAAATTATGAAAACCATCGAAGTTCGTCTCCAGCAGTGTCTTACCCGGCCAAAAACAGCCCGCTAATGACATCAGGAGGTCACAAAAATGTCGTATATTAATAGTACAATCAGTTTCAAGTATTTTATTTAATGATTTTATGTATATTTTCACCTATTTGCACAACCATACATTTTTAGTGCCAAAATTTGATTCTTGATCTACAAGTTTTTGTTGTTATTGGTGGTGATAGTTGCGCTGATAGGTAGAAAAAGGAAAAAATGTGTGTATAATCTAGTCAACACGATTTTTCTCAAGGAACAAAACGAACTTTTCTTGGGGGTTTTTTTTTTTGTTTTTTTTAGGGGGCTTTGATAAGCTTGAATGGTGTGGGTTTGTTGTGTGGTATTGGGTCCAGTCACCCGTTTTGTCATTGGTTGCCCTCCGTTTTGTTCTTTTTTTGGTTTGGTTACGATTTTACCCCTAGATTTAAGCCCGCGCATACGCCCTACCAAAATGGCACGTTTTTTTTTCCTGTTTTTTTTTCAACTTACAACACTACTAGAGTTATGTAAAAAACACGTCTTTGTTTTCCAGGTTGGCCGGTTCAATCGAATATATCGAATCGAGACCGACGCATTTTTTCCACCACTTCTAACCCCAATAAAAAAAACTGCGTCTCCGGCAAGACGCAAAGAAGCATGACGCAGCCCCAATGCAAACAGCCTATTAAAGATCAATGTTATTCGGATATGTGGGGGCTACAAATATATTATTTTAACTACTTTTGAAAAATGGGTTTTGGCCAGAGAAGGTGGTCAAATTTCCCATAGTGCATTGTATTGGTTCCTACGACTGTAATACACGTGAACGTGAGCGGCAGCGCAGCAGCAGAGTCTTTTCCTAAGCACAATAGATGAGGTCATGGCGACACTGATTTAGGCAGATCATTTGCCTGAATTGTATATAGCTTATTGCTGCCCTAGCATCAGACATCGAAGACAGAACTAAGAGTTGAAGGAAGAGCACTCAATAAACACACACACACACACACACACTTGCAAGCCAATCAAAAATCCGTCTCCTTGCGCTTTTCATTCTGTGGTCATTTATTTTTGGGGCTGTGATGAAATCCGTGCAACGCGTATGTCAGGGGCACGCAAAACACCTGTCCAAAAAAAAAAAACAAAACTGAAAAACAACACGGAAACCAAGCAGGGCAAAAGGATGTGGAGAGTGAAGGGGTAAAACTTTTGTGAGCTCATATCGTTTTCGTGGTGTTTGCTGTTGCTTTTGTCACTAGTCAGACTGCCAATAGGCGCGTCAGAATGTCAGAGCGAGAAGCGAGAGAGCGAGAGAGCGTTGACAAGGCAAACGAATGAGAAGGAGCAGGAAATAACAGAGAGATAGAGAGAGAGAGAGGGAGAGCGAGCTGAACTGGCAATCCACTCAGCTGACATATGCAGTGGAGTGGAGTGAGTACCGCAGTCACTTTGGCTTTGCATTTTTCGCAAGCAGCTTTCGGATCAGGAAAATGAATGGTAAGAGCATCAGAGCGCAAGGGGGGGCCTAAGAGTTAGAGCGTGTGTGCGTGCGTGTGAGTGCGTGGGACCACAACAGTTGTTCAGGCTTCAGGCTTTCTTGTGTGGCTAAAAAAGGATCTCTGGGAACTCCTCTCTACTTCCTTCGGGCGATCATTGCGATCTCTCTTGCTCTGCCACTTGCTCTATGTCCAATTTTGTTTCCCTCTTTGCAAGCGCGCACAAGGCCAAGGAAAAAACTAATTTCAAACAAAGCAAACGAACAGAAAACGAGAGAGAAAAAAAAAGCTTGCACTTAAATATTAGCAAAAGTTTTTATGTCGCCCGCTGCGAAAAGCGAATGAGAGAAGGGACACACAGAGAGAGAGAGAGAAAGAGAACTAAGAATGTCAGGTTTAAGCGTAAATTTTCCACTGACACTGATTTGTTGCCTTTTGCCAGCTGGAGAGAGAAGAGCGGCGGTGAGCGGTGGGTGAGGGAGGGAGGCGAGGCGAGCCAAGGCGAGCCAAGGCGCACAGGTGTAAGAGAGCCCACGAGGCGGAGTGAGAGCTAACAACTGAGTGACAGTGCTTGTTTGCTGCCGAGAGCTCAACTCCAGGGCGGCCCCTTCCCGGCCTGCTTTGCACTCAAACACTCAAACTTTGGCAAGTTGTTGCTGCTGTTGCACTCATTATTGTCAAGTTGCCTCCCACATCCCCTGCACAGGGTACATTCAATTATGAGGTGAGTTCTGCCACCCCATGGAACGCTCTCACTGTCCCGCTTGCTCCTTTCATTAGATTTGCCTTGGATCCTGCACGAAGGAGGGAATATTCCACTGCATACTTTCGGCGTGGCGTGGCATCCATACAAGTACCAGAGACCACACCACATCCAATGCCAGGCTGCAGGTGCTTCCAGTCCTTCCTTTTCTTGCCACAGAAAGCAGCAGGGTGGCTGGCTGCAAGCACTCAAATTGTTGCTGCCAAATGCTGCCAGCAAAAAAGCAAACAGTGAAAAGTTAAGCGAGCCCATTTTTGGTGTCACTTCCAGGGACTCGCACATGCCCCCACCCTCTCCTGTCCTCCACCCTCTAAAGAGTTTTAATGATGTTGCACGACTGTCTTCAGAATGCTGAGTGACCGGATGACCGCAGAGTCAGGAGCAGCAGCAGCAGCAGCACCAGCAGCAGTGGCTAGGAGAAAGAGTCGGAATTGTTGCTGCCTTTTTTGGCTTGTCGAAGGATTGCAGGGGGAGAAGCTGCAGGAAGGACATCCCAGAGTATCCAAGTGACGGCGCCGTTAATTAGTCTAAGTGGAAATGGGTGCACAAACTTCGAGTACACGCTGCCCCGTGCCCCGTGCCCCCTCCCCCACCCTGTCCATTGTGTTGCCACCAATTGCTACTTTCACTTGGCCATCTGTAATCTGGACTGTCCTGTCCTGCTCTTTCTTTTCCGTGAATCTCCTCTCCTCTCCCCTTCAGCTGCTCTCCCAGTGCCGTTGCTGGTCCTCGTCCGGGGCTGTCCAACTGCTGTTCACTTTTCGTTGCGGCCATTTAGAATGGGCAACCAGCATGTTGCGGCTTGGCATTTCCCGTGTATCCCGGCAGTGCAGCGTCCAGGGGTATGCCCATGTATGGTATCCTGTAGTATCGCTGTGAAGAATAGCCAGGAATAGATTTTCCATCAGTTTATCCCCTCTTTCATTTGTTTTCTCCGAACTCTACATCACACATCCCTGTTCCAGGGTATCCCCAACTCCATTATATCCCATTTTTGTTTCCCATTTTTTCATTGCTCTGTTCTCGAGTTAGACCAGGACGCAGCCGGGCGAGCGAGCTCGAGAGATTCTCAAGTGAGTCTCGACCGCTGAGTGGGCCAAAGGAGAGCGGAGGATCCCAGGGAAGCGTTCAAGTTGGGTGTATTCATTTGTATTCATTAGATTCGCCTTGGAAGCGAGTGACCGTAACGGGGAGAGAGCCACCTGAGATTGAGAGGGCTCTGGACTAGGCCAGCGAATGCTCGTTTCAACATGAATGCTGCCAGGATCGGAATCCCCATCCAAGGGTATCCATCCATCCATTCGGACAATATTCATGACTGTATTTGCACTCATATGTGCTGGTATGTGTCAGGCAATGAATGGCAATCGCTTTCCACTTTAATTTTCGCCAGGATGCAATTGGATTTTCCCTTTCACTTTGTGACACTCATTAAAGTCTGCTGCTGCTGCTGCTGCTGCGGGGGGGTGGGGCGGAACCTTGAATATTTCTCGCCGGGACATACCAAAATGTTGGCCAAACATTTGGCCATTCTTTGGGATTCATCATTACGGTGACTGGTGCGGGTGTCTGGAGGGGGAGGGCGCATGTGTGATGTCGGTTGGGTGCTGCTGCTGCTGCTGCCGCTGCAAAAGTTTGTGCATCGAACACACATTCTTCATTAGCCGCGTGGCACATTTTTCGCTTTTGTGCGGGCGGGCGGGCAGCAGCGCTGGAAAGTGTGCTACACTTGTTGTTCCTCCTTGTTGGCCTACAGCTAAAGCCTTTGCATGTGTGCGCCAGTGTGTCTGTGAGCCATGATAAATGAGCCATTGGCATTTATTTTCGTTTTCGTTTCAGTTTCATTTCATTTCGTTTCGTGTTTCGTTTCATGGCAACGGCGACGACGACGACGACGACGGCTCAAAAGAAATCGATGTCTGCTGATTTTTCAGACCTGACTACTGAAAATCACATTACACAAACACCACCTCCCCCCCTCCCCACACACAGCCCACATGAGTCGGGTAGGCTAGTTCATCTAAGCGCACACAGGTGGCGCTAATGTGGCTGAAGCACCTTGAATGCTCTTGATTTGTTGCCGAGCCAAGGAAATTATGCCAATTTTTTGCCATTTCGTTGGGTCCAGCCCCGTAAAAGCGACAATGCCGCCCTGCCGCCCTGCCACCCTGCCACCCTGTCCTACATGTATTTGGGTGAGACCTTGCGGCCTATTCATTTCCACAAAAGGATTGTGTGTCGAAAGTGGCTTTAAGTCGAGGCCCGAAGGTTGTGCAAAATTTCAAAAAGATTCAGCCAAATGGAAGGCGAAAAGTATTATTGGTGGGGCTTTAAGGCCGAGGGATTTCAGCATTCTTTGAGTGCAGCTGCTGCGAGTAGGTGCCGCTGTTCGGGCGACTCCTCGCTTTGTGGCATCACTTTTAATCCGGCGAAGGATCTCTCGATGGAGAGACACTTGAAAATCAAATCGCATTGCTATTACATCTGACCAACGAAGCATATCGGGGCCAGCAAGGAAGACGAAGGAAGACGAAGGAAGACTGTTGGAGTTCGACCCAAAGTGGCCAATGACGATGACGTCGGCACGTCCCGCCACAGTCCGGGGGGACAGCCAGTCGATGCTTCAGTTTTACACATGCTTTGCATGCGAATCCTGTGAGCAAACAGGAGAAACAACTCGGGGAAAACTTTCCAACGAATACCCTTGAATACCCTCAAGGATAGAAGCAGCAGTAACGATCTGTGTGCCCCTCCCCTGCTGTTCCCAGGACAGATAAATAATGCTGAAGAATCTATAGATATCGTAATGCCCCGCAGAAAGGGTATCAACAACAACCACATCTCCTCGGACTCGTTCGTGCCGGAAGTTGGGAAATTTCTCGAGCAGAATTTTTGGCATTTTTACAAAACGTACTTTGGGGCCCAATTTTATTAGGCAAGAGAAGCCAAGCCTCTGCTCTCTGTGTGCTCTCTCTGCTCTCTGCTCTCTGCACTCTGCACTCTGCTCTCTCTTTTTCTTTGGCAGTTTTTCTACTTCTCTATTTTTTTTTTTGCTTTTTTTGGGGCCACACGCAAAGCGGCAACAACAAGGCACGGGGGCAGGGGCATCGTCAACGTGCAGTCAAAAAGTTGTAATTTTAATTTAGCTTCTAACTGCCTCAAAAGACACACACACACCCAGACTTAGACGAACACGCAGACTCAGATTCAGCCACGGAGAGGCAGGTCCAAGGCGTTGAAAAGCCACAAAGTTGCACGTGCAACAGAGGAGGAGGAGGAGGCAAGGCAGTGCCAGTGGCATGCCTGTGAAAGCCTCTGCTTTGGCTTTGACTGCTGGTCTCGTCACGCACTGCCGCTGCCGCTGCCGCTGCACCTGCAGCAAACTTCAATCTGTGTGCGTGTGTGTGTGTGTGTGTGGCAAGAAAGAAAAGAGTGGCAGGGGGAGCATGGGGGCATTAGGCAGACAAATTAAATAAACGAATTTCATTTGCATTTGGGCTGCTTCTGCTACGTTTATGCCTGCCCCAGGGGCAAATTAATTTAAAGCGAATCAAAGCAAAGCAAAGCAAGGCAAGCCAACGAATGGGCCAAGGAAACATCCTTGGGATAGTCCTTTGATTAAAGCCACCAGGAAGAGCAGCCAGCAAAAGGATTCCCGTAGTCTCTACTTATTGCATGGATTCCCCGCCCTCTTTCGGTTGCACAGCTTTAAGAACTCCAACGGGAACTTTGCAGCAGGAACAGCTTGAAAGATTTGTTGGCAGCAACTTTTCTGGTGTTTTCTTTCCCTTCTCCATCGCCTGCCAATGTGCCGACTCAAAACATTTGTTGGTGGTGGGGAGGGGGGGAGTCTCTGAAAAATCAAGACGAACATTTTGCTGATCCCCTTTGAGTGATTTGCTTGTTTGCCCCACGGACATTTGACCCGGAGACGGCGAATGTTGCTGCTGGGGCGCCGCCGCCTCTGACAGGTGAGGAAAGTCGTCGGGTGGGAGCCCAGCCCAACAGTCCAGCCACCCCCAACAGCCAGCAATTAAGGCGAAAATCGGTTTTTGTTTCCACACACAAACACACTCACACACACACACACACACACACACACAGAGGAATAATTTATGTTCGAGCATTGCAATGCGAGGCGAGGGCCCCATCTCTCAGCCCCAGCAGCAGCCTCTGCCCCTGCCCCTGCCCCTGCCCCTGCTTCTGCCTCTGAATACTTAATGGCCAATAGCCGGACTGCAGCAAAACGCTCTCTGGCCCACTCAATAATTGAATCAGTTAATAATGCAGCATAATGTTGCATAAATTATGGCTATGGCAAATCGTAATTGCCCCAAAAGGCGTTGCTGTTGCTTGGACTGGGCCAGGGAGTCCAAAGCAATCCCCTGACGGATCTGCACAGGGTGCTCTCTATCCTCCTTCCTTTCCCTTCATATATTTAGTCCAGATCATTGCTTATGGCTGGCATTGGCTTTGCTTTACGTGCACAGATCTCTGGCAGGATTTTCATTGTTTTGCCAGCGTTGAAGTGGAAGCCATTCAGTCTCTCTCTCTCTCTCTCTCCGACACTCACACTCACACATGTGCGGGAATGTGAGTGCACTCAAAAGTGGAAGTGGAAATCGAATGGCAGCCATGGGCTCGCCCATGGGCAAGGTCAAAGGGCGGGTACACAAATACTTACACATACATACATACATACTCGTGTGCGTGTCTGTGTGTGTGTGTGTGTCTGCATGCGAGTGCGAGTGGGAGCGTGAGCGTGTGTGTGAGTGTGAGTGCATGACTCCTGGCTTGTGTGTGCGTGTGTGAGTGTATTGTCAGGTTAATCACTCGTTTTGTTGGCAATTACTGTTATGACCCCAACGAGAACGACGCTGGGACAACAATAAACGGTCCGGCGCTGGGGGCCGCTGGGGTCACAGCGGGCGGGCGACCCGAAAGGAACGGGCACAGAGACGGGGCAGAGACGGGGACAGAGACGAGGACAGAGACGAGGACAGAGACGGGGTGGAGCAAGTTAAAGCCACTTGACCTTTTGCTGTTGCCAGCGAATATCAATGAGTCCATTATGTATGAATGTCAATGATTATGGCCGCCTGACATGACACTGCTGGCTGGGGGCTGGGGGCAGGGGCAGGCATCAGGCAGGGGCAGAGGCAGGGGCAGGCATCAGCAATGGCACCCCACGAAATGACAGTTGACAGCGTTTGGCATTTTGGCACCCTGACGACGCCGCAGTGTGAGGACAAGGACCACCGACGCCTGATGACAATAACAGCATCAATTTGCCGTCACCTGGGCGGCCCATTTCCCCACTGGCTCTTCCTGGGGTAAGCGCCCAACTTGAGTAGGGTCCTGGCGCCTGGCGCCTGGCGCCTGCCTCTTGCCCACATCATAAAATTTTAGCAGCACGCACTGACGACGTATCAATGTCGGGCATTCCACCAGATTCCCGCACAGGGGCAGCACTTTTCCACCCAAGGAACGCTGCTCCATTGGAGTGCCCCTGTGCGGGACGGAGGGAGGATGGGAGGATGGGAGGGTAGGTGGAGTAGAGTGACACTTGAGTCCTGCCTCTCCGTGTCGCAGCACTCGCACTCGCACTTTGTTATGATTATTGTTATGATTGTTGTCGTTGGGAGCCCGAAGTGGTGCTTGGGGTGCCTGGGGGTGCTAGGGCCATGAGTTGAAAAATGTGTAGGCCGCTTTCAGGTGGCACACACACACAGGCACACACACTGGCACACACACTTACAACAGGTGTCTTTTTGGGGCGGCGAAATGCTATCAATGCCAAATTAAGCGTGAAATGCTGTCGCCCTTTTAAAGGCAATTCAGCCTCAGAGCCACGCCCCAGAGGGTCTATCCAGCCCCCCCCCCCTGCCAAATGAGCCGTAAATAATTCACATGTGTGTGCACACACACACACTCTCACTCTCTAGTGTGTGTGTGTGTGTGTGTGTGGGGGGGGGGGGGAAAATTATTATGTCTGCCTGGGATCATTTATTAGCAAAGTTTTTTTCATGAATCGATGGGGCGCAAAAGAATTATGCAGAGACCCGGCAGCAAGCAGCCCCCAGCAGCATTATAGCCCATTGTTCCAGCAATTGGGAACAATTAAGCCAGCTTAGACAGGGAGAGACAGCGAGAGACAGCGAGTGGGAGAGAGTGGGAGAGAGAGAACTGGCAAATACTCTCGGCCACAGTGCCACAGAGGAACCAACTGCCAATTGCAGCTGCCATTCAATAAAATTTAAACGTCAAAGCGGCATCGGGCCAATTATTTGAGACCGCACTGGACCCAAACAGACACGAACAAAAACAAAAAGAAAAGAAACGAAACGAAAAGCGTAGAAGACCAGCAGCGAGTGGGGTACGGGAAGGGGCGAGTGGCGAGTGGCAAGGGAGGGACCTCAACAGAGAAGGAAACAACAACAAAAAGGATTCAGTGGAATGAAAAGAAGGCTGAAAGAAAGAATAGAAAGAAAGAAAGAAAGAAACGGCGGGCGTCCTGGCGCGCCTTTGTCTCTGCGATTCCTTTGTTTCGGGCCAAATGCTCGACGAGAATGAGAAGATGATGAAGCAGCCACCAGGGTGGAGGGGGGATGAGCTTGGGCAAGAGAGTGGAGATCAGAGGCAGTGGCAGGACAGAGGAGCAGAGGGGGCGGCGGCAGAGAATGAGGCAAGTCATTTGAAGATGGCGGGGCATTGTGCAAATTAAAACTGCACTTGATTATTTCTCCTGCTAATTTTCATTGTTCAACCCAAAAAAAAATAACAAGGAAGGAAAGAAAGAAAGCAGCTGAATAGTGGGAGGAAGAAGGAGAAGGGGAAGGGAACAAATAAAAAGGTAAGAACTAAGGGTGGCGGAGGAGAGACAGGACGCCGCAGCACCGCTGAAATGAGCAATTATTCCGAATTAAAGCGGAAGACAGAAGGCAGAGAAGACTTTGCCCTCGATCGTGACATTCGTGGCATTCACTTCGTGGCATCCATCGCAACTACTAACCCCAAAAGGGAAGCAAGTCCCAGCATTCTAATCGCGATTCAGTGGCTCGTTCACGAGTGTATTCATAGAGCATTCGAAATGCCCCTTCATTAGCGTGCGAGGCGTGGCATCTTGAGCGTTCATCGAGAGGCTGGAGTGGAAGGGTGGCAAGGGGGTTTCCCTTTTTGCTTTTTTTCCCTTCCACAAATTGAAAGCGGAATGCCGCGAAAAGCCACCAGAGGAGATTCTGCTGATGGCCAGAGTGATGATGATGATGATGACGATGACCGGGCAGGCCAAGCGACAATAAAAACAAAAACAGAAACACACACAAAAAAACACAAAAACGTTGACGACTTTTGGCAACAATGAAACAATGAAAAGGGCCAAAACGGTGCTGCTGCGGTGCTGCGGTGCTGCGGTGGCACTGGGCGACAGGCAGACAGCGTGGCTTCAAGGGATGTGGCATGAAGTGAAGTGAAGTGAAGTGAAGGAGGATAGGAAGGAAGATCGAAAGACAGCAGAAACAGATTGAAATCAGTTTGAAAACAAGCGAAGCGGAAAAATGCATGACCCGCTCAGCGTGGGGCAAGGAGTAGGAGGACAAGGGGCAACAGGAAGAGAGGCAAGAAGGCATTGGGCACTGGGCACTGGGGCATGGGGCAGGAAATGGAAATGGGACAACAGTTGGCCATGGTTAAGTGCTGGAAATTATGTTATGTCCTCCTCGAGCTCCTCGAGCTCCTCCTCCTCCTCCTCAGGCTGCTTTGTCCTCCTGCCATCTTGCCCTCTTGTCTATTGTTTTATGTCTCCATTCCCGAGGATTATTGGCCATGCATGAGAGCACACACACACACACACACACACACACTCACTCCATATGTCTGCTGCTCTCTGTCTCTGGCTCTGGCTCACTCCATCCTTCACGCTGTCCGATTAACTCAATGAATAAGCCATCGCTCCGATTGCTGCTGCAACTTGTGTCAGCTAAACTCTCGTCTAATTTGCTGCCAAGGTTGGAGTATGAGTGCCGGCATTGCATTTTTGAGCCACAAATTCCCAGAAATTGAAATCGGAGAACAGCGCTCGACGTGCCGCCTGCCTGCCCCTTACAGCACTGGCCTACTGGGCGGGGGTATTGCGGTGGATAACCGGTTGGCAATCATATTTCCATCTACTGTTTGAATGCGAAACGATTTCCAAAGTGCAGCACACAGAAAACTCTCCCACTACCTCCCTCCCTCCCTCCCTCGCTTTCACTGTGCTGAAACCCAAAACGACAAACAAACAGAAACAACAATGAGAAAATAACTGAAAGAAAAAGTATAATTTCCATTTCAAATTGAATTTTCATTTGCACAAAAGCATAAACGAGGAGCCAACAGCATCAGCATCAGCATCCGCAGATGACGATGAGATTCTAAACTCTGGACTCTGTAGACTGTAGCCTTGTAGCCTTGTAGCCTGTGGCAGTGTCTCAGCGAGTGGATATATCTGTAGGATATATCTGTATGTATAAGCAGATGGGGATGTGCATGGGATAAGCTTTCGTGGGGTGGGGGCAAAAGCGAAAATCAATGTCCTAACGCGGGGCAGTTTAATGTTTTTGGGATTACAGGCCTGCGGAGAGGCTTGGCTTGGCTTGGCTTCTCCTTCCTCTCGTATTTTGGGGTGGGGCGGGGGTTAGAGGCTGGGAGCATTCATGCATGCTCCGACGTGCAGCAACTTAATTTGGCATTAACACACACACACGCAGACACAGCCACAGACAGACAGGGGGCCAATGTTGTTCTTACGGTCATTGCAGCCGCCCCCTAAAATGCTGGAGATCCATCCGGAAGCTGCACACAAAAGCAACAACACGGCAAGTGTCCTGCAACATCCACAAGCACACACACACACACAGCCCCCACCCGCACACATACCCCCGAAAGCAACCATGTTTGCTAGCTACGTGCCACATTACGTAGCCGACGAGTGGGCCAGAGACAGACACCGGACTGAAGGCGAAGGCGGAGGGAGCGGAGGGAGCGGAGCACAGGTAAGCAACACTAAAAGAAGCAACTATTTTTTGGGTATATTTATGTATAGTTTCTGGGCACAGCAAACAACAAAAACAAAAACAAAACAGGAACAGGAACAGGAACAAAGAGCTGCCATAAGTTCTGCAACGAAACCGAAACACTCTGGGACTACTCTAGGCACAAGACCATAGCGAGAGCTGCTATGAAATACTTGAAATATATTTAAAGTGCATGGATAGAACGCATTTGAGAGGGCTCTCAGATAATCCCTACGGGAGCGGCCGTCAGGAAGGACACTCCAGAAGGGAACAACTATTAAAGTTCTTCCGCTGATCACTCCACTTAATCAGAAACGGTGTCCTATACCCGCGAAACGCACTGTAAGAGCATTCAGCAAGCGCTTCCCCCCTTTGATTTTTGTTCCATTTTCACTCTGGAATTTTGTTTATTTCCGACACGAACCGACAGCGGCAGCAGCAGCAGCAGCAGCAGCAGCTGAATGGGGGATGCCATGCCGAAAATCATATTTCTGAAATTGTTCTTTCAATTTCGCGTTTGCCATTTGATAGTGGCAGGGGGGTGGGTGGAAGGGCGTATTTTTATTCCAAAAGAGAGCTATCGATGGCCAAGGGGGTGGATGTAAATGTTTCCCGTGAAGAGGATTACTTAATGCATTTTCGGTGAGTGGAAATTCATTTATTAAGCCTTGAGTGGAGCTTCTCCACTGACTCTGGCTCTGGTTCTGGCTCTGGTTCTGGCTCTGGTTCTGGCCCGTTTTCGTTCTCTGGCCTCTCTCTCTCTCGTACTCTTTTGATTTCCCACACGTGCCGCGAGGGGTTGCAAGTTGCAAGCTGCAAGCTGCACCTGGAACTGTCCCAGCGCTCACGGCTGATTTATCGTCCATGAAATTTATGTTTAGTTTAATCGAATGGGGCAAACAAAAATTGTGCAGAGCGAGGCGGCCTGCTTATCGCTGGCCAGGCGAGGCGAGGCCAGACCAGGCCAGTTGCAGCCTCTCCTGCTGGGCCACCCCACCCCACCCGTCCCTCCTTAAGGTGCAAAGTTTACTTAAGCGAAGGAGGCGCTGCAAAATTAAGCAGCAGCAGCAGGAACCGGCAGAAGCCACTCAACTCAATGGGTGGGTGGATGGTCGATGGGTCGGTGGGGCTGCTGCCCCTCATTGCTCCTCAACGCTCCTGTTGCCTGTTTTATTTCTTGATGCCAGCACCGCTCTGGCGCCTCTGCCCCACCGTTTACTGCTGCAACTGCTAGACGCAACTATTGCAAAATTTCAACGTGAATTTATTGCAAGAACATTTCTTCGTTCTCTCCCCTCTCTCGCTCTCTCTCTCTCTGTCTCTCTCTGTCTCTGTGTAGGTGTGTGTACATCCCCCCTTTGCATCCCCTTTCTCATCTTCATCTTCATGATATTTTCGTTTTTCTGCCATTTCTCGTGCCTTTTTTCGACCTGTTCTCGCTGTTTCTCTCTACTCCGCTCCTAAAGTTCTCCCCTAAAAATTTTTCTTGCGGCCGCTGGCTCTGGCTCTATATATTTGCACAAATATACATACATATATATGCACATATATATGTAGGTGTATTTGGTATATATATTTTCCGTCTAAGGCTGTCTTTAAAGTCGTGGCCAGGAGAGCGCGCACAGACGTTGCATAGTTTGCGGCGCTGTGGCAAGTGCCTCCACCAAATGGCGCTGGGAGTAAATGTTTCGAAGTTGCAACATTCGTGAGTGTGTGGATCTTAAATTAATTATCGAATAACACTTCTTAAATTCTGATTTAAATTTAAATTTCAATAAATGTTGAATTTATTTTTTATCTAAACTTTCAGCTTTGGTTTTTTTTTCCGTTTTATTTCATTCAATTTTGATCAAATTTAAATTGGAATCTGTGGCAATTCAAAAACTTTTGTCTATTTGCATCTATCGATTTGCATTTCATTGGCTTCGGCTCAGGGCTCAGGGCTGAGGGCTCAGGGCTGAGGCTCATTACCAATGCACTTCCCTGGCCTCTGTCTCTGCCTCTGCTTCTGCCTCTGCCTCTGCGTCGGCCTGCCATCTCATCCTTGGCTTATTCCGGGGGTAAAGTTGGACCTAAGTAGCTCCCGATTAATGTGCAAACTTTTTGGTCACTTGCATCCGTTTCTGGTAATTTGAGGCTTCTCTTCTTGGTGCTGCTGCTGCTGCTGCTGCTCCTTGCCCTTGCCCTTCCCCCTTCGCCTTCTCTCTCTCAGCTGCAATTTATTTATTTATTCTGTTGCTCATTATCTGCCAGCGGAGCTGCGCGCCGTCCAGGGTTGCCAGTGTGACCATTTCGTAATTAATGCTAAATTTATGGTGACAGATCTGTGGCATTGATAAGACGTCCAGCAGAACTAACCCAGAAAGCAGCAGGGGCACCTTATCGGGGAGACGTGCCTCGATGTTGCACTGTCGTTGGGCCTGTCGTCGTTGTTGCAGCTGATGTTGTTCCGCTTGTTGTTTGCTCAACTTGCTGTTGTCGCTGTCGTTGTCGTTGCTCCTGTTCCTGTTCCTGTTCCGTGTTGGTATTGGTGTTGCAAAGTTATGCAAGCTCTCGTGTCGGGTTGATGTGCAGGAAATTTGCATATCGCATATCGTTGACACGGCTGACACTGACCCCAAAGTGCAGGTGGCACGGTAACACGGTGGCACGGTGGCACGGTGGCACGGTGGCACGGTGGCACGGTGGCACGGGTTGCTGGTGCATCAGGGGGGGGGCGGCCTGCAAGCTGGGGGGAATTATTCAATTTTTGACTAGATCAAAGCCTGCGATGACAGCCAGTTTCGTGACTCAGGCTTAGTGATGGAACAAAATTGTAATATTTTATTCGATAACAAATCGATACAAATATCGATTATTTTTAATTGCTAAATATTTAAAAAGTTAAGTAAAATATTTGTGCATGCAAAATATATTGAAGAATATTAGTGGAAATTGTTATCGATAAATTATCGATGAATTATAGCAATCGGTGCAATCGGTTTTGCAATTTGAAGCAAAACTATTAATGAGCCATTCGCTCTCATACATATATCCCCCCCCTCCCACGGTTCACGTGTCGTGTCACGCAGCTGCCTGCCGCGCTTGCCGCTTGCCGGTTGCAGCAGGCGGCAGGCGGCAACTTCAGACTCACCTTGCATTCGGGCCAGGAGCAGGAGGAGCGTGCAGCAGAGTACCTGAAGCAGCTCCATATTTCATCAGCTGTGAGTTATGCGACAACAACGACAGCGCCAACGGGACTCCGGCAAAAGTTGCACAGTAACTTACTGCCACTGTCAGTGGCACTGCCACTGCAATTGCAACTGGAGCTCAGACTCGAACTCGAACTCGGACTGGAAGTGGGCGTGGATGAGGCTTCTCTCCTACTGCTGCTGCTGCTGTTGCTGCTGCTGCCACAGCCGGTGACTCCTGTTCGCCTGTTTAACGTCAGTTTTTCCACTGTGCCTGCGATGCCTTCGGCCGTTGCTGTTGCCGTGGCTGTTGCCGTTGCCGTGGCCGCTGCCGGGGAACAATGCGAGCGTTGAAACTTAAAAGGCAAACGGCATTCTGCGTAATTGCACTGCCAAGTACTGCAAAGAAAGCCAAACAGAGAGAGAGAGAGAGAGAGAAGGGTGAGAGAGAGAGCAAGCAGTGGAACATGAGTGAGAGCTGGATAAAGCGCACAGTGATAGAGGGACGCTGACGTTGGGGAGGGGGACGGGGGAGGGGGAGACTTAAATTAATTAGAACAACAAAGCAAGTCAAGTGCTCCTCTGGCATGCGGACGGACCACACTGACACCCTGTGCAGGCTGCCCTGCGAATGGTACGGGAGAGATCTGCTCCCAAAGGGTCCGACTCTTTTAGCTGCAGAATAAATATCCCATAACAGAGTTCCATCTATCTATTCCACATGTGGCGCAGGGTGTACCCCACTCCGGCTACAGGGTATCCCCCCCCCACTACCACTCCCACTCGCATTTGTATTAGCAGTGCAGGAGCCGGAGCAGAGCCCTTTGGGCTGCTACCGTCTGGGGGGCATTACGTCAGAGATGGAATGCACTCGACGCTGCAAATGTTATTAACAAACACAATGCCATAAATACGGCGGGAACAAACACACACAAACACACGCAAACACACGCACACACACACAGACACTCAGGATGGGTGAGTACTGGAAGGAGTAGTGGCAGCCCCGGACAAGGACACGGCACAACAATGGCAGGCGATGGCCACGGCTGAGTGACCTTTTTGGTCGTCAAGTAATCGCATTCGCAACGGTAGCCCGTCAGCCGTCCCCTGTTCCCCGTCCCCCTACCCCATGGCCAACTTCGCATTTTTATGGCAACAAACGTCAGCCATAAACATTTTTATAACGCTGCAAGGTGGGGGGGGGCAATGGGGACTGGGGAGAAGTGCCTGCAGCAGACTGGAGCAGGGGCAGGGGCAGTGGCAGTGGCAGCAAAGAAAACGCATAAGCCACAAGCAAAATGAATTGTGTTTTCACTTTTTGTAATTAGCCTGCTCTAAAGTGCCCAGGCCAATGGGCCTGGCTGGAGTGGCGCTGCTCCTGCAGCAGGAAGAGGAGTGCGGCGAGTCCTGTCCAAGGCTGCTCTGGCCTCTGGCCTCTGGCCTCTGGCCCCTGACTGCTGATGTGTGTGTGTGTGTGTGTGTGTAAAGTAAATCATGATAAATACACTCAGAAGGTGGAACAGAGAACGCAACCGAATCGAATCGAATCAAATGGATGGGGGAATGGGCGGCATGCATCGCTGTACCACTAGAAACTTAATCAAGTCAAACTTTACACAACTCAGAGTGCAGGTTCGACTTTAAAGACTGCACAACTGCAGTTCGCATTCAGTTAGCAGAACATTCTTCACGTGCCACAAATGCCTCACTCGATCTCAGCTCGCAAAGATCAATGGAAATCAATGGAAATGAAAGGTACATTCCTTTGGGGTTTCCCTTGCTTCCGCCTTCTGGGCTGCTGCTGCCTATGAACTTGAAAACGCTGTCTGGCAAAACAGAAAGCAATCAATGAAAATATTTATTCAAATACCCGCACCGCACCGCACCGCTCCGCTCCGCACCCCTCCGCACCGCTCCACCAGCAACAACAATAACCAGGCAGGACAAAAGGCTCGGCAACAAGTCTTCAGCGTCGTCATCGTCATCATGGGTCTGGGGGAGTGGGGGGAGTGGGTGGGGGTGGTTGGTTATTTCGGCAGAAAATTTCCTTTTGTCCGAATTTTTGGATATTTGTCCACTTTAAGTTATTTGTATTCAAAATATTCATTTGGTGCGGCCGCCACGTCCCACGTAGCGACAATTTGTAAACTAGGCCTGAATAAAACATGAAACACTGAAGGAGAAACACTACATGTGTACAGGGGGGGGGGGGGCGGGTGGTGCTGGCACAGGGCTGTGCTCTGACTCTGGAGTTCCATGTCCTGGGTCCTGTGTCCTGTGTCCGGACAAAACTGCACGGTTACATAAACAGGATAATAAGGCACTTAACATGCACTCGTCGCTGTTGTCCAACACACTCACGGGTCGTGGCTACAGCGCTGGGATGGGGCCACATATGAATGGAATGAGCCAGAATAAGTAGGCAGCAGGCCGTATATGATACGGCTACTACGGCACCCAGTGATCCAGTGAGAGAAAATTCTGCTGCTGCTATGGCAAAGGAGACCAACGAGAAGTGTGTACACTGCGAGTAGAGTGCTTCACTCAATTGATTCATCGCTAAGCAATTTAAATGTATAACATCTGCCAGCTTTAGTTCTGATGCTCCCCCACTGCCTGCTTATTCCATATACCCTTTTTACGCTACGACTACGGGGTATAAAAACCTCCAGCCACAGCAGCAGCAGCAGCAGCAGGAGCGGCAGCGGCAGCAGCAGCAGCAGCCGAGCCAAATGGCAAATGGCGAATGTTGAATGCCAGAAATGCCTCGAAATGGCTTCGTTGTAGGCGTAACAATAAGGCGACCAGCAGCAGCGGCAGAAGGGAGCAGGCCAGCAGGCGGCAGGCGGCAGGAGTCAGGAGTCGCCGCCACTTATGTCAGAGCAAATCAAGCGTTTCACTCGCCAGTCCCAGTCCCAGCACCAGCTCCAACCCCCCACACACACACACACACACACACACCACCCAATGCCTCCGCCCTTTGCCACGCTTTAGACATTTTGCCTTAATTTACGTTTTATGTCATGTCATGAGCGTAATTGAAAATTTCCCATGCCTCCATGCCACATGCCACAAACATCCATTGAGCGGTGGTGGAGGGGAGGCAAGCGGCGGTTGCCCCTCCAGTTAATACCCGATCGAACCTAATGAAGCCATCGTCTTGGGCCTGAAATAAGGAATTTCAGGCACTTGATATGGAAATAAAGATGTAAATAAGATGATCCTCCTGCCCTCCGCCTCCTGCCCAGCCACGCCTTGAGCGCCATTTGAATTATGCAGCTCAGATCGAAATGCTGCTTTAAGTGTCCGGCAGAAACTGCTGCTAAATTATTTATGAATACTGAATGCAGCAAAAACTGTGCCTAAACTTTCAATTTGAAATGCATTTTGCTGTGGCAGCCACAGAGCAGACAGAGCAGACGTAGCCAGGAGGCAGACCGAAATAAAACCCAGGCATAGACGTATTAAAATTTAAAATGGAAACAAAATGCAAACAAAATGGAAACAAAATGGAAACAAAATAAAACGAAATAAAATAAAATGTGTGGCGAATGTGTAAACTGTGTGACAAATGCCTGAAGTACGCAACTGGCCAGATAAGGCTGCACACGAATTGAATAATCTCCAGCCGCATTGTTGTCGAATGCTTTTGCCCAATGTTTAAAAGTTAATTGCCAGAGACAGCAGCAGCCAGGGGACAGCGGAGACGCAGGTCGGGCTCTGGCCAAAGGAGTGTCCAAAGGAGTTTTAAATGAATCTCCATCTATCATCAGGGCAGATCAAATGGAATTACAGGAAGCAGCAGCTAAACCCTGTGCAAGCGAGGCTTACGTATCCCCAGGTGAGAGATTTGAGTGGGGGGATAGCCCAAAATCATCATTAAAACTTGATTGGCTTTATGGGGATGATATGGGAATCTGCAGGCTCAATTTCCTGGCGACGATCGACCGCTCCTGGGGCCTGGGGCCACGGATGATCTTCCACCACACAAATCATTCGCAGGCCATTGGATTCTTAATTTGCTTTAAATAAATTTTATTGGCATTGCAATGCAACTGTGCAGCTGTGCAGCTTCCTTCAATCCCCCCCCCGCCATGCCACATCTGCAACTCTGCCACATCCTCTTTGGCAATCCCAAGCCCCCCCGCTCTCTGCACAACTAAATGACATTTATTGTCAGTCGAGAGGGAGAGGCCTGGGCACGGCCCTGGTTGAGGGGCAACGTTAACCGAAAATGTCTTTTCATATTTTTCATGCACAATTTCCACCGAAGCGACCGACAGCCCACACACACGCACACACGCACACATTCGTAGCCGTATTCATACGCTTTGCATGATGTATTTTGTATATGTATATGCTTTACTTTTACGTATTTATTTATTGACCAGATCCAGAATTCAGGTCCAGATCCCAGAACCCCCCACAGTAAGAGCTGCAGCCAGAGCCAGAGTCAGAGCTGGAGCTGGAGCCACTTCCACGTCCAGAGCCATTTCAGAATTTCATTTGCGGCCCAAAGAATATTGCAATGGCTGACAAATTTATTTCGTTTGCCGCTGGCGGTTTTTCTTTTCGCTTTCCCACCCCCACCCCAGCTTTCCCCGCTTTCCCCTTTGTTCTTTTCATTTTTGCAATGTGTCGGGCCCTGCCATGCATATTAAAATGTTCAAAAAACACAGAGAGTAAACCCAACCCCGCCCCCTTGCACCCACCAGATGCGTCGTCGGCCATTTACTGTTGCATATTCATTATTGAAAAGTTTTACTAGCGACACTGCCCCCCCGCACTGACTGTCCTACGGGGGGCAGGGGTGGGGGGGCCCTGCTACTCATCAAAAAAATGATAAGCAAATGTTTTTAAATCTACATAAATATCCCTAAGGGATCCCTCTCAATGGGCATTTCAATTGATTTATTATCCGTTTCTGTTCTCTCTGTTTGTTTGCACTTCACACCATTAAAATTGAATTCCAGCTGACTATTTGAGGCAGCTCCGGATCACAATGGACTGCAAGGATCCCCCAGGCTAAGTGCTAGATCGTGGCACATGCCAGCAGCACCTGCAGAAGTGGTGTGAAACGGTATCTAAATAAATTAATAAATGGCTAAACCTGATGCTGGTATTACCCATTCAGAATATCCCTTAGATTTGCATCAATTTCGTTTGCCTATCGAGCTTCTACTCTGCCCCCCTCAGCCTCTTTGTAGTTGCCCTTCCATCAGCTTGGAGCTGTCTTCCACATTCTTCAGCTGCCATGGCTGTGCCCCCGCCTGCCCCACAGATGACGAACGCAATCATAATAAAAATCTGCTGCAATCTCAGCTCGTTAAGTGCTGCTCAGCCGCAATCAGTTGTAAAACTTAGTCGGGACATTAGACATTAGACATTAGACACACACCGCAATGGAACAGCACACACACACACACACACACACACTTGTGCCACACTTGTGGGGTGGCGGTGTGGCATGTCCAGGCGTATTACGTTCCGTTACGACTTTCGGCGTAACAGTTGCGTGGAGCATTACATGGGAGCATTCCTCTCGCTACGTAAACATAAACGGCTGCTAATTGAAATATTAACACCTAAGCGGAGCAGGACGATGGCGAGGCGATGTCACCACACCATACGACGACACACACACACCACACCACACTATGTGCGTGTGTGGAGTGTGTCTGTGTGCTCGTGGGTCTGTGCGTGTGTGCAATTAAACAAAATGCGCATAACAATTGGCTTACCACGAAATGCGACCTCAAAAGCATAAACAACCGCAAATGTTGCGTCATGAACACGCAAATGGCGAACAAGACATAGGGACTGGCAGGCAGAGGGCAAAATGGTTAATAGATGGCACGGACCAGGCCAGGAGGGGCGCACAGAAGGAGAGCGTCGGTCCCCTGAATCCAGAATCCTGTGGCGTGAGGCATATTCCAATTTGCCTCCAAAATGAGGAAACGATTTTCACGCACAAAACGGCGGAATGGGGAAAAGCATTCGAGTTTGTCACATCAATTGTTTTGCCTTTTTGCATTAAAATTGGAAATCTTTTGGCTGCTGCGGAGGATTTTTTACAGGAAAAAGCTACTTAGGGAAAAGAATTTCATTTGAGAACGAATTCCTTCTATCAATTGTACGCAACAAAAGATTTGTTGCCACTTAAAGAACTGCTTTTAGAAGAACTTTGTGATCAAAAGGAAAAATTTTAGTTTTAAGCAAATAATTGTATTTTAGAGAATTTTAAATGCCGCGGAAACTATTTTCAGAGCCAATTTTACGATAAATTATTATAAAAAAAAAAACACTTCTGCAAAAAGTTGCAACATTTGAGTATTTTAGGATACGGACTTAACAAGATTGCGTCAAGAAATGTCTCTGGAATCAACCAACATTTTTTCTTGCTTTCAACTAAATCCATCAGTAAATTTTTGGGCATCCATAAATCCTCTAAAAAATCAAAATTTCAGTCACATTTTGCATTTCCAAAGCAGTGAAGAGGAAACCAGTTGGCAGACATTTTTTAGGCTCGAATTAAATAATTTAATTTGATTTTAATATTTGATGATATTCTTTTAGAAATGCACATTTAATATAATTTGATTCGCCAATATATTTAAATAGTATGATACAATTAAATGCCATAAATGCAACTATGAAAACGAAAGAAAAACTCTGCCAGAAAATGCCATTAATCTTTTTTATACCCAAAGGGCGCTCAGGAGTGTAGAGGGGTTTATTAAACGCGATCATTATTTTAGCCAAAACTAACAAGACTATTTTTTCTGGCTCCTTGAACACCCGAATGGCTCCCGAATTGGCTGCACACTTTTGGGATGAATACTCTTAATTTACTTGCCAAAACGAAACCATCCTGGAGAAACACTTTAAAGTGTCTAATCTATATGCAATTAAACGGATTGGAACGGAATGAAGTGAAGCTTGATTGGTGATGGCCACAGGAGGAACAGACCCAGAGCCAGAGGACTTGCATACTGCCTGAATGCATGAGACTGAGAGTCCCGACAGCCAGCAAACTCTTCCCCCCATGTGGCCTGGTGAGATTTTTTTATGAAAATTCTTTTTATTAATTTCGTTTTGTAGCTGTTTTTATTTTGTTACTCGAAAAAAAAAAACATGCAGCAGAACTGCAAGAGCTGAAAAAATCTACAAATAAATTGCCAGAATGATTTTATTGTCGACAGCCAGCCAGCCGGCCTGATGATGTTGATGGCGCCGCCGTTCAGCGAAATTGCTGGTAAATATTTGTGCCATTTTCTCCTTCCATTTTTCGTGTTGCAACCAAAAATATTATATGCGAGTATCATGTGCGTGGCAAGGAGGGAAGCCACGGGGCGGAACTGTTGTTTGTCCAAAAATTGGCCATTTGATTGATGAAAATTTGATGAAATATATTTGCCATAAATATTCGTATTCGTATTCGCAGTCGCATCGGGCAGGCAGATGATTACAATTGCCCGGACTCCCCGCCCGGACTAATCCGCATCAATTAAACAATGATTGCCGTCAATGGGATCGTTTCCAGTGGCTCTGCTCTTATCGGCAGACAGTCAGACCCAACAAGTTATGCACAATATATTTATAATGAATTTTATAATTCTGGGCTAATCGCCCTGGGTGATAGTTGTCGCTCAAGGCATATTCAACGACTGACGGCTGATTAAAGGCACCCACTTTATGATTAATTCTTTTCTAGCTGCGCGAATTTGGCACCAAAAAACTTATCACAATTTGCTTCCTCGTATTTGCAGAATTTATCGCACAAATTTGAACGGAAATCTTCAGGTGAAAAGAGACTTTTAGAAGCAATCCTCTCACAGATCGTTGCCAAATTCAAGCACATTAAAAACAAAATCAATTCTTAGCATAAAATTTCCATTCTCAACGGAAATCTTTTTAGGGGAATGCCCAAAGAGTTTCCTTTTCCTCAGCCCTCAGCCCTGTCCGTGGCACACACAAAAATGTTAGAGTTTTGCATCAAAGTTTTACTCCGATTTTCTGCCAATTTCCATCCACTTAAAATGCAAGTTAATATGAAATATTGATTGTCATGGGAAAAATTGTCGGTGAGGGGGTGGGGAAACTGCAAAATCACTTATTGTTCCTAGGGAGCTGTAAGAAGGATGGATTCCTGTGTAGGGATTTGGATTGTTCGATTGTTGGATTGTTTGAAATCCGCCTCTGCCACTGCCACTGCTGCTGCCACTGCTGCTGCACCCCTGTTTGAATGCACTTCCGTTTCCGGCGCTAAAAGTTGGCATTTAAAATGCAATCGAGAAACGATTAGTCAACAAACGGCTGGCTTTGTCTTTGGTTCCTACCCCCCCCACTGGAGCACTGAAGCACTGAAGTTTGTGAAGCCTTTGTGGGTGGAAAGGGAAGGGGAGCGGAGCGGAGCTATTGGCGGAGTTGGCTAATGAAAATTACCAGGCAACACCGATATGTTGCGATGTGTGTGAGGGTGTGGGTGTCTGGGTGTAATGTGTGTTCTGGCACTGACTCAGACTCTGACTCTGATTCTGGCTTGTTTGATTATAATGAGCACAAATTACGTTGATTTGGGGCTTCGCTTCGCTTTGATTCGCTTGTGGAGCGTTTCGTCTGCGGTTGCAATTTGGTTTTGACAAAAATTCCAACACCCCGTCGTCACAAGTCGCCCGCTCATTAGGTTTCCCGCTCCCGTTCCCGGTTCCCGCTTCCCGCTTCCGTCGAATTTCATTGGCTTTACCTTTTAATTTGATTAATTTGATGGCCTGTTTGGGGGCGCGCTCGTTTGTTCTGTTTGTGGATTTCTGGCGGGGATTAGGCGCGGCGGCACGGAACAAAAACAACAAAAATCATTTTCTAAATCAATGTATAATTTATTAATGGCCAACACTTGAGACTGTGACCAGCCACCGCCTGCACTTGCAACAAAAATTCGCGCTAAAACTCTGAGCAGAACACGCGACGGCTCTACGCGCTCTACGAGTGGCCGAAAGGACCAAAAGAGTGCCAAAGACTGCCAGGAGCAGCAAGAGGACCACCAGAAGGACTACCGCACGTGTTGACGCTTCAAACAAAACTGTTGCTGCCGCCGCGGCACAATAACTCCCGAGTCGTGCCACACTCGAATGGACTCGCGAGGGCTTCGGCGTTTGGCGTTTGGCGTTCGGTTCTAGCCATCGGCCACCTCTGCCAGGACTTGAACGCCACTCGGCTGGCGTGCTCGTTCCTCGGCGTCCTTCGTACTGCGTCCTGATGGCCTGCCGTTGGCTGTGGAACAATTTGGCGGCATTGAGGCTCGCTTCCGTTTTGCTTTGCCGTGCCGCAAATTTGCCATCGGCGCCTGCGCCCATGTAACAGTTTCTGGGCCGCCTGAAGGAGCCCTTGGCCCGACCACAGTCGCGACGCAGCCTCGTCCCGGTGCTCGGCTAGACGTGTGGCCATCGTGTGTCTTCGGTCGTCGCTTGTCGGTCTTCACCATGCGGTGGATTCCACATGCCGGTCTGTTTACGTTTTCTGTTTACATTCCAGTTTCCAGCATCGTGGAAACACGTGGCAGCTTGCCCCTGCCACTGCCCCGGCCACTTGGGACAGGAGTTACAATTGACAAGCAAGGAGTCCTATTTCTAGCAGTCATGATAGATTTTATTCAAGTGGGAGAGCTCAGAGAAGCAGCAACTTTGGGACTACTCCATGACAGCTATCGAATGCCATTCAAAAGGCACATATTTATATTAATAAACTGCTTAATTTGTAGAGTGAAACACTCGTACAATCGTGCTCCATTCGCATGCACCTGAAGACATATTAAAGTAGCTGGCAAATGCAGACGCCAGCACAGAGCCCGCGACTTGACTTCTCTGCCCCCCCACATCGCCCCACCGAACTGCATGCATTCCATTTCCACATTTTTCCATTTGATTTGACATTTCTGCTAGGTAAACACAAGAATCTCTGCAACTTTTAATAAGACCAAGGAAGTGGACTGGCCAAACAGGGTCCTGGCAGGGTCCTCCTCGCCTCCTCTTAGAGAGAGCGCAGGGCGGAAGGGGGTTCATAAAAAAAGTGTTGAGAGCTGAGATTCTGTGATGGCGGGAAGGCGGGATGGCGGGATGGCGGGAAGAACGGTGTTGGCGATTGCGATGACTGTGGAGCAGTGGAGTTTGCCTGACCGACCCGAGATTGGTCTTGGCCTGAAACGTTTTCAAGTTGCTTCTTGTTGGCTCTTTTGAGCAATTTAGTTTGCTGCCACTGCCACTGCCATTTGCCACAAATGAAATTCGCTTTTTTGGGCCGCCATCGTCGTGGCACACACGGCGTATGCGTCATGTGTTTGCACTGCACTTGTGGCAGGAGTGCTGCAGGATGCTACGGCTGCAGGAGCGGTGCCAGTTTTTGAAGAACTTCACAGTTTCCGAGTGACTGGTCCTGGGACTCTTTGGGTCTACGCCTCTAACTAGCCAACAGAGAGAGAAGAGAGAACAGCCAGGCAGCCCAGCCAGCCAGCCCAGCCAGCCGATGTTTGTTTGTTTGCTCGATTTTAATTACATTTTTAGCATTTCCCCCTGTTTTGTGTTTGGCACGAAAATTTAAGCAAATTAATTGGCGCCACAATAATAGAGAGAAATCAAGTGAAATGTTTGCGAGTCAGTAAGTAATTTTAATTAATTTCCCACGCTCTCTAGGTCTGCTCTCCCCACTCCGCTATTGCCTCCATCTCTCTCTCTCTCTCTCTCTCTCTGTAGTCAAGCTAAAATTGCAATTGCAATCAATTCGAAATCAAGTCAAAAGCCCAATCAGGTTGTTCAATAGTGCGGGGTGAGGGGTACGGGTTGCGGGTTACGGAATAGAGAGCGTGTGTGCTTGGATTGGATGTGTGTTGCTGCTGCGTCTGTGGGCTGCAGAGCTGCAGGTGTCAAGCCCAGGTGCACACATAGCGAACAGAAAGTGTGGCAAGAATCGACTTGAGGGGTGCCCTGTAAAGCAATTATCAATTGTTACACTCATGAACCTCTGGAGGGAGTATCTATTTGCTTTCCACATAATGTAAAGCGATCATCCCCCACCAAAGCCCGTTTCGTTGCGATCCAAAGCCCGTTCAGAGCACAGAGCAGTAGTTGCAAAACCCATCACTAGTCTGGCATACCTCTCTCTCTCTCTGCCTGTAATCGAAGCACACGAAGCACACGTGAAAGAGCCAGAGAGAGACCGAGACAGAGACAGGAAACGGCCTTCAGCCCACATGTCCAAAAGTTCTTTATTACCTTCGTAGCTGGATTATTAAAATTTCATCGAATTACGTGCGAATAATACCAAATGGCCTTTAGCACTCTATACTTTGGCTTATAAGGATGCCTGTTCTTCTATTCAGTGGCTGCCTGCTGCTGCTGCTGCTGCTGCTGGTAGTCACTGTACAATTAACTTTTTGCCGTCACTGTGTAACTGTTGCCCGCAAAACAATACAAAAAAGGAAAATGAAAATAATCAAAGTGAAAGAAAACTAAAAAAAGAGAGAGAGGGAGAGAGAGGAGAGGAGAGTGGAGAGAAGAAAAGTTATCAATTTTTTATTGCATTTGGACATTCGGTTGGGCTCAAGGTTGATGTCTCCGCTGCCACGAGGTGGCAGGCACAGCCAAACAACGGTTGCAAGTACAAACTATACAGGAGCAAAAAAAAAAGGAGCCTCACTATATAGTAGCAGTAGTATTTTTTATTTCAGATATAGAAAGGCAACACTTCTGCTGCTTCAGTGATGATGCTGATGATGATGATGAGTGTGCTGCCCCACAATAAAGCAAAACTTTTTTGATTACTTTATGCTAACGGCAGCTGCGTCGCGTTCACATTTAGTTTTTGGCTTTGGCCACAAAGTAATTGCAGGGCCAACACTGACAACAACAACAACGAAAAAAACGCCAACCAAAAAAAAACCAAAAAAAGAGAAGAGAAGAAGTTGTGGGAGGTGTCAGCGGCTAGGGGAATATCCACCGAAATATATGTACATATGGACACGAATCAGGTGGCAGCGACTGTGGCAGTACCCTCTCTGTGCTGGGCATAAGGAATCTGCACGCAATTCTGGAAAGCAGTAAAGAACACAAATACAGTGTATAAATAAAAAACTAACTAGGAAAAACCATGTTACGTCTTTAATTATAAATTTGAATATATGAATGTACATATAATAACAACTTGTACGTAAGAGATTAATCCCTGTTCATTGGCATACTCCTCTCGCGGCCTGATATGCCGCTGTTGTCAGCGAAGCGAAGAAAGGGTATCCGTGCTGAATGTTCTGCAAATGTAATTAAACGAAAGACGTTTCAAATGCGCGAGCTTGACCGCTCATAAAACTTTGACAATGCTGACCGACCCGACCCGACCCGACCCTGACACAACCTCCAGTACGTACCAGCAAACCTACTCCCGTTCCATTGCATTCCGTTCCGTTCCTATCCGAGTTCCGACCGTGCAGTGGAATGACTCTTTTATTAGCTAGTCAGGAGACAATTTGAATTCAAACAAAGAGAGCAGCAGCGGCAGCATGGCCTGAAAGTGCATGCATTACTCATATGACATGCCATCGTTAGTCAGAAATTAAATTTACGAAAGTCAAGCGGAGGAATAGCAACGCCAGAATAATATTGCAAGCCACTGAACAGGGAATGCAAATGGCTACACTGGATACTGGACTTGGTAGGACCTTTCTGGACTGGGACAGGGACCGGGGGCTGCAGCCAGGACTTGCCACAGTTGATTGGTTAGCACTAAGCGAAAAATTTGCCGGCCATAAATGTTGGTTGCTTGCCTCCTGTCTGCCCAGCCCCATCCCCTTCTCCATCTCCGTCTCCGTCACTGTCTTCTTCGTTTTTCTACAGCCTCTGTCGCTATTGCCTCACAAAAATTTACATGCGCTCAAATTTTTAGCTGCAATTTCGAATACCCTTTAATGTGTGGCGGGAGGGGTCTCTGGGGTGTTCTGTATGTGCATGTGCAGTTGGATTTGCACTTTGTATAATTATGGCTGTCCGCATTTCTATCAGATCAACATTATTACACACATTTTCCCATCTTTTGGTAAATTTTATTCCTTTCAGGGTGTCCACCTTGTCGATCACATGCTGCCTGAGTGTACGTATGCGTATGTGTATGCGTGTGGCTTTGGCTTGGAAGAGAGGGAGATAATCTGCAAGTCATCGATCGGATTCTTATCTCTCTCTCTGCCTGCCTCTCGCTACTCAAACTGCTGTGCTCGCTCTGCTCGTAACAGACACGAAACAATGAGCACGAAGAGAAAATAAGAATATTTTTGTTGTGTTTTCTACAGAATCTATGTAAGTAGCAGCGAAGGGTATCCCTTTGGTTGATATTCCAACATTTGGCGTTCGTTCTCACTTAGTTTTGTTCCATGCAGCCAGCCAGCCAGCCAGCCAGCCGCTGGTCATTGCCTGGGATCTCTCTTCAGCTCAACCCCAGCCAGCTCCTTCTCCTTCTCCGCCCATTCGTATTCCTTGTCCCTGCCGCTGCCCCCCAAATGCTTCCCCAACGACTGCGACTACGAGTACTCGTAGTATGCACTATATTTTAAAAACCCCAAATATGTGTGAGTATGTGTTTGGTGGGGGGGGGGGGTGGATGGGGAGGTATTGCCTTGGCTGTCTCTCGACGAGTATATGCAATGTTAACTTGGCCAAAAATGTTCCATGCTGGCTAAAGTTTTGTGCAGCTACCGCCCCTCCGCTACCCCTGCACATGCATATGTGCCGGTTAAGTGGTTTTTGTGGCTGAAAAGCAGAAAACTCATTAAAGTTTATTTCAAACACCAACAACAACAGCAGCCAGCAGCAGGAGCAGCATCAGTGGAACCAGTGGAACCAGTGAAACAGCTTGTCCAGGACGAAGATGAAGATGGGGATGGGGAAGGCGGTGGCGGTGGCGAGGGGCTGTGTTAGGGAGTTAGGATTGGAGAGGGTATCCGGAAAACTTTGGTCAAAAATTAAGACATATGCACAGGCTGAAACTGAAACTGAAACAGAATAGACGAGACCCCCCACCCCACCCTTCACACTATCTTCAGCTATGGCTATACAGTTATGCATGTGTCCCTGTCCCTGTCCCTGTCCCTGTCCCTGTTCCTCCCATACTGCGCGCTTGCAGTATTGACATGCACTTCGATGTGAAGGGGGGTGGTGGTGGGGGGAGCGGTAGGGATAGCAGCCAAAGTTGAAGCCGCTGCTGCCACTTTTGATGCGGTTTTTTGGCCCCAAAACTTTTCCAAGTGCGGCGAATATTTGAAGGGGCCTGCGCCGGCAGGCCGAACCCCACTCCGGCGGGTGGGTCAATTTACTAGAATTCAATTTAACCCTTCCCCAGGGTGTGGGTGTCGGTGAGAGGAGAGCTCTCATGGCACTCAGCTTTGATCGTGGCCTCCGATCGGACAGGGATAGGGACGGGCAGACACAAGGAGTAAAAGTAAAACTCAAACATTGATTCAAGATGTCCTGCGACTGAGTGATTGAGTGAATTTCCCGATGAGTGTACTTAATTATGCTGGGAGAATTGTGTGACTCTGTGGATCGTGAATTTCTCAGCATGATGATTCAGTAGCAGCCTCTCCTCAATCCATTTGTGGTGCTTATAGCCATTCCCATCTACCGACGGCTACCAGGAATGTGTCTTACCAGTATGACACGATTGTGTGTGTGTGTGTGTGTGTGTGTGTCAGTGGGTGGTGTCTGTTTTGTTTGAACGGCAATTGACGTCCCGGCACCCCGGCACAAATTAAACAATCTGTTGACAACTATTGGCCACAAAATCTTTGTTAATTGCCTTTTTGTCTGGCCTCAAGGCATGGCCACACACACATACACACACACACACCTAGGAGTGTGCTTGCGTGTGTGTGTGTATCTGATTACACAGGCTACTAATTGTTCCTGGCTGATAGGACACCCCGCACCCCGTCTGTGGCTGATTGTGCGCCCTGTGTGTGTGTGTGCCATGATACGCAATTAATACAATCGAATGGTGTCTAAACTGTTATTTGATAAATTTAATTACACTTCAGCGACAGCCAGAGAATGTGCCACACCACACCACACACAAAACACTTGATTCGAAGCAGAGAGGCTGCGACAGAGGATGAACTCTGTTCATTGAGAAACATCTACCAAAAACTGCGGTCTTCAGCTGTAGTTGCAACCGTTTAGGTAGATATTTTCTATTGGCTACAGATCTGAGGCATGTGAGTGTACGCACCAACAAAAAATTAGAACAAAATTGAATCGAAACACGACCGTCTGCCACTGACAGATGAATGAACAATAATGCGGAAAAGTAAATGAATCGGATGATCCAGAGACAGGGAGAAAGAGAGCCGAAAAAGCCGAAGCTGAAAATACCCAACCAAATGGCTGATCAATCAGCCAGCAGATTGCTGCTGTAGAAATGAAATCAATGGAATGGACTCCACCTGGGCAGGGGCAGGGTGTAGCACAGCGAAAGAGGAAGAGAGACCGAGATTAAAGGGCTCTTATCAGAGAGAGAGAGAGAGAGAGAGATCAGAGATCAATCAATGCCGGTGGCACAATTAAAGATGAAAGTCCCAGCCAGGAAGAAAATAGATGGAGAGAGAGACAGAGAGACGTTTTAATGGAAACACTGCCCTGCCAGAAGAAAACAATCTAATTTAAAGTTTACAAGTTACGAGTCGAGTCGCACACAGAGTGAGGCAGGCAGGGAGGCAGGCAGGGAGGCAGGCAGCAAGCAGCAAGTGGAAAGTGGCAAGTGGAAAGAGGAAACGACTTGCAACATGCAATTTGTTATCTCAAGTATGCAAAATTATGAAAGTTTATTTAAAAGTTATGCCACGGCGGCCCGCTCTTTTGGCTGCCTCTTGCTGGTGGCTCTACTTCTGCCTTTGCGTTTTGCTTCTGGTGCCAGGCAGGAAAGCCCATCCAACCAGCCAACCAGCCAACCATCCACTCGGGCAGGGCAGGCCACGGCCACGGACGTTGGGGATAATAATTGTGCCGCCTCCAACGCCAGACAGAGATACTTGCCACATCCTCATACACATACACACACACACACACACACACACCCTAGAGAGAGAGAAAGACACACATTATTCAAGTAAGCGGCGACAATTTATTAGTTTTACAACACAACTTGGCAAATTGGTGTATAAATCTTTAGGGTCCTTGTAGAGCTGCTGTCATTGGTCCTACTGTTTCTGGCTTTCCCGATCCTGATTCCCGTCAGCGAGGTGCGCTGATCTTGTGCTCTTCAGCGTCCTCTTCTGCTGCCTCTTCTGCCTTTGCCCGTTCTGATGCATTTTCCCTCTGTGCACTTGGCGCCGCCCAAAGCGGTTCTGTCACTCACTTCGAATTCGCTACTTTCTGTGTCGTTGTCCTTCTTCAGGCACCGCTCGCAGGCGTCCCCATCATAAGTCCTCCGCAGGATGAGGCAGCATTTGTGGAAGCCGGCATCAATGCGCTGCACCGCCTCCTGGCACTTCTTGACGATCTGTTCGTCCCGTGAAATCTTTTCACAAGCACGTAGGTCCACGATGACCGCATGTGCCACAGCAGTAGGCTCAGTCCCAGTCGCTGCTCCATCCACTGTCGTGGCACCGCCTGCAGCCCCGTGGCTGGGCAATGTCCCAACCTCGCATGCAGCCGTCGGCAAGGCCAGCATCAGCACGAGCACAAGGGCCACGAACAGAGACACCAAAGGGCGGTGTACGAGTGCACGATTCGATAACGACGATTCGCTCATTTCGATAGCCGTGAGCCAACTGAATAAAGTCTCTAAAAGCTATACCAGGCACCGCAAAAGTGAAGAGAGTCCGCTTATCAGCTCATAAATAACATATGTAATACATTTAATATATATAGTATATAGTATATATATATTTTATTTTTATTTGCTTTATTATTGTCGGCATATAAGTAAGTTCATGTAGGTTAATTTTCACTCTCTGATTTCCGAGCATAAAGTCCATCGGATCCTCCGAGTTGTCCCAGTTTCTCGGGGTTCGGGTGTCGTAGATTCAGCCTATTCAGCAGATTCAGCAGATTCATCAGATTTAGCCGATATGCAGCCGAAATGGGTCCGGACACAATCACTTCCCAGGCTGTTCTTATAAACAACAAACACCTTCACCGTTGTTGGCGTTGGTGGCACCTTGTCGTAGCATGATTCACAGAGACTCATGCGACGCAACTGCCTCAGCTTCAGGCAACACTTCTGGTACGCCTGATCCAATCTCTGGATCTCTGCGTCATCGCCCTGCCCCAGCACGGACAGACCCTGAACCAGCACCAGCAGCAGTACCGAGGCGAGAGCAAGCGTTGTCCGAGCGACCATTGTGGCGGCGATAAACAGACTGGCGGACTGGCACAACTTCGGGCATTTAAAGCTTCAAAGAACGACTCCGTCCTCCGATCGCCTCTGCGTTGCACCCTACGGAATGGAATGTTGCATCGGTTTCTTCCCCCGTTGGCGAATTTTCAAGCACAAATCAAGAAACAGCCCAGCATAATGACGGGGGCATTATTCAGCTTCGGTCAGCCGGCTTGGATCCGTCTGGTTTTGTTTGTTTTTGTTCTTTCGCTGATACGCACGCAAAACAAAACAAAACAAATCAATTAAGATTGTGCAACAACAGCAACACAAACACATCCGATTTATGAACGGTACTGTGAGCTCTCATAATTAGATGTTTTGGTGTTTCATCTTCACAAAACCTTGACTTTCTTTCGCGGCATAAGGCTAGCTTGGGGTTATGGATCAGGCAAGTAGTAGTGCAGAAGAAGAAATAAGTTACACGCGTTGAGAGTGAACACTTAGAGCAGACAAAATTAACTTGTATTCTTCTAGGTGTAAACTGCAAAGGGCAACATTTCCCTTAATAATACTTAATAAACACCTCTAAAATTTCTTAAATCGTATCGTTAAATAAAACCGTTCCCAAAGTGTAAAAACCTCGAATTAGGGATTTTGATTGGTCCGCTTGTACTGGGTCGTTGCAAGATAGGCCTGGTCTGCAACGCGATGACTAATGGTATAACAGTTCGACTGTGAAAGGGGAAACGCAGCTGTAAGCTTTTAAATATATATTTATTTAAAGCTTACTGCGCTCGAATGCTGCTGAGCGAGGGCAATGACCGAAGATGGCCCGAACGGCAAAGATGTAGTTTCGACCAAGCATTAAGTGTATTCAAAAATGAAAAAAATAAAAAAGGGAAGAGCTAATAGTACGGCACAACGCCCTGAACGCAAAAACAGGGGACACACTGTTCTGCAAGAACAGCTGATCAAATGTCAGTGGAAGCCTTGCCAGGGCCTTCTAAGTAGTTTCCGGGTCAAGACTCTTTCTTTTTCTTCTGACGATCGAATTGCTAAGTCACGTTTTCAAGAGCGTGCTGAAATATCAACGCGAGTGAAAAAGAAGAGGAAGACCATATAAAAATAAACCAGAACTGGGCCACTATCTGACAAGCAAAGGCTTTTGGAGCCAGACAGCCAGCCACAACCTTTTCAACTACTCACAATACATCTATGCAAGGTGCCATACCGGAAAAAGGGTAATTATTGCACCAGCCTCGTAGTTAGGGTTATATCCGATTCCCCCGCTTACATGGCCTTCGGCTTGGTTCTTTTCTTTTTTATTTCAATTACCGCAGAATGGCACCTAGGCTATAGCTTGCAATATAGCTAGATGAGAAAGCTCTAACAAAAGAGCATCCACTTCAACCGCACGAGAGCTGAGCGCAAAGCTGCAGTAAGCAAGGGAAACCTAGCCGCCACTGCGGTGATTTTTGTGCCGTCATGTACGAAACACAAAGACTTAAAGTGCGTTGAAGTTCAACGGTAAGCTACCGGAAGTGAGCTGAAATCACAAAGTTGGGCTTAACGTCCTGTTAATTGCCAAAAGTTATTTCGATCAAATAATGTGAACTATAACCCAAAAATGGTTTTTTTTCGGTGTCTGTGCGTGGTAGGGAAGAGCAAAAGAGAAAAAAGAGATTGGTTTGAGGAAATCTACCCTGTTAAATGTATATTAGCAGTGGAGATATTCCCTGTGGAAAATATGTAACGGGGCGAAAAGAAAAATGTGCGAAGTGTGGTAACAAGGTGAATTAATTTTCTGGAGAAAATTCCAGAAAAATTATAACCTCCCAGTGTAGTGGCTCCGACGGCAGCAGAGGGCTAAGCTCCCCAAAAGCTCTCTGAAAGCTCAATTCGCTCTCTCTCTCGTCCTCCTTTACGTTTTTCTTTCGCAGCTACAGGTGGAACCCACGTCTCGACGAAAGATCTTTCGGCGCTGGACCCGCTTAAATATTTATGATCCTGTAAGTTAGAATTCACTATAACTTTGCCTGGCCTAAGAGAGTTGGCTTGTGCGGGTGGGAGTGAGTGTTATGAGCGCAAGAGCGAGGTGAAAGAAAAGAAAAGGTGAACAAAAAGATCGAAAATACGATCCACACGGGCGTTAAAAGGGAACCGCAATAAAACCGTTGCGGATTATTTTTTGCCGTGAGAATGGGCATGAAGACACCTGTGGTACCCCGTACTTACACACATTCTTTTCCATCTGATGTTAACCTGAATTAACTTGAATATTTTTGTGTGTTTGGATCGTATTATATTACTTTATATGATATGATATTATATTAGATTGAAGTGCATATTCATTTTGTTTCTTCCTTTTAATCATTTTCCTGTACTTATTCCTAGACCTAAGTTGAAGTTGCTACTACCCCTATTAATCTCTCGCACTTTAGCGAATTGTCGACACCTGTAATATTATGAGGAACAGATATGTATACATAAATAACTAGGTAGAACATGAAGTATCATGGTGAAAGTTGGATCTGTTCATTTAGTCAATAAAAATAGCGTTAGTAACATGGATTAAATCCCTTTGTTGTTGGACCCATGCCTGTACTGATGCCTGAACGATTTTGGGAGGGATCCCTGGCGACCAACTGGCTTATAGGGGATCATGGTAGGGTGGGCGTCCATGCCGCTGAGCACATGCAGCCCAAGATCGATTGATTCTTGTGTCCCACTTTCTTGTCTGGTTAGATATGGGAAGCCTCCTTGGTTTACCAAAGAGTTATCCAGTCTAAAAAACTCAAAGTCAAGACTTTATAACAAATTTTGATAAGTTGTTTCTCCCTCTTCTCTCTCTCGCTATGTAATAGCTCGGTCAAATTTCTCCGTTCTTAATGCTCAATGCTATAAAAATTACCTATCTCGATGCAGGATACGATTTTCACAGGACCCTAAACAGTGTTACAGCTTCGTAAATAGTAAGCGTAGAACGTCCGCACATCCATCCTCGCTATCATTTCTCAATATGTCAGCAAACAATGATCAGGCAATGGCCGACCTTTTTGCCAAATTTTTGCAAACAACCTACTCTCATGAGAGCTACTCTGGTCTGCCGTATCCATATAGTTTACCAAGGTCGAACGGCATTTTCAGCCCCTTGCTAAATTAAAGCTCACTGCTTCATGATCTTCGACTAGTTAAGGCGGTGTTTTCACCAAGTCCTGACGGAGTTCCCGGCTGTGTACTCAGGTACAGTGCCGACGCTCTGTGTGGACCCCTGCTTAAACTATTCACCCTATCCATTAACTCTTCGTGTTTCCCCTTTTAGTTGTGTTTAGCTCGAATTTTCCTCGAAGTTTAGCCTAACACCTATCTTTCCTGCATGCTCGCGATCGGTTCGGTAACACGCGTCACGCGTCATGCGGCAGCGCCCCTCGGTCGGTTGGGTGGGAGGCCTGGGTTCCGCGCGTAACAGGCTTCGGCTTGGTGTCGCACTCTTCACTTGATCACTTGATGGTGCAGTCTTTCCATATCAAAATATTATACATATTAAGCGTCTTTCCATATCAAAATATTATACATATTAAGCGTGTAAATATTTTAGTATGGATGTGGATGTGTGCAAGGCAGAGAAGGAAACGTTTCCGACCCCATAAAGTATATATATTCTTGATCAGCATCAATAGCCGAGTCCATATATCCATGTCCGTCTGTCTGTCTGTCTGTCCGTCTTGATGAGCGCCTAGATCTCAGAGACTATAAGAGCAAAATTTGGTTTCCAGACTCATGTGATATCACACTGCTATAAGTGTATTTAAAAATTTCGCCCCGCCCCCTTCCGACCACGCAAGGGACGAAAATCTGTGCCAGGCACAATTGTAAAGATACGCTAAAATCGAAACGCAGTATCGTAGAGAATGCACATATCTACCAGATTGCCGAATCTGAATCCGATCGGATCATAATTATAGCCAGAATGAAGGAATTCATTTTCTGTTGGTTCCCCCGCCTACTTCAGCCAAGACCCGCTACTCATTCTCTTTCTCGCTCGCACACTCTGCCTCGTTCAGTGCGCGAGCAACCCCTATCGGAGGAGATGTAGAATCTAAATGGTACATGTACAATCTACATGTTAGATGTAGAATATACATTTTAGATGTAGATGTAGATAACAGATGTAGCAAAAAAATTTAAAATTTAAAATGCTTTTAAAATTCTAAAAAATCATAAGCTCAAAAATGTATATACTGACTGATTACGTGTATAAATAGAGTCGCGTACCCAGAAGCGACTCACACGTTCCTTCTCGTTTTTATTTGCTTTATTATTGCCGAAATATAAGTAAGTTCATGTAGGTTAATTTTCACTCTCTGATTTCCGAACATAAAAGCTCTATGTCCATCGGATCCTCTGAGTTGTCCCAGTTCATCGGTGTTTGCGTGTCGTAGATTCTGCCTATTTAGCAGATTCATCCGATTCAATTATAATTCTGGAGCCTGAATGGGTCCGGACAAATGAACTCCCCAGTACGGACAGACCCTGAACCAGCAGCAGCAGCAGCATCGAGGCGAGAGCAAGCGTTATCCGTGCGACCATTGTGGCGGCGATAAGCAGACTGGCGGACTGGCACAAATTCGGACATTTAAAGCTTCAAAGAACGACGAATTTCGAAATGAAATACGAACCAAATTGAACTTTGTCTTAATGGGTTCTAAGAATCGACCCAGCAACACAAACACATCCGATTTATGAACGGTACTATGAGCTCTCATACTTTGATGCTTTGTTGTTTCATCTTCACAAAACCTTGACTTTCTTTCGCGGCAGCTTTCAGGCACCTTGACAAGGGTAGTAATGATAGGTAGTAAGTAATAATGCAGAAGAAGAAATTACTTTAAAAAGTTACAGGCGTTGAGAGTGAACACTTAGAGCAGAAAAAATTAACTTGTATTCTTCTAGGTGTGAACTGCAAAGGGCAACATTTCCCTTGGCCACTTACTGATAAATGAGATGGACATTTTTCGAAGTAGAGTAGCAGGTTTTTGGCTGCATACTCTTACACGCTTTCAAAGCGTGAATGCGCATTTCTATTTTCAACTTTTACTAAGATTAAATCGAAAACGAGAAGTAACGTGTGTCTCGTCTGGGGACGCGACTCTACTTTTATACCCGTACTCAGTCAGTATATATATTTTTGAGCTTATGATTTATGTAGAATTTTAAAACATTTTACATTTTACATGTGAACCCAGACCCAGGCCAGTTGAACATTTTTAGTCAAATCTGAAAAGAAATGCTTACAGCAAGGCATATAAAGAGAGCTTTCTAAAATGGACACAAAGGGAATTCAGGAGGCTTTGTGCAAGGAACCCAAAAATATAAGGAAGGCCGATCGCTATGGCTATAAATATTTTTTGTAAAAATAGCTTATAGTCTAATAAAAAACATATAAAAAATTGAAGTTGGTCCGACTTGGAACACATTTTGTATTTGTATTACGACGGCTGTTAGTATTTTTGAAGTCTGCATTTCTTATAACTCTCTCCTTCATTCTCCTTCTCGCCTTTTCTCCCTCGCCCCCCCTCCGTTTCTGGCACTGTTCAGATTGGAGCGGGACTTCAACACAGGAATTCTCCTACCATGATAATGGCCTCTTCTCTACTCAGTTGCTTCCAGCCAGAGGGCCATTTCCGTTTCCGTTTCACCTGACGCACAGGTGCGTTTGTCCAACTTTGGGGAACGCCTCTTAAGCATTAAGCCATTCCAGAATTCCACAACATTTTGGGACAGAGAAACAGAAAACTCGATGAACGATGAACAGCAACTACATCAACTACGACAAACACAGGTACAATTACAGGTAAGTCGCTTCAATACACTGTAAAAACACACATCACATGTGGCTTGTGCAGGCTCTCCTCACTCGTAGGATAATAATTATAATAATTTTGTATTGACTATAAAAAGGCTATAGGCCTGAATGAGTAGATCACATACTCATAGTTCGAATTTTCCATTCGAGTGCGAAATCTTTGACTTTGCGCACTCTCATAATTTCCATTCGGCAATTGCAGGGCTGATTTACAAAACAAATAATGAGCTAAATAGAAAATTGACTGACATTATATGGAATTTTTGATTTGTGTCGATACATTGGCTGCACCTGCAGCTATATGGAGCCAAAGTTTAAGTTTTCTACCATTTTTATTGTTTCTTTAATTCAGATATTTATTTTAAAATAATTTGTAAACTCTAGTTCTATAGTAGAGTTAGTTCCTAACAAAGAAAGATGCAACTCCTACTATGTAATTACAATTTTGCTGGTCATCTCGTAGGATCTACCTGTGTGGAAGTCTGAATGTCTGAAATTGTTTGCTTATTGTTTTTGATTTTTTCTAAGGGTATTCCCCTAGTCGTGTGCAGGTGAGATGCCATCAGCATAGTCGTATCAGTGTTATTTGTTCTTTTTGAGCCCATATCCTGGTACTGCCTCTGCCATGGCTCCAGCTCCGTCTCCTGCTCCATGGATCCACGGGCCGGGGCTCTAATGTGTGGGGAGAGCATCAGACGGCGGCAGCTTGCGCTTTATGATTTAATAACGTTGCAGGGGCGTGTGTCTGTATCCTCCTCCTTACTCCTTTATCCTCCCTCTGCTTTCTGCCTTCCAGAGGGAGCTTCTCGTTTGGTCGTTTGGCGGGGCTGAATGGAGTGGGGGCGGTGCCATCGTTGCCATCTTGGGCCTCGTCGAGCGCCCATATTATCTGGCTCTGGTGCATGTCATCGCTGGGAAAAGTTGTCTCCGCCATCTCTCTGTCATCTCCCGCAGTCATCGTCGCCAGTCGTTGTACCAGTCCTGGTGCTGGTCCCTATCCCTGTCCCTGTCGTCGTCGGGCCATATTAAATTGTGTTAAAACACTTGCGCCATGCATGTCACACGGCACCTGCCCCATGCCGCCATGCCGCCATCCACCTCCCTTTGTGCAATGGCGCGTGTTTTGACATGTAACTCGTTTTGTCTTCAGCTTCTTCTCCGGCATCGTGCAACAGCATCTCCGGCTCCATCTCCTGCTCCGGCTACTGCTCCGGCTACTGCTCCTGCTTCTTTTGCTGCTCCTCGTCTTCTCTTTTCGGGAATGGAATATTTTTTTTATATTCCTGCTTCATTTCCGGCAAATTAAAACGTATACGGCGGACAGAGCGCACTCTTTGGGCCACATATCGCATCGCTTTCAGCTAATTTAAGCCACAATACGCGTATATATATATTTTTTTTTGATATTTTCTCGGCCCCCGCTCCCTGGAGTGACATTATTTCTGGTTCAGTTTCTGCTGTTTGTTGGGGGATTTGCAGTCATCATCATCTCAATGGGTTGTCTCCTGACCCAGCTTCCAAGCCGCCCAGCCGCCCAGCCGCCCCTCCTGCTGCACTTTTTTCCCTGCTGTTCTGTTCCATGTTCGAGTATTTATTTAACCTTTTTTTCTGGTCTCTTTTTATTTGCACCTCGCCTCATAATTAAAAGCTGCAACAAGAATTTTTCAATAACAGCCATAAATCAGGCATATGGATGCCCAGGGAGCATGCCATAAATTACTTTACAGCCACACACGACCAGAGCAATGGAGAGAGAGAGAGAGAGAGAAAGGGAGAAAGAGAGTGCAGAGCAGAGCAGAGCAGTGGCTGTGGCTGTGGAGGCAGCTGCTGAAGTTGAAGGCTGGGGCTGGAGATTGGAGACTGGGTCCTGGGTCCTTGTTGCTTCATCGATGACCCAGTCAAGCATGAAAAGCCCCCACTTGGCTCCTTATTAGTCATGCCTGAGATTGTTCGGCGACATTCGCCATTAAAGGCCATTCGAAAGTTAAGGAAATCGAATTATAAGTCTTTAAGATAAATCTGCTTAAAGGATTAAGCCTGGCACTCAGACCCGAAAAAACACCTCGCGAACAGAATCAGGATTGATATTGGTATGAAACCGTTAAGACACTTTTTCGGGCAAAAACTGTTTTCTAGGCTCTGAACGGAAGGCAGCACTCGGTAAGTATCCGAAGGTATCTGCTGGTATTGCTGGTATGTTTCTACCCCCCTCGAAAGTTATTTCAATTTGATATATTTTGCCAGCAAACATTGCAATATGCGAACAAAAAACCAAATGAAATATTAAAATAATGAAAACAAATAGAATCTAATTAATGCAGCATTATATGAAGGACAATCATATTAATATATATTTTTTTTATTAATTTTCATAAATATAAAACAAATATTGTTTTCATAACCTTTTGTCTTCACGGTGGTCGGCACGGGAGGCCTCGCCATCTGCTGCTGCTGATAGTCAGACACATTACTTTGCCAATAGAATATTGGGGAGCCCAGGATATGCCTGGGTGTGCATTTTGTTAACTTTCAACAAAAGCAAGCAGCTTTCTGAGCAGTGTAACCGTACGGAATGCAGTGCACACCTCTGGTCACACCACTGTCCGCTACATAGAAGAATACATGGCATTTGTTTGCTAGCCAACAGTTTTTGGATCTGACTACTAGGCTTTAAAAAGGCTGGAAGATTAAAGAATTCTTCTGGAAATTAAATGAGCTCCCTGCTCGCTGCCCTTTTCTCTACATTTCAGACCAAGTCTGCATTATGGTCATTATGTTCTTTGAGTTGCGTTCTCCCCCTCAGATTATGGGTCCCTGACCTAACACATGGCGGTAGAAAGTTAGAAAGGTTGAAAAGAAAGGTGTGCATATGAATGGCTGTATAGATTGCGGTTTTTTTTCCTCCTCTCTGTTCTCGCTGCTCTTCTCCGTTATGCCCCCTTCCTCCTGGGGCATATGTGTGCTCCATATGTATAACAGGAAATTAAAAATATATGCTGCTGCATTTGGGCGACTCTATCTGTGTGAGTGTATGGGTGTATGCGTGTGGGTGTGGCTGTTTGTTGCCTACTTTTTGGCATATTCTCCTGGTCCTTTTGTCTGCTCTGCTCTGCTCTGTTCTCTTCGCTTCGCTCACTTGTTGGCCGGGTTTTGTTTGCCTGTTTGCTTTGTTTTCCACATGGGCCACATTATTATGATGTCTCTTCGCTTTTCGCCTGAATGAAGTGCATCACACATAAGAGAGAGAGAGAGAGAGAGAGAGTGAGCGAGTGGAGGTATCTAGAGATGGACGGAGCCCGTGTCGTGAGTGAGGAATGGCGAAATGGAACTCCCTTTTAGCGTGGCTTCCTCTTTGGCGCGTGAGCTGCGTGAGTGCTGGAACAGCTCACGCTGCCATCTCTAGCCACACACACACACACACACACACACACACCTCACAGACACTCTTTGACTCACGTACATGTATCTGCTGGGGTCGCCTGGTGGCGTCAGCTTCGCGATTTTTCATCAAAGTCACGACGGGCAAAAGTTGTGCGAGAAGCTGCCCCTGCCGCTGCCGCTGCGCTGCCCCATTGTTGCCTCTGACACTGACACCGGAAATGAACACATTTTCCGGTGGCATACGTGTGCCGTGTACGTGTGTGCATGGTCCATGCATACATATGTACATATGCATGTGTGTTTGCTCACGGGAACAGGGTGGAGGAGGGCACCCTCCACGTCCGGCAACCCACTGAGTGAGAGATTGAAAGTCGCTTAATGTATTGTTTCCCAGCGTTGACTTTCTGCTCTTTTTGGCCAGAAATACTTTCGGGCCACTTGCTCTGATCTGCCGCTTATTAGTTTTGAGTGAAAGAGATTGCAGTTCATGCAGCGCACCGACCACCCGTCGCCACCTGCCACCTGCCAGCTGGCACCTGCCACCTGCAGCCGTGCTCCTGCTCGTGCGAATTTAATTACTCTCATCGCCCCTTGAGCAGCCCCTGGACGGTGGAGGTGTTAATGAGATTGCTCTGCTCGTGCGGCGGTGCGGCATAAACTTGAGCCCGACACAAAGCCCGGCCCTGGCAGGGGAATTTGCAGCGAAGATTCAATTGGGTAAGTGCAGGGGGGGGGGAAGGATTAACCGCAGGGAGATGGATCCCGAAGCCTCAGATATGACTGACGATGCCTGCCACAGAGTTCTCGAGAGTCGCGGTCTCAGCTGCGCACACGGATTCACAAGGAGTAGATTTGGAGACTGGGGGGATGCTCAGAGAGGCATCGCAAAGTAATTACTCAGACGCCTATGCACCATGGCATGGATGATAATCAAAGTACTCAAATAATAGGAACCATCGCATTCCCATTCCCATTCCCATTTAAGTAGGCCAAGATCCTCCTCTCGTAGCAGGTAGGAGCCCCCATGCCTCCTACTCTATTTCTCTCTCTCTCTCTCTCTCTGATGGTTCCTTAATTAGCTGTTAAAACGTTTCGGCAGCTGCCAAAACAATTACACGCTTTATTTCCAGGAACGGCACGTTTTACCTTAGTTTCAAGCAGCGGACGGTACGGCACGGGACGGTTCCACTTCCTGTGCCCTCACCCAGTGCCCCCTGCTGCCTAGCCAGTGCTCCTCCTGTTGATGGCATGGCGAAGGGGGCTCTAATCCAGGACTCAGATCGTTTTACGCTGTCGCCGCATGTGGGCATTAAGTTAAATGCCAACGTAGACGGCAAGAACAATGATTATGCTGCCGATGAAGACGATGATGATGATGATGATGCTGACGATGCTGATGGTGGGGATGCTCTGAGTATGATTATGATGATAAAGTCCAGGATGGGGGAAGGGTCGGGCACGAGGATGATGCCTGTGGCAGTGCTGCTGATGCTGCTGCTGCATCGAGAGAGCGGCACAATCTGCTGATTTATATTATTGTCACGTTTATGGCCAGATTGGGATTGAAATTGAGACGAGCCTCGGCTGGTAGAGTGGGTTCTGGGTTGCAGATGCGTTAATCGTGGGCGTCGGTGGTGGGTGGTGGGTGGTGGGTCACTGGGTGAGTGGGTGAGTGGGCGATTGGACTACGTTTCTGCTTACGGTGCATTGCACTTTTTACAAGCAATTAAAGTGGCCATCCAATTGGAGTTGGACGGACACACACACACAGACACACACAGACAGCTAGGAGGAATAGGATAATGGGGGGCAGGGATGGTGTGTGGCAGGGACTACTATTGGCGGTATATTCACGGTGTATACGGTGAAGACGGCCAGGCAGCTGTAAATGAATAATGAATGCAATTCAGCGAAAAATATATATTCAATTCAATTTCGATGCGTCACTCGAACGCTCGTCGCTCATTAATTTATGACAGCCATTTTTAACGCTTTGCTGGCCATGGCTGCTTCTGCCAGTGACAGTTGATGCTCCCGCACCCACACCCACAGCCACAGCCCTGCCTCAGCCCCTTCGCCCATCTGCCGTTGCATGCGTCAAATATTCAACGCCATTTTTCAATTGAATTGAATGAATTTTTGAATTGAGTGCACGAATGCCACCGCCTGGCCCCTGACAAATGGCAAGCTAACAAACAAGACAGGAAAAAAACCCCCTCCGCGGCAGCAGGCTTGAAATGTTTTTGGATATCCTTGCTGCGGCGAAAGGGTCCCTTGGCTGCGAGATACGCTAAGTAACTGGAGATCCCAGAGCCACAGATCAGAGTACGTTATATAGTAGGATATATGTAACTGGTAGTATTTGCCATAGGACTTCCCCACCGAAAGAGTATCCCGTAAATGTACTGCCTTTGCGGATCAACTGACCAACTGGGGATTCCTTGCTGCCATGCCGACTTGTTTTAGGTCTGAATGATTTGTGTTTGGCCTCTTTGTTGACGGGCGTCGAGGGCAGTTCTGGCCATGGCCAGGAGTCAGAGCCAGCGTCAGAGCCAGAGCCAGAGCCATTTTGCCGAGCTTAGAGTGGCCATATTTCATGCCCCTCTGATGGGGGCTTGTCAACGTTTTTAGGGGGCCCGACAGAATCAGCCAAGGAGGAGGAAAAGCAGAGAGAAACAAAGAGAGAGAGCAGAGGGCAGAGAGCAAAGTCATACATGGGCAGACATTACACTTTAATTAACTACAAATCCACTGCAATTGCATTTACATTCCCCCTCCCTCTTCCACTCCTCCCCTCGCCACCCATACCGTTCCTTTGGTTCGTTCTTTGAGCTAATAAAACATTCAAAATATTTTTGTCGGCTCGTTTCTTGGGGTCTGGGAGTGTGTAATTTTGCACATTTCATATGAAAAGTTGGCTGCCACGCCGAAAACTTTTTGGCCAACCGAAAGGATGCAGGAGTGCAGGCCGCACGTACAGTGGGCCCCCCCGAACGAGAAAAAGTGTGGCATAACTTTTCGGAAGTAAATAAAGAAAATATTCGATGCTCCACGTGCTATTAGCCAACGGAAATATGCCACAAAACCATCAATTAATTTAAAATACAAATAATAATAATATAATAATTATTATAATTAAATAATTATAATTATTATAAGTAAATAATTATAATACAATAATAATAATTATAATATAATAAATATAATCTGCGGAACCCAGAACCCACTCTAATTAATTAATTTAATTAATTAAATTATTATATTTTTTAAACTTTTTTCTATTTTTCCTCTCCTGTATTTATCTTGGCAGATAATTATAATTGTTAATTATACAAATTAAGTCAGTGGTCAGTAAGGTAATTCCTTTTGGTTCTTTCCTTTTGCAGACCTAAGTTGCAATTTATATCCGCTTACAAAACATCTGTCCCACAGTGCACAAGAAAAGTTTCTTACGGCAAAGATTAACAGAGACGGAGCCAGTGCGAGAGCGAGAGCCACAAAATGGCAGAGGCAGGGGGGAGTAGGGAGCTGTGTGGAGCAATGCCTGGTGCGTGTTTCTGGAGGCGCATGTTTGGCAATGCGGTAAACCAAATTATGTGCTTAGGAACTTGCCGCTGCGACCAGAGTCGGTGATGGGGCGGGAAACCACACAACCACACAACCACCCCGACCACACACCCAACCACCCGCTTTGCCGCTTTGTGTGCGTATTGCAGCTGCATTTACACAGCAAAAGGGCTCCATCCATCCTCCTTTGGCCCCTTTGCCTTTGTGCCTTGTCTTCTCGTAGTTCTGCTGGCCGGCGCTCTTTGCACAGGTGTTCCTTCCGAAACTTTGTGAGCGCTGTGGCAAGATGATTAAAAAGTTTTCCCCCAAGAACGGACGGAAAGACAACGAAGAGCCTGCATTCTGTTGCAGTCGTGAAACCTCAGTTGCGAGATTATCAATGCCGCGCCACCTTTGACAGCAGCTAATGATGGGAAGGCGATACATTTTGCGAGGACTTGACATTAACTCCATTAACTATCCACGTACACTCTGCATGTAGCAGTGGCCCCCCGATTAGTCAATTGGGAATTATTTAACCCATTGCAAACGAGAGGGAAAGTTGTGAGTCGCTTCTGTGGCCGCGACTCTACTTACCCTTACCCATACTCAGTCAGTATATTTTACCAGCTGACATATTTTCGTTACATCTACATACATTATTTCTCACATTGACACGTCGACACGCCGTAAGGCAGCTAAGGCAGAGTGTGTGAGCGAGAGAGAGCGAATGAGTAGCGGCTGCAGTGCTGGAGGGGCTGGGGCTAGCAACTGAAAATTAATTTATTTATTCTTGCTATGAAGTCTGATCTGATAGATATGGTAATTTTCTGAGTTTTTCGTTTTCTCCAATCTTCAAAACCAATCTGGCAAAATTTTGAATCAAACTTGATTCAGTGTGATATCACATGAGTCTGGAAACAAAATTCGGTTGCTCATAATAACATAATCAGAAGAGTGAACCAATTTTGTGTGCAGTTTGCATAGGCTGAAACTGTGGCAGCCATATGTTAATATGGATCTCAGATAAATACATATCACAAATAATACCATCAATAATTTAAATAAATTCGTTGTCCGGCTAAGCGCCGGCCCATGGCAGCACAAAGAGAAGCAGAGAAGCATCTCCTGCGCACATCATTGTTGGTTTGAGGTAGGCTCGTCTGCGTAGTAGTACTCAACTCAAGATCGATCATCACCGTAGTAAAACGTTTTGTTGTGTGGCACAGTGACCAGTCTGCCACATAAATCCTAATAATCTTAAAAGCAAATACATACATATATCGACTTATCACTTATGGGTCTAGTCGGGTCCGCTTGTTATATTTATACCTCTGCAATCAAGTCCCCACAAATATCCGCCCTGCACGGAAATAAATCACATACGTATACACACGTATACCAGTATATTCGTACATTAACCAACTACAAATACGTGTGGTGTGTAACCACGAGGGCAGTCTGAAAAGTTATCGGCCCTACAAAAAGAAAACATTTCTAACCACCCATTAATATTTTATTCGATTAGTATTTTCTATCAGCTGATTGCTGAAAAAGTTTCAGGCAGTTGTGTCAACCGTGCGTACATTCTTTTTTCGGGAAAAAACCCACCACTGAAACCAAGGAAAAGCTTTCTAAATATTGTGGGATCTCTTCTCCATCGATTTCAATGGTAAAAGGCCAAAATTTCAATGGTGTACTGGATTTGGTTGTGCCCGTACAAGTTAAACGATGACGTACATGCTGGACGCCTAGTTATGGTCCTATACCCGAAGAGGTCTTTCACCGTTTCGTAGGCGTGGATAAGCCGTAGACACCAGAGACAAAAGCAGTCAAAACAGTCGGTTTCTCAGGGTGATTTTTGAAATTCTCGCGGTATTTACCACATTGATTACTAACAATCCAACTTTTTTTTCCCAATCCAAACCACTTTTTATAAATGGGTTTAAAATTTTTAAAAAGTTATTTTTTATGACTTTTTTTATTTTAACCTGGTATTTTTTTTAACTTTTTTCAAGTACTTTTTTCACATAATAGTACTTAGTTTTAAAACTTCTATTTGTAATAAAACAGCTAAAGTTAAGCCCAAAATGATCATACCGCTGAAATATAAACATTGAAAGCAAAAAGAATTTTGTGCATTTTTACAAATTTGACTTTAAAAACTAAAAACGAAAAAAAATTATATCTGTCCTATTTTTTTGTGTAAATAATTTGGCTCGTTTAAGGTATTCTCGTAAAATTATGGGGGGTAAATTGTTAACCAAACCTAAAGGAGACAAAAAATACCTTTTGGAAGGTTGAGCCCAACTGCCATAGAAAAAAAAAATACACAAACCTTAACCCCAAACTTTATAAAAAGTTGGTTTTGTTCCTTGAGGAAAAATCGTGTTGACCAGTGTTATCTTCAGAAAGGGTAAAACAGACAATGGCGAATATAATGCCAACATATTGGAAGAAGGACCGCATTTGGCCAAGAAAAAAAAATATTTTCCACCATGATAATGCAATGGTGCAGGCCTGTGCCGTTTCCATTGCATTAATCCATGAGTTAGGCTAACAATTCACCCCCACCCACGCTGTTGTCAGGATATAGTCCCTAGTGATTGTTTTTTGCTTTCAAACCTAAAGAAAATGGCTCCGTTGAAAAGAGATTTGAGTCCGAAGATGAAGTCATCTCACAAAAAATGCCTATTTTGACGACATTGAGCTTAGAAAAGATTATGTAGACAAATAAAAACGAATAATTAAAGAAAAAGTAGTTTTGTTCTTAGATAGGCCGAATTTTTAACAAACAGACCCTCGTATTTCCAAATCTTTCGCGACTTAAATCCACGCTGTTGAAGAAACTCAGTAGCTCAACATTCGTATCTCGCAGATAAAACACTTGCCAAGCTTCCTTAACAAAAGTATTCACATTTAAGTTCAATTGAAATTGTTTTTTAAATTCCTAATAGCTCAGAGTCAAGTACAACTCCCCGATTACTACCAGAGCCATGACACTCCGCTCCCGAGTCGTGTGGCCAAGTCTTCAGTATATAGCTAATGTACCAAAAATATCTGCTGCCCGGACAAGCAATGATGACCTTGCTTGTAGGAAAATGGCACGTTCTTTTTCTGATCAGATCAGATTAAAAATAGAATTCGCGGCATATCGAACGCGAAAGAACGAACATTTCTTCCACCATCTCGTACTCGAGTCCACAGAGGTGGTGGGGGGATGGCATTTCAGACTCAAACTTTATTCGACCAATTAGTTCATATTAATAGCCATATCCCTGAGTTGTGAGTACTTGAAGTTATTATCGATCCTTCGTTCTACAAACATACAAATCAATTTGCATTTTGGGGGGATCCTGATGCCCGACTGTACCAGAAACAAGAACAACGATTAATGAGAGTGTCAAAGTGTTTACGTGGCGTACAAAAAGAAATTCAAAATGCATCATTCTAAGGCATGATCATGCGGGGTTCGGGTTTGCGTGGCCTCAGGCGAAGCTAAACATCTGGGAGTATAAAATCAAATTAATATACAGAATAGTGGACATGGCGATGAGGGCGACCAGCCGGTATCATTTCTTCTTGGCGTCCTTCAGACCAGCGCCGGCATTGAACTTGAAGAAGATGATGTCACCGTCCTCGACGGTGTGGTTGCGTCCCTGCTGGCGGTACTTGCCAGCAGCCTTTGCCGCCACCTCACTGCCCTCGGCCTTGAAGTCAGCAAAGTGCATTATCTCGGCCATGATGAAGCCCTTCTCGAAGTCGGTGTGAATGCGTCCGGCGGCGGCCGGGGCCTTGGTGCCCTTCTGGATGGTCCAGGCCTTGACCTCGTCGGGGCCGGCGGTGAAGAAGTACTCCAGCTGGAGTCCCTTGTAGCCGGTGACGATGATTTTGTCCAGCTGGCTCTTGCACTTGGTCTCCGTCTCGTAGGCCTTGCGTTCGAGCTCATCCTTCTCGCTGAGCTGCTGCTCGAAGGCGCCCGAGAAGGGGATGAGAAGCGCGCCCGGGTCGTTCTTGTCGATCCACTCCTTGATCTTGGGCAGCCACTTGTTCTTCTTGCGTATGAAGTCCTTGTCCGAGAGGTTCACCAGGTAGATGACCGGCTTCGATGTCAGGAACAGATACTTGTTCAGCGCCTCAATCTGTACAAGAGCGAGCGAGAGGGCAAGAGAGCAGAGCATTAGTAAGAGCGGGATGCAAAGATTGGGTGCTTCGCGCTCACATCGTGGGCATTCCAGTCCTCGAAGCGCAGATGACGCTTCTGGTCGATCAAGATCTCCTTGATCTTCACCATGGAATCGTACTCGGGCTTCAGCTTCTTGTCGCCGCCCCGGGCCACCATCTTCTCCAGCTTGTCCAGGTTCTGGAGCAGCTTCTCCTCGTCCTTGAGGCGCAGCTCCTCCGAGATGATCTCCAAATCGCGGACTGGGTCAACCTCGCCCTCCACGTGGGTCACGTCGGGGTCCTCGAAGGCGCGGCATAAGTGGAAAATGGCATCGCAGGCGCTGATGTGCGACAGGAAGTCGTTGCCCAGTCCCTGGCCCTCGGCGGCACCCTTGACCAGGCCGGCAATGTCCACCACATTCAGGTACGCGGGCACCACGCTGCAAAAAACAACAAACACCAGACACAGAAGTCAGTGACAGATTCAAAACGAAACTGAAAGCACATGGACTCACCTGGCCGGCTTGTGGTACTCCACGAGGTAGTCGAAGCGCTCGTCGGGCACCGGGACGCGACGTGTGGGTAGGGCAAGGGCAATCACATCACATCACAACACAGCACAGAGCATCACATGGAAAGAAATAAGAGAAGAGCGGCGAGACGCATGTTAGCTTATATGGCAAGATTGGGAAACCCCGGCAGCATCAGCGGGGCCAATCATGGCAATTTTCTATAATTTTGTACAATCCACGAGAGTCCGCAAAACCAAAATGAAGTCGCTCGAGAAACTGAAACCGATCCGAGGACCATGGAATGGGGGCGGGGGCAATTTGCATATTGGAAACTGGATCTGATAAAATTGCTAAGGCAGCGACACGCCCCAAACGAAATAGTTTCTTTTAGAAGGACCAGTCCCTCGTACACTCCACTCCACTTCAGTTCAGTTCACTTCAGTTGAATGGAGTGCAGGCGGAGCCAGCAAGCAATTTGGAATTAGAAGCGGCTGTGGCTATGGCTGTGGCGACTGCTCCCGGGGGGCAGTCCATTGCCATCGACAAGTCTTGAATAAAAATTATATTCAAAATACTGATTACAATGATTAAAGAAATTGCCCCCGCCTGGATATTTTGGGGCCCTGGGGCCCCGCGGGCCACAAAACGGATAATTGGTAATACTTATTCTCATTCGGCTTGATCGTGCAGAAGGGGAAGTTCTCCGCCGGTGCGGCGCTCTCTGTCAGCACATTGAAGAACGTCGACTTGCCCACATTGGGGACGCCGACAATGCCGATTCTCAGATTGGTGCCAATGCGTCCGATCATGGGCTTGCGCTCTGGCTCCTCGTGCTTCTTAGGTGGCATCTTGTGGCTGTTGGCTGTTAGCTGTTCTGCTCTGCTCTGTTCGTCTGTGGCTGCTGGCGGAAGAACTCAATTTTTGTTAACTATTTTCGGCCACAAATTTCGTTCAGCCATAACCTCACTCTCGGCGGCCACAACTTACATTCGCTAGGAGTGCTACGCTGTGGTCAGCCTTCCGCTGCAAGGGCCAATCGATTTGTTAGGAAAATTTTAGAAAGTCGGTGGGAATTGTTTTAAATATTTACAAATGACTATTGATGCGGCAGCAATACGACGGCTGCTGACGGCGTGGAAAGAAAGAGCGAGAGAGAGGGAGCGATAATCGAACAGCTGTCGACCCGCGCAGTGTTGCTTGCGTGCGAGCGCAGCCTGCGGCTTTTTTGCGAAGCATTAGCTAACAGCTCCAGGCAATAGAGGGCGCCAGCAGCAAGTGCGCGCATTTTGAATTTAGCCTCGAGGGCCGGTTGTCATGCAGAATTTCAGCATTTTATTTTGGAGTTATTTTGTTTGTTTTTTAGTTATTTTGATGAATTTTTAAACAGCAGAAATGGTATTACACTGTATTACAAGACACAAGAAGTGCAACATTTTGATAGTTTTTTGTGTAAATCTTGTTGCAAAATTCAATGAAAATATATAAAAGCTTCTTCTCATTCTGTAGATCAGTGCAAGCTGTAAGTATTGTTTCTCCTGTGTTGTTCTCTTCCTTTTTTTATTTTGGCTTAATTTCTCCTTCTTCTTGTTCCCCTGCCATGTTGCACAGTGTTCACAGGTAAAAGCGATCAACTTAACTGTCAAGGTCACCGGGCCGACGCACGTACACGCAATTTGGCGGTTTAGTGAAAAGCCCGCAATAATCAATAATTTCACATAATTAGCGAGCCGATCCGCGGACGCAGCCAGACCCAGACCCAGAGCCAGAGACAGACCAGCCATCGATTCGTCGATTCTCCCTTTATGGCCAACTGAAACGCAACTTGGTCAAGAAAAGTGGTCAAGAGTGTGGCAGGGTGGGGAGGGAGTGCTGGTTTATTGATCTTCGCTGATCCGCTGATTGTCGACTGTTGGCAATCGATTCCGGATCGTTGTGCGATTCACTTTGATTGATTCCCTTTGGCCCGCATTTATGGCCCTAATTAAAAGATCCGTTATGCGTGATCAGTCAGTCGGCTTCCTCCTGCCCCCTGCCCCTGGCCCCTTGTCCACTATCTACTCATCTCTCAGGTCGTGTGCGTGCTAGAGAATTTACTTATAATTTCACGCTGTCTTCCACTTTGTCTTGTTTCTGCTTTCTGCTCTCTGCTTTCGGGTTTCTGGTTTACTTGCGCCCCACTCCTTGGCTCCTTGCGGCTTTCGAACCATTTAAAAATCCATTTGCAACTGACCCTGGACAACTGTCGTCCCTATCCCTGTCCCTGTCCGCCCCTCCCCCTCCCCCTGCCTGCTCCTGCACCGGAGCATGTAATACCTTTGTAATGTTTGTCCACAAACCGCAAGTAATACTCATACGGTCGTGTGTTGTAAAAAGTCAACAATTATGAGGAAAAAACAATTTTTCTCACAGGCCAATCCTTGCGGTTTGCCTGCTGACGTTTGGTAGGACGTCTGCGGTTTCCCGTTCCAAGTTGTGCATCTGCGAGGATCCAAAAAATACGGTTAAGTGCACCAGAAGTAAATATATGCTTTATCCTAGCTCAAGTGACAATGGAAAGGCTGTTCCTTCCTATCTTTGAGATCTTTGCTTACAGACTGCAAGCAAGAAAACCGCTCCACATGGCCATAATTTTCCCCTTAAGTTTTGCAGAACTTCCCCATGCCACTCATCCCCATTCCCGGGAATTCCCGACCCCATTAGGCATTATTCTAATATTCATTTAATGTCGACGAAGCCTGCCTCTTTTGCATATTGTTTGTGGATTGTTAATTAAGCTGCTCTTTAATTGCCTTTTATTGCGCTTAATTATCGGGACTCGCAGTCGGAGTCGGAGTCGGAGTCGGTCATTGTTGGCAGAAGAGTGGCGGAGGGCCATGCCACCTTTTGGCTTATACCCGCATCGGTGAGTGTGGGAGGGGGGGCCAGGGGTATCATAAATAAATTTCTATACTCGAATACATATGACTATTTAATTGCAGTTGCCTTCTCCGTAGCGAATTAGCCAAACGAGCCTGAGATCCAGATCCACGCATTCAACCTCGCATATCCCAGCTCCAGCTCCAGTTCGAGTTCCACTTCTCCCTACTCTACCCCCAACCTTCCTCTTTCGCACCCACATTACGCGCAGGGCGTGGCCCAGAGTGGCTGCTGGCTGGTTGCTGCGGCAGGTGAACGGAACCACACCTCACAGGCACCGCTCCCCTTCGCTCCCCTCTGCACCGAGCCGTACATAAAGTTTCATTGAGTCTCGGTATTCATATTCATTTTCATATGCGTTGGTTTGCCTCTGCCTCTGCCTTTTCCTTTTCCATCTTGTTGCTCCAATTAAAAGAGCGGAATGGATGGGGGGAAACAACTGGAAAAGTGGCGAAAACAGAAAAACAGAAAACGGAAAAACCCCATTCATATTCATATTCATTTACATTCGGTTTTTATTGCCTCTAATTATAATGCCAGGCACCGCGGACTGTATTCAAATTGTTCGCCTGCCCTGGAACTTCTCCGGAACGATACAAAACAAAAGACTTGGGCAACGAACTTCAATGATCTTCTGCTTACGCGGGTGTGGTTCAAAAATTACTTAAAATTATGAATATCTACAGCGGATACATCCAGAAATTATATAATCGGAATGTCGTAAGAGTTGTTTCTAGAGAAGTACGCAGAGTCCCCCCCATATGAACAAATGGGTGGGTTCCTATCTTTTATCATATTGAAAAAATTAAGGTTAAAATATTTTCATAAATAAAATGAAAAACGAATTCTGAAATTCAACTATTCTGTTTATGTATTTATTATATTATATTCTACTAGCAGACCCACTCGCTTCGCTGCTTACTAAATTCATTTAATTTTTAGGAATTCATCGAAATTAAACAATGACAATCAAAGGCAACAAATATACTTACACAAATTAAAATTGTTTCAGAAAACAATTGTTCATACAAAAAGGTACAAAATCAAAATCGATCATAAAATGTTCTTTTCTACAGAATGACACAAAATGAAATGAAATAGGCGTTCTAACACACGCTTTTGGACCAAATATAAGACTTTTTTGATTAATTTTAATTCTTGAGGGACCTATTTATAGAAAAGTACAAATTTGTCTGTGCAAGCCATGCCACATTCTCTGGCTATCATTTAAAAAGAAAACAGCATGCAATTTGGTGCACGCGTTGCGGAGATAGCCGCTTACACACAGATTTTTGTTTGCACATTTATAGTATAGATTGTATTGTATTATCTTTTAAATGCTAAAAAATTATATTCTCATTTCGCAACCCTTTAAACAATGAAGTAAAAACTGCTGGCTGTTTCCGTCGTAAAATATTATTAATATGATAATATATAATATTATATTAATATTATAATATATAATGTACTATAATATAATATATAATATAATAATATAATGTATTATATTATAATATTATATTATATTTGCATTAAGAAATAATTACTCGATTGACCCTTGCACTACGCTCATTGTTTTCCTCTCTCCCCCACTACATTTTTAATGAAATTACCACATTGGAGGCCCGCTTATGCTCAGTGCTCGTGCACTTAGAAACCTAATGAATAGTTATTGGCTTCAACTCAAACGAACACCATCGACATTTCTTATTTGCAGATTTCAGCTAGTTCTTCGCATCGGATTTAATCTAATTCCCAAATGTACTGTGTAGGCTATTTTTTAATGCATTTTTACTGCATTATAAATAACTTAAATTTCCAAAAAAGCAATGACATGTTTTCATTTGAATTTTGCAAATTCTTTTCCTTCCCAATCATAACTTTGACTCTAATGATTGATTAAAATAATGATTGATGTTTAATTTTCCCATGATATACAGTATCTAAAAAAAAGTAAGCTAAATATTAAGAATGATTTATTATCCTAACAAGTATACTAGCTTCAATTTTAAGAAAGTGGGATACCTTTTTTTTACCAGTGAAAGAGTCGCTTGAAGGAAGATTTTCGACATCTCCATTTCCATTTCCGCTCTAGTTTCATTCAAGAGTGCTATTGGTTGGCCTTCAGCCCAAAAACTTAATTAAAAAATTAAACCAAATTAAGATGAATCCTTGGAATGGAAAATTCTAGAATGCATTCGCATTGCATTTGGATCAGAGCCCTCACAGCTGCCCGATGGTAAGGAACTTTGGGCTAAGCACGCTCCACAATTACCCCGGCGCCCAGTTGCCAGTTCCCGGTTCCCGATTAGTGTCCTGCGGTGATAATCGCTTAATACAACAACAGATATCGGAGAGAATAGAGAGAGAGAGAGAGAGTTGAATGGGGAGAAAAGAATGAAGGCGCCAGGCGGGGCACCCAAGCCTAGACGCCCCAGGACGGGGCAGCTGTGGCGGGAGTCACGTGTTGGAAGCTGACAAAGTGAGCAGAGAGAGAGGCAGAGAGGGGAGTGTGGAGGAGTGTGGAGTGGGTATAAATCATGGCATGGGGGCAGGGGGTGCACCTATGTGTTTATAATTCATTTACGAGATGATGCCGCAGGATGCCGTTCGTTGCGACGCATCGCGTAGCGGCAAGGGTGGGTTTCCATTTCCATTTACCCCCTCCTCGGCTAGTGTGTGTGTGTGTTTTTTTTTGTTGTGCTCCCTGTTCCTGTTCCTGTGCCTGTGCCTGTGCCGCTTTTTGTAGCATTGTTATTTTCCCAGCTCATGATTATTATTGCGTTTATTACGATTTCCATTTTTCGAGCCGTGTGGCAAGGGGAGTGGCCCGGGCACCGCCCCCTTTATATTTCATATTATATTTTTCTTCCATTTCTCTCCTCCATTCCTACTTAAATATATTTTTTTTTCTCCCGTTCCGGTGTCAGCTTTTTCTATAACAATGACACAGACCCTGTCTCTCGCTCTCGCTCCCTCTCTCTCTCCTGTCTGCGTTCTCCGTGTAGCACCTTTGGCCCTTCGATTCAATTTGTGCCTGTGTCTCACTGTGGCAGCCCTACCCTTATCTCCACTTCCTCTAGCATCCCCACACCATCCCATTCCCATTCCCATTTCCATTTCCATTCCCCTGCCACATGCTCGGATCCCTAGCTCTTTGTCTCCGAGCCATTGCTATGAGCATCTTTTTTTTGTATCTTGCGAGTATTTTTTTGTTATTGTAATAATTCATAATTCCTTCGGTGTCTTGCAACATGTAATTTGGCAGCTGATGCATTGATGGCACATCGTTGAGGCGGCGGCAGCAGCAGCAGTTGCAATTTGCATGACGGTCGCGGCCATTAGGGCTCTGCTCTGGCAATGCACTTGGCGAGCCAATGGATCCTTGGATCGGATGGGATCGGATGGGATCGTTATGCAAATGTCGGCGGCTTAGTTGGGGATCAGAAAGAGAGCGATCGATGGCATGAGATGGGAATGGGATGCGAAACGGCAGCTTTACTTTGTTGTAGGAGTCAGAAGTCAGTCCAGGAGATTTTCATATCTAAACAGCAGAGCTCTAAGACAGTACTGGGTGCTGGGTGCTTGGTGCTTGGGGTGTAAATGGTAAGAGTTTTAAGTATCACTCTGCTGGCACATATATATATTTAGGATGGGGCGAAACTTGAGGTTTCCTTTGTAGATCTTTTAAATTGATATACAAAATTATTCCCATTAATTTTAGAGTGTACACACATCCAGCACAGACGGAAATCGATTGACACCGCCATAGAGATGCTACCAACACAACAATACCCCACTCCCACTCCCACTCCCACCCCCACCTACCCGTCCAATTCCAGTCTTGCCCCTTGGGGGCGAATGGCGCATAATTTCCATTTGGAGCGGCCATTTTTGCAGCAGCAATTACAGCAGCAAACAGCAGCAGCCAACCAAACCTGGAACCTGTCTCAGCAGAGTGTGGTCACCCCCCGCTCACCACCTTCACTCTGCCACTCTACCACTCTGCCACTGATCCTCCCAATCCTCCACAACAATTTTCAGCGAACGCATTCCCATTTCATTCTGTCGTTTTTTTTGTTGTTTTGTGTTTTTTGTGCGGCAATAAAAATTAAGTTGAAACTGAATTTGAAATTCAGATGACGACGACGACCAACGACGGCGACGGCGACGACGACGACGACTTGCCCAATTATTATTAATAATAGCAACAACAGCAGCAGCAGCAGCAGCAGCAAGAGCAACAACATGTTGCAGTTGAAGAAAGAGAAAAAAAAAACTGGTGTGTGGTGGATGGAGGGAGAGGGGGTTGGGCAGGCAAAAAAAAGTTAATAGGACCGCATTCATTAAATCCATTTAATGCACAGAGAGGCAAATTATTGCGCTAAAAGAAAAGCAACTCGCAAAAAAAAAAACAGTGGCAGGCACATTGGAAGAGCAGCCGCCACAGCAGCAGCAGCAGCGAAAAAAAACCTGCAGAAAAAAAAAACAGAAAATAATTGCAGTTGGTTGAAGACCCCAAAAGGGGGTGGGGCCGGGTGCCAGGGACAGGGGCAAGGAGCCACAGCCACAGCCAGAGCCAAAGCCAAAGCCAGAGACGGCGACGTACGGTCGGCGGCCATTAAAATGGCCAACGAATTGGCCAAGTGAGAAGAAGGAGAGCACAGGAGGAGCGTGCCGGGAAGGCGGGAGCAGGGAGTTTGGCCATCCAACTGGCCATGTAAAATGACCCCCGAACAGAGGAAAGATGAGAGAGGAAGTGAGACAGAAAGAGAGCAAGAGAGAGGGAGCGAGAAAACCGGTAGCTCCACTTTAATGAGCGCCAAACGCAAAGAAAGAAAGAAATAAGACCCCAAAGGAGCAGCAGCAGCAGCAGCACTCCCATGGCAGGGTATTAATGGGTATTCACGATATGTCTACGAGATGTAATTCCGAGCTCTTACGTCTCTATTGTTCCGGTACTTGCATCCAAGCAGCAGGAGTACATAAAATCCTACAGAACTTACCATTGAGATTACAGCTAACAAAATGCAGAGATTTTCGAGCTAAATATGAACCCCAAATTAGTCGCAACAGTTTTGATACATATTTTATACTATTTATATATTTAATTTGTCGCCTAAAATTATCACAAATCCACTGAGGTTCTGTTCCAAAGGCACCTCTCTCTCAGACTCTTACAGGGCATCCTCTGTGGTCGATTCCCTGGCCCATTCTATGCGGACTTCTGCTCGCCCCGCACTAATTAGTTTCTGGGAAAACACGCGCGCCATTTTGGTTGGATTGTGTGTGGGGAGTAGAGGGGAGTAGCCACAGGGGACATGGTGGGGTGGAATGGTTTTCCTCAACTCCTCAGCTAAATTGTAATTTTCGTTTGGCCCCAAAAGTTTCGCCTTCTCTTTCTTAATCGTCAAACAATTTGCAAATCGCCGGCAATTTTCCTTCTGCCTTCCTTCCATCTCCCCATCTTTCTCCCCGAGTCTTGGCACTGGTTCTGGCCTGCTTTTGGCTCCCCTTTTGACCATTGCATGGGCCGTGCCTGGCTGGCTGCCTCGCTCTCTCTCTCTCTCTCTGCCTTGTTATTGCCTTCGTGCTGTTGCATTTCCTGTCGCCATCTGCCTGCCACTCCTTCCACCCCATCTTCGGGTTCCCGCATACGTTTTGTATATTACATGATCATTAATGAATACTGCTCCAATTACAGAGAACAAGAAACAAAATTACAGAAAAAGTGTGTGTGGAATAAAAAAAAAAAACATATCGCCATATCTCGATTTCCATATGCCCCTTCCCCACTCTCCGCCCGTCCTTGCTCCCCTGGACACTGGGACCCGGTCCCCTGGATGGAGGATGAGAGGCGCCGCGGCCGTGGTCACTTAAATTGTTGTTTTGCATGTGAACTCGACATTTTCCACACCTTTTAATTGACGGAGCTGTGGCCCGCCGTCGCGCCTCCCCCCCCCACAAGGAAGTCATTCGCATAGGACGAATGGCAAACGAGCAGAGTAGAATGTAGAATGGGAATGGAAATGCAAATGGAAATTGTGGAAGTGGCCAGGGGAAATGGCAAACGGACAGAGCAGAGGAAGCGCCAGCCCGGGTGCAGCCCAACAATTTCTTCAACTTTCCGGCTAGGTTCCGCCACGTCTTCTGATTGAATTGTAATGCGAAACTGACAGCTGAACCGAATCGATTGATTGGGATCCGATTGCGATTGCGATTTGATGTGGTTTGGCTTGGCTTGGTGTCGATTCGATTGGAAAAGTACAGGCCAATGGCAGATATGTATGGCAAATTAATTGGCTGTGGATATGCAAATAGAAAGTATCCAAGTATCTAAGTACAGTGTTTAATATCTCTAATGTGGGTTGAAGGTTTGCAACCACGTGGAATTAGTGCGTGGAATGAGTTATTATTATTATGACAAGGCCTTACTCATAGTGGGATATATGTATCTATTTATAGCCAGTAGGGCAGTCAGCCAGTGGGATTATTGTGAAGGAAGATCCCTGTGTGCTAAGGCCTTTAATGACATTGCGACACGTACTTTGGTGAGTCCCAGATCCTGCTGCTCGGACACCCAAAAAATGTGAAGATCTGCTTTTGTAGAGTTCTGGGTATAGAATTCCACGTAGCATAAGCTGCGATATTTCCTGCTGAATCTACAGCAGACTATCTGCACAGTTCTTGCAATTTATTTAAGAGTTTTCAGTACATTAAAGACGTTATATTATATATTTAATTGTATTACAATTTCTAAGAAAATCTTCTGGGCAAAGAATTGTTGTCTCTGGTATTATTTGGGCCTTTTTCTTGGGAGTGTGAAATAGTTTTTCCGCCCTAAAATGAATTCGCGCAGCTAGAACTGGCCCTCAATTGGCACTCAAATGTCCGTGACAGAGCCTCAGAGATCCATTGCGGAGAGAAGAGTTGTATCTGTGGCATTGGTGCTCGATCGACGGAGAGCGCATTCCGTCACGTAGTCGTTGTCGGAGCGATAGCATCGCAGTGGCAGTGGCAGTGGCAATCGGATGTCGGACTGCCACCTGCATTGGTAATGTTAGCCCCAAGAAATGGCCAAGGCTAAGACCCAAACTAACGGTCCTGTGCTGGTAATTGAGCTTATTATTATTCTGTTTCTGTTTCAGTTTCTGTTTCTGTTTCAGTTTCTGTTCTGTTGTTTTGTGTGTCGTATTATTATTACTTTTTAGTAGCTTTTTAGTAGTTGAGTTCGCTCGAAATGACGCATTTTGTCGTTTCGTTCCCTCAAAATGGCAACAATCGAGTGGGAAAGAGAGGGGGAGAGGTCGCTATGAGGGACAGAAAGAGAGAGCGGTATGCTAGAGGGGCAAAGGCGAAGGCCAGGGCGAGCGAAAGAGAGAAAGAGAGAGGCACAGGCTGAAACGCAAGAGCGAACAACGTTTTGCGATTGGAAGAAGAAGTCGAAACCGGCCCCGCGGGAATTGCAACAACAACAACAACAACAACAAAACAACAACAATAAAAAGCCACAAAAGCAAAAACAACAACAACAACAACAACAACAAAAGGCAGAGTACGGAGTACGGACAACGCCTTTCAACGTGACTGATTGCCACTTGGCACGCAAGCCAAAGCGAGGAGGCACCAGCGTTACCAGAGTTACTGCAGTCCAAGCTCTATACCCCCCCCCCCCCCCCCCACCATCATCGGCCCTCCTATGCCCCACCGGTCGCCATTGCGCAGTCGCAGTTGACGTCACAGCCAGCGCCAAAGCAAATGGCCGTCCAAAAGCGGTTCCCTCTGCGGGCTCTGCGGGCTCTGCGGGCTCTGTGGTTGTTGTTGTATACCATTTTGTGCGTGTGGTGTACGATACTGCGTTTTATTTGCTGCTGGCATGCAAACGTGCCACTCCCCACCGCTGGCCCACCTCCCCAACCCTCCGCTCTGCCGCTTGTCGTTGCGCCACAAGAAAACTGGTTGGCTGTGGCTGTGGCTGCCCCTTCAGCGGTGGCGGTGTTGCCTCTGTCTGTTAGATGCTCGACTCTCGATGATTGACTTCTGTTGTTACACTTTAAGCAGAAGCCATTGCTGCCGTTCGGCTATGCCATATACTTATCCGCGCAGGAAGGGGAAGGGTATACTCGTATCTATATGCTACTTTGTTGAGAGGTTTGGTTTGTCGAGGATGGGTGGATCGATGGGTGGATCGATGGGTGGATCAATGGGTGGATCAATGGGGTACGCAATTACGGATCGAGGATAACCACAGAATCCAACGAAAATTACATTTTAGGGACATTGAATCAACTGAGAGTCGTGGGACATTTTCTATGCTGAATGAATATTGTATGCCAGAGTGAAATAACACAATGTAGAAAATATGAACGTGATTGAAGAGATTCAACGGATGGCACAGATTAAACTGTGTCTCCAGATTGTCTTCTTTAAAGTGGTTGAAGAATTGTTTTAGCATAGAGATATTTATTCGGCAAATCAACCAAAGGAATATTGAATCTCAACTTAGGAAGGTTTCGCCTTTTTATTTTCAAAGATCCTTTCTAAGTACACATAACTACGATTATATTAGATAGTAGAAAAATAAATAAGCTAATATATAGATTTTTGTACAACATTCATTCTGTTTATTTGAAAATATTTTAGTTTCCAGAATTTATTGATAGCTGCTTTCCATTGCTGCTTCTCTGCTGCATGTTGCATCGAACTTATGCATTCTCGTTTCATATATTACGTATATAAATGCCTAGATTTCGCAGCTTCCTTAGGGTATCTGCAGCTTCGTCTTGGCTTTGCTTTTGGCTTCAATCCACTTGGCATTTTTTTGTCTCTGCCTGATTCTGGCTCTGTCTTTGGCTGCATCGACTGTTGCTGCTGCTGCTGCTGTTGTTATTGTAATTTTATGATAATTTGAGGAATTTTGTTTGCTGCCGTTGAGCGTGATTACAAGCATTGGACCCTGTCCTGTCCTGTCCTGGCCTGGCCCCGGGGCTCCAAAAGGTGCTCCAAGTGGCTTCAAGTTCCAGTTCAGTTTCCAGGCCCCGGCCCCGGGCATGAATCATGAATCGGGGGGCATCGATGGCTCCTGCTGTTGCTGTTGCTGCTGCTGCTGCATCGAAGACTGTGCCGGGGACGTAGCATTGTTATTAGGTGCATCTTATCGACAGGAAGCGATCATCGCACATTGGAATGGCTTCAGTTTGAGTTTCAGTTGCATGTGCAGCCCCCCATACGCCTCCCCTTGCAGGCCACTTTCATGCCACTGATTGCTGCACTTGCTGTGGCTTTGGCTGCCGCTGCCATTTGCAGTTGCTTATTAAATGGATTTCGTTGTATTATTAAGTTCTCTGGCATTCGTGGAAATTGTTACTTATAAGGCAAGGCAACTGGTTATTGCAGCTCTCCGATACGAGTATGTTGTTGCTGCTGGTGCTGCTGCTGGTGCTGCTGCTGGTGCTGCTGCTGCTGCTACTGCATTACAGAGATACAGTGATACCTCGGCAATTTTCATTTGGCATTGTTCGTGCAACTGGGCCACAGCCACAGCCCACAAATACACAGTCACAGATATGAGATACATTTAGTAGTTTTCCCCCAACAGCCGCAACGCCGCACCGCTGAACCGCTGAACCGCTGCACCACCCACCACAAAAGTGTGAATAAATGCATATTAATTTGTTGTTTTGCCTTAATTACTAATCATTACTTTGTTTAGGCCAAGTAATTGCACATCTTGCTGCAGTTTCCACCTGAGTTTCCCTTTTTTGGCCGACAATGCCACACAGCTGAAATGGCGAATAAAGACATTAAATGAAAGGCGCAGCGAAATGACTTTATTTAAATAGAAATCAGGGGGAAAGACAGCCAAATAAAAGCACAAATTATGAATGCCAGACTTCTATGAATCGTTTTCCAGCTAATTATTGCTGATAGATTCCAATAAATTCAATGAATTTCTCGCACTTTATTCACACACACACAAGGGCAGACGGTGTTCCTGTGTTCATGCCTGCTGAGCAGATGACTTCCTGAGTAGATCCATCATCGCTGGCTGGCTCTTGACTCGACTATTTGCACATTGTTCAATTTGAGGGAACCGCTTGAAGGACCCCTCAGAAAGCCAGACAGCCAGAGAGCCAGAGGACCTAAAGGTCCTAGCACGTGCTCACTGGCTGCCCCATACCCCACCCCCCTGTGAGGTAATCAATCTTTCAATTGCTGCAACTGCGCGCAGAAATTGCGTTTTCCTCGATAATAATTTTCATTTACAATTTTGGAAATCAAATTATTTGGCAACTGTTGTCGCACCCCGGGAAAGAAGTGGGACGAGGAGGAGGAGCAGTGGCAGTGGCAGTGGCAGTGGCAGGAGCCAAATAGAGGCAGCTGCAGCAAGGATGAGGACGAGAACGTGGACAGGATGCTTGAAAAACGATACTCGAAGGATTGTGGCGATAATTATATGTTGGCAGATCCCGGGCGAAGATTTCGACGTGCGATTGGAGTGGCTCTAGGACTGCGCAATGGCATTCCATCAATCAGGGACCTGGCTTCCGCTCGCCAGGACACGCCGGGACGCAGTCGCAGTTGCAGACGCACAAAGCTCTCCTCGGCTGCTGGCACCCCGTGCCTCTGCCTCTGCATCTGCATCTACATCTGCGATTTGGTGCGAGATTTGGGTGCTGTGAAAGCGCTTCCGGCCCCGGCTCTATAATTATATTAGTGCGGAATTCAATGAAAGAAAAGGGTGCCGCCATGTCCTGCCTAGAGTCCTGCGTGGAGTGCTCTGCGTAATTACGACAAATCACAGACGGCCAACCATAAAGCAGGAGCACAAGAATGACAGAGAGAGAAAGAGACAGGCGGTACACGTGCCGAAAATTCACATTTATTTTGATAATATTTTAAACTATGAAAATGAATGCAAAATAATATTATTTTTAAATTCTAAGCATAACATGGGATTACAAAATTAAATAAAAATGAATTTTTCTTTCTTTGTTTTCTATGAAGAATGTTAACTATTATTCCTGTTTAGAATGCAACAGAATAATTTATTTATGGCAAGTAAATGTAGTGAAAAGCTACCCAAAATAAAGAAAATATATTTTAGTTAACGAAGTTAATTTAATTAATCAAATTAAGGATTAAATCAAAATTAAATTTCTCATTTATTTTTATATTATTTTAAACTATGAAAATGAATGCAAAAAATTATTTTTTTTAATTCTAAACTTAACAAGAGATTAAGTAATGAAAATATTAAAAAAATAAATGCATTTTCCCTTCTGTTTTTTTATGAAAAATGTTAACTATTATTGCTGTTTAAAATGCAACAAAATAATTTGTTTATAGATATAAATGCAGTGTAAATGTATCTAAAATAAAGAAAATATATATTATTTAATTTAATCAAATTAAGGATTAAATCCAAATTAAATTTCACATTTTTATACCCGTACTCAAAAAAGAGTTAAGGGGTATATTAGATTTGGTGGTAAAAGTGGATGTGTGCAACGCAGAGAAGGAAACGTTTCCGACCCCATAAAGTATATATATTCTTGATCAGCATCAATAGCCGAGTCTATATAGCCATGTCCGTCTGTCCGTCCGTCTGTCCGTCTGTCCGTCTGTCCGTCCGTCCGTGACCGGATCTCAAGACTATAAGAGCTAGAGAAACCAAATTTGGTTTCCAGACTCATGTGATATCACACTGCTACAAGTGTATTTCAAAATTTCGCCCCGCCCCCTTCCGCCCACACAAAGGACGAAAATCTGTGGCAGGCACAGTTTTAAAGATACGATAAAACTAAAAACGCAGTATCGTAGAAAATGCCCATATCTACCAGATTGCCGAATCTGAATCAGATCGGATCATAATTATAGCCAGAATGAAGAAATTAATTTTCAGTTGCTTCCCCTCCCCCTCCCGCCAACAATAACACAACTCATTTTCCTTCTCGCTCGCACACTCTGCCGCGTTCAGTGCGCGAGCAACCCCTAGCGGAGGAGATGTAGAATCTAATTGGAACATGTAAAGTCTACATGTTAGATGTAGAATATACATTGTATATGTAGATGTAGATATCATACGTAGCAAAAAAATGTAAAATGTAAAATTTTTTTTTTTTTCTAAAATTCTTAAAAATCATAAGCTCAAAAATGTATATACTGACTGAGTACGGGTATAAGTAGAGTCGCGTCCCCAGAAGCGACTCACACGTTCCTTCTCGTTTTTATATTATTTTAAACTATGAAAATGAATGCAAAAAATTATTTTTTTTTAAATTCCAAACTTAACAAGAGATTAAGTAATGAAAATATTAAAAAAATAAATGCATTTTCCCTTCTGTTTTTTTATGAAAAATATTAACTATTATTGCTGTTTAAAATGCAACAAAATAATTTGTTTATAGATATAAATGCAGTGTAAATGTATCTAAAATAAAGAAAATATATATTATTTAATTTAATCAAATTAAGGATTAAATCCAAATTAAATTTCACATTTATTTTTATATTATTTTAAACTATGAAAATGAATGCAACAAAATATTATTTTTAAATTCTAAACCTAAATACTTAACAATGGATTAAGTAATAAAAAATATTTTAAAATAAATTCATTTTCCTTTTTGTTTTCTATATTATTATTAACTAGTAACTATTATTGCTGTTTAAAATGCAACAAAATAATTTATTTATGGCAAGTAAATGCAGTGAAAATCTACCCAAAATAAAGAAAATATATATTATTTTATTTAATTAATCAAATTAAGGATTAAATCCAAATTAAATTTCACATAAATTCGCTCTCCTTTGCTGGCATATTTTAATCTTCTTTTCGCCGCAGTGTATTTATTTGCCTTTGGTTTTTCGCACACTTCCGGTTTGACATGTGACAGGCAACGTGTCCTTGCCCCCGCCCCGTCCCATTCGCCGCTCCCTTGCAGAGAGTGGGCGTGTCACGCCCGCCCGTCAAATGAATCGCTGCACCCGGAACGGCTCCCCCGTCTCCGCGTCCAGGCATCGAATGCAAAAAATAAAACAAGAAAATAATATAATAATAATAAAAACTCGCGCCAGAAATGGGCCGGCTGCCGAAGGTTCTGGCTACTGTTGGGGGGCGTGTCAGCAGGCACCAGGCAGAAGGCAGCATTCGGGGTTTTGCACCTCGTCATTGCTCTTGGCTGTGGTCCTGGCTCACGTCCCGGGCCTGCTCCTACTCCTCCATGGAGAGAGCTCGCGTTTGTCGCTCGTCGTCGCACAATTGGTACGCCCGTCCCGCCTCCGCTGCCGCCTTCTACAGCATCGCAGGAATGCCCATTGTTCTGCGCTGCATCCTGGCCCTGGGCCCTGGCCTGCAGTTGGGCAATCCGCACAAAGCAAAGCCTTTGGCTGCACACACAATTACGAGGAAGGAGGAGGCGGTATTGGCAGCGGTAGCGGCACCCGGAACCCAGAACCCAGAACCTTCCCCGGAACGTGTCAACCTAATCAGCTGCGCGTCCTTGTAATCCTTTTTTGGGAAATATTCATAATGCTCGCCCCCCCCATCCACGGCTGTGAGTGGGCGTGTCCCGCCAGGCTACATAATTGTGTGGGCGCTGATACACTTAAAAATTTGGTAGGAAACCCACGAAGCCATTTGCCGATCTCTAAGAGGATTCGCACTCGATTTTAATGCGGATCAGTCGCTCTCAATGGTGCGAGTATGGAGCGGATGGGTATGGGTGGGGCCCCCGTTTATGACAGCCTAATGAGTATCCTGGCCAAAGGATTACAGGGCAACTCTAGTGGGAAAATCTTCTGCGAATTGTTTTGTGGGCAAATCAACTGAATGGATTTGGCCATTAATTTAAGTGGTTTTATTTTTGGATTAGTTTATTTTTAAATTCCCAAAAAATTCTCATAAAATACGCTAGAAAGAAAAGTTCCTTACTGGAATGCAGCTGCGAAACGAAAAGAGAAACGAAAATATATGCTTAGGTCAAATGTATTCGAGTGACAGAATCAATGAGAAATCAATGAATTAAATGCGTAATTTATACACCGATAGAAAAAAGCCCTGAAATTGTAATATTTTCACTTAGATTTTAATATTTATGCCGTTGATTTTCATCCAAGATGGGTTGTATTAAAATTGAATATTTTTCACTTAAACTTTGATATTAAAATGAAAATATTTAAATTTAATATATTTTATATTTAAGTTGAATATATTTCATATTTAAATTTAATATGTTTAATATTTAAATCTAATATGTTTCATATTTAATTTAAAAATATTTTATGCCTAAATTTAATATTTTTCATATTAATATTGAGTATATTTCATTTTTAAACTAATCGATTATTATTTTGCCTACGCGGACTACATTTCAAGTCCTCATGGTGTGAAATTCACCAAGTTAAAGTTTGAACTAGAAATAATCGCAACATGAGTAGAACTGCATTTTTTGTGATTATGGCCCTGCACAAAGATAATTTAAACTGTGTATTCAAGGCTGCAGCAGCGTGAACCAGTTGGGAATTCGAGGGACATAAAAAAAATAATATAAACATATTTAAAATAAATACAAAAAATATTTAATTTCATTTAATATGGAATATTTAAAATAAAAAGGTTTCCATTTGATTTTAAAACAAAAATTTGTAAATCTAGTCATAGTAATATTCAATTTAAATATGAAACATTTTAAACTACAAATTTAATATATTATATTTATTTTAAAGTGTTTTGTATTAAGATTAAATATGACCGTATTAAAAAAGGCATTTCAATACAATTATATTTAAATCAAAGTGAATTCTATTTAATTTTACTATGTTTGTATTTAAAAATCGCATTTTAAATTCAAATATGATTGTAGTTATTTTTACTGTGCCTTTTTTCTATCAGTGTATGAAAACTGAAGTACAATATTTATAATCATTTTGCTAGGATTACATTTAATATTTCTTATTTCCTCACAGAGGAATTTCCAAAGTTTTCAAAGGTTTTAAGGTTTCCAGCAGATGTTTCTTTCAGCAGTTTAGCTTAACTACAGATTAGTATTTGTAAGACAGATCGAAATTAAACGCACTCCTTTACAAATTGGAAATATGGAAATAAGAAAAGGAAGGAATTAAATTTTTTTTAAATTTGAATTAAATTTGAAGCTGCTTTTGTTAAAGTTTAGAGACTTTAATCCATAAAAAATATTTCTATGTTATCCTCACTTAACCAGACCAATCCAAACGCCAATCATGGCCATGGGATTCCGATACATGGTTCCCACACACATCCTTCACCGCTGACTGATTCTGACTCTGACTGTGACTCTGACGCTGCGTGGCATTGCCAGTGGCATTTGGGCCAAGTTTTTCTAACCAATAGTTGGTCTGGCCTGGCCTGTACTTATCCCAATTACACGCTGGCAGGTTACAAGTTTCATTGAAAAGTGCGTGTGTGTGTCGCAGCAGCAGCAAATAAAAAGGGGAAAAAAGGGTTGCCATGGCGTATGTGCGTGACTGCCAAGAAGATGGCGACTCTAGGGTTCTACGAGTAGGTTCTGGTGCCCCCTGGCCCCGCCATGGGTGACGTTTCCCCTGGTGTCACCCGCTGAACTCTGCACGCATGCTGTTTTCTTTGTTTTCCATAATATTTCATCATTTTATTTTATTCCGATACGTTATTCAATTTGCAGCTAAATGGCAGTTTGAAAAGTGCACGCAAGCCGAGAAGTTGGAGGAGATGGAGACAGATAGATACTCGTACTCGTGGCAATACCATGGTGACCGCAAGCCAAGCCGATTACCAAGGTCTATCGACCATGGCAGATGAGAATGGTGGCCAGAGTGGTGGCCAGAGTGGGGTCAGAGAGGAGGCGGTGCTCTTCGCAGATGGCCAAACTGTTGGATTGTTATACGGAAGGGAAGGAGGATGGACAGACAGAAGCCAGACAAAAGCCAAGTGAAGTGAAGCCAATCGGCAGTGGCTTTTGGGCCACAACAAAACAATCGTTGGCCAGGCCAAGGAGAGGGTTGAATGCTTCCAATCTTACCCGCTCTGTCTCTCCATCTTTCTGTGTGTATCCCTCTCCGCGCCCGCTCTACGACCGTTGCGAGTGTCTCCAACTATGCGTATCATCCGTTCATGGGACACAGCCAGAATAAATAATAAAAAATTAAACAGATAGATAGATATATGTGTGTACTACATATAAACTGATTATTAGCGTTAACCGCGTAATTATAGTCGAAGGCGTATCCCGATGGGCGTGGCCCTCGTTCCGTTGACAGTTTTTTTTTTCTCTCTCTCTCTCTGTTTTTTCTATTTTCTGTTTTCTGTGGCCATTGTATTGATATCCCACCTGAAAAGCTGATTATTGTCCCATTCGCATTTTTCACATTTTCCATTATAATTTCTCGTTCTTTTTCCATCGTTTTTTTTTTCTTCATTTTTCTTTTTTTGTTGTGTGTATTTTTTTCCAACGTTTATTTTGCGGTAATCACATACGACGGAGCCCAATGTTTATTTAATTTTTGCTCATTGTTGTCTGTCTGTCTGTATGTCTGTGTTTGTTGTAATGTAATCAGGGGGCCGTGCCACGCCCACTTTGGTCAGCGTTTTGTTGAACATTTTTGCACAAAACGTTTAATTTTATTTCGATATACTTGTACTTGTGTTATTTTACTCTTTTTTGTTTGTGTTTTGAGCGAAGTTTGTGGAAATTATATGCTATGCGAAATCAAACAAAAAGCTATACAAATTATTGCAGGTTTATTCAGGTTGTAGTTGAGGTGAACATGGAGAGGATTTATCATTGCTTGGAAAAGATAGCCATGCGCTGAGGGAAACCAATGGTTAAAAGGATTATTCTACTGCATCTGCATCTCGATCGGTTTGTAGTTGGGAGGATCCATGGACTCAACTCAGAGCATTCTTTAAGGAAGGCTATACATAGATATGCTAAGATAGATATGTAGATATCATGTTGATTTAAGCTATTCTTCCGCCAAGTAAATATCCATATCCAATTTTAATTGTTTTTTAATTATTAGAATATTAAAAGGGTCTCAGCACATTTTTCTCAAGAGTTTCGAATATTTTTAATTTTTGCTGCCGTGTTTCCTCTTGAATGTTATTTTTTATTCTATTATTCATTATCTTGGCAAACTTTAATAGTTTAGCAATTTTCCGGTACAAAAATCGTTTATTGTGGATGTTTTTCATGCCATGCATTGCTGAGCACTGCTATCCACGTACCTTCCCATCCCTAAAATTGCTAAAACTAATTATTATCAATAGTAAAAACCCAAAGAACTCTTAGAAACACGCTACATATATTCACGAAATAAAACATGTTTTATTTGTGTGTCCCTCTTAATTCACACAACCCAATGTCAATAAAATAGCCAAAACAAATTTGTTATTAATTTTTTCACCATTACACTTGTGTTTTTTACTCTTTGTTTATAGAGTTCAAACATCAATCAACTAATAAAAATTAAGATTACCTCAAAAAGTTTATAGAAATTGTCATTTTATAGAGTAAATGCTGCCAAGCATTGCCAAGTTTCGGTTATATTTTTCACATGACTGTACATATGTATGTACAGTATATATATATAGAACTCATGATGCAAATAAAAGCCAAGCAATCAATCAGCAAGTATTGAATTATTCTTTTTTGCAGAATTGTTGCCAAACATTTGCACACTCAGAATTGATTGAAAACAACACAGCACTCGAGATCGAGATCGACATCGACATCGAGATCCTTTATAAAATCGAATTACGAATTATGCAAATTTGTGTAAAGAGTTTTCTGTGGGGCGCAGTGGGCAGTGGAGTGTGGCTAATGCGTCGGATCGGAGGTCGGATCGCGGGCCATTCAGAGGTAGTCGCTCGACTCGATAAATGCCAATTGTGCAGAAAGTTCGTTAAGCAATTAAAAAGTTTGACAAAACACGAGAGGACCTCTCTCCCTGCTTCCCCTCACTCTCCCCATCCGATTGTTTGTCGGATCGAAAATTAACGCACAAACACATCAGGCGCGATTTCCAATTTAAAGTTGTATTATTCCTCTTTGGTTTTTTTGTTTTCTGTTTTGTTTGAGTTTTGCATGTTTTTGTGCTCGCAGGACGCGTTGGATGGATGGTCCGTGCGGGGACCACATGCTGAGGACCTGGGTCCTTTGTTGACTGAAATACTCGAGGAGGAGAGCGGAGCGCTGGCCCCGGCTGGCCCTTGGACGACACTTCTGTGGTTAGCCAGAGGGGAGACGGGATGGGATGGGATGGTGCCGCATCATCATGCCACATGCAATCTGGCTGTGATCCAGGGATCGGGCAACGGACCCGATCGATCCATCGATCAGACAAATGCTGCTGCTGCTGCAGCAACCGAAAATTGACAGCCATTATCATCGTTTATTGGGATTTACGAGCCCCTGTGCCATTGTCCAAAGCGAGAACATGGTACGGGGGAACGGGGAACGGGGCAGGGGGAGACCAGAACTACGACCAGTAACCGAGGCCGAGGCAGACAGAAGTTGTCGCTGTGAAAATTTGTCAGCGCATGTCGCGTAATTAGAAGGCCTCGTCGCACAACACAGAGGGACGCAGGGACGCAGGGACTGAGGGACGCAGGGGCACAGGGGACATGTGGGAAATGGTAAACGGAAAACGGGAAAATTTCCTTTAATTGATAAATTGTGTCGCATGCTGCGTTGTCCTCGACGCCCGACCGCATCCCCCATTGTTGATCTGCGGACCCGGGAGTCAGTAGCCAGGACGCAGCACCCAGGCATCATTGTCAGTTACATAAAGTTGACATTTATGCGTGTTATTGTCCTCGGGTCTGGGGTCTGGGGTCTCGGCTCTCTGCTCTCTCTTCCCGCCATTGAGTGAGCGTATCAATTACTTGGGCAAACAATCGACAATTCACGTTTGCCGCTTTGAATGGACTTTGACTTCTCTGGGTTTCCCTTTATTTTTTCCTTATCCTCACTGACTTTTTGTTGTCGTTTTTCCATTCAGAGTCTGAGCCCCGGACACCGGGTCCTGTCCACAATTGTTGTCCTGTGGCCACTGTGGAACTTTTTTTCAGTAAGGAGCCTCTCCTGGCCTGGCCTGGGCCTGTGCCTGGACCTGGCCAATTTATGGCACTTCCTTTGTGTGGCTGCTGGTAACAACTTCCTGGAAGTGTCTCTATTACGATGAAAAGTTCGTCTTCTTCGAGGAGAGGAGAGGAAAGGAGAGGAGAGAAGAGGAGAGGAGAGTAGAGAGAGAGACACTCTCTGGCTTAAACAAACTTTGCACCAAGCTCAGTGCCAGTGGCAGTGGCAGTGCCAGACAACAATTAATGAACAAATTGCACACATTGCCAGTGGGCCAGTAACAATTGCATTTCCCATTCCAAGCAGCCACAGATACAGATACGCAGATACTCAGATACAGATACTTAGAGACATATGTATGTACATATGTGTCGGACTTTGGCAAATTGAAAGGCGCAGCATATCGAATGGAAATAAATCGAAACGAATCGAATCGCATCGCATCGCATCGAATCGATTGAACAAATTTCGACTTAACTACTGGCACTGGCAGTGGCAGTGCCAATGGCACTGGCAGTACGACAATTGCTGATCATTTTGCAATTAAATCATTAATTTTAATAACCACTTGTCCGGCAAATACTCGGTAAAATGCCAATGATATGAAACAGAACTCACAGCTACGAGTGGCAAAGGGCAAAGGGTTGCCATTGCTCACAGGACATTGGTCAGAGCACCGCGCTCGGGCTCGGGCTCGGGTACGGGTACGGGTACGGGTACGGGCTTCAGCCTCAGGTAACTCTACCCCTGTGTGTGTGTTTTTCCTCTGTGATTAATGCTAAATGGATTATGTCAAATTGCGTAAATGTCAGCGTTTGCTGCGACTCACTGCTCCTTCCCGCCGAGGCCATTGTTGTCCGCCGGCAAATTCAATTAAGCCAAACAGTCAGCAGTCGCAATATACAGTAGTTTCCTTTACGTTTATGGTTTAAAGTCTCCTTTAAATTAGCACGCACAATTTTTGGGCACACAATCTGTAGGCTGGCGGCAATACAGACTGTTTTGTCTTCACCAGTAAATTATTCTGCTCGAGTGGATAGCGACAAATGATTTTCATTAGGAATTCGCGCCAGCCTTCCCTTGAGAGCAAGGGGTACTACACTCGCAAGAGTTGAATTCTCTCAGAGGGCTGAATTTCCACCAAAAAATGGATGCTCCTTCAGCTCCTTCATCCTCGGCATGCCTTAGTCGATTTTTGCTCTTTTTTCAAGTGTTTTTTTTTTTTTTTACTGATATTGCACAGATTTTGCAATCAGAATTTCGCACTCTCCCACACACAGCACCAACACAACACACGTCCTCCTGACCTGATCAGGTGGGCGTTCAGGTTCCCTTCGTTTCGATGGACAACAATTTGTTGCACAATTCTATTTACGTAAGCAGAGCTGTTGACTGCAGGCGAGGCACGCATGGACCCATGGAACCCACACATCTGTTGACAAAACACCGGACACGGACACGGATACGGGGGGTCATCCATCCATCCATCCAACCATCCAACCATACAACCATCGAGTGGGTAGCGAGCGACAACTGGCGCCGCTTGCCCGGATTCCCAGGCGTATTGACAAGGAGCTGAAAACTGGAACTGCCACTGAATCGAAAACTTTTGCAGCTCTATAATTTTCATAACACAAAACAATGGGAAAAAATTACAAGCTGAAACGAGGGAAAAAATACAATAATTATTAATCGTTTCTGATGGCTTCCTGGCGTTGCTGCCCTCCTTCTTTTTTTTATTTAATATTTTTTTTGTGGCACCTCGTTGAGAGAGCGAGCAGCTCCTTTTCCCATGCAAAGCTCTCTGAATAATTGATGATGTCCTGTGGCTGTGGTGCGAAAGGCATGTGCGCCAGGATTTACATTTTCCCATTGCACTCTACACGACAGCAGTGGGCATAAGGCTACACCTGAGCAGGAGATACAATATATGGGAGGTGTTTGAGGGGTTTTTCTGGGAGCTTGCGGATTCATCATGGCAGTGTGAGAAACAAAGCCACACAGCATCATGAGTCAATAGACATTCTGATTGGTTTTTCGTGAGTCTACAAATGGATGACGGGATCTGAGGGATCTGATGCTCCTCCATCGAATATATGGCAACGCGTTGGAAGGGTATCATGTGGCACTTACCTCTCGATTGGTCATATGTGGGGACATGTTTACTCCACTTGTTGGCCACACTTTTTACAAGTATTGAAACTTTTCCGGGACTCGACTCTGTGGCTCTCCTAACAAGCTGCACGACAGCAGCGTGAAACCGCAAAAATGCGGTGGATATCATATTAAAAAAAAAAAAAAAAAAAACAAAAAACGAATAAAAAGAATACAAAGAATAAAAACAGAAAAAAAAGAAACTAATTGTAATACCTTTCATTTGAAAAATATTAATTATAAAGTAAGCAACTTTTGTGGACAGCAGCAGCTGCTGCGTTCATAGAGAATATCTGATGCTCGTTTTGGGCTCTGGGGGTTTCCCATTTGCCCAGGCTCTAGTTTAGTTTGTGGTTTTTTTTCGCCTTTTTCTCGGTGTTTTTTTTCCAGTTTTCACGAATGCAATGTTGACAAGTGGGCGTGTTTCGATATGGGAAACAGAATATAAAAAAAAAGGAGGAGCATTTGGAACAGAAACCGACAAAAGGACAGCAGGGCGAGAGCGGGAGGGAGCGGCTAATTGTGAGAATCGAGCAAGTTGTGCCAAAGGGAAATCTGATAAAGTCTACTTGATCCCCCCCAACTACCGGGCTTCCTCCTGTCTCCTGTCTCTGCTGTCTCTGCTGTCTCCGGCTCTAACACATGTTGGCAACGTTGTTCTATCCACCTTTTGCCTGGGTTTTTTGTTTTGTTTTTTGGCTGTGAAACCGAAAACTTATATTAGCAGGGAATGGCAGGGAATGGCATCGGAATGGAATCATCTAATGTGCGGATGATGGATGATAAGCCGACAAATAGTTCAACACTCTCACAGCAACTTCCTGTGGTCTTCGTACCGAGGCATTGGCACTGGCACTGGCATTGGCATTGGCAGCGTCTCCCATTTCGTCAATGGAAACTATTATTCCTTATTCGCAGCGTGGGAAGGACTGACAACAACAGGTACAACACACAGGAACTCTGTGTGAAGAGACGAGGAGAGAGAGAGAGAGTGAGAGCTGCACCCAGTGATGAATGAATGAAGGAAGATTCTGTTCGATTCGATTCAAGCAATGAAGGGCTGAGCTGACACACGATACCACTTCAAATGGCAATGCCAGAAATGGCAGGAACTCAGGGCGCACACATGGAGGCCGCGAAGGACACAGGACACAGGAGACAGGAGACACATGCAGGGCAGGGCAGGGCAGCAGAAAGGGATAATAACGAGGCTAATAGACGGTATCGAATTTAACTCTAGCAGATAATCATCTCAGTGCTCAGTGCTCAGGGAGATGGAGTTTGAGTTGGAGTTGAAGTTGGAGATAGAGATAGAGAGAGAAACGCGGTAATTGTCTAAGGATACTTGACGCTGGGCCCCGCATGGGCAAGTGTACGAGTCCTTGATGCGCTGCCGAGGTTAAGGAACTGGCTCCTGTCTCCTCTCCTCTCCTCTCCATTCCATTCCACTCAACTCAACTCTTTGTTTGCTGCTCTTTTTGGCTCCTTTGGCTGTTGGGCTCCTTTGTCCTCTGGCCCTTGCGTGTCCTGCGTCCCCGTGCGCCAGTTGGCTGCAATGAAGCGTGCACGGAGCAGATCCCCGAACAGATCCAATCTGACATAATTAAATGCAACTTTTGGGTCGGGTCATAGTCATATCTCCCCATCCATCGAAGCAGCAGCCAACCGTCTGGCCTGGCAGTGCCCGTCGCCCGTCGCCCATCGCCCATCCCGTCGATTGCGTGCCAGGACCTGCTCTGGTTCGGGCTCTGGGGTTTGTGCGCGCCACAATTAAATGGCATTTGGAGTACGCAGAAAAGGGTTTGGGTATGCCCAAAAAATACTCGTTCAATTATTCAAATACTGAAATGAGAAGCGGGCAGTGTACTTGCACTTTCACAGGCCATGCCAGGCCCAAAAGTCTCGGGCCAACTGTGTCCAAATCCGAATGGGTACAACGGGGAGGAGGAGGAGAAACCTTCCCTCAACCCTTTGACAACTTCCGCACGCAGCCCAAAATGATAGGTTCGGGAATCGGAGAAGCGTAGAAACGTAGAAACGGAATTAAATATAACCAACCATTCGAATTCGAAGACTTGTTAACGAACTTATTAGGCGTGCCCCGTCCCATCTGCACTGCCAGTATATACTCATACATATATTACACGCATATGCATATATGTATGTCCAAGGCATATGCACTTGTATTTATAATAGAAACATATTCCGGAACATGTCTATGACCGCCTTTGAGGTACAGTTCGAGTACAAGAGATAATTGCCTTATGGTTTATGGTGGGGTTAACAGCAGGAGGAGGAGTGGGAGTAGAAGAAGGGTTCTCTTTAGCCTTATGAGTGGGCGAGTGGGCGAGTGGTTGGAGTGGGAGTGGGAGTGAGAGTGGGACAGGGTGTGGTTCAGGTTCAGGCCGTGGCACCGTCTAATTGAGCAATTAGTGGCTAAAAAGGCAACAATCGAGGCCATTTGCTGGAAGACCTGCCCAGAATTCTTAATGAATCTCCAGAAGGTAAATAGTCGATGTATCCATGGGACAAGCTGTCCACATCCAACCTGGTAAAGCCTGGCTTAAGCCTGCGACATATCGTGGGCTCTCAAAAAACCCCCGAAATTATGCAGCATAAATGTTTAAGCTCCTTGGAAGGAGTGCCAGCCAGACAAAGTATCTGCTCTGCTGCTGTGTCCCCCTTGTTTTAGCGACAACAAAATTGCTGCGATTGCATTATCATCGTGTCGCACGCGACCCAGAGGACCCTCTCTGCGACTCTCCCCTACTGGAATGGAGTGTGAGAGCAGCAGAAGCCGCAGGACAACAAATGCAATTTGCTTAAATGTTATTGCAGCCACAACAACACAGTTGTAATCAGAATGAGAATCAGAATCAGAATCACAAGGAATGAAACCGAAATCGCGTCGACAGTTAATGAGATTAAAATACCCAGCGGGTGGGGGGGTTAGCTCTGACTGGATGGCGGCTGGTCGTACCCTGATCCCTGATGTGATGCCTGGCCTGGCCCGGCGGGACGTCCCCCGTATTGCGTAGATTGAGACCCAGCCTCCAGAGAGACAGAGACGACGGAGCCACGGAGCAGCAGACGGAGCAGTCGGAGCTGATGGAGTGAAGTAGAAGTAGAAGCAGAACGGAACCGGAGCTCAGGGCTCGAGGAAGCGCAGCCAGAGGGAATGCGAGGAATGTGAGGCATAAATCACTGCCATAAATTAGTTGGCTTTTAATTACGATTATTATGCTGATAATAGCGCGCATTTAACGCGCGATAAACATAAATAATCGTGTCAAATGCAAACAGATGTCGAAAGAAGATGACAACCGACAACCAACAACCAGAGAACTCCAACAACTCCGAGAACAACTCCCGACCGGAGACCAGCAAATCACGGAGTCTCCATTCAGCCGTCGGCCCGACACACACACGGCCGGGGCACATGATGATCGACTCTGGGCATGCCCTGAGACTTCGCATTTAAGTGAAAATCTAGCAAATAGAAATTGTTCCTCGACCCTTAACAAAAGTTTCTATTAAACATATAAAACAGTAACTGCAGGTTACGTAATTTTGTTCTTTATTATTTGTGATAATTTGTATTGCTTAATTGTTTAATTTATTGCTTAATAAAATATAATTAAACCAAAAAAAAAAAAAATAAATAAAAATAAATATTTATTGATTCAATACTCCAGTATTTATTAGCTGTGAAAAGAAATATTTGAAATATAATATAATATAATATAATATAATATAATATAATATAATATAATATAATATAATATAATATAATATAATATAATATAATATAATATAATATAATATAATATAATATAATATAATATAATATAATATAATTTAATATAATATAATATAATATAATATAATTTAATATAAGTGGGCACATCAGAGCCGCATCTTCAGTTACTTATCCATTTATCTGCACAACTTCAATGTGCCACTCTACTGCTCTGTGCTGTCCCCTGTCTCTACGCTTCCTTTGTCACTTGCCCTAAACCCCCTGGATGCTGCCTGAGTCGTACAGGGTATGCAAATATTTTCTGTGCGCCTTTCATTTTTTCTCGTGCTTAATGAAAACAATGTGTGAACAAGATTTGTGAACGAACTGGGGGCCTGGCGAGGGCGTGGCAACCATTAAAAGATTCTTGAAATGCCTTTGGCATCCTCTCCTCCTCGCCGGATCTCTCTCTCTCTCTCTCGCCCCACCAAAAAGGGAAAAAGTGTTGACACTTTTTGGTATTCGGGGATCCGGGAATCCGGGGATTCGTGGATGCCTGGGCATGGGAATCGGAGATGGAGATGGAGATCTCTGCCGTTCTGGCGCCTAACTCTGCTCAAATGTGTGAAAATCATATTTTAATTAAAGTTTTTGCTGCTAATGATTTTGTCAGCGCCACAGTGATGGCCATTTATCATCTGCTGCCTGCCTTCTCTTTCCGTGTGGGTGTCTGTGTGCCCTTTGTGCGTCTCTCTTTCTCATTCTGTGCCCGTGGTTCACCTTACCTTTTCTGTTCTACTGTGTGGACTGGTGTTCTGTTCTGTTCTGTTCTGTTCTGTGCTGGTCCTTCCCCACACACACTCCACACTACTATCCATCCATGTCCTTTGCAAACCGATGCCAAACGCATGTCCCGTCTTTTGTTTTATGTCTCTCAGTGTCCCTTTCTCCCGTCTCTCTGTGTGTTGTGTATTTTTCATTATTTTAATTTACAACTTGCTCTGGCACTCTTTTGAAATCTGACTATGGCTTGACTGCAGGCAGAGATGGCAGAGTGGGGGAAACACAGCAGGACACGGCTACCGGCAACCATGTGACAAACAATACCCCGAAACAGAAGTCAGCGATTGCACAAGGATGTGCGAGCACTTCAGGCACTGGCCCTGGTCCTGGCTCTGGCTCTGACTCTGGTCCTGGTTCTGGTTCTGGCCTCCTTCCAGGAACAGATTCATCTTCATTGAGGTTCTTGTGGCAGTCCCATTTTAATTGCTCGAAAAACCAAAGGCACTCGCCGCAGCTTTCCATAAATATATATTTTTCTACTGGAGTGGAATATTAATTTAAAGTTAAATAATGATAAACCACAGACTTAAGAGAGTATTTACTTTGCTAACTTTCTTTTTATTCGCGATTAATAGCAACAAAAAATACTCTACTCCCACTCCCAGCTTCTGATCCGAGTCCCCTGTTCAGTTTGCCCATCCAAACAAACCTCCAAAAGTGTATCTTCAATTCATTGCCCTGGCAAATTGTTTTTGCCTTTGCTATCCGTCCCCTTGGCCGCCCTCGGCCACACCCCCATTGTAAATGTCAAAACATAAGCGGCGGGGAAAATAACTGCGCAGCTTAATCCACTCCCAGAATCAGGAATCAGGACTCAGTCGGGAATCTGTATGCTGTAAATCTGTATTCAGGGGGGGGGGAGAGAAACAATCTGCACCCACTTCAATCTCAATCTGTTCAGGGTCTGACCAGGGGTTCTATGGGTTACCCCCGGCACTGGGGTTCCCTTGGGGGTGCGGTTCACAAATCTACGGTAATAAAATTTAAATCACCCACACACACTCGTCTCCCGGGTACCCGGGTCACCGGCTCCGGCTCCGGCACCCACTTGACGGAGATTGCGAGCGTTAAAAGTCGTTAACGACCCATGGCAATGTCGCTTTGGCAGGAAGCGCAGAGCATCCAACCCCCAAGCCCAAGCCAAACCAAACCAAACAAAACCAAACAAAAAAGCGCAACCCTCAATCAGAGACATATTTTACGCTTATGAACTGCAGATACAAAGATACAATTTAGCAGAGCCGCTTTGGCTAAATTGATTCCCCCCCAGTGCCAGTCTCTCCCCCGTTCCAAGCCCAAAATCAATCGAGAGTCGCCTCTGGGTTTTTTTTGTACATTTATTTTTGAATGAAATTTAAATATTTTAGTTTATCTGTATTTGTATCTTGTATCTTGTATATTAAATAATTAATTTACATGGACAAAAAAAAATATAATAATAGAAGATGATAAATTGCTGATGCGGCGGCTCATCCATCCATCCATCCATCCATCCATTCCATCCATACATAAATCCATAAACTAGTCAAAGCACTAATCGGAGTGTCTCTCTGTGTGTTTGTGTGTGTGTGTTCCAGGGTGGGGTAGGGGAGGTGTGCTGTGCGGGTGGGTGGGGTAGGTGGTGTGTGTGTGTGTGTGTATGCTAAGTATCTAAGTATCTGCACTAAGCCTACGTTCAAATAAAACAACAAAAAAAAAACATATTTAGTTTTTAGTTTTAGTTTTTTGTTTTTTCTGTTTTTTCTTCTGTTTTTTCTTCTGGTTTTTTGTTTTTGTCTGATAAAGCACTAGCGTCTAAATTTATGTCTTCTGTAGCTGTATCTGCCCGTCTGTCTTGTCTTTCTGCCTGTCTGTCTGTTGGGTATAGCAAAAATAGATCGTGAAAATATTCTAATGTACAAGTTAGAGTTAGAATTAGAGACGGGGCGATGCTGCCGCTCAAAAGGTATTCGCTTAGCTTTTTACATACAATTTTCCACATTATCCATTAGCCGCCCCGTAGAAAATCCTATTCCTCATCCAACATACAGTGTGTACCGTATGTCTGTATCTCTTCCCCCACATTTGCCGCTTCGTAATTGGACTAGAAATATATTATCTTCCTTCTGTTCGCTGCCATATCCATATAACTATAGTATATCTATATATCTATAATATATATATTTTTAAGGGGTGTTTTTTTTTAGAATTGCATAAATGTTCAACAAATAGTTTTGAGATTTTTTTTAATTTACTTATTTCCCCCTTAGACTGTAATGTGTGTGTGTGTGTGTGTGTGTGTGTGTGCTCGAAGCTTTTTTCTGTTTTGGTTAATATTCATTCAGAGATTTGTTTTAGGATTAGCTTACTTACTTGCTAAGAAAAAAAACAGATATCTGCCGTACACATATCCATGTACTATGCATATACTATATATATATATATATATTTTATCCTCTACTAACTATTAAAAAAAAATCGAAAAAAAAAATATATATATATATAGATTCTCGTTCTCGCTATAACATCCTACATACATATATATCGAATATACTATTTCTTGTGTATACATACATATATATATATATATGTATATATTTCCAGATCTTAAGCTAGCGACAAGCAATGTTTGTTTTGAGTGCTCGATAAGTGTGTCGGTGTGTGTGTGTTCTGCTGTGTGTGTGTGTGTGTGTGTGTGTGTGATGGTTACGGACATACAATACAAATAGACATATAGAGAGTGCATCGAATATTTACAATTATACGAGTTTGAATATATATCTTCAGCTTCTGTTTGCCTGCTCTGTGGGGCAAGACTCCGGCCCTGCTCCCACTGCATCACCATCGATGCCTCGATGCCATCAAATGTATTTTTTGTTTTTATTCCAGATGTTAGGTAAATCACAACAAACAAACAACAACAAAAAAAAAGAACCATTATACATTATGCATTACAGATTATATTATATATTTTATATATATATATGATATACGAGTGCGTGCGATCAGCTGATCAGGCTGATCAGGCTGATCAGGCTGATTGATCACTCGTAGATATAGTTTAGTAAGCTGCTGGGGTTGCATAGAAATTCCAATTCCAGTTCCGACAAGGAACCCATTTCCGCTCAGTTGGTGAACAGAAAGGGTCCCAGCGACCCTCAGACCATCGGTGGCTTAATGTCCACCAATGCGCTGGGGTCCAGTCGGTCCAGGCGGTGCTCCAGCCCCGGACTGCCCGCCGCCAAATGATGGTGGTGATGGTGATGCAGATGGGCGTGCGGATGCTGCTGCTGCTGCTGTTGTTGCTGCTGCTGCTGCTGCTGCTGGGCGAATTGTTGCTGCTGTTGGTGCTGCTGCTGTAGGTGCTGCTGCTGCTGTTGCTGCTGTTGCTGCTGCTGCTGGTGGTGTTGCTGCTGCTGCTGCTGCTGTTGTTGCTGTTGGTGGGGCTGCTGCTGGTGGGACTGCTGCTGTTGTTGTTGTTGATGCTGCTGGTGCTGGTGAAGCATCACCGGCGACCCGCCCGCGGCGACCATCTGGTGCGGCGAGGCCAGGTGCAGACCGCCGCCCAGCAGGTTGCTGGGCGTGCTAGATGCGCTATGCGCGTGCAGCGAGGTCGGGGTGCCGGGATGGCTGCCAGAGCCAGAGCCAGACCCCGATACGGAGCCGGAGCCCGAACCGGAGCCAGAGCCGGAGCCCGAGCCGGAGCCGGCGCTGGTTGGGCCACCCCCGCCGCCACCGGCCGCGCCCGTCTGTTGGCCACTGGTCGCGCCGCCCAGCCCGTTGGACTCACCCGACTGATTGGCGGTCTCCTCGGAGTCGCTGCAGGACTCCGAGGAGCCCTTCTTAATGCCATTCGGCGCCGTGCCGTTGTGCGTCTTCACGTGCTTTGCCAGATGGTCGCTGCGCATAAAGCGCTTGTTGCACACGGGGCAAGCAAAGCGCTTCTCGCCGGTGTGCGTCCTCAGATGCCGCTGCAGCTCGTCGGAGCGCGTAAAGCGCTTGCCGCAGAACAGCCAATTGCACACGAAGGGACGCTCGCCGGTGTGCCACCGCAGGTGCGCCTTGAGATGCGACGTCTTGCCGTACACCTTGCCGCAGCCCGGGATGTGGCACGAATGGATGTTCTTCTTTCGCAGATGCACGCCCGCCGGCCCCAGCCGCTCCGCCTCCTGGCAGTTGGGGCAGTCGCAGGTGGCCCGACCCGCATACCGCCGCTGCGACCGGGGCGACGGTGTCGATGGCGTCGATGCCTGTGGCGACACCGCCGCCGTGGCCGCCGCCGATGGGGAGCTGTGCGGCAGCGAGAAGCCACCGACCCCCTGTCCGGGCAGCATGCTCTTGTACGTGTCCTGCAGCAGGTGCTGCCCGGAGCCCAGCAGGTGGGCGGTGTTCGAGAGCGAGTGCGAGAGGGCCGAGGAGTAGTCGGAGCCGGCAGCAGCGGCACTCGCGTAGTTGGCCATGGTCGAATGCATCCCGGCTGCGGCCGCGCTCCCCATATCCAGCCAGCTGCCCGCAGCGCTGTGCATGTCCCACCACCCGTTCACGCTGTTCACGCTGGCCGCCTCCGCGGCCTTGTGCGACACCGCGTTGAAGGGCCAGTCGTAGGGATGTCGCGAGTACACGGACCCGAACGCCGCCCCCTCCACCTTGCCCAGCAGACCCTGGTGCATGTGATGGTTCTCCGCCGCCACCATTCCGGCCGTCGAGGTGCCCGTGTTCGGGAAGTACAAATCACCGCCGTAGGCCGACACGGATGCTGCCGCGGCTGCTGCCGCCGAGGCCGAGGCCGAGCCGCTCACCGCCGCGCACGACGAGGCCAATGGGCGACTGTAAGGATAGATGCTGAAATTATTCGCGAGTTGTATAGAGCCAGGCTGTGTGGGCGATGCACGCACGCACAGTGGTCCCCAAAAGGAGGAGGTGCCTGCAGGCAGGTGCCTGGAGATGGATGTGCTGCATGGGGTGGGGTGCTGCATGGCTGGATGGGTGGATCCATGCACCAGGACCTACCCAGGACCTCTCTTTGGGAGACCACTGTGCGCCGTGGCGCTTCTTACCTAGCTGTGATGTTCACCATGGTGCTGGCGCTCGAGGAGAGACTCCTCGAGGACTGTCCACCGCCGCTGGCGCTGCCGCTGGAGCTGGACGAGCTGGCCGCTGAGATGGCGCAGGGCGAATGTTGGCCGGCGCTGCTGCCGCCGCCTCCTCCTCCTCCTCCTCCTCCACCGCCGCCGCCACCCGAGCTGCCGCTGCTGCCTGCAGCGGGGGAATTGGGACTCTTCTTCCAGGGATGGAAACCCTTGCCGACCGCCGCATCGGCGAGCGGTGGCGGCGATTTGTTGGACAGCTTGTTGCACTGTGCGGCCAGCATGGCCAGTGGCGTGCCTCTCAGGCTGGGATGATCCTGCAAAAACAGCAGCAGAGAGATCGGATGAGCAACGGGCATTACATTTCTTAATTAAGTCTCGTTCGGGGTTCTGGGGGCTCTGGGGGTTCGCGTGAAACTGCAAATTATTCAAATGCAAAATTAGTTATGCTCAATTTCGCTTCCTGCTGCCCAGCAACCAAAAACCAGACACCAAATATCACAAGAGAGCGGCTTCTAATGCCGAGCAGGGAGCAGCGAGCAGCGAGCAGCGTGGAGATGGGTCGTCGGCTGATGACGATGACGATGACGATGATGGGCCCAGCAGCAGCCCACAAAATTAATTCGCCACGTAAATCAAAACTGAAATTCGCTTTTAACGCCAAGGAATGGGCTGCGTTTTTTACGGTCTGCGTATGCCCTCGAACAGACAGCGAAAGGCAGAGAGGGGGAGACTTGGGGGCAAAGACAGACAGCGGCAGGGGCTGGCTGCTTCCTTAGGGTATCCCTGGTGCGACTTGGCCGAGTCCCACTTCAGACAGACATTTATAATCGGCCTCTCTGGAGTCGAAAGGAAGTCATTAAAACGGCTGCCTGGGAGAGGACGCAGGCTCCTTTTCAGCTTAGCCTTGGCCCAAAACTAATTTTCAATTCCGCTTTTTGTCTAGCGGCTTCTGCCCCGACACTTGTGCCAGGGCCCCCGATATGCCCATTGCCAGGCATCTATGGCTGGCCTCGCCTGGCCTGGCCATCCCGCTCCCACACTAATTGCTGCCTGATTGACGACGGTCGAGGATTTGTTTGTGTGCTGCAGGAAGAGATACAGATACAGAGAGAGAGAGAGAGAGAGCGAATGAAGGATCTTCAATCTGTGGTCTCTGATCCTCATCAAACACATTTCGTGCCTGCACGGCAGCTGCTTGAGTTGAGATGCCTCGAGATGCGAGAGAGAGAGAGAATATTGTCAACAACAAGTCGAACAACTTGCCACTTGCCACTTGCCACTTGCAACTTGCCACTTGCTATGGTAAAAGTTGTTCAATCAAGCGATCGGGTCGGGAGGGGGGTAGGGTTGGGGTACTTTGCACTGATCGAAAACGAATCCGATATTCACTCGATGCGAAATCAATGAATCCTTGCCTCACTTTGGGGGCTCTGTTTTCGCTCAGTGCAGCGGCAGCGCCAGCGCCAAGTCGAGTGAAATTAAGTTAATAGTTTTGCTGGCTTTACAGTTGTCTAGTTTGGCGCTTTTACCGTTGAAAAAGAAGGAGAGGGGGAGAGAGAGAGAGGGGGGCGGAGAGGGAGCGGCACTGGCAACCGGCAATCAGGCTGTGATCGGATCGGAATCGGGATCAGAGCCTCCGCGGAAGCTGCTCTTTTGGCTAGTAATTGCACTCGGCCTCGGCCTCGACCCCCGATCCTCCCACTGCACAGCCCCCATCCTTGGCCTGTGTTTCCGCATTGCAGTGTGGGGAGCTGCAACGGAGGCTGCAACGGAGGCTGCAACGGAGGCTGCAACGGAGGCTGCAACGGAGGCTGCAACGGAGGCTGCAACGGAGGCTGCAACGGAGGCTGCACTGAGGCTGGGCTCTGTGGCACGTTTATGTCACTGCCGTTGATTCTCAATTTGCCAATTTTCAATTCCACTTTGGACCCACCTCTCCCCAGAGCAGAGTCCTCGTCCTCCCGCCAGACAGGTGCTTTGGCAGCCTAATGACATCACCCATTGGAGTCGTGCAGCAGCAGCAGCAGCAGCAGACAGTCAAAGCCAAAAGTCGAGAGCCACCGAACTACTTTGGGCTCTGTGGCGGCCGAAAAAACAAAAATAAAACCAGCACACACTTAATTGGAGCAATTTCAACGTCGTGCAACTGCGCGTATGAGTAATGGCTGTATATCTCTCTCTCTCTCTCTCTCTCTCACACTCTGTGTGTGTTTGTGTGTGTGTGTGTCTATGTATGTGGCATGAAAATTATACAAAATGATATCGGGACAGAGGCAAGCAGCAAGAGGCAAGAGGCAAGGCGCAAGAGTCAGAGTCAGTCAGTGAGTTAGTCGGTGGAGTTGAAGCAAATTAAAATGCAAAATGATTTGATTAATCGATCAGGAAGGATGCACAGAGGGGCAGGGAAATGGGCCAAACTCCAGTAGGTATCCCTCGTGTGCCTATCTGCCCCCACCCCCCATCACATTGCCACAAATCGAATCAGATCACCAAATAAATGTAACAAAAGTTAACAATTTGTTTGGCATTTATGCAGGCAACGGGGGGGCGCCTCTGGCGCCAGTCTGCCTTGCCCATGGGCCATGGTCCGGAGTCTCATCCAAATTAGCCACTGCAACGCCCCTACCCCCCTCCCACTGGACAATGGCCAATGGCATAGGCAGAGAAGGGGTCTCTAGACCCATATTCAATGTGGGCTGATGAATAATGAATTGTTTTTCGATTCTCGTGTGGCTGCAACACACAGGGGCAACATCAAACAAAAGAGCGGCGACCGTCTACCAAAACGAATTTAGATTTTTCACATTTTTATTGTTGTTTGCCGACACACCAGCCAGGGGGACAGCGGACAGCGGACAGGCGGACAGCGGTCAGGGAAAAAGAGTGGCAGTGGCAGGGCCACTGCGGAGGTGGAAGATGCAACAAAGTGCATGCTGCCCCTGCCCGGCCCTGGCCCCGGCCCCGGCCCCTGCCTCATTGTAAATCATTAGCAGCGACACCTGCTGTGAAAATTATGACACCGCCTCCGATTGATGTGCACCACTTGTTGCCGCTATGCACACAGGGAAACGGAGACAGAGAGAGCGAGAGAGAGCAGTTAGAGTGTAAATGGGGAGACGGAGGCAGTGTGGAGAGGTGAGGTAGATAAAAGGTGCTGCAACCTGCAGCGCCATTTGCTGATAGCGCCCGCTGTGATCCGCCAAGAGAGATCCCTAGAGCATGGGAAACGGTGCCCTCTCTGCCACTCCGCACCCTGCACCCTGCACCCTGCACCGCTCCGCCCCTGTGGCAGTCACCTGCTGCGCTGAGCGAATTTGTTTAGCTCGCGCCTTTTGATGGTCTCCTTTTGTATCCGATTCCGTTTTCACCTCTGCAGGGCACCGAAAAAATGTCATTTAACTGTTTTAATTAGCCAAAAGAACAGACCACCCGAGGAGCAAGGGGGCAGGTCGGTCGAGAGACGAGAAATCAGAGACTGAATCAACGAAAACCAAATGAAAAGAGCTGCTAGGGAGAGGAGGGAATTGCTCCAGAATACTCCCTGATAAATTGTTGATTATAAATTAAATATCAATTACGAATTTTAAATTATTTGCAGCTCCCCCAGCCCCCAGCCCCTTGCCATTAAATGTTATACAATTTCCTGTACTACTCGTATTTTGCTTCCTAGTTTCCAGACACACACACACAGACACACACAACTTTCTACCCATTAAAAAGCCAACTATCGATGACAAGCAGCTGTGGCCATTCATCAATCCATCGAATCAATATGCACATACATATGTATGTATGTATATGCAGAGGAGCGGAGCCCATGCCAATTGGCTGCTTGGCTAATCCCCAAACTTTGTGGCACAGTGTTTGGGCAGCACCTCATCAACGGTAGGTAGAGATGGTAGAGGTAGAGGCAAAGGCAAAGGCAAATGCAGGGGCACTCAAAATGATTTTTTAACTCGAAAACTCCGGCGCCAAAATGCAAATAAAACAACAAACACGGAACATAAAAACATAAAACGGTTTGGCGAGTCGAAGCGAATATAAAAGAAACTTTAAATTGCGGCAAACGAGGCGGAGTAGGAGATCAGGCATAAAGGAAAGATCTCTGGCTGTGGCAGACGAGGCGCGGCGCGGCGCGGTGCGGTGCGGTGCGGCAAGAGAGCGCTACCCGAATACGCTGCCAGAGACCGACAACCGACGACCGACTACTCCAGGAGCAGAAGCAGCAGCAGCAGCAGACACAATTTTCATAGGCAATTAAAAAAAGTTCATTGGTTTCGATTTTACTCACTGGAACCACCATTCGGAAGCCAGTCAGTCGCAGTTGAACGAAGAAGGGCTCCAGGCAGTCCACAGAAAGCAGCCTCAGAAGGATGCAGCCCCCACTCCCCACGCCTCTCGCATGAACATACTCTCATACTCTCGAACTCTCATCCTTCCATTAGCATGTAAAGTGTAAACTAATGGCTTTGATTCTGATTCTGCACCCATGTACCCAGTACCCAGTACCCAGTACCCGTAACCGGGCAGCAGCACCCGAATGGAGGCTGCAGGAGAAGCGCTCACAAATTAAAAGCAGCGTGGGAACTGAGCAACTTCTCTGTCCAGAGAATTCAGAAGTTTATTAAAAAACGAAGCCCTCCCCACCCTCCGACACTCCGCCACTCAAGAGCAGAGAGCCAGAGAGAGCTCTGAACTAAGTAGCTTTGGCGTGGACTGGACTGGACTGGACTGGACTCCTTCGTTCCTTCGTTCTCTGTGTTGGCCGAGACTTTGTCTTGGACTTTTGCCGTGGCTGCAGGACCGAGTTCCTTGGAACTGGTCTGCGGATCGTGCCCTACCCTACCCTACCCGTAGCGTACCTTAAGTTCCCATAAGTAAGCCATACACGAAAACTCATTAACAATGACGCTCCAAAAAACAACATCCCAGTCCCAGTGCCAGTGCCAGAGCCAGAGCCCAGTAGGATGATGCCCCTGCCGAACGAGGATGAAGTAGCCGGGCAAAAATTAATGGAGTTTCCAAAAGCCCCAGACTTTTTCATCATAATTTTTATTATTATTTTTTGTTTTTTTTTTTTGTTTTTTTTTTGCTCTTCCTTATCTGCTCAGCGTCTCTTGTGGCTGCTTCCTTCCTTTTTTTATTTTTTTTATTATTATTTATTATTTTTGAGAAATTTTTCAAAAAAAAAAAGGAAACGGGAGAAGGGATTGTGGGGCTGTGGGGCACTGTGATCTATAAATACTCTACCACGTGAAGGCCAGCCTCGATGGCTTAAGCCTAGACTGGAGCTACGTAGAACAGAAGTAAATCCGGCAATTGGTAGACTTTTCTTGACTTTTGGCATGGCAAAGCTGTTCAGTGGCTGAGGCTGAGATAATTATGGCCGCTTTCCAGGGACTGGGCCCATGCAGCGATGAAGTGCATTAAAGTGTCTTTAATGTGTGGCAACAACTGCAGGAGGCAGGAGGCAGGAGGCAGGTTCCTCCTCTTCCTTCTCCCTTTGTGTAGAGGGATTTTAATTTCGTGAATGCTTTAATTTTATGTCCGAGCACTTTGCTGCTCATTTGGCTGGCTGGACCTCATCGGATGCGCATCATCAGTCGCAGCATATCCTGGCGCTATCAAGCACTCACGCCCACGCCCCCACCCACACCCACACTCACTGGAATATCCATGATTAACTGACCGCTCATTAGAGCCACATGACATTCTCTATGGGTCTGTTCTGAGCGGCGGGTCACATTTAATGTGCCTCGGATTGCAATTAATTTGAGCCTGAACTTTGCTGAGTGCTCCGGGACCTGGGCCCTGGGTCTGTTCGGGTGTTTAAGTTCAGGACCAAAGGCCGTAATTGGGGTTGATTATGTTTGCCGCATCGAGTGGGTGTGGGGAGGGGGGGTGGCGAGTAATGAGGGGAATATGAGCTGTGGACTTGCTGAAAGCTAGGATTTCCCCCACATGTCAACCAGGAAGAAGGAAGTGTCTTCCTATAACCAATTTGGGGGGATCCCCATAGGGTCTCTGTTTCTCTCTCGTAATATAACTGTTAGTTCTCCCCTACTGCCATGTCACACATTCTCCCCCTCTTTCTGCTCTCTGGCTCTCCTCTCTGCTCTGTGGCACCCCTCTCTGCTCTCAGGCTCCCCCTCTGATGACGTGTTCAACTCACATTACACTTAGAGCCTGCTTAAAACTTCATAAAACTCGCACAACTTTCAGCACATTGTAAGGGAGCAGCAGGGAGGGGAAGTGCAAGGAGACCTGAAGCCAAATAAACGCTGACAGGCAACAAGAACCACACATTTGCAACGTCATTAGCTTGCCACAACAGCGGCAACAGCAACAGCAACAACAGCTACACCAACACCAACACCAACAGCAAATGGTGTGCCCACTCGACACTCGAAAAGTTTATCGAGCCACTGCCAGCTGGCCACACTGTTTCCGCCATCCCCAGATCCGAGTGCACATAGCGGATTTACCATGAAGGTACATATATGCATATATGCATACCTGAACGATTACTCCTATAATTACTCAGTAGTTCGTGGCTAATTTATGCAATTTATGAGGCGCTTTCATTGCGGCAATTAAATCAAATCAAATTAATTGAATTATGTGTGTGCTGTGCAGCTCTCAAAGGTGTTGTTCCTGTGCTGTTGCTGTTGCTTTGGTTTCCACTGTAGTTGTTTTTTTTTTTTTGCTTTTTATTCGTTGTGTTTTTCTGTTGCTATTGAGTGCCTGCCCCTGCCCCTGCCTCAACGAGAATGAGGCAAAGTTTGCATGTCTGCGTCATGTCTGCGGGCTAAACAAAAACTAAAAAACTAAAAAAAACCATACAGCAAAATAAAGACAAAACATTTGCCACAGGCACAACAACAACAACAACTAAAGATACATTAAAAATGCAAAAAAAAAAAAAACGAGAAGGAACCTGTGAGTTGCTTCTATGGACGCGACTCCACTTTTATACCCGTACACAGTCAGTATTTAAATTTGTGTACAATATAGATGCGAGTGTGTTCGAGCGAGAAAGAAAATTAGTAGCGGGTCTCGTGCTGGAGGAGGTGGTGGAAGCAACTGAAAATAAATTTCTTTACTCTAGCCGATCTGATTAAGATTCGCAGATCTGGTAGATATGATCATTCTCTACGATACTGCGTCCTTTGTGGGGGCGGAATAGGGCGTGCGAAATTTTGAAATACACTGGAAACAAATTTTCTAGCACTAATAGTCTCTGAGATCTAGGCGCAAATCAAAACAGACGGACAGACAGAGACTCGGCCATTGACGCTGATCAAGAATATATATACTTTATGGGGTATTTTTGAGTAAGGAAATAAAAAAAAAAAACAAAAAAACATTTCATTCGAGTCCCCGAGCTAGACGAACGTGGAAAGCCCTTAAAAAAGGGACCTAAACAGAAGATTTGTTTTAAGAATATTTCCCAACAGTCCAATGAGCTACTGGGAGAATGCTCTCTGCTGGAATAATCTCCCCATTGATCTTGCAATGTGATCTTTCATTCAGTGGTTTTAATCATCCCAATGATCTTCGGGGAATGCCACACCGATGATGTCATAGCCATCAAATACGAGTAGTTAGGCACTTAGGGGAGTTCCGATCCCCCCCTATAATACCGCTGACAAATTAGCATCTCCATTGCCGCTGTGTTGTGTGTGTTTTCCCAGAGAGTTATGGCAGCTGGCGCTGACGCTGACGCTGATGCTTGATGCTGTTGCTGCTGATCTCTAATGATCAGTCATAGGGTGATCATTTAGAGTGCAAATCAAATTAAGTGAAATTGCCGAGTATTAGCCTAATCGTTTGTCAGCCATCGGGTAGGGCGACTTATCAACCTGCGATCAACTGTTACGAGTCGAGTAGTACATCAATCAATGATCCAAGTGCACTGCTATATACGAGTATATATATTCTAGATTTATGCTCCATACTCCGACAAAGCGTACGAGAAACTGGAATGCCTGTCCCTGGGCAGCGACCAGAGCGGAGTGGAGCGATTCGATATGAAAATTAAAATTTTTGATACTTTTCAGTTGAAAGCTTAATTTTAACAAATATTTACACGAACAGATAGAATCTTCAGCTCATTTTGTTTATAGTATGAACAAATTTAAACGTCGCCGCAAGCATCTGCGATGCTCGATGTTCATGTCGATGGTCAGGCATTGGCATTCGACGAGACGATCATCATCATCATCATGATGATGGAGTGAATGAATGGAGGGGGAACTGGTAGTGGATTCTTGGATGGATGACTGGAATGGATGGTTAAGCAGTGAGCCCCCAGAGCCACAGACTCGACAAGTTAGTCAAGAGTCAAGAGTTGAATCGATCCGATGAGATGCGAGGCGAGGCGAGCCGAGTCAGTCAAGTCGAGTCAACGCTCATCGATTCACTCACTCACTTAGTCAGCCAGCGACTGATCGACTGAGGGGTACTGACTGACTGACTGACTGACTGTCTGGGTATGGGTATGGGTATGGGTATCTGTGTGCCAGTCAAGGTGCATGTATCTGCGGTGTGTGTGTGTGTGTGTGTGTGTGTAGGCGTGTGCAGCTGTGTGTCTTCATTAGCATAATGAGTTTGATTGAAAGCCAACTTGATATGGATATTGATATTGATATTTATGGCCAGACAATTGATTGATTTTTGTCTCTTGAATAATGCACAATGCCAGTTGTGTCACTCTATCGATTACTGGCGATAAAAGTACGATTAAAATAACTATTTAAATTTTAATTTTATTTGCATGAATTTTCATTGAAATCTAAATCTGAAAATATCAAAAAAATCCCAACATATGCACTGATATTTTGAATGTTATCGCTGACTGTACTTCTGGCCCGTTTATAGCGTGCAATCATCGGAGTGAACAGGAGATATGTATACCCAGGAAGGGCTGAGGGAGAGATGGATGGGCTAAGTGCCGCTAAATGCTTGAAATGGCGCAGTAGGAGACCAAGGTCAAAGGGCAGGGCCGACAATGAATGAAGGCAAGGGATGGGATCGGATCGGATGGGATGGAATGGGATGTGATGTGATGCAGGGAGAGCATCAGAAAGAGGAGGCAACTGCCAAATGGCCATGATGGATGGATGGCCCACAGACAGAGAGAGAGAGAGAGAGAGAGAGAGCCAGAAAGAGGGATGCTATGAGGAATTAGGATGCGGATGCGCCACCCCATGGCGTGCTGGGCACGCCAACAGCCAAATGTGCAATTTTTGTAACAAATTAGCGGTCCATCAGGGGGGATGTCTCTCCCTCTCTCGCTCTCTCCCTCTCTCGCTCTCTCTCTCTCTCTTTCTGTTCCTCTCTTTGATCCGCTCAACGATTATCGCTGCAGGATGTCGCTGGCGAGTGCGAGAAAGAGCTGGCAATAATCCTGCAGTTGATCCTGCAAAATCCTTTAATGCGAGTGCACACGCACAAGGACATTTGCTCTAAATCTGCGCTCTAATGAGGTACGCAGTGTCGAGATCATCAAGTGCGATCCTGGACAAACATAGCACACACACACACACACACACACACAGTGCCCAAAACAAGCGGCTCAACGCGGACAAAGCCTCCATTGTGCTGCACCACTTGACCGAACCACAACACACGGGCACAAACACTCGAAACGACAGCCTCAGAATGGAATCCCGGTGCCCAGGACAATGGGCCAGCACAAAAGCTGGCTCCTGGCTCTCGCTATTCTTCTATTCTTTTCCATTCTTTTCTATTCTTTTGCTTTCGTTTTGCTTTTGGGTAAACAGAACCTTCGGGCGCACTTGATTCTGAAACTGTGCCAGAGCCAGAGTCGGAGCCGGAGCCGGAGCCAGAGCCAGAGCCGGGACAGGGCCTAAAACAACATCGCAATGGCCCGAAACTTTAGGCCAATGCGGAATTCCTGCAAATTCTGATGCAAAAAAAAAAAAAACAGAGAAAATATATTTAGAAAATCCTTTGAGCGTTTTTCACTCGAAATTTTCCTCATTTTCTCTCACTCTCTCTCCCTCCCTGTCTCTCTCTCTCTCTCTGTGGTTCTGTTGCCCCGAGTGCAGACACACTTAAAAGCTAGTTTCCTGCCACGCCCATCAGCCGCCCCAACTGCAGTGGCACATAGCAGCCCCCCTGGACCCTACCCCTTGCATGTGTTATCATTAAAACCACGCGAAAAGTGTTCTAATTGCAAAACTTTTGCCATGCCACATGCCACGTACCACATGCCCCCCCTGACTGCGGCAGCGGGGCTGCGCTGCGCTGCTCCTGTGCCGCGTGTTTGTGGTAATTGCAAATTGCAGTGGCATGCAGCCCCAATGCTGCAGAGACCCCACCACAACCGCACCACCGCACAGCCCAGGAAACAGCCTGGCCAATAAGCAAACACACACTAGGAGGGGGGCAGGGTCGGAAGGGAAGCTCCAGAGAGTGGAACAGGCGGCGACTTTTAATTAAAAGTGACGAGTGTTTAATAAGTGCCGGGGATACACCAAGCCCCCCCTGCAACACCTTGCCGTCTTTCTGTCTGTAGAAACTGAATTCCATATGCTCAGAGGGTATGTAGATAATCCACCAAAGATCTGCCTAATAAATCTCAAACGTACGAAGAACACCCAATGCCAGTCAGAGACGACACAGAATAAAACGGGCACTTCAAAGGCAATTTTAGCTGTGTTTCTTCTATTTTATATTCCCCTCTCAAACAGGCACTCCCCTTGGGTTATATCTCTGTTTGCTATTCCGATTTTTAAACGCACAAACTGCGACGCCAACTAATGCATTTCTATCATGTGAAAAGACATTCCTGGCGGCTGGCTGGGTGGCTGGGTGACTGGGTGGCTGGGTGACTGGCGTGACTCGATTAATGATTGTACAATGTGCAATCAGATTTGTTTTTTGTATATGGCATGGTTGGCATTGTTTTGGATAGCGATATCTAACTGGGCCAGACCAGACCAGACACAGTGCATTATCCCATTATTATCTGAGCAGTTTAGCGGAGCAAATAAGCAGCTCAGCTCGGGGTCCGAGCCGAAAGAGCTGCTTAAATGGCTAAATAAATAGACAAAAACGCTCTTCGTGCCAATGGCATATAAATATAAATATGGGCATCTGCAACGTACATATGTATGTACGTATCCAGTGTATATATTTATATATCTCACTGTGGGACATGGGAACATTTCATTGTTGTGCTGCTAAAGTGCGACAATTTGTGTTAAACAAAAGAGTCGGACAGCCAAAGACACAGAGCAGCAGCAGCAGCAGCAGAAGCAGCAGCAGCTCAATAGCCCAGGAGCCAAGAAGAACTGGGAGGGAGGGGGCAGGGGCTTCAACTCCTTTCATACGGAATGTGTTTATAATTGGATATGCAAATCAATTTGTTGCTGCTGCCCCCCAAAATGTTGATAAATTGCAAAACGCATCCCATAAAATCGCCTTCAACCGTTCGAGTTCGGGAGATTTCGGGTTGAGTTTCAACCGTTCGAGTGGAGAATACTTTGGAATACTCTACACTTTGCCATGGTTAGCTCTCAATCATCACAACCTTTGCCAGGGTATGCCACATTCGTTGGGGCATTATCTGCCGCTCTGTGCCCGAACTGCTTGTTTGCAGCTCATTTAAATTAGCTAAATAAGAGCGCATGGGGCCCAATACTCCAATACCCCAATACCCCATGGCCAACTCCGGATCTGTCTGGTGCTGTTGCTGCTGTTGCTGCTGCTGCTGCTTCTCCCGCTGTGAAGAGGGCTTGTCCAGCTGTCTGGTCTGCAGCACCGAAATGCTGCCGGTTTTGGGCCTCATCCGCAGCTCGACTCCTCGGCCTTCCCCCTTTACTTTTTGTTTTTTTTTTTTTTTATATTTATTCTTTACCGTCTGCTGTCTGCTGTCTGTTGTCTGCTGCTCTTTTGCATATTCATTTCGAATGGAACTGACTTCAGATGCTTTTGGGATTGGGAAGTGGGAAGTGGGAAAGTGGGAAGCGGGAATGGCGAATGGCCAGCCAGGCAGTCCAGTCGGAGAAGAGTGGAGAAGACCGGTAGCCAATTGCTTTGGCAGCTAAGGTTGCACCAATTCGTTTAATAATAAATAATGAAAATGCCCAGCAACTCGGACTTGGACTGGGACTTGGACTGGGGACTCCTCCGTATCCGAATCCGAAGCCCAAGCCCAAGCCCAAGCCCAAGCTGGCAATTTGACTTATTGATTTCTTTATTCGGCGGCATTTCTCGCGCTCCACGGGTTGACACTGTCCAACCAAAAACGAAGATGGCCAACCCCTTTGGGGCTGACTTTGATTAATGATGGGTGCCCCCCTCTCTCCACCCGCCTTTAACTCTTCTCTATCGATTAGCGTCGTTATACGTTTTAATTTCGTAGTCGCTCTGCTTAGGAAAAGCATCCGCAGAGATCTCGCCATGCCATCACTGGAAGCTGTTTCTGTTTCATTCTGTTTGATGAATGGCTTCGACTTTGCCCACTTCGAAAAGGTGTAAAGCAGACAGATGCTACATGCTGCAGCTAATCGGGATGGAGGTGCAAGAAAGATACCCGGGAAAGGTGTTAAGACATCCCTAACTAGAAGACAACTTTCCAATACTTTTTGTCTGAGTCAATCGTTGGAATTAATTTGCTAAAATTAACAGAATAATCAATCAAATATTTGTAGAATTATTTAAATGATATTTACTAAGATTTGGCGATTTGTTGGCGGAACCTCTTCGAGGCATTTCCATAATCAAACAAATCCCATCAAAATTATCAACATTTTTGTTGTATTTGTTTTTATTTGTTTTTATGGTTTTTTGTATAATTTTTTTATGGCTTTTTATAGTTACTGCTGTTGTTGTTGTTGTTTTGTATTGTTGTATGGCTTAAAGCTGCTAAACAAGAAAATTATGATTATTATTTAATGACTCAATAAATCAAAAATCGTGTTGTGACTCCGATACCGATTCTGATTCGGATTGCGATGCTGCCTACTGCCTGCCTGTTGGCTGCTGCTGTGATGCCAACTGTGGAGCTGTGGAGCTGTGGAGCTGTGTAGATGGGCTAATGGCATTGCCATTGTGGTTGTTGCCTCTTTTTATTGGGCATTAAATGGCTAATTAACAAAACGCAACAACACCAACACCAGAGCGCCGCATGGCACCCCATCCTCAGTGCCGATTAGATCGGATTGTATAGCCTCATTATATCATTAGGGGGCGACTGCCGGACCGCCGGACTGTACCGATGTGTGAGATTTGTTTTGTCCGATTGAAAAACACGAACATGTATGGACACAGTTTATTTTGGAGTATTTGGCTGCTGAATCTGTTGATCTGCAATACGATATCTATCGCCTGACATCGTTGCAGAGCCAACACAATACTTTTACGAGCAGTTAACAAGTTCCGCCATGGCTATGAGTCGCCGCCCTGGGTGTGGAGGGGACATAATGATCCCTCGCCAACTGCAGCCAGCCATCTATCGGTTATGGAAAAGGTTTTTCCCCCCGCGCTTTCTTTCGTTGGGGTCTTCTGTGGGTCTCGGATTTCAGTTTTCGGTTTTCCGAGGCGCAAAGTAGAAAATTACAACCTGCACACACGCTAATGTAACCGGGAGAAGGTAACCCCGAAAATTACCCACAATTTTCAGACCAGACAACGTTTAAGGTTTTGCTCTCCGGTATCGGAGTCAGAGTCAGAGTCCGGGTACAGGGTACAGGGTCCAGGGTCTGGCGTTTGACTTGCTGGCCCTCGGGGCCATTTTCTCAGCTTTCCCCTCACAGACAGACAGACAGAGACAGACAGAGACAGAGACAAAGACAGAGACGGACAGATATTTTCACAGCCTCGTCTCGTCTGACGAATGTGGGAACCGCGTTTTGGTTGCCCGAAAGTTTTGAGTTGAATTTTCAATTTGGATTTTGATAAACGTTTCCGAGTAGCTGCTGCTGCTGCTGCTGCTGTTGCTGCTGCCCCAACAAAATTCATTTGGTGTCTGCCAGCTAATTGCATTTGTTGCACAGGAGCACACAGTGGTCTGCAGGACATTCGGATGTGATTTTATCAATCATTTTGCTACATCCAGCGTTGATTTTCTTTGTGCATCACTGTGCGGGTCTCCGGTCTCCAGGGGCTCCCTTAACGGGGCGCCTGTCAGGCGGCCTGACAAACAACTCCAATGGTCAAAGGTGAGCCTGGTGATTTTCATCAATGGAAGCAGAAAACTCTGCTGCCTGCCTGCTTGCCTGCCTGCCTGCCAGTAGTTTGCCATTGAGAAAATTGTGTGCCCTGGAATTTAATTCATTGCAAACAAATTGCTGCTGTTTCTGTTGCTGCTGCTGCTGTTGCTGTTGCAGTGGCAATTGTTGCTATTTGCATGCAACTTATTTGTCAAACGGCCATTTGCCACTGCAACAATTTTCGCGTACACATTTCAATTGGGAAATTGTTGTGTGGCAGTTTCCGCAATGAAAATCAGATCGAAGACGAAGGCAACTCGACGAAAAGAAAAAAAAAATGTAAAAATAAATACTTGATTCGCAGTCGCAGTGGAGGTTGTGCTGCCTGCTGCCTGCTGCCTGCTCTTTTGTGGCAAGTAGGCGTTGCACAATTTTCGTTGCGTTTCAATTGCATTTGGGGGCTTTGCATATTTTGTCGCCGTGTCGCTGGCTGGCTGGCTGGCCTGCTAGCCAGCCTGCTGCTGCTGCTGCTGCTGCTGCTGCTGCTGCTGCTGCTGCTGGCTCCCCTCTCATTTTTAGATAGATTTTGGCACGCCAGCAACAAGAACGCCCACTTTTGGCGGTGACTGTGTGGCAGGGGCTGTGCGGCTCTGCGGCTCTGCGGCTCTGCGGCTATAGCTGTGTTGCAGCAAAAATGCCTTTAAAAATGAAATTGAAACTGAAACGAGTTTGCAACGTGGCCAACGTCTTGGCTCGGCTCGGCTCGGCTTCGTGCCGTGGCAAATCAATCAATTTGTGGCATATTTTTACAGCCCCGTGTTGCAGTTGTTGCAGTTGTTTTGCCTCTCCTCGGTGGATGTTGCTGTTGCTGTGGCTGTGGCTGTTTGCCGGGGATAATCGTTGCGCTTCATCAAGCCACAAACATGAAACATGAACATCATCAACGCCATTTCAACGCGCGCCTCGGCGCAAAGTTATAAACCCAATTTCGGAGCTCCATACCCAGCATCAGCCCCAGCAACAGCCCCAGCATCAGCATCAGCTACAGCTACAGCTCCAACTTGCATCTCCAGAGAGAGGGAGAGAGAGAGAGAGAGAGAGCTTCCTCCGACTGCACTGCACTCCACTCCACTCCGGGATGTTGCACTGCACAAGGACAAGATGGCATAAAAAGCATATAAAATGCTTAAGTACACGCTCGCCTGGTGGTAATCACAGCAGATACATCTTAAGCAGGCACCAGGCATGGTGCATGGTGCATGGGTGCATGGGGGCATGCAGCAGGCGCAGGCGCAACAGCGAGTCATGTTGCTGGCGGGCTCGAGCTCCGGCTCCAGCTCGGGCTTGGGCCTCTCTCTCCCTCTCTCTCGACGAGCAACAATGTTTCGCTGGAATATCTGCACTGCAACCATCTCTCATTGTATGGGTAAGAATCTGTCTGTGTGTTTGTGTGTGTGTGTGTGTGTCGCGCGCTTTTAAGCACGAATCGCTCGCAGCACTATGTGGCAGGCAGCGTTGCAAGTTGTTTGCCGTTGCCATTGCAGCGTTGATAATGCCCACAGTTTGACCTTATGACTAGACTCCAGCCAACCATTTGACTTTGACGGTGGGGCTGGGGGCTGAGGCTGAGGCTGGGGCTGGGACAAGTCGTCATGCAGCACCAACTGCAGCACTTGTTGGGCGGGCAGCAATCAGAGGAAAATTCTCAATATGAAAATATAATAACGTTGAAGTTTCCAGCTTCGATTTCTTAGAGGTATCTCTCGCTCTCTGCCCAAGAAGTAGCCCCTGCTCGTAGCATCTGAGTGGAAAGTGCAGCCAGCTCTATCCAAAACGTTTACCGCATGGAAATGATGGCTAGATGTGGGGCTGATGGTCTTCCTAATTGCTGCAGAACTTGTGAAAAACGAAAGGCAGAGTGGCAGAGGCAGTGGCAGAGAGCGAGAGAGAGAGAGAGAGAGAGTGCTGGTATCCATATGGAGTTGCTTACACGCAACCAAAGAGAGAGACTGCGTGTGTGTGTGTGCTTGCAACATGCGATATGCGATATGCGATTTTTACTAGCCATGAATAATGAGGCGGAATGCGCAAATGCGGCAGCCGAAAAGTGTTTTGCATGCATTTGTCAATTTAGCATGCCATCAAACATCCTTTCAATTCCTTTTGACAACCGCCGCCCGAGTAGGCGGGGCAGGTTGCCGCAGTCATGCCCGTTGACTCTGCATCTGCCTCTGCCTCTGCCTCGCCTCAACAGAGACAGTGGCAAAGACAGAAGCAGAAGCAGAAGCAGAAGCATAAGCAGGGTGGGGAGGGGCAGGCTGGCAGGCAGGCATCGCTTCACTTGTCAACGCGAGTGACTAACGAGTGCATCATTAAATGATTTTAACGACTTCATTTAATGTTTAACACAATATTTACAGCCGCATAACGATGCTCGGATTTCTGCTGCTGTTTCTTTTTATGTGGTGCACTGCACTGAGACCGGCAAATGAACAAGTTCCAACATCGATCTGAGAGCCACAGATTCGATCATTCAGAGATTCATTGAATTCTAGGTGTCATGGGGAGTGATGACAGCATCTAAGCCACAACCTTTTGGGCCATAAATCAGGCCGAGAAATCAGCTGACACTCAATGGCATTTATTTATTTACTTTTTTGGAAGCAAGAAAGAAAGCCCTGAGTTCCAGGCATAAGCCACTAACTGCAATTAAAAGTGTTGAAGAGTTGAAAAGTTGAGAAGAGTTTTACGGCTCGGCGCTCGTTTCCTGTCACTGCCACAGCGCCCACTCCCACTCCCACTCCCCTATCCTCATCCTCACCCACTGCCATTCCATCTCTTGGACTTGCACTTGGTCGAACCGGTGGTGGAGGGGGGGGGCACACTTCAACACTTGCAAGAAATATGGCCACATAAAAAGACTGAAAATGCAACGAGCCAACAGGGCACCGGGAGAGAGAGAGAGAGAGTGCGAGAGTGCGAGAGAGAGAGAGACGGGAAAAATATGGGATGGGATGGGATGGGAAGGATAGTAAAATACGAATAAATCCATAAGAATTTCACTTCAGTGTGGCAGTTGCTAAGCCGCCTAAGCAAATAAACCAAAGGCAAGGCGCTTGAGCCAGGCGATGAGCCGAACCGAACCGAACTGAGAGACAGGCCAGAGTCCCAGTTCCAAGCACTAAATAGCCGTAACGAAAACAAAAACTGAACTGAACTGAGCTGAACTGAACTGCATCTTACGGATACAAAGATGTGCCACAATGGGCCCCGTCATCATCGTCATCATCAGCAACACATTGTTGTCGCCGTTGTCGCTTCGGCTGTGGCTCTGGCTCTGGCTGTGGCTCTGACTGTGGCTCTGGCTGTGGCCCTGTTGTGTGCCTTGTTAAGTTCTGCCTCTGAGCCGAAAATCCCTGCCGAAATCCCCCCCGAAATCTCTGCCCTGCTTCCCTGGCCCAACAAAAATCCATCCCTTCGTTCTCTATAATTTGGTTTCTCTCTGCCGTTTCCCTTTTTGTTTCTTTTCTTGTTTTTTTTGCTTTTTTGTTGGGAAATTAGCAAAAATCGTTTTTATTTAGAATGGCAGCAGGGCCCACAAAAGGCACAATCGGACTAAATGATACTCATTGATGTGATGCAGAGGAGATCCCCCCATTCCCCCGATGCGCACTTAAGCTGAGGGATGTAGATAAATATATGAAGTCAATATTCACAAAGAAATAATCCCAGAATCCAAGCTACAAAACTCCCAAAAAGTATCTGCAATGTTTTAGGATATTTTTTGGATACTTCTGTGTGCCGTAGACTTCGTTAATAAATATACAACAAAGTAGATCAGAAACCCCATCATATATCCCAAAACTATTAAGCCTCTGGCTACCCTTTTGCTCCGAGAAATGAAATCTTTTATGCATTTTAGACACGCATCCCCCACTCACTCACTCGCTCGAAAGAAGAAGTTCCCGCTTTATATTGCTGCCACCACTCCACTCCACTCTTCTTCACTCACTCTCACTCCTTGAGTGTTTTAGCCCGATTTTTATATCGATTTCAGGCCAAAAAAAAAAAAAAAAACGCAGACAACTCGGAGAAATATCTGCAAATGCGAACTGCGCCCGAACCTTTTCGGTATGATTATCACAATTATCTGTAATTCAGACCATAAATCATTTCATTCTGCAAGCGCACAAAACTTTTAAACGTAACCCAATCTTGTGCCTGCCCCACCATGCCCCACCGTGCCCCCCCTCCATCATTGTTGCTTTTTTATCAAGTTATACAAGGCTTTATAAAAAATACATATAAATAAATAATGTCTCGGCTGTGTGGACTGGAGAGACTGCTGCGGGACTGGGTACTGGAGACCGTATAAGGCATAGCCCCAGCGCCCAGCCCCAGCTCAAGACCAGACTCCATCGCCATAGCCATAGCCATAGCCATCGCCATTGCCGTCACCAAGTTGGAAATACTGTGGTGTACTCGTATAAGCAGAAATTTACAACACGATCAAACAATTCGATGCTGTTCGAGGCGAGGCGAGGCGAGGCTGGATCGATTGATTGCTTGCTTGAGAGAGGGTACAAGGAGGAGACAAGCCGAGACGAGACGCGACGCGACGAGAAGGTGGCATCGATCTGGCATCGATCGATGTGTAGACGTGCCCAGATCCGAGCTGCTTGATGTGGTTTACTCTTGCCGTAGCCCCCTCCATAGCCTCCGCTTCTATAGCTCCGTTGCCGTTGCCGGGGCATTAAAATTGATTAACTCATGAACTTGCATTCAAATCAACGCTGCCTCAAAACGCTTTGACTTCGTGTCAACAAAATTTATAACGAGTTATGGTTGGCTGTTAGCCGCCGGTTTGCCGGTTGTGCAATCGTCGCTTTTGCACTTGGCCCGAAACCAGATGAAAATTGCCACGCAAATGAAGCGTGGAACTCCCCCAGCCCACGTTCTCTCGTCTCTTTGGGCCAGCTGCTGGCTGCAAATGCGGGCTACGATTAACCCCAAACCGAAGGGATAGCCCAAGCAGGGGTTAAGCGACAGTCAGGCAGTAGAAAGGTGTGAAACAAGGAGCTTCCAATTGCAGCTGGCAAATGGACGAAGATACATATGTATATTCAGCAGATGTATGTATATGCACATAAATATGCCCTGAAATGAGTATCTTTTTATCCACATATTGCATGCTTCAGCTTAATAGATGGATTGATTATTTTACTGCACAAAAACAAACCATCTAACACATGAGTTCGGAGCTGTAGTATCTTTGATGTTATATGGTTGTATCTAAGTATCTTTTACTCATAAATTGGAGTATCTGCGTATATTTAACCCATAAATGGGAGTATCTGCGTATCTTTTACTCATAAATGAGAGTATCTGCGTATCTTTTACATATAAATAGAAGTATCTGCGTATCTTTTATACATAAATAAAAGTATCTGCGTATCTTTTACCCATAAATAGGAGGATCTAAGTATCTTTTACCCATGAATAAGAGTATCTGCGTATCTTTTATCCATAAATTAGACTATCTGAGTATCTTTTACCCATAAATGAGAGTATCTGAGTATCTTTTACCCATAAATAAAAGTATCTGAGTATCTTTTACTCATAAATTGGAGCATCTGCGTATCTTTTATACATAAATAGAAGTATCTGAGTATCTTTTATCCGTAAATAGAAGTATCCAAGTATCTTTTACCCATAAATGGGAGTATCTGCATATCTTTGATCTTTAAATTGTACTACTTCCTAGAACTCCCATGAATACTTCCATTCTGGGCTACATTTTGTACCACTTAGATACACTTTTCCCCGAGATACGGTCTATGTATGTTGGGTTACCTGGGGGGGCGTGACTTATCACTCTTCTGGCACCCTCACACGGCGGCTCCTACCGATTGTCAGCGGTTGTCACCTGCAGCGTATTCGATGTCAGTTCAAATTAGTCGTGAATAATAGAACGAGCAGAGGGTGCTGTCGAAGAGCGAGGCTTAAGGGTACCCCCATTCACATTCACATCACTCGCACACACGCTGGAGAGATACACAGATACACAGATACTTTGAAAATGTTCAAAGTGTAAGGTGTAAAGCGCACACGTTGCTCGGCTGCTCCCGTCCCCCGTCGCTCATTAGAAGCGCATTCAGACCATTCACCAATGAATGAGTATTGTTGGTGTGTTGGTGTGTCGGTGTGTTGGTGTTGGCATTTGGCCGGTGTTGTTGCAGATAATTGCCCTGCCATCTAATATGCACTTGGCCGGTAGTCAGTCATTCTGTCAGTCACTCACTCACTCAGGCAGTCCACTCCATTCCATTCCATTCCTCAACTCATTCCACTCGCTGGACTCCAGTCAATCAGTATTCAAATTCCAATTCATATTCATTAGCAGACCGTATGAAATGCCAGCGAAAGAAGGGAAATTTTCATACCAGTACCAGTACCAGTACCAGTACCAGGCCTGCGCACATATGTTTTTACATACGGCTACAATTTTCAATTAGTATTTGCATTTTTGCAACATTCTCATTTTAAAAGAGCGATTAATTTGCATAAATTCTATTTGGCATTTAAATTGTTTATTACAATACCTTTCAATGTGCCTGCCAATGGGGAGGCCACTTGAATGGCAGCCAACACGTGTTGCAATCTCAATTAGGGAGCAGACAAGGCAGCCTCATGGTAGCCAAAGAAGGGCCAACATTTCATCCATTATCCATGTGGATAATTTTGAGAAGGTTTTGCCATTTATTTACATCTATCAACTGAATGTCAGTACTTTCTTTACTTAAAGACTTTCATTTCTCTTCCTAATCCCTCAATATTCCTTTCAGTTCCAAGCCCCAATGGCAGTTCTATTTCCAATTTTCCAATCAATTATTTAGTTCATTTATTGATTTGGTGACCGCAATTTCAATTTGAAATTCTGGTCAGGGTCTGCTGCTGGTTTCGCATTATTTTCGCATGCAAATTATCCCCCCAAATAGGCCTCAAGCGACCCAAGTGCGGTGCGTATACGCACCGTGTGACAGGCAATGCGTTGACTGACATACTGACTGACGTTCTGACCGACAGACGGCCTATTAAATTCCGTTTTTATTTGTTATGTGTCGAAAACTGCAAGTCAGTTACACTGCACTACACGTATTTTTGGTGCGTGGTCTTTGTAATTGAAATACAAATACAACAAAAAGGAAAGAATAGGAAAAACCAAATTGAAAAATGCTTTTTCAAGCGGCGCTTTTGAAGCCAGCCAGCAGCGACCTTGCGCCGCTCTCTCTCTCTCTCTTTCTCTCTCTCTTTCTCTCTCTCGTGCTGCTCTTTTTCTCACTCACTCGATGGACTCTTATTTTTTTTGCAGCATCATGGCAACTAATTTTCCAAATGACGCAAGTTAATTGCGTTTTGGGCTCAGCCTTTTGTCAAAGGTGAAAAATGCTCTCTGTCTGCATTGAGATGGTGAAGGAGAGGAAGAAGAGTTGGGGGCGGGGGGCACAAAGGCAAGGCGCATTCATTAAGCCAAATCATATTAAGTAAATATGTCGAGCAGCAGAAGGAGGTAAGAGCTGCACTGAGAGAAATAAAAGGCAACCAAAAGATAGTTGTACTAAAAGATACATCGAAGTATCTACATTAAAGGTATCTTATCTTAAAGATCCTTAAAAAATATCCTTCCCTCTTCTGCCTGGACATTCCCTGGAGTATCTTTCAGTACATTTTCCTTTACATTAATTTGCTTAAAGGTATTTCTTTCAGCGTTGTATCTATGGTGCGCCTGCTGCTTTTGTTCGAGCCCTGTCAGGGCTACCGCTGGCCACTCCCCGTCCACTGTTCTCCCTCCAGCTCTTTCTCTCTCCCTCACTCACTCACTCACTCACTCACTCACTGGGCTATTCAGCGACGCCCTGGCGCCTTCTTCTCTTCTGGGGAGATGTGGACGCTCGGTCCCGGCAAATGGTAGAAAGAAGCCCGAGAACCACAAACAAATTAGTCAATGACGCGGCGATCTTCTCTCTCTCCCATTCCCATTGCCCATCGCTCCATGTGTGAGTGTATTTTCATTAATATTTTATTGCTTAATTCCTTTTGTTATGCTGATTATGCCGACGAGCAGCACACCGAACACCGAACACAGTGAACACTGAACAGTGAACAGTGAACAGTGAACAAATGAGGCTGCCAGCCGCAGCCTGCCTCACACTGCCAACTGAGAGATGTTCATGGGAAAAACGGACGGGATCGTTGCATGATTTTCAATAATTTAACAGCGGCTTTCAATAATCTCCTCTTCAAGCTTTTCCCCCCTGACAAAACCTGCCCCTCTCTCTGGGCCGGTATCTCTCTGTGTGTTTGTGTGTGCTGGCTTGGCTTTTTGTTTCCAGGCACAAATGTTAATTTCAGTTTGTCTCGGTAATTTATCATCTTTCTTCTGCTTCTGCCACAGCATCAGCTTCAGCCTCAGCTCTGACTATGGCTGCTGCTGTATCTTTTTGTGATGTCTTTAAACGCTTTTAATTAAAATCAATGCGCATGTGTAACTTTCTTAAGCAGGGCCTCAGCCTTAGCCACAGCTACAGCCACATAGATCCCTCATAGACGTAGTCTAGTCTCGAACTCCGTGGCAGTCTTTGAACTTGGCCGACAGGCGCGTTTGTTAAATGATTGATGTGGTATTAATTTTAATAAACGTTTTTCCTCTCCCTCTCTCTCTCTCACGCGGTCAGCTCCATCAATATGCAGATGTGAAGCCAGAGACAGAGCCAGAGCCAGAGCACAGGGGCTGCTCTGGCCTGTCTGTTGGCCAGTTCGGACCCGTTTAGACCCAACTCTGAGTAGTATGTTTTGCGGTTCTGTGGTTCTGCGGTTCTACCATATTTTATGGGCACACGCAAATGCGTGGTGGCGTCTGCAGTTTGCCGCTCAAGGCGTGGCAGGGAGTACATGTACGAGTACGAGCTGTAGATTACCTTAGCCTCAATCTCTTTGGCGTTTGCTAACTCTATTAAAAGTGTCATGCAATCATCATCATCAAGGACACAGATGGCGGCGATCGGGCATTTCAGTGCTAGAAATTGGAGAAAAAATTAGCATAACTCTTCGGGCCGCTAATTGAAAATTGAACCGAAATCGAGAGCAGGCAGGCAGGCAGGCTGACTGGCCCAGAGCCCTCACAATCATCATTAATATTAAGCGGCTGGCACCAGGAAATTTTTCTGCTGGAAATCTCTTGGCAAAAAATGCCACAGTTTCAGTTTCGGCGCGGATCAAAGAGCGAAATTCAGATCGAGGCCAGTTCATTATGATCTCAGTTAGGCCTTAAGTGTGGGCTTCCGCTCGATAAGAGCCATCGATGGGCCATCGAAACAATTAGCCAGAGCCGCCACAATGGGAAGACTACAATATGTGTTGAAAAGTCAGTTCCAGAGTCAAAGTCGGAGCTAGGGATTCGTAATACGATCCAGAGATTGCGATTGCGATTGCGAAAAATAATCCCAGGGAAAGGCAAGGAAAGGCATCATTCAATCGTTAGCTTCACACCTCAAGTGAGCCTGAATAATTGATTTCAGACCGAAATGGAGAGAGACAGAGAGAGAGAGGCGGCGCTTACCTGGCTGAAGGGCCAACCTCTAGTACAGCTATCTGTATCTCTGTATCTCCGTATCTCTGGCTGTGGCCTGCGTATCTGCTAAGCCTTAGCGTGAAATTCGTTTGCACACAGAGCACTGAACAAGCCGCATCTAATCGATTTGTGAGCATTCTCTACCGTTTGCCGCCCAGCATTAGATACTCGTACTTTCAGCTCAATCATCGACGACGACGACGACAGACAAAAGGATTCCAGCTGAGCCTCGGTTAACGATTCCGAAGCGGATTTTGATTTTGATTCACATTCACATTCCGAAGGGTCGAACTACAACTACTGTGCTGGCAGTTGGCTACTGGCTGTTGGCGAATCCCGTGAATCTGCTGTGTATCCGTGTATCCATGCATCCGCTGCGGGGCGGCGTCTAGATTTCGATTTCTGTTGCTATTGTTTGCTTAACCCGTGAGGTTATTGTCGTGATAATGCCATGTAAGTGGTTGATTTGCCAGATTTGTCAGATTTCTGTCGCCGCAGAACATAAGTATCTAATCGATTTAGGGGTTAAAATATGTATCTTTTTGCAAATGTATCTTTCAGATGCAGTTGCAAATTATGTATGCTGTCAGCTGCCAGCTGCTCATGTACGAAGCAACGGATTGCTCTAGTTAAAATATATCTCGGAGCTACTGGCAGACACAAATTCCTGACAAATGCCAGCTCAAGTGTGCAATGCAATGCGAGGCCTCCTTGTCCCTTAACCCACCAAGGGGAATTTCAAGTGGCTGTGTACTTGTGCTGCAAACTAATTTGTATCCATGGGAACTACAACTACAACTAGTATGCAAGCGAGATATACGCTAAGTTATTTCTGCTTATCTATCTATCAGCTGTATCTATTGTATTTAACCTCTTTATAGATGTATCTCTTGAAATAAATCGTCTGAAAATGTATCCATCTATCTGTGAGATCTAGCGAAAGCGATTACTTTAGCTACTTTTCCCCCACAACAAACAACAAACTCTGAGCTGAGGTAATTGTTGTCTTGTCCCTATTCAAAGCTACAAAGCAGATACAGCCGTATCTGAAGGGAGTTCGTACTGTATGGGAGTTGTATGTATCTTTTTGTGTGTGCGGCTTACCGGATTAACTTGTGGCTTCTGCAAGTGTGTGGCAATGTTGCTGATGTTCATGCCCATGGCCGGTATCTGAGAGCCATACAACTGACCGGCCGTCGGCGTCATGTCCGTGAGCATCTTTGCGGTTGCTGCTGCTGTATCTGTATCTACTCCTGCTGCTGCTGCTGCGGCTGCTGGTGTATCTTCTCCTGCGGCTGCTGCTGCTGCTGCTGCTGCTGCTGCTGCTGCTGCTGCTGCTGCTCCTACTCCTGCTGCTGCTTCTCTGGCTGTCAGTTTAAGGCGCACAATGATGGTGTCTTTTCTTTGCTTTTTTTTTGTCTGGTTGTCTCTTTGATTTTTTTTCTTGGCTTTTCCACACAATGGGAAAACTGTATCGTTGCTGTTGTTGTTGCTGTTGTTGCTGTTGTTGCTATTGTTATCGCTGGACACACACTGGGCGGAGGGAGAGACAGAGGGACATGGAGTGGAAGGACACACACAGGACACACGCACGCACGTCGCTTACAAAAGAAAAATCAACAAAATATGCAACAAAAAGGCTGAAAAGTATCTCCGCTGCAACGGATGGTAATTGCCGACGGATACTTTTCTTAGGCTTTTCCCTGGCACTTTTCACTCTTTTACTGTTGCTCTAATTCTGTATGCTGTATGCTGTTTGCTGTATCTATGATGCATTCAAGTATGTATCTTTTTTATATGTTAATTTCATGTATGGTTTATGGTTTATTGTTTTTTGTTTTGTTTTTTGTTTTGTATTTTTGTTCACTTGGCCGTCGGCCTGTCGCTGCTATCGCTACTGTCGCTACTGTCGCTCTCTGGCTCTGATTCTGATTGTGATTGTGGTTCCGGGCTTCGGCTACGGCTGCGGCTTTGTCACTGGCACTGACAGCCGCCTACTGGATCTCCGTTCTGCCAATTTGAATATATCTAGCGGCACGGAGAGCGAGAGGGTACGACTGAGAGATGGAGATGAGGCCAGACAGAGAGTGGTGGAGAGAGACAGAGAGAGAGAGAGAGAGAGTGAACGAGAATTGAGTCTGCTCTCCTGCTGTTTTCTTTTTTCCTTTTAGTTTCGGTTTTAATTTGGGCACAACAAAAAAAAAACTTTATAAAATTTATGTTTAATTAAAAACAATAACAAAAACGAAAGAGAAAATTTATACGGATATGGTGGGATGATTGGAATGCACTCGCACTTCTGTTGTGGTTGTTGTTGTTTGTTGTTTGTTGGTTACTTTTTCTTGTTGTTTGTATCTTTTTGTTTGTTTGTTTTTGTTGTTTGTTTGTTTGTTTGTTTGTTTTTCTGTTTGAGCTGCTGCTGCTGTTGCTGTTGCTGCCGCTTCTTGCTGCTGCTGCTGCTTGCGGTGGGTGACAGAGGCGTCAACGTGTCAGGAGGCAGCCGCCAGGCGCCTGCTTAAACAAACGAAAAAAAAATCTGCTGTATCCGCGCCAAAGTTAACGCCGTCGTCGCTGATCGTTCAAAGGCTTGCAACTGTTTCACGCGAACAAAAAGCTTGGCCAAATGTCGACGTCGCCACACTCCAAGCAGAATGCTGCAGCCAGCGCTCTGCCAAGGGGCGCGTCCCACACAAGAGAGCGAGCGGGAGCGCGCTAGCCAAGGCCGTGGCGGCCAGAGAGAGCGAAAGAGATTCCAATTCCGATTTCAATTCAATTCCGCCAAAGCGCTGGCTGCGCCAACAGCAGCAGCGCCAGCCGCCAGCCACCCATCGCTCGCCCCTCTGCTCAAAGGCAGAGCAAGCGGGACGACCATAGGGAGCCGAACCACCACCACCGCCACCACCACCGCCACCACCACCGCCGAGAGATCATCATCGGCGTCGGCTATGATGGATGGAGGCTCAGAGCGTGGAGAGAGCGCGCGAGAGAGCGAGTGCGAGCGAGCGTGGGCCCTTGCGGCAGCTGCGGGGCTCGGGTTTCATTCATAAAAACCGACTGGCGGCCCGACAAACGAGTTTCGGCCAGCCCCCCCGCCGGCCGACACCCAGCGCCGTTTGGCCAATCGCAGCATTGTCTTTGGCCGAGAGTGCCCTAACCTATAATTAGAGCGATGGCCGCTGTGCGAGCGGGATGGCCAGCTGCCTGGCACGCGCATGCCTGTCTATTGTCATCCCGCTCTGCATCTCTACAGGACTGCGCTGCTGCCCCTGCTCTCACTCTCTCTCTCTCTCTCTCTCTCTTTGGCTTGTTCTCTCTCACTCTCACCTCGCGTGAGTGAGCGCCCCTTGACGTCAAAGGGAAAACAAAACAGAGCCCAAAAGGCAGCGCAGTTTTTCCTTCGGTATTGTTCCTTTTTTTTTCTTTTCTTTTTTTTCCTTTTTTTTTATACCATTTTCTCATTTTTATGTTAAATTAAATGTTCTCCAATGTTGTTTCTCGGAATTGGACTGGCTGATTGTGAAAAATCTACGCGCTCGCCAAAATGACAAATTGTTTTCCACATTTCCAGTTTTTCCTTTTTCCATTTCTTATCGCACTCTGGTATCGGGTTCTTTGACATTCGTTTGGGTGGATATTTCCACCCATGGGAACGGCATTAGCCCATTCTGGCGCACTTCAGGCATACGATGATGAGGGGCCACTTGGTGGCGCCGCTGGAGCTGAATTTTCGCCTGGCTTGGCCCCTAAAAGTAGACTTCGAGCCGCATGGTCAAGTTCAAGGGGGGACAAATTAGCTTTTGTTTAGAGGGAACGACTTAATCCCTTGCGGGAAGCTCTACTTGTGAAACATCCGAATGATCCTTTTGTGAGCGCATCCCCTCAACTCAATTATGAACTAGGGCCCTGCCCCTAGGGCTGAAGTTTCCGGATCAAAGCAGGCCACTTTTGGGCCACCGCCCACAGCTGATGGATGGAATGAACTGTTGCATCTGGGCTTCTGCTTCAGCTGGGAAGTAAACTAATTGAACCACACCCCGGATTGGCAGCTGCCGCACTGCATCCACACACCACACTGCCCCGGCCTGGCCTGGCCTGGCCTGGCCCGCCCCGCTCCTGCCCAGCTCCACCCCCCGCGCAACGCCTTATGCAAACAGAACGCCCAAGCAGCCGAAAAATGCCCAGCCCCTGTAACCGCCCGACAACAGAAAAGCTGAAAAGCCCAAAAGAGCCAGCCAGCAGCCGCCGGATGGCGGTTGGCGGACGGAGGGAAGTGTGCTCGGTACAAGCCACTGGGCCGCGGGACTCTCGTGGAAACCTGATGCACTGCGAGAAAATCTAGGAAAAACAAAAGATAAGTGGCAGATAACTTAAGAGCGAAAACTGCCGTAACGAAGCGGAAGACAGGGGTCGGCACGGTCCTATCTATTGGCTATGGGAAAAGGCGCTGCCGCTCACTTACAGTGTTCCGATTTGCCTGCTGTATAGGAACTGCAAAAAACATGTGAATGTGTGCGTGCCAACCGCTGCTACAGATCATAAATGGAGCCTTTGCTTAAATATCAGGAGTACCAAGGGGAAGTTTGAGAAGACTCTTCCTTTCTGCCGAATCTATTCCCTATATATTGCGCTTTCCAAGATGTTGTTCCTTTATTTCCGTTTTAAGATCATCCTAAGCCACAATCTCCTGTGTAATTAAGGCCTTAAAGATCGATAGATCCCCAAGGTTCGGCCCTTTCCTGTTAGTTTCTTTGAGTGCATTGGATGATGCCCAAAACTGGAACTGGAACTTGGACGGACTCTGGTGGTGCTCTCTGTAGGGGCTTCGGGGCAGACATTGTCTGCTGCGCATATCTCACGACATGGCTGCAGGACAAATGCAACACATTAAGCGGCAAGTTGGGACTGGGACCTCTCTCTGGGTCTAGGAGGGGTGGCCGGACGGAGATGGGGATGGAGCTGGTGCTGGTGCTGGTGCAGGAGATGAAGGAGTATGGCATGGGGGTGTGCCAACAAAGTCGAAGGCAAGGCCAACTAACTTCCTGCCTTGTCATGGCCTAGAGGTTGCGGTCGCTGCTGCCCATCAGCTGACCAACTTGATAAGGCTCCCTCCGACCCTCCCGCCCTCTCTCTCTCTGCTGTCTCTCTCTAACTGCCTCTGACTGACTGACTGACTGATTGCAGTGGTGTAACCACCAAATACTCTTACCCCTTCACCTGCTTGCTCATCAGTCCTGAAGGTCCTTCTCCGTCGACAAAGTATCTCGCAGCTCACTGCAGAGATTTGTGCGGGCGAATCAGCTTTGTGCTAGCCATCTTCTGCTCTCGCTCTCTCTCTCTGTGTTTCCCTCTCTTTCTGTCGCTTGGGCAGGGTGGTCGGCCACACTGCTGCCTGCCCCCTTCTACAGATATTGTGGGTGGTTACCTCTCGGCATTGTTGCCTTTTTTGAGTGGCCCTGATTGCCTCTGACTCTAACTCTGCCACTGCCTCTGCCTCTGCCTCAGCGATGGCACACATCAACTTGATACAAAGCTCCATATTTCTGTGTATGTGTACATGTGTATGTGCAGCAGTTACAGTTACAGTGACCCCTGGCTATGGTAAACGAAAGTTAGAAATTTATTTCTTGATTTTTCAGCTTCCTTTGGAGCTTCTTTCTCATCTCTCATTGGTCTGATATTCCCCTGACTCACTTCTGGCATTTCTCTGTTCGCTGCCCATGAGTGTTTACTGTGGGCTTCCCGTTTCACTGTGGCTTTGAGCACGACTTTATTTACGATTTCATTAATTCAATGCACGCACTGCACGAAATCGTCGTCGTCGTCGTCATTCTCCATCTCCTTCTCTTTCTCCACTCTGTCTTCTTCTCTCTCTCTCTCTCTCTCTCTCTCTCCCTTTCTCTCTCTCTCTCTCTCTCTTTTTGCCCCACTTCTTCTCTGTCTCTGGGCCCGGGACTAGCAATTTTCCAACTTCATTTTGGGGCGTTGCCCGTTGCTCGATTTGCGGGCGCCCCAAAAGGGGGTGCTAGCGCTAGGGCTGAGAGAGGGGCAGGGGGTACGTGGTACTGCTGGTCCTTTGGCCAGGTCCTGGCGATGATTTGCACTTTCGTTCGTTGTGCCTGTCAACAATTATAATGACACTCTTACTGTCCGCTGGGCCATTCGAGACTTTTGGCTTCGCTTTGCTTTCGCTTAATTAAACCATTTTGCAATTTCGTTAAGGGTACCCCTGTTGGGGTGTACCCCTACCCATACCCACACCCCTCTTACATGCCCACTCCAATTGCTGGCCACGCCCACACACCTCTGGAAGGGCCCTTGAGCCCGCGCAAAAGGCAGCAAAAGAAGTTGTCCCATCGCGACTTTTATGCATTTAATTAAAAATTAAATTTTTAATTGCACTTTTTTCTGATGATGATTTTCTCCTTTGTTTCTGCCTACCCCTCCACCCTCCACCCTCCACCCTCCACCCTCTACCCATTTTCTCTGTCTCCTTTGCTGTCTCTTTGTACTGTGTGTGCTTTTTTTATTGCGCTTTTTAATTAAATTGTTTGCAACACCCACAAAATGACAGCCGACGACAGGGACTCCAATGACGAGGGAGGGGAACGGGAGGGGACCGGGAGGGGGCGCCTCCCTTGACGGCAGTCATCATCAAATGAGTTTTCATTTAGTTAGTTGATGGCTCTCTCGCCCCGCTGATATGTCTCAATTAAAAACTGCTCACTTAATTACAGAGTTCAGAGACCGCGCAAATCGATTAGCATACGATCCCCCATCTGGCGATGATATAATCCAGGTCCCCAAGCCCCCCTCCCCGCAATGCCCGAGCCCCGCGGCGCCAATTAGAGCCAATTGCCAAAATTTTGGTCGCAATTAAGTGATTTATGGATGGCCAATGGATATGAATGGACTCTATAGATACATATCTATGAATGTCCCTGACACTGCGGGGATTCAGATCCATGGCTACGTCAGTCATTCATCAGCATTAAATTTGTACAATGGATTTGAAATTTAGATTGCTAAAACTTAAAGCCTTCAAGTGATTGAAACCAGAGAAAGATTGAAACCAATTTATTATTTCCTAACATAACTGCAGATGAGGCACATTTAAAGTTTCTAATAGAGCCGAGGGCCTCGATACTAGAGATTGAATATTATTATTATTATTATAATTTATTATATTATTAGCTTTAATATTATTTCCTAATATATTCAAGTAAGTTTTAATAATAAATAAATAATAAACTTTTAATAATATTTGTAAGTATTCATTACTAACTTTGTAAGTATTCATTAATAATAAATAATACGAATTTTAATATAATCAATAAATAATAAACTTTTATTAATATTTGAAGTATTCATTAATAATAAATAATACGAATTTAAATATAATCAATAAATAATAAACTTCTAATAATATTTGAAAGTATTCAATACTAATAAATAATACGAACTTTGTAAGTATTCATTAATAATAAATAATACGAATTTTAATATAATCAATAAATAATAAACTTTTATTAATATTTGAAGTATTCATTAATAATAAATAATACGAATTTTAATATAATCAATAAATAATAAACTTCTAATAATATTTGAAGTATTCATTAATAATAAATAATACGAATTTTAATATAATCAATAAATAATAAACTTTTATTAATATTTGAAGTATTCATTAATAATAAATAATACGAATTTTAATATAATCAATCAATAATAAACTTCTAATAATATTTTAAAGTATTCATTACTAATAAATAATACGAACTTTGTAAGTATTCATTAATAATAAATTATACGAATTTTAATATAATCAATAAATAATAAACTTTTATTAATATTTGAAGTATTCATTAATAATAAATAATACGAATTTAAATATAATCAATAAATAATAAACTTCTAATAATATTTGAAAGTGTTTTTTGAAGAGCAAACTTCTGCAATCTGTACCTTGAACATTCTGTACGCAAAAAGAGACTAAGGAGAGACTCTAACGAATAAGAAAATTCGGACTTTCTTGACGAAAATAATGCTGGACTTTTAAAGAAGTAAAACAAATCGCTCAAACATATGTATGTATATGTATGTACTTATGGTATGTACTCTGTATTTCTAAGAGACTTGCCTGTTCCCCTAGTTCCCTGAAATGCTGATGATTCATTTGGTTTCATTTCATTTTGTACCTTTAATTTCCAACACACTTCCTGAATAATTCTCTTAAAAGCAGAAACGAATAAAGGATTCCTGAAGAAGTCTAACGATGAACTTAAGCATTAAATGGGGGAAAAACTCTTACTTAAATTACTCCATTAGTGAGTGTTGCCACTGGGTGGGGAAGGGGGTTTCCTGCTTTATTTTCGGACTATTTATTTGGTGGTTGACTTCTTTCATTGCAAACGTATTGCCCGAAAGGCGGGGGGAGGGCATTAAAGTAACCCCCGAAAGCCGCAAGAACTACCAAAAAAAAAAAAAACTACTCGCTGGCTATTTTACGGATATCAAAATACGATTCCACCAGATCCAAGGGGGAGAGAGGAAGGACAGAAACAGAAACCCCCTTGGCTCATGAATGCGATGCGAATGTAAATGTGTTGTGTTGTGTTGTGTTGTGCTGTGTCCATCCATCGTTGTTGCTTCGGTTGTTTGCTGGTTGTTTCCTCATCGCCGTCGTCGTCGTTGTCGGTTGTTGGTGGTTCTTGATGGGGTTTGGGTTTGGGTTTTCGGGGGGGTAAAAGTACAAGTTCTGTGCGTCAAAATAACGCCAAGGGGAGGGCGGCTCGTTGAGGGGTCTGTAGCGGTTCGAGGAGTCCAAGTTCATTCCTCCAAATTGCTAGGCGAGGGCGTGGCACAGAATCGTAAATCACTTTGAAGTGGGTCGTAGACGTCCGAGAGCTCCGTTCGAGACAACATAAAAAGCAACAGCAACAGCAGCACACCAGCACCAGCACCAGCAGACACTGAACCCCTCTCACTTTGCGTGCCCCGTGCCCCTTCCCGCGTGCCATACAAAAACCGCAGTCCCTCTCCGCAGTCGCAATGCCCCGCGGCGACAGGAAAAAGCACGCTAGGCGCTGCCAAAGCTGCTTATCCTGACACACGGTAGCCGTTAAGTGTCTAAGTCAAAGAAAAAGAGAGAGAGAGAGAGAGGGAATGAGAGAAACCGAGAAGAGAGAGACAGAAACAAAGAGAAGAACAGGAGGAAGCACTGAGATCGATCGCCCAGCGGGACAGGAGCAGCAGCGGCAGCAGCAACAGCAGCAACAGCAGGAGCCCCGAAGCAAATCAATCAACAAATTTATTGATATCACTCAACGCTTCTCTTGGCAGTGTTCGGCAAGTCCCACAGCCCAGAGCCGAGAGCCGAGAGCCCAGAAACAGACCGAGAGCCAACCCATTTAATAACAATAATTACTAAACAAATTAAGCCTCACGCATCCTGAAAGTGCACCATGACCAGTCATGCCCCATGCCCATGCCCATGCCCAGGCTCAGGCCCCATGTCAAGCCACAATCGATCTTCGATCTTCGATCCGATCTGCCTGTCGATCTGCAGTGTTTCGGTGTTGATGACGTGCCCTGCCCAGGGGAGTTCAATTGATCTGTAAAGCCAGTGCAGATCCTCAGATATTGGTGTGAGGAACTATGGCTATAGAATTTCCAATATCTAGATCGTTATATGATATATTTTCTAGCAAGAGAAAGCTCTTTGGTATATCTTAGGTATTTCCTGAAGTTATTTAAAATCCTTTTGAATCCACAAAACAGATCGTTAGCAATTTGTATGAGAAATCTATCAAAAGGGGGTTGGAACCTACAATCAGATCGGTGGAGAGCTTCCAAGCTTAAGCGACTGTCTTAGGGGGGGGGTTTTAACTTCGGATTTCGAATTTCGGATTTCGGATTGTTTTTAATAGAGCTATCAAGGTGAAATCTGTTCAGCGGGTGAAATGGAGGCGCGCTGCGCAATCAACGCCAACATATTGCACAATATAGCATACATAAATTCCAGGGTGAGGCCCCAACTTACCATATAATGACTACCTACCTTGATTACACACTCTCCTTCACTCTCCGTCCGTGGCATGTAGAGGGTGTTGCTGCCTCTGCCTCTGTCTCTGACTCTGAGTCTGAGTCTCACTCTGACTCTGGAGCAACTGTTGCTTCTGCTGTTTTGGGATGGTATGGATGGCATGGACGGCATGGGATGGCATGGGATGGCATGGGATGGTGGATGCTGCGTAGCCCAAAACCTGTGTTTAAGCTGAAGAGGGTGCCAACATGCGGCGACCCGGGAGACCCACACAGAGAGTGTGAGACAAAGAGAGAGTGAGAGAGAGACAGAGAGAGAGCGAGAGTGTCCAAGTCCAAGTCCAGCGAGTACTCCACTCGAGGCACGGATCTGGGCTGCGTGCCACATGCCGACGCCTGATTGGGCCCCTCTGATGTCTGATGTCTGATGCCTGATGCCTGATGCCTGATTCTGTTGTATTTTGCTGGCTTCATTGCACTTAATTATTGTTATTTATTATTTTTATATTGTTTTGATGAGATGTTCCACAGCATGTTGACGAAATGTCGAATTTGCAAATTGTTTAAATCAGTGAAGAGAGAGAGAGAAGAGAGAGAAGAGCAGGACAGGGTCCTGCCCCCTGCAAAAAGGAGTTGAAGATGTAGATGGAGATGGCAGCTCTCTGGATAATTGATCGATTGCAGGCTCGGGGCGTTCTGGGCAAAATTATCATAATTAGACTAAATGCATGCCCCCAAAAGAGCTACCGATGGCACCTCGTTGCCACTGCCTGCCTCCCCATTCCTTGTCAGCTCCCTTCAACCCATCTCTCTCTCTCTCTCTCCACTCACTCTCTGTGGCCCTTTTGACACTTGTGATTTTATTGATGGCGCCATGGAATGGCTTAAATGGAATGCAATGGCCTGGACTGAACTGAGCTGAACTGGACTGGACGGGACTGACCGAGATTGAGCATTTGGCGCATTCAAATTTAATTGCATAATTGCCTATAATTATACAGAGAGCAAATGAATCCTCCGGCTGTCTGTACTGTTCTGTCCGAACGAGCTGTAATAACCTGCCATCGATTACAGCTGAACGCCGACTCAATTGAGCGATTAATTTGCCAGGACTTTGTATTTATTTTGTTTTTGGATTTGCATTTGCATTTTGGTAATTTTTAATATTTGGCGCAGGTTTAAATCCAATATCAAATTCGGGCATCATTTGCCCAAACGGTAGCTGGAAATGTGTCAGGGAAAACTAATGGAAATTACCAGTGCCACAGCCACAGCCACAGTCAGAGGCACAGCCATGGCCATTACCCGAGCAAAGAGCCAGCGCTCTGGTCAAGCTCCAAACCCGTTCCCAGTGCCCAGTTACCCCGGCTCTTGGCTGCAAATAGTTTTGTCTTGAACAATTTCTGCTTTTCTCCTTTTATGTTTTGTGTTTTTATTTTTTTTCTGTTTTTTTTTTTGGCGCGTCCACACAATTAATTACACAAAAAGTCGGCAAAAGTGCCGGGCCAGACCATAAAAAAAAAGAGAGACACACACACACACACACACACACAGATATAGATGCAGATACAAACGGAAGGAAAAATAAAAGAGAGAGAGAGAGAGAGAAGGAGAGAGAGACTCTGGGATACATTTTTCTTCTTTGCAGCGCAACCTGTAATTATCGTTCGATACAAATCGAAAAGCGAGAGACACAAAACAATTTATTATTGTGAATTAATAAATTTTATTTTTTTTTGCTGTTGTTGTATGTATTTCTCTCCCTGTTTTCTCTCTCTCTCTCTCACATGCCTTATGCCTTCCATTTTCCTTTGGCTGAAATACACCAGAAATACCCAGTGTGTTGCTGTGTTGCTGTGTGTCTGTGTCTGACAAGGCGCATATATCTTGTGCATTATCTTGTCATACGATCTGGCAGCGGCATTAAAATGCTAAAATGTGAAAAAGTCAAGAGTTGCAGCAGAAATACTTCGTACTCGTACAGCACAAGAAACGTATATCTCTCTTTTTTTTTATGGGTTTGTTCGGCTAATTCCGAATGGATTGGATTGGATTGGACTGGACTGCCAGTGAAGGGGAGATGTTGTGCAAATTGTTTCATTTTCGTTTCACATTTACAGCTTACACGTTCCGCGTTCATTTCATGAATGCCCACAGTATAATATATACCCAAAAAAAAAGAGCCAACCGTTTAGGTATTTTGCTGTGTAAAATAAATTGAAAATACTTAATGATTATTACCTTCTTTTTTTGGTATGTATTTTAATAGGCTTTCTCCATAGTTTTCACCAGTTTTCTTTATCAGTGATAATTTTCCCACAATTTCCAGCTAAAATCCCTTAAAGTTTTTTACAATTTAATTGCTAGGGGAAGAAATGCTGTAAAAATGCATTTAAAAAATATTACGCATACGCCGTGTGTAGCGCTTGTTACCCCGCCTAGCAGCGAGCGGGGCGTGGCCGTTGCATGGAAATTTCACTTTTTTGTATCCTTCCTTTCCCCATGCTTCAGTGTCTCTCTGTTTTTTATGACAACTTTCAATGTGAAACACAACGAAAGGCAACATTTAATGAAGTTTCAATAAAAATGAAGGGAAAACAAAACAACAAGATGGAAAATACATAAAAAAAAAACAAAGGGGGGGAAGAGTGGGCAGGAAAAGAAAAAGGGAAATAAAAAATCAAATAAAGAAATCAAGCAACAAGAAACAGCAAAGAAATAAAGAGGAACGATGGCGATGACAATGACAAAATAAAAACGAATAGGTCACAGAGGGGAGGTGGGTGGAAAGAACGAAAGAAAGAAAGAAAGGATCTATTTGGATAGATAGTACAGCGATAGATGGATGAATGGATGGATGAATGGATGGTTGAATGGATGGTACGGTTTAAGGGCCCTGGAACACAGAACCAACTCCGCTACCCACTACCCACTCCCCACGCCACCCCACAGGCCTCGTCTCTCGATTGAAATTAACGCAAAAAAGGCGTGGCCTGTGCCGTTGACAACAACAGGGAAAGAGCAGAGGCACACAGAGAGAGAGAGAGTGAGCAAGAGCGAGAGCGAGAGGGGTAAAGAGTGGGTGGTGAGTGGGTGTGGTGGGGTGGTTTGTGTGGTGCTGGTAGGCTGGTGCTTAAGAGAAGCAACAAAACCGCCAAAGTGCAATAAACAAACAGAGAGGAAACCACAGAAAGGGGCACACATTTCGACTGGGGAAAGTCGATGTATGAGATGCCCTTCTAAAGATTTAGCTACTGGAAGTTCTTTATCTAATTTTAAAATCAAAGAAGTTCCTTCCTTGAATCCCACACGTGACAGTAGCAATTCCGGGCATATATATGGATATAGCTAGTAGAATATTGAATCGAAAGTGTGTATTACCCTTTTGGAAAGCGTATTGTAGCAAAGGACAACGAAACAACAAAGGGGAGTTGGTGATTTAAAAAAAGAGGGTGGGTGGCTTGGCTGCAGGGGAGGAATTTGCGTTCGTGTGCGTGTGCGTGTGTGTGCGTGGTGCAAGCAAAGAGTCAGGCAGGAATCGCCTTTGACTGCCACTCAATTAGTTTTTATTGCGCTGTCAGCAAACTGGGCCCAAAACACACACACACACAAACCAAAATGTGGTGGGGGGCGACTGGGATGGATCTACCTCGTTTTGTCAGCTCATAAAAATGTCACAGCAGCTAATTAAAACGGAGACGAAGAGAGAAAGCCAAAGGGCAGCGTGGGGGAGAGAGAGAGAGAGGGAGGGAGAGCAGTCGACTTGTTGTGACAGTCTCTGACAAGCAAACCAAAAATCCCTGTGCACGAACAGAAATCAGAGCAAAGCAGACCCCCAGACACCCAGACACCCAGAGCCCCACAGCTCAGATGATTGACAGCTTGCCCAGATTGCTAGACCGATCCCATGCTCCCCTCCATAGCATGGCTAATCACCTGCAACGCCAGAGTGTTGCGTAAATTGATTTTCATTAGCGTTCCAACTAATTAATTGGCAGCCAAACCACAACCCACCGCCGCCTCTCTGATTAATTTGCATGTCGATTTGTTGAACAGAACCCAGAAATCATCATGTACAATGGATCGATCGATGGATGCTCTTATGACAGAGTTTCAAATCCATTTCTTATCTTCATTTTTTTTTTGTGTACGAGCTGTGCGTACATGATACCCTTGGCTGTGGCTAGCCTAGGCCCATGGACTTGGACTTGGAGTTTTTTTCTCAGAGCTTGCCGCTCACTCATTAGCAGCCGCAGCCACAGCCACAATTATGCAGATATATATTGGCCCCAAGGTGGGCGTGGTTAAAGCCTAGTTGAGCAGAGCGCAAAAAAAAAAAAAACAGAACTAAAAGAGGGAAAAATAAATCGGAATGTAATAATTACGAGAGTGCCAAACGATCTATTAATGAATGGACAAATGATTTTTGTGCGGCTCGTTTTGCTTTTCCACGACTTTTGTGTAGCTTGGCCGAGTGAAATTTCCATGTCAAAAGCACCGGCCTCCAATCCCCCATTGGCCATGCTAAATTTTCGTGATGCTGCGAAAGTCAAATATGAACCGAAAAACCAACCAAAAAAGCACACAAAAAAAAGACCAACTTCAAAACGAAAAATGCCGACAGAAAGAAGAGAAAAATATGCCAAAGAAAAGAAGCCAAAAAAAAGAAATAAGAAAAGAAAAGAAAAAAAGAATATAAAAGCCAAAACATTTTCGCAACGCTCTCGAAAACCGAAAGCTTGGCAAAGTCCCAAAAGCGGAGATGGAGATGGAGTTGGAGCTGGAGAGCGGAACGGGTGGTGGAGCGGGGGGGGGGGGGCCTTCTGGGGGTCTCACCTGCCCCAATCCACAATCCACAATCCTCAATTCCAGGCATCTGCATCTTTAACCTCGACGACTTGACGACTTTGACTTTTGTTTAGCTCGAGCCCCGAGTCGTCTCGGTATACTGTCTCTCTGTCTCCTCCGGTTGCCCACGGGGCCTCAGATACCGACGCGTTGAAGATTTTGTGCCAACCCACTTTTTGGCCACAGAGACAAGGAGACAAGGAGACTCTGGTGCTGCGGCTGTAGCTGTTGCCGTAGCTGTAGCTCTGGATCCACGATGGGGCCACTGGCAGACATGGGGCCTGACCTGAGTGCCTGCATTTGCCTTCTTTTTTCGCTCATTTATTTAACGTTGCCATGAGAATTATTAAACATTTTATTCGCATAATTTGTGAATTATTTTGTGTCTGGTTTTTTTTTTCTTTCTTCTCTTTTTTGTTTGGTTTTGGCTTCGGTTTTGGTTTTGGTTTGGTTTTGGTTTTGCTTTTCCTTTTCCTTTGGTTCTGCGCCTAAACGCCTTCAATGGCCGCCACGCCAACGTTTTATCGTGGAGCGCCAAATGCAGTTCCCGTTTCCCCCCCTCTCTGGAGACGCGACTTAACCCTTTGGCGGGTCCGTAGGGCCAGAAGCACCGACAAGCTGCCCAAGTCATACAGTTTCTTATTTTGATAGGATTTCCATGGAATATTCAACAAATAAACAACAGATTCATGTGCAGAAGTCATGCGATAATTTTTGTTAGAGAAAGAAAGAATTTCAAGTGCTTGTGCTCTCTCCCGGTGTCGCTTAGCAGTAAAGGTTTTGTGTCACACAGCCACACTAGGGGTTAAGAGATCATGGCGTCTCTCTCCCTATAGCCTTCTACTGCTGCTCCAGCTCTCCCTCTCTCCTTCTACTGTATCTCTAGCTTTTCCCCCTGGTGCCCACCACTCAAGGGCTACCCACACAAAAAGCCAAGCGAAATCTTGTTGAGAAAATTCGTTTGCTTAACCACGCGATAAACATTTTTAATGCATAATAATAACGCAAAACTAATTAAATTGTTTAGGCTAAAAGGCGGCGGCGACTCTCTCCCTACCATCCCATCTCAAGAGAGTATCTGTGGAAAGCATTTTCAGGGGAAAAAGAGGCAATGGGGAACAGTAGGGGAAAGAGATCAAATGGAATATTCTTCGACGATGCTCAAGGGGGAATCTTTAAACTCGCTGTTGAAAGCCATTGAAAAAAGCCATTGCAGATACTTCTGAAAGCGAAGCATATTTTAATTCTTTCATTATCTGTGGCTTCCGAGTCCACAAATGACAGAGGAGGAATCATGTGGAACATGGCCTGGCAACTCACAGAGTTCCCCCCGCAATGGCAGTGGCGTGGCCCTGTAGTTTGGCCGAGTCCTGTTCGGGCCATAATTATCCTTTGGCATAGATTTGACATCATTAGGCCCCCCGCTGGACGTTGCCAAAATTCGGCAGCTGTCGGTCGGCGGTCGGTCGGCGGTGCATGGGCGGTGCATGCTACATGGTGGTGCATCATCTAGTTCATCTTTCCCTCTCTACCAGTGCTATGCTATGCGCTGCAGGTGCTCCTGCCTTGACCCATGCCGCCGCCGGAGAGGCACGGTGCGGCACGGAGAGAACTCATTAGCTATCGCCCCGGAATTCGGGTGCAGTTCCAGGAATCGCACGGGCAAAAACCAACGGGCAACCGGCAAAATTCATTCAGCAATTGCACTAATTACACCTTCAAGTGGCAGCGGCAGTGGCAGCGGCAGTGGCAGTGGCAGCGGCTGTGGCAGGTCGGTTCATTCATTCATAGGACGAATCCATTTATCACTCTGAAACTTTTCGGCAGGCCTTTCGGCCTCAAATGCCTCGAATGTCTGCTGTCCTGCTGCGTTTAATTAGCCAGAAACGAGAGGAGAAAGGAGAGCCACAGAGGAGCAAGCAGGCAGGACACACGGACACACGGACACACAGGACTCCTAACAATTCCTATGACAAATTGTCAGTTTGCTGCCAGCAATTTGCTGCACCAAGAAACAATTTTGTAATGAAATTAATTGAACTCCATCCAGCACACGGGGTTTGCTTGCTCCAATTTCGGTCAACGCCCAACCGACGAAAATCTAATAAATGTTTTTCAGCCCTTCAGACATTCAGAGGGGAGTTCTCTGAGCAGTCTCTGGAGTCTTGGCTTGGACTGGCTTGGACTGGCTTGGACTGGCCTGGCCTGGCCCTAGGCATCCTTTTGACACCTGTTTGTCATGCGGTCGAGACGGTGCCACAGCCAACAGACAGAGGCTGAGACGAAGGCTTCCTCCTCTCGACTTGTTGTCTGGGCTCTGGTCTCTGGTCTCTGGGCCCGAGCAGAAACTGTCTACAAATCATTCATCATTGACCCCAGAGCAACATTAACATTTAGGAGCTGCTTCTCCTTTACCTTTTTTCACTCCTTTCGCAACTTTACTTCTGCTCATCTTTCATATAAATGATTTCTTCGTTTCGTTACGTTTCTGTTTCTCGTACTGTGTCCGCGCTAACCCATAATTATGCGTCTTGTGACCCATTCGGCTGGGCCGCGGTTGCAATACTCGTATTGCGTTTGTGCGAGAATAAAATAAAAAGGGGGCTGGAGCGGAGCGGAGCGGAGCGCTCTCTGTTGCTCCAAAAAATACTCGGAATTTTCAGATACATATATCACTGGGCACTGGACACTGGCCAGTGGCCAGTGGCTGTCTGCTCAAGGATATGGCTAACATCAAATACACAAAACCCAAAGATTCAGCATGGAAAATAAATGATGAAACTCTGAGCTCTGATCTGTGTACAGGTGCAGGCCATTCGTGGGAATGATTCTGCCTATGCTGCTTAAGCATTCAGCCCAATCCTTTGCTCAGCCCCCCTAACCTTTTGGAGTCACCAGCAAGAAGCTGCAGATCATTGATGTGGGGTTCCTCCTGGGCTGCCATTCGTTTCAAGCTTTTGCTTTTCTCTCCGATTTCCATTCGTGTGTCGTGTGAAAATCCCAGCGGACAAAACTAGACTCATATTCGATTTAATTATAATTGATTTCGGTTGCAGCCTCCTAGCCTTAAGTGTGTGTGTGTGGGTGTGGGTGTGGGAGGGGAGTGAGTGGAAATCGATTAATGCAAGCCGAAAGGAAATTAATATAAAACACATTTCTGGTTTGGCCCCTAAGTGAGGCGGCACGGCACGGCTGCCCATTCAGCGGCGCATTCTGTGGCGCCACTTTGGGCCGGCGCATAATTAACCAAACAAAAGAGCCTCTCCCGCCGCATAAGCCGTTAAAGTGTCGAAGTTGAAGTTGAAGTCTTAGGGCTGGATGGGCAACTGGATGGGGTTCGGAGTCAGTCAGAGACCAACACACAAAAGACCGTAAAAAAAAACACACACACACACAGGAATAGGGCAAGGAGAGAGCAGGTAAGGGGAGAGGAGACTACTATTTTGAGAGCCGAAAAAAGCAAATCAAAAATGCGGCAAAGTACAAAGAAGGGGCACAAGGAGAGAATGAGGATTGGAAACTGTAACGAAACGATCTCTCCTCTCTCTCTCTCTCTTTCACTCTGTATCTGTATCTGCATCTGCATTTGTATCTGTATCTGTATCTGTGCTGGTGTTAACCACCTACGTACCGAAATTGATCGACGAACGAAGCCCAAGAAGACATGAAAGCATGAGCTGCAGACGAAGACGAAGATGATGATGATGATCAGAATGAGAATGAGAATGAGTCTAAGGATGTGGATGTAGATGAAAGGAAGGGCTCTGGGTCTCTCCAGGGTCTCTTACGGCAGCAGAAATCATTAAGCGTGATTAAAATGCGCGAAAGGATGAAATGTTTTCCCTCTTAGATGAATGCGAATGGTTCGGCTCGGCTCGGTTCGGTCCCAGCACTGCACTCCACTGGCCTTTTTGGGCTGGCCAAAAAACTCAATCAATATAACATTTTTCACTTTTGCTTTCAAGTCCCTTTGCCCAACAACAAAATGCAGTGTGGGAAATTAACAAATTTGCTCATTTGATGAGGGCTGAGAAGGATGGCGGAAGGTTGTGGTGCTATGGGCAGGAGTTGAGTTGAGTGGCTGATCGCAAAGGTTCAGCCGATCGATTCAGGGAACCAAGAAAAACCTGAGAAATCTAAGAAATACGCGTAATATATTATAGAGACAAGTTGCACCACAGATATGGGACTTTTGGCGAGCTTTGTGGCTCATTTTCTGATAGATCTTTTGAACACTTCCAGTCTGAAGAGCTCTCGTTTACGAGTACTACGGATATCTCTGGTTTGGCTTCTTGTTTCGGGACGGGGGGACTTGGAAACCCCTTTCCGCTGGGCCTGGGCCTGGACTTGAACCTGGGACAAATGCAAATAAAGCAGCAGCTTGAATATATCATTTCTTGGGGGCTTGTTGCTGTCGTTGTTTCTGTTTCTGTTGTTTCTGTTGTTTCTGTTGTTGCTTTTGTTGCTGTTGTGACAGCCTGTAATTAGCCGCAGACGTTCGTTGCCTGCCACTCGCCTGCCTCTCAGAGAACCCATCCCTCTTCTGCTTCTGCTCTTCTGCCTCCTCCTCGTATTTAGGCGTCTCTTCAGCTGCTGGCGGCGTATCTGCAACGTTTCTAACTTTTCAAATCCAAGACTCTACAGCTCCCAGTTGCAAGTCCAAGTCCATGGCCATGGCCAAAAGTTGTTGCCGGTTTTGGGCTCGTCGTTGCGGCTTTTTGACGTTGCCCGTTTGACCTGCCAAGCCAAAAAGAGAGTCCCCCCCCACCGTCCACGGACAGGCGCTGCTGCTGCTGCTGCAGTTCTCGTTCTTCTACATATAACTTCGCTGTGTATCTGCGTGTATCTTTGTATCTCTGTATCTTTGTATCTGTGTATAAGTTTGTTGTTTCTTCTCTTAATTTTGTTTTGGTTTTTTTTGTTTTTTTTTTTTTTTTTGCTTTGTAGGCGCAACTCGTAAAAGTCTAGACGTGATTGTATCACGATTTCTATCGCCATTTTTGTTGTATTTTCCCTTCCCCTTCGTCGATTCCATTTTTGTGAAAAATTCCTGGGAATTCTCGACTCTTCTCCGCTTGCTAAAAACATCAAAAACAAGAAAAAAAAAAGCAAATTTCTCATTAGCCCAGGCTCTAATCCAGCAGCAAGGCCCCGCCATGCGTGGGCCCCCCGCCAAAATGCGGAGCAGGAGCAGGCTCCTCCAGTTCTTAATGAGTTTTTTGTGCTTTTGTTTTTGCTTTGATAAAATAAAATTTTAATATGCGGCAGCCATGAGAGCAACACCGAAACGAACGGTAAATGTCCACAGAAATTTATACAAAATGTTGAGGCGATTCTCGGAGGAGGTGGTGAACGTAGTTTTAGCTTTAAGAGTAGTTTGCTGCTCCCTAAATACTCCCTGAATACCGCCTGAATGCCGCCTGAATACTCCCTGAATACTCCTTGAATAACCCCCTGAACACTCCTTGAATACTGGGCATACAAATCTCAAAACTAAAAAGGATTTTCCCCAATATCAAGCATACGCCAGTGGGCAAAACTATTCTCATAATTAAAGGCTTTCCATCAAATGTCAATTATTTGGAGCAAAATGATTGAGCTGTCACGCTATGGAAAAGGGTTTGGGTTCGGGCTCGGGCTCGGGCTCGGGCTCGGCCTAGGGTTTGGGCTTTTCCTCTCAATCATTAATCAATAATAAACTTAACCCCTTGGCGGCGGCCATGGCCATGGCCAAGCCAATATACAAAATATTTTAATTTATACAAATGACAAAATAATTAAAATTACCCTGCAAGTCGCGAGTCGCCGTTAACCAGGCTCATATATCATTAGTGGCAACAATGGCCGCACGAATGGGTGGGGGGTAGCTCTACCTGTGCGTCCAGTCCACCCCTGTGTGTGCGCTGTGTGCCCTCCCGCCCGCCTCTGGTGACAATTTCCATTATTGACAAATTAATTGTCACCTTTTAACAAAATGCAGCCAAGCGGCCCGTGAACACAGAGACACAGAGACACAGAGACACAGAGCGACAGAGACACTGGCCCATGGTGGCACTTTTCAGAAACAGAAGCCCATTTACCCGGGTCCGAAGTTGCCTTTCCTTGGCTCAGCACAAACTCAATACAAATTACAGTACAAAAAGGAGCAAAAGGAGCAAAAGGAGCACTTTCTTGTGTAGAAATCACATAATTATGATTAGATCTCGCTCTCAAATAGAGACACACGCGTACGCCCAGTGACTGTTACGACTATGAGGATACCCTAAAGGAGTGACAGCAAACAGCAGTTGGCCGGAAGTTCCCTCAGCTATTCAGCTGAAATCTGTACATAAAGAGCCGACCCTTAGCACCCCTCAGGAGGGCCCCCCCCCCCAAAGGAAAAACAAGCGTAAATGCCAAACACGTCAAACTTAGATTAGCGCCTTTTGTGCGACCCACACCCCCCATACCCCACAGGAACAGGAACAGGAGCGAGCAAGGGCAAGGGCAGGCCGCGGCCCCCTCACTGCAAAGGGTCATTAGTTAGCGCAGGATACGGCGGAACAGGTCCCCCCTTGTAGCAGGGAGCAGGGAGCAGTGAGCAGGGAACAGGGAGCAGGGAGCAGCGACTGTGTGTGGCTTCAGTTCTAATTAAATAGACACGACAATGGCACGAACCACAAAAGTTAATCATATTTTAATGTTCCAGTCAACCCCCAACAAAGACCTTGAGGATAGGTATGGATAGATAGCCAGATAGATGGAAAGGTGGATGGATTTGGCTTGGAACCAGCCACGTAGCCCCCGTCGGCTAATTACAATAACAAGTGGGTGGGGGAAGGGGTGCTACACGGGAGTGTCATTAGAGCTTCGCGTCGATTGCCATCGAAATGCCTTTAGTGGCAATTTGTATCCACTACAGGTCCCCCCCCCCCGCACTAGGAGTCAGCCAAGGTCTTTGGCTGTAGCTACTCCTTGTTGTAGTCCTTCCCGCTGTACTCTCTGCACATGTCCCCTGCTTGTCACTTAATAATTAAAGGGCCAACTAGCAGCTGGCAAATGTAATTTATCTAATGCAGTCATTAATTTCGTATTAACAAGGTGTGGATGGTAAATTATACAGACAGATAGACAGCACAGAAAGACAGACAGACAAACAGACAAACAGACAGTGAAGACAGTGAAGACAGTACAATGGCAGTACAATGACTGCGACTAAGAGGTGTCCATGGGGCGGGGTTTAGGGGGGTCCAAAGGCTACTCCCAGATGGTAAGTTGCATTCCGGGGTACTCGCATGCAAGTGAGACATTTCCCATTCAGCAAAAGATCTCCCATTCCGGGTGGTGTCATCATCCAGCTCCCCCCGTTTACTCATTAGCCTTGGCTTGGTGGCTTCCTCCACCAACCGCATGGAATGCCCAGTTTCAAGTGCACTGGCTCTGTGTGTCTGTGTGTGTGTGTGTGTGTGTGGACCTCCCACCACTCCACACATATCCCATCCACATCCACATCCCCAAATCTCCTCACACATCCAAGGAAATCCCATTCGAGCTGCCCGCCGTACTGAAAGATAAATCTACAAATGTCGCAAACGAATGCCACGTGACCTTTGACACATTAGTGTCAGTTGTTGCCCATCCCCCCGCTCCTCCTCTGATATGGCAGATTTTAAAGATATATATTTTGGATGGTGTGGAGCGAGCGAGCGAGCAAATCCAAAGCCAAAGCCAAAGCCAAAGGACAAACAGCAGAACGAGGCAATTTACACAATTGTTGTCAAATTAAAGTGCATCCGCTTCGTTGGTCATTTAAAGCACAAGTCAGGCATCGTTCCCCGTCTCCCCGTCTGCCCGTTCCTCGCCAGAAACCAGAACTTCCCCCGTTGCCGAAGCTGGTAATGAGGGGCATCAGGATGGCATCATGTACGCTTCTCAAAAACAGTTTCAGTCTGATTTGGCCACAAAAAAAGGGAATGGGCAATGGGCAATGGGCAATGGGAACATCAGCTTGGGGGGGTAAGTCCTGCCTGCTTGGTGGTGTCCTGCTAGACAATGTTGACGTTAATAAATTATAAAATGAAACTAATGACAAAACACATAACGAAGAAGGCCATGAGCCGCTGTGGGGGAGTTATTTTTGCTGCGATTTTAAAATTGTCGAGGGTTGAAACAATTTCAACCGCGTAACGAGCGCAAATTGTTTGCTTCCCTTCAGCTCCCATACCACAGCCACCCACCCCCCCCCCCCACGCCACCGTGACTGTAAAGCGATCTGGGAAGGACATCGTCAGGCACGTGACCATGGGGCTGCAGGAGAACATATTCGAAGGCCCACGGACCCACGACACAAGGCAGGGTGTCCGTTTTCTATAATTGTTTTTAGCTTTCCACACACACACACACACACACACACACACACACACACTATGGCACATGTAATTGTCTCCTTTTTCTGCCAGTTTTCCATTGATTTTCCTCCCGCAAAACTGTTTGAAATGAGAGCTAAAAGCTAATGACTGAAAGGCGGCTCAAAAGAGACCAAAAACACTCCCTGCTTCCCCTTAGCATTTTACAATTTATATCCTTATTCTCACACTCTCCCCCCCCCTCTGTCTCTGTCTCTGACTCTTTCTCTTCCTCAGACGCTCTCCTCTGCCCCCCTCCCCCATTCGCTGCCACTCTTCTGGGCAATGATTTAATATTACTCATACGCCATGTAAGTTAATTAAAAATTCTTTCGAACATGAAATTAATTTTTAGCGTCGCTTTGCGCATTGCCACAACTGCTCCGCACTGCTCTCCACTGCTCCTCTCTGCTCCCCTCTGCTTCCCACTGCATCTCTCTGCTCTCCTCTGCTTTTTTTGCGTCCCGTTGATTTTTCTAGTTGCTGGCTGGCTGGCTGGCTGGCTGTCTGGCTGTCTGGGCACACCTGCAAAGTGTCAGGGCTGCCAGCAGTCGAGGCTTTTGGTGGCTTTCGGAGGAGACCACAACGTCGTCGGCTCGTCGTTCAGATCCACACGATTCGATAGTGCAAAGTGTGCCGCACAACGCTGCAACAAGAGCCACAAAAACTACCAACAACAGCAGCAGCAGCAGCAACAGCAACAGCAACAGCAACAACCACAACGATGCAACCAACGAGGCACAAACTCAAGAAATCAAGCAGAAAAAAAAAATACTTTACAACGCAGCAACAACAAAAACAAAAGGAGTAAAATTTATTAAAAAATAATTTCCAGAAATTGCCTGCTTGCCTCTCCACGTGTCTTGCCCCCCCAGTACCCCTACCCCTACCCCTACCCCTACCACAACCATTCTCCAGGTTCTCCTGGTGCCCCGTTGCCGGCGCACTTTATTAGATTTTTATCGGAGGGGGCTCCATGTTTAAAATGACTTTGTGGTATGTGGCCACAGCGCCCTGCAACAGTGCAACAGTGCAACAGTGCAACATGGCCACAGCCAGAGGGGCGAGCGATGTGCCCAAGGAGAGTCCTTGAAAGAGAGCAGGCGGCTGGAGGGGGAGAGCTGAAACTTGCAGGAGTCCTGGCAGATACCCTCCAAATTATCTGTGGCTTTTCCCACACTCATTTTATACCCCAAACGATCAGATCAGCATTCAAGTGGAGCTTTTGCTTCTGTGCTGGGATCGAGCTCCCATCAACCCACCAGCCCACCATCCCAACATCCCACCATCCTGGCGCTATTATTATCTCGTAGATGTGCATTTAGAAACCATAAAGCGGCGAAAACGTTCGACAAATTGCATTTAAAATGCGAAGAAACCCCAGCGGCCTCATCGACTGCTCGCCTCAACGTAATCTACGACTCATCCAATTTGCTGACACCCATCAATCAAAGGCATCAATCTTCAATCGCTGAGTGCGCACCGCGCTCCATTCCATTCCATTCCATTCAGTGCTCTCAATGTGGCTCTGTGGCTCTACGGCTCTGTGGCTGCTTGGGGGAGGAGTAGGAGGGCGTGCAACAAAATGATCGCCGGTTCATGCGCTCAATTGAGCATTCAATCAATGCGCACGCCCCAACGCCCCAGAGAGAGTTTTGTTGTTGTTGTTGCTGTTGTTGTTGTGGGTTTTGTTTTTGTATTTTAGCTGGCTTCCCTTCCTTTGGCGTTTTTGGGCTAGCCAGCAGCAGCAGCAGCAGCTGGGCAGCAGCAGCAGCTGGGCAGCACAGTAGTTGAGGCATGGGGATGGGCGCGTGAGTGAGGCTCGTGAGGGGATAGAAAGGGTTCCTGGTATACCCACTTGCTGTGGCTTAATGATGGATCCACAACCATGAATAGGAATACGTAGCTGGAGTCGTGTCCTTGCTTACTTTCACCGCCCCCCCCCCAGCTGCACGCTGCAAGGCTGCACGTGTCACGCACTCATCTCCCTGCTAGGTTTTCTATGGGGCACGCACCGCACCGTCTGACATTCAATTAAGCCACACGAAGAGCCACAGACAAAAAAAAATTTAAAAAAAAACCAAAAAGAAAGCGACGCGACGGCTGCTGCCTGCTGCCTGCAATTTTCATCGAATGAAAGATCTCTGAGAGATCTCTGGAAGATCTTTTGGCGGTGGGTGTTGCACTTCAGTGGTTCCGATGCGATGGTGGCTCCTCCAGTGGCTGCTGCTGCTGCTGCTGCCTTGCACCTGTACATAATTTGCCTATTCATGGAAAACGGGCAATGGCCATGCCACGGCGTCGGCGTCGGCGGCTTTTGAAATCAAATTAACAGCCGCAATAACGGCTGCAGGGACCGGGGGGATGGATGAGAGAGCGAGAGAGCAGCACTGAGATTTTCTGTTTGGTCATCTTTACATCAGCAGTTTTGTTTTGTTTTTTGTTTTTTTTGTTTGTTTTCGCTCGCAAAACTTAAAAGCATTTTTGAGTGCGGCTTTAACAGAAGCCAAAGCCCTGACCAAGACAACGACGGAGACTCCACGCCACTCCACTCCTCCACTCCTGCGGCTGAATGCTTGATTGATGTCATGCTAAAAGTAGCAAAAGTTGCGTAGAAGTCGCCGCTGCTTATCGCTTTAGGATCAACTTTAGGATGCCGTCATCATCATCATCATCATCATCATCATTGTCATCATTGTCATCATTGTCATTGTCATTCGTTGACTGGCATAGGACTTTCCCAGGCAATCCCTTGCGGCTCGGCAGAGCGCTGCAGAATATTTTTTTATCTAATGCTGTTCAAATGTTTTGCTTGCTCTGCCGATCAGAGCCAAGTCTCGGACTAAGGACTGAGACTTGTTGCTGCACTCTCGATCCCTGCAACATTTTTGGCGATGCCTTAGAGCCCTGCTCACACCCCTCTTGTGGCTGGGCAAAAGAGCATCGGTGTGTGCCAGAGCTACTTATTTCTAAGAAATAAAAACCATTTGGGCGTGTCCCCTACGCCTGAAACCGCCCCAGAATCCAGCCCAGCATCAGAATCAGAGTCAGCATCAGAGTCTGGAGACGCAGCCAGGGCCCGACGCACGGGTTGGCTGGGTCCTCAGCCTTTGGCAGCTCATGCGCGCCGCCACTTTCAATAAAACACCCACTTTTCAGGGCAGTGTTCCCTTTCCCCTTCGCCTTGCCCTTCCCTTTCTTTCGGCGGGGGGGATGCTCGCCCAAAGATGCTCCGTTTCAGCTTGGGCTGTTTTTGGGTTTTTTTTTTTGTTTGGTTGTTGGCAATGCTAACGGAGAGTGCTTGCCGCAAATCAGTGGCAAGGAAAAAATGGCGCAACCCTTTCGAAATTAACTGCCAACCCACGCACTTGGGCCCCCGAAGAGGAGCAGGAGGCGAAGTCTCCATCTCTGCTTCAGCTTTCGCTTTCATTTGATATTGGAAACGGGAAAATGATGATGCAGGCTCCCAGACAACAGCTCAGACTCAGACTTGGAGCGAAAATCGAATACTCTACGAAGGCAAACAAATTTCTATGGGGTCTGGCTTTAAGTTGAGCGTCAAGTGCCACGGCACACAGAGGTGCGTGAAGGAGACTCTCCACTAGAATAGTTCCTGGAAAACTTTCCCAACTTTCCCAACTGGCAGAAGTTTTCAGCGGGCCAGTGGCCTCGTTCGAGAGCCGCTATCGATCCGCGAAAGTTGCAAAGCTCATAAAGAATGCATGTGACCCCTGGCTGACTGCTGGCTAAAGCCAAAGCCAAAGAGTTTTGTGTGTGTGTGTGTGGATGGGGAAAACTCTATGCAGCATATTGCCAGTGTGTCTGTCTGTCTGTCTGTCTGTCTGTCGGTTTTGAGTGCGTGTGTCACAAGGCTCAAAGCCTGTTGGCCTGAAAAATGGGTGTCAACGCATGAAAAAGCTACAAACACTCATTTCGTGCGGAGCCAGTATCCAGTCGAGCAGAATGCAGGGCACAAGGAGACATCAAAGAGTTGGCAAACTCAAATAACCCAAGCGAAGCGTTAACCCCATCGCAGGCCCACCCACGCCAAGGATGAGGACTGCACATAGAACGAGGACTGAAAAGGGTTCATCAAATTATTGGGCAACGACAACGACAACGACAACGATGACGATGACGACGACGACGACGTCGACAGTGAAGTCCATTCATTTGAATGGAGCGACGAGCGACGAGCGACGTTCGACTGATTTTGCGTTTTGTGTTTTGCCAGGATGTGCGTGTGGATCGAAAGGGGGGTGCAGGATGGGGGGAAGGGGGGGTGCGCTGCTAATGCTAATGCGAGCATCCAGGCAATTGGAAAATTTATTCAATTGTTGGCAATTCAACTAAATCACTCATTGGCTTTATTATGTGCGCCTAATTTAAATACACGCGCGCTGCTCTCTCTCTCTCTCTCTCTCTATCTCCCCCTGTTCTTTGAGTCAGCAGCCCATCGCCCATCGCCCACGCCCCACAGCAGCCCTGGCATTAGCATTCGGCTTCAGCTTCAGCTCTCGGGCTTGCTGGAAATAATTCGAAAATTGAAATTACTTTGTCTTCTGCGGCTTGATTGAAGGCATATTGCCAGTCATCAGTCGTCAAAGTGGGAGGAAGAGAAGGAGCAGGAGATTCCTTTGAGGGGCAGTCAGTCTTTGCAGGCTATGAAAATAAAGAAGAGATATGTATACTATGTACTATGGCAGGAGCTAAAGAGCGGCACAAGTTACTGTGGAACCATAATAATTCAACACTGTTCAACACTGCTATTTAGATGATATGCCAAAAGGTGCCAAGGAGTCCGCATAAAAGTCCAGGAAAATGTTTGATTTAAAATCAAAGTTACATCTTTAATGTCAAGCAAAAGGCGTTGACCAACACTGCACTGCCATGCTTCATTTTCATCAAACCTACACACGAGCCTAGGTCTCGTCTGCTCGTTTTCTTTGCTAAGATCTAGAAAAATTTTATCCTGTTGCTATCCAACACTCTTTTTCGAACAATTTTAGATTGCAGATTTATGCAACACTCACTAGAGCTTCAGCTGGACTGCAGACAGCACAATCATATTCCAATACTCTTTGTTCTGGATTCCTGTGCTGATTCTGTGCTCTGGCTCTGGCCCTGCCCTGCTCACATTTCAATGTCCAAACTGCTGTCCGAAACGGGGAAGACACATGAGAACTCATGAGAACCGAACGAACCCTTTTTCCATGTTTTGTTAGCTATAATTCGTTTGGCTCTGACTAATGCTGCTGGCCAGCAGTACGCATTCGAATGAGAGCAGCAGAGCCACTGCTAAAAATATTTCAAATACGATAAATCAGTTGCCATTACACGTGCGGCAGCAGCAGCAGCAGCGGCAGCGGCAGTAATCGGCCCAAGGGCATGAAATATTTCAACTTGATATTTTCCATTCCTACATACGAATATTTCACTGACGGCACAGAAAGAGAGTCTTCGAGGAGCTGCTGCCGCTGTTGCTGCTCGATAATTATAGACTACAGTTAACAGGCAACATAAAGCATAAAATGGCATTTCATATGCGGCAGACGATCGGTCGGGGCTGCGGCAGCTGGGCAGCCCGCCGCCAATGTATGTGCCATGTCAATTGATATGAAATATAACGAAAACAAAAACGGAAAAAGGTAACAAAAAATTGTAATGGCAATGGCAATGGGAATGGGAATGATAGCTGCAAAGAGGTGGTGCACCCGATACAGAACAGAACACAGAACACTGAGGACAGAGGACAGAGGACAGGACACTTCCCGTCAGGTGTCGCACGGTGTTCGATCGCCCGAAATGAAATGTGAAATTTGAGCAGACTAATCGCCGAATCCTGAGCACTGAATCCTGAATCCAGATCGCATCGCATCGCGTCGCATAAATTGTATCTTCATGCGAATTGTATCTTTCGAATTGCGCACAATGCTCAAGTGCGCGCGCGGCAGTGCCAGGATATGTCAAGGATATCCGTTGCCGCATAAGTCTCTCTCTCATATTCTAAGGGAATGGGGCGCAATGTTTGCGTTGTGTTTAATTTTTCCGCTTCGGCTCAAGATGATAAATCGCATATGCCATGGGCGGGGGTGGGGGGATACAGATATTCATGGCGTATCCCTCGGATGGGATGCTGCGGGAGTGGGAGGAGGTGTCGGTGTCGCCATACAGGAAGCCCAAGCTTGACACATGAAACGTCCTGTGCGAGCACAAAGGGGACAAATGTTGTTGTTGTTGTTGTTGTTTCGAAGGAATGAATGTCCTTGCGATGCAACGAAGTTTGTATGCCCTTCGCGGCTCTGCCAAAAAAAAATTCCATTCCATCTGCAATCAGTAGAGCTAGCTCCCTGCCATTTATGTACATAAATATTCGTTAGGGATTACCATGAATTGGCTTAGGTTTGGGGAAGGCATTGGAAGCCATGGACCCAGCCATCGTGTTCCCTTCTTGTGCCTTAGAAAAGCTGCAAGTTCGATCAGTAAGCTGGCTAAACTGCAGGACAGGATTCTCCCTCTCTCTCTCTCTCCCCTCATTCTGTTCTATACCCCATCCGCATTGTTCCCAGTTGTGTTTGGCGCTTTGGCATTTTGGTTTTTCTTCTCTTTTTTTTATGCATTTTTTATGTATATCGAATACACGATTTGGTTGTTGTTTGCCGCCGTTGTTGTACGACAAGTTCATAAAAAATGCAAACATGCTGCTTCAACTGCGAGTCCACACCCATCCACCCATCCACCCCCCCATCCATCCATTCGTGATTTATGCATTCAAGTGGAGAGCTCTTCTGCTCCATTGTTGTGTGCCGGACCACGGACGACGGAGCACGGACCACGGACCACGGACCACGACTGGATAGCGGTGCCAAGTCGAACTGGGCGCATGGCGAGTCCCTGATTCCTGTTCGGTTATCGAACACACACACACACACACACACACAGACAGACACACTGCTGACCGTGCGGCATCCATTTCCGCTTCCGCTGACCGACCATGTTTTTTATGCTTTCCTTTCCCCTTTCCCCTTGCCCCTTGCCCCCTGCCCCTTTTGTGCTCTTCATATAAAAAAGTTTATGCAAATCGTTTGTTGTTTACTCTGTCAGCGTTTTTCCTTCTTTTTTTTTGGTGTATGTGTGGTTGCTGAAGTGTCGATTTCAAGTGGCAACAAAACAGCAGTCGAGTGCCACAGATGCGAGGGGAATGCATAAGTACACGCCAGCCCCCGAAGGGGCAGCACCCCCACAGCTTCAAGCTGAGTTAAACGATTTAAGAGCGATCGATCTATGCCAAAAGAATCAAATAAACTTTCATGCGAAATACTTTTTGCAGTAAATAGAATCTGAATATTTATAGATCCCCCAGGATCTATTTATTTTGGCCTATTAGTATAGAAGATATAGAAAACATCTACAGCTATTTACCCCCCCCCCCTCCCTATTCGGGCAGCCCCTCCTTGAGCAGCTTGAGCTGCTTAGCGAATTTCTATATTTATTTTGTGGTTTGGTTTATTGCTCGGCTATAAATAATGGAAATGGCCCACTAGAAGTCACCGACAACAAACGGCGAAAATTCTCCTATTGTTTGGAATCGGCTTTCGGCCTTTTCACACATTGTTGTTAGGTAGGAAATCTCTGCCTGCTGTGCTTGCTGTGCCATAGCCTGGCTCTGGGCCGTCGTTGACTGGTGAGGTGACTGGGTGACTGTTGACTGGTGACGGTGCCGGGGCCACACACTTTGTAAGTGTTTTGCGGCCATAAATAATCCGGAATAGTTCGCTGGGTTGTTGCTGAAGTTTGTTACATGACATAAATCAAATTCTTGATTTATAATAATTGCAAAAACACTCACTCAACGTGTGTGTGGAGCCAGAGCCAGGGTGAACGCTTGCCACAGCACAGAGAGGACTTGCAACTGTCCGACACATGTCACCCAACAGAGAGCGGGTTTCTGGTTGAGTGGTGGGGTGGTGGAGTGGTGGGGTGGGGTACCCCACAGGATAAGCGTAATTGTTGGCACACACGTCAACGCCAGACAAACAAACGAATGGAAACTGAATAGGCAAAGGAACAGGAATCGGTATCCAAATCAGGCACTGGGCCTGGCGCCACTCGCAAAAAAAAACAACAAAAAGCAGAATGAAAGCAAAAAAAACCACAAGACACGAACAGGATCCACTCGAATGGAAAACAATGAAAATACAATGGCAGATAAGATGGAAATGCATACGGCAATAATGCCATTAGATACCCTGTAACCTGCCTAACAGCAACTTCTAGCAACAAAAAACTAAAGAAAAATCGTTGGAAAACTTCTGAAAATTTTAATTGCAAGTTCACTGATCGATAAGCCATAGAAAAAAGTGCAATAAATGATGCTAGAAGAGAACCTTCTTCAACCTCTCCTTCAACTTGCTCTCCTGCTCATTTCTTGAAATATTCTCGACTTAACATTCAGTGGGGACAGTAGCCGTTTACTCCCCGAATGCTACCCTATGGCAACGGAAATCACATCAAAAAGCAGGCGCAACAAATCGATTTATATATCACCCATTCCAAAAGGGGGAAACAGGGAAACTGGGAAAGAGGCAAAGAGTAGGGGAAAATGGGCAAAGGAAAACCTAATCAATTCGCAACGCTCTTTTGTGGCTATAATGCGGATTATTCAAACAGACATATATACACATGTTAGGGGCGCCTCAGCCTGAGAGGTGGGCGTGGCTGGCGGTTGAGAATGAACTGTGCTGGACCGGACTGTGCGGGGGGACATGCAGACATTTAAATGCATTTTAATAGATTTTCCATTTTTTTTCTCCATCTATTTTTTTTTTTTTTTTTTTTTTTGGTTTAGTTTGTTGTTTTTTGGGGCGGAGGCGGGCACCCGGAAATGGCAGGGCGGTGGGACAGAAGGGGGAAACATACAACACACGCGTGTGGGCGTAGGCGTGGCACACACACACACATAAATATATCGATAAGCCGCAACCAAATCGAAAGCAATCGTTTCGTTTTGACGCAAACAAATAATCGGAGCGCGAACAATAAAATCAAATTAAATGCACCAGAAAAAGGAACAATTTACTCGAGGACTTTTCCTCTACACTGAGTGAATGTGTGTGTGTGTGTGTGTGTGTGTGTGTTTGTATGCGTGTGTGTTTGTGGAAAATACGCCTGGTCATTGTGGAGCCATTAGCGGCTCGAGAGTTGTCGTTGCTGTTGCTATTGCTGTTGCTGTTGTTGTTGTTGTTTTCTTTTTCCACCGCTTTTCTGTGCTGTCAGCATGAAAAGTGGAAAATTTATTGACTGCACATATGTCGCACTTTTCCATTGGCTCCTGCTCCTGCTGCTCCTACTCCTGCTCCTGCTGCTGCTGCTGCTGCTGTTGCTGTTGTGTTGTGTCCTTAACGTGTGTCCTTAGTCCTAATACACACATAAATATTTTAATTTGTATGCCGCAGATGCCGCCAACAATTGAGTTGTTCCCTGTCCTGTCCCTGTCCCAGTCCCAGTCCTGGCAGGTCCTGCCCCATCTCCTTGTTGCTCGCTCGTTGGCCACTTCGATGTGAATGTATGTGTGTGTGTGAGTTTCTTTCCCCCCCATAATCCTTTATATATCCTTGACGATTGTCACGGCCTAATGTGCTCGGCATTGATTGGGTCACGTGCCGCCCGCGAGCCCCTTGCCGCATGAATGTCTAATCGATCGATTCATCGGTATTCATCATACTAATTAATTCACTTCACATTTGAATCACAAGTGCAAAACCATTTCTGTTCTCTCAACTGTTATACTCATGGTGCGAGTAATTTGTTTCATATTTTAAAATCTGCTATACGGGTATGCCATCAATGTAAGCCCAAATTGTTCCGATTTCCATTTCCATTCCATATTTCGCATTAATTATATTCTCACCTCTGACATTTTCCAGCACTGGAATAACCTTACAGTGTTATATTAATGGCTAATACTGTTGTATTGTAGCTTATTATAATATTAGCCCTTTATTGGGGATTTATTTCTTTATTTATTGCTCATTCCATTGCTTTAATTAATTCCTTAATTCTGTTTTCCCATTTTTCAGCACTGTAATTTTGCAACACTGTTATACTTTAACCCTTAGCTAAATCTGTTGTGTAATCTCTTACCATTAGCACACTCCAACAATAAATTATCATATTTATTTGCAGCTGCCATTTATCATCTCCATTCATTGCCATTCATAACCGATCGATGCCTACACACTACTTCCTATCTGCTGTAAGTCCAGCAGCAAATTAAGAAATTATCCTCCTCCCCGAACCCTCTCTTCGCCTATAGACCATAGGCTCTCCTCCACTATGGCAATCACCGCAGCAAATGGCAATCCATCTTCATAGTTTATCTTTTGGCAAAAAGGCAATCGAGATTGCGATCCTGTTGCCCAGCTGATTATCCTTTAAACACATGTCACTCTCTCTCTCTCTCTCTCTCTCCCACTGAGATGCGCACCCGCACCGACTCTCGAGCCCGGTCCAGCCCAGCCCTGCCATATGCCGCAACGATGCTCACGGATAAACAAAAGGGAGAACAGAACCCACACAGGACCTGGGAGTCGGAGTCGCAGTCGCAGTCCGAGCTCGACCGCAAGACAAAACCGAAATTTATAATCACCGATGACCATGTCAAACACGCCCCCCGGCCTACACCCCCCAAACGAGAGAGCGAGCACAAAGAACGAGGGAAATATGAAAAGTGAAAAGTAAAAACTAATAAATACCAAGTGCCAAGAGTGCCAAAGAGTGCCCAGACATCGGTCGATGAAACATAAAACATTTTCTAGTTAAGTCATGTTCGATCATCTAACCTGGGCACTGGGCACTGGGCACTGGGCACTGGCAGGACCCTTTTTGGACACGCTTACTTAGCGCAGGTCCTGCCGCCGGGCGAGCGATAATCTCAACTCAATTTGCTTTGTCCCTTTTGTGTGTGTGTGTGTGTGTAGGAGCCATGCTAGCGATCAGCGATCAGCGATCACCAAGGCGCGCAACATCAAAACATCATTTCCATGGAAAATGTCCCAATGTCAAGTCAAGTGGCTCTTGTGCAACCAAACCGATTATTTATAGCTTTGATCAAAATTAGAACGATCTCTGGTTACACGACCCGCGAGGAGTGAGGACCGAGGAGGGTGAGGGGAGTACCCACTTGAGACACTCCAAGGACCAAGGAGCGTGCCCATGCCCCCAGTAGGAGTCGAGTCGAGTCGATTCGGTTCGAGTATGTGTGACAACACTCTGGGGTTATGTGCCACTCGAGCTCGGACTAGGAGTGTCTCTCTCTCTCCGCTCCATAGGTGTGGTGTCGGTTGACCCACAATTCTGGGAACTTCTGTGGCTGCTGCTGCTGCTGCTTGATCTGCCTGAGCTGCCTGAGCTGCTGATCTACATAATTCTCCTTCTCAAGTGGAAGACACTTCTGAAATGATTTCATTAGGAGCTGTTTAAGCTGTGGATTCTGGCAGACTCTCAACTAACAAAAACGCTCAATTGACAGGCTTCAGAGTTCTACGCTTCAACGCTGATGAATTTCAGATGGAATGAAACTTATTTATCGGTAGGTGGATGGAAGTCCGAGCATTGGTGTCATCTGCCTTTGAGCGCCTGCGGCCTCCAGTGGAAAATCTGTAAACGAAATCATTTGAAGAGTCACCACAGGCACAGGCCCAGGCACAGGCCCAAGCACAGGCACAGATGAATGATCAACAAATCACTTGCCAGTTAGAGACATCTCTCTATGTTTCTGTAACCCATACTTAAAATTACACTTTCGCCCCAGAGAGCGTTAGAGGCAGATCGGCCGCCAGACTGTAGGGTGTGGAGGCGGTGGAGCCATTAAACTGACCAAAACAGAAAAAAAAAAAAAAACAAAAAAAAAATACGAAAAGAAAGAGCCTCATGTTTCGGGTTGATGGTAACTGGCAACAGGCGACCACTGGGGGCACAACACGCAATAAAAGCGAGACGAACCTGAAGAGGGACTTGAAGAAAAATTAACAAATCATAACATCATCATTTATCATCATTAAGCCGCCGCCGCTGCCGCTGCCGCCAGAGAGCAAGTTCCTCTACGCTCGTTCGGGGATTTTATTTTTTTTTATTTTATTTTCCCATTTTTCCCTCGGACTCCAGACTTCAGTTATAAATCAATCAGATTTTGTTTGCCATTTGGTGAAGCCCCAAAAAATAAAAAGGGTTTATTTTTTTTTTTGGGGTATCGTAAATGCTTTGCGGTCAATGCGGCGTATGATTAACGTGCGTGTGAAGTTGTTGCGCTGGCCCATCACACCCCCAGCGATGCATAGTGATGCTTATATGTATATAGAAGAGAGCAGGAGGAGGGATCTGGGGGCATCTACGAGTACCAATAGCACCACTACCACCACCGAGGTTGTCAACCGTTGCCAACCAGGGACAGAGACGGAGGGAGAGAGAGAGAGAGAGAGAGAGAGACAGGCCAACCTGGAACTCGTCTCATGTTTCGTTGGGTGCTTGGGGCGTGGGCTCGTGTGGGCTTGGCGCTCCACTCAACTTGAAAATTGATTGATGCCCCAGGAAAGCCTCCAAGAAGCATAAATCAATATTTTATATTGGCCACAATCAATCTGCTATCCTCCATCTGCATCGCGTATGGCATGGCGGTATGGCTGTATGGCCGTTTGGCCGTATGGCGGTATCTTCACGCCATCGTTGGCTACGACAAAGTTGGCCATTTAATTACAAAAAATAAAAAAAAATAAAACTCTGTTGCTCATCCATTTGGGCCTGCGATTGGATGCGGGGCTGGCCAAGTGGGATAGTCCGGGAGCGAGCAAATTGACTCTCATTGGTTCCTTCCCCCACTACCCCTGCCCCTCACCCACCCTGAGTTATGATCCCTATCTGCGCGCAAGAGATGATGGGAAATTTCTGAATTAAATTCAATATTGGTAATCGATCGTATCGCATCTATTTGCCTATAGGAAAAAAAAAGCTCCTGCACGTTAATTGGAATCTATAAGAAACCTATGAAGAAAGGAAGTTAAGAGAGGAGCGATCTACGCTGCAAAGGAAAGCTGCGAAGGATTTCTGTAGATACGTTAGATATTGAGGATACATCTAAGGGGTGTGGCAACGCTTTCTTCCAGCCATATCCTACCCTCAAAACGGTTGCAGTGCATGGGAAAGTGTCTGCTGTCCGCTGTCTGCACTGATCCAACGCACCCAAAAGCTATACAAAAGTATAAACAGGAAGTCAAGAAGAAGCTCGGAGAGCAATCCAATGCCTGAATTGCCCTGCAACCCCAATCAGCGCTCCCTCTGCTGATCAGCAACCCCTCCTCTACACTGGACTCAAGGGTGAGTCGTGGCTCGAGGGATCACATAAGGATCTTGTTCTGTTCTGTTCTGTTCTGTTCTGGAAAGAAGTAAACTGGAATTCGCCTTTTGTTTTCGATATAATTTTGTTCGTTTTTGTTTTGTTTTATTGTTAGGATTTTGTTGTGTTTTTGTGTGTGGATTTTGTCGCCTTTTGTTGTACGATTTGCTGTACGATTACGAGTTAGGTATACACATATACATATATATTTAATTTATCTTAAAGACAATTAACAATTATTACAATTATTATGGTACACAACTAGATGGTTTCTCTCCTCTCCTCTCCTCTCCTCCCCACATATATACTTCTTATATGTAGGATTGGTATATGGTATATCGTTCTATATAGAGTTATGTACACACATGCAAAAAAAAATCACTTTCTCCTAGGACTATTAAAAAAAATTGGACAAAAAAAAAATGGTCTCTTCTTATGGCTAAAGATTATTTATATATTTGTATATATATATATATATATAGAGATTACTATATATAGTAATATCTATCTGTATAATATAGACTGCATCTGCATCGGCATCTGCTCTTTTTTCTGTAGATTTATCAACAATAAACACATTTATATATAGAAAAAAAAAACACTAGATGGATCTCGTTCTACGGTTTGCTTCTGCTCAAAGAATGCTTCGAATATCTGTGTAGAGTCGTCCACACCAGATACCCAGCTACTCACTTGGAGAGAATTAAAGAGAGAGAATGTGGGGTGGGTGGTATCGGGGATTAGGGGCATGGCATCGGTTTCAACCGTCAACAACAACGAGGATGGGCATGGGCATGGGCATGGGGATGGGCATGGGGATGATTATTAGGAGGACTGTGGATTGTGGAGCCGCCCTAGGCAGTGGCATGCGGATGATAGGCCGCTGCCCAGGCATTGTGATGATGATGCGGATGCGCGTGCGGATGATGCGGATGCGAATGCGGATAGCCATAGCCGGTGGAGCCGGTGGCAAACTCCGTGGGATAGCTGGCCGCATACTCCGACTTCATGTGGCCAATGAGGCTGGAGTAGCCGCCGCCACCGCCACCGCCACCGCCGCTGGAGGAGTGGCTCGACACAGCATTGGCGGCGGCACAGCTCGAGCTGGAGTCCTGGCTGGCGCCGCTGGCTAGGCCGGACATGGTCAGTCCATACTCTGCCGCCAGCTGGGATTCGCTCTGCATGGCCAGGGCGGCATAGTGTTGCTGCTGCGAGGCCAAGGCGGCCACAGCCGCCGATGCCGATGCCGAAGCCGAGGCGGAGGCGGAGGCGGATACAGATGCGGATGCGGATGCGGATGCTGATGCCGTTGCAGACGGGGATCTGGCGGAGGCGGCGGAGGAGGACGGGGAGCTGGCCGTAACGGGCACTGAGGTGGCGGTCGCTGAGGTAGTCGGTAGTTGTATGGCACGATTATTGGCGGCACTGCTCCACGGCTCGTAGCTGCTGCCCAGCCCGATCTGAGACTGCTGCTGCTGCTGCTGCTGTTGCTGCTGATGCTGGAGTGGCGCCTGCTGCTGGAAGAGTGGCGGCGGCGGCGGTGGGCCGGCGAGCGAGGCTGAGGCGGAGGATGACTGCTGGTAGAGATTGGCATAGGGGGCATAGCTGTGGAGCAGGGCGCTCTCCGGCTGCTCCTGCTTGAACTCCACAGGTGGCGAGTGGGCCTTTGGCTTCTTTTGCAGTTTCTCCGCCTTCTCCTGCTTGATGGAGCCGGTGCCGGTGCCGGAGCCAACAGCGGCTGCCGCCTGCTCCTTGGCCTCGGCGGCCAGGGCCTTCTTGCTCTTCTTGTCCTTGAAGTGGGTCTTCTTGTGCTTGCTGAGGTGGTCGCTGCGCGAGAACTTCTTGGAGCAGATGGGGCAGGCATACGGGCGGTAGTTGGTGTGGGTGCGTCCGTGCCGCTGCAGCTCGTCGGAGCGGGAGAAGCGCTTGCCGCAGGTGAGGCAGAGGAACGGCCGCTCGCCCGTGTGCCACCGCAGGTGGGTCTTCAGGTGGGAGGCCTTGCCGTAGAGCCGCTCGCAGCCGGGTATGTGGCAGATGTGCTGCTTGCGGCCGCGCTCGTCCGGGCCCACAATGGGCGGCAGGCCGCTCATCTCGTTGGTGCAATTGGGGCAGGTGCATCGCACCGAGCGGCGCTGCAGCTGCGTCTGGAAGGCGATGTCGTCGAAGTTGAAGCTCGGATAGCTCTGCGAGGACCACGGCTGGTACAGCCGCTCCTGGTGCGAGAACCAGGCGGCCGACGAGGACATGCCCACCGCATTCCCGTAGTAGTCCGATGCGTACTGTGCGTACGGGAATTGGCTTCTGCAATCATTACAAAGGGTGGAAATGGGGAAGGGATTGGAATTAGTTGGGGGCGCTTTCATGGGCGGAGCACTTTCTGCTTCCCTCCTTCCTTCCTCTCTTTCTTTCTTTCTTTCTTTTTGCCTTCCGGCGATATTTACCTTGCGGGCAGGCCGGAGTAGGCGGCTGCTGCCGTGTTCCATCCGTAGGCGGCGCTGGCCACCGCCGCTGCGCCCAGATCCGCGGCTGCCGCTGCAGCTGCTGCTGCCGCCGCCGCCGCTGCTGCTGCCGAGGATGAGGGTGAGTGGGAGGATGCGGAGGACGAGGAGGATGTGGCTGCTGTGGAGGCGGCCACTGCAGCTGCTGCTGCTGCTGCTGCTGACGATGACGATGATGATGATGGAACGGCGATTCTGCTCTCCCCCGTGGCTGTGGGACTGGCCGAAATGCTGGCAAAGGATTGGGCCGGCGAGGGGAAGATGCTGGGCGACACGCTCGCCGAGGAGGGTGCCGACTGGATGCTGGAGTTGGGCGATGCCGTGCCCGTGGAGGAGGCCTGTGGCGGATATTGCATTTCCATCTTCATTCCGGGTTTCCCGATGCCGATGCCCAGACCGAGGCCGATGCCCAGCCCAATGCCGTACAGCGGGGAGCTGCTGGTGCTGCAGCCGCTGATGCTGGAGCTGGAGCTGCTGGAGTGGGAGTTGGGGGTGGTGCCACTGGAGGCGCTGACGCTAATGAAATCATGCGACGATTGCTGCTGCTGTTGCTGTTGCTGTTGCTGGGTATGTTGCATCTGTTGCTGTTGTTGCTGTTGCAAGAGGAGCTGCTGGTGCTCCTGCTGCTGCTGTTGCAAGTGGAGTTGCTGCTGCTGTTGTTGTTGCTGCTGCTGATGTAGATGCGGATGGGGATGTGGATGCTGTAGCTGGTGGGGATGTTGCTGCGGTTGCTGTTGCTGCTGCTGCTGCTGCTGCTGGTGGGGCAGGGCATAGGGATTCAGGTAATTGCAGGCCGCATCAATCATATTGGAAATGCAATTTATGTGATGATTCCTGGATGCTGATTCCGGATGGAGGGGGAGCTGGAGTACGAGTACGAGTACGAGGATGGCTGGTTGCGAATGCTGACTGCTTCTCCTCTGCTTCTGCTCTTCCTTTTGGCTTAACAATTTTCGCACATTTCGCTCTCTCACTTATTGATATTTGTCTTGTAATTATGGCACGCTTTTCACTTTAGTTTTATAATTATAGTCTTTCCACAGCCGCTCGCTGGTTGCTGGTTGCTGCCACTGCCACTAGCGCTGCTTTTGCCACTGCCGCTGCTCCTCAATAATTGCTGACGTCGATGCGTCGCACACACGCGAAATGGAGCCGCACAAAAACAAAAACAAAAACCAAACCCCAACGAACGAACGAACGAAGCAAATTAAAGGCTGAAACGCAACCAAAAATTCACAAGTCCCCCGGAATCGCGTGGTATATATCGTGTATATATATATATATCGAGTATATGGTTGATCCGAAACAAAGTTGCAGTTTTTACTGTAGAGTTACGCTGGCTGGCTGGCTGGCTGGCGGATGGATGGAGGGAGAGGGGGGTTGGCAAGCTCTCGTTCTCGGATTCGAATTCGTTTTCGATGTCGATGGTCGGATTCTCCTCTTCGTGCTCTTCTCTGCTGCTGCTTTGCTGCTTTGCTGCTGCTGCGCGTGATGTGATACAACCACCGTTAATTATCGTTCTCGACTGAATTCCAAAACGCAGCGAGAGAGTCTAACAACGTACAAAACGAATCACTGATGACGGCAGCAGCGGCGTCGTCGTCCGTTCTGCGGGTAGCGGGCAGGCAGAGCATGCCAGCAGCAGCAGCAGCAGCAGCAGAGACACATCATAGTGCTGTGCTCTTCAGACGCACTGCTCGGCTCTCTGCCTCTCAGTGCTGCTTTCTCTCCCTCTCTCTCTCCCCTGTCTCTCTCGCTCTGTCTCTGGCCTGCTGCTGCGGCTGCTGGTGGTGGCGGTGTGGCGGTGTGGCGGTGGTTGTTTTTGGATTTGCCTTTAGGGCAGCTAGCCACTGTCTAGCTATCCCACTTGCTCTCCGCCACAGCCATGCTTGCGGGCTCTACCTCTCTCTTTCACTCTCTCGCTCTCACTCTGTTTCTCGTTTGTGCTTCTTCTTTTCGGGTATCCGCGGGCGTTTTGTTTTAATTTCTATGTGTGGGTTTGTGTGTCAAAGCAATTGGGTGAGCAATTCCATTTGTTGTTGTTGTTGTTGTTTCTGTAGCGCCTTATTCTTGTTGCTCCTTTTAGACTCCTCTTAGATCTGAGTGTTCAAACGTTTGAAGCTTCTTTGCGTAACTTTCGAAAGCCTTCAAGTTGCCTACCATATGGAAAACGAAATATCAAAATGCTTAACCCAGGATTTTCTGCTCTTTAAAGTTAATTATTTTCAAAATTTTCTGTACTTTTATTTCACTTAAATGCTAAGCCAGAAAATATTCCATCTGAAATATTCTAGTATATTCTAAGTTTTTCCTTAGTGTTGCTTAGTTATTAATTCATAATTAAAAACCAAATAGATCTATGAGTCATCGCACACTTAGGGTATATAATCTTCGGCTTTGTGTACTAAGATTCGATTTAGTTTAGAATTAAAAATGTTTTTTAATATTCTGAGTGAAGAATAACAAGATACATATGTAAATCGACAGATTTGGTTCATCTGTACTCCTCTTTAAATTCCCATTGTTACCCATACCCATACCCCCCATATTCTCATTTATTTTCATGTAATTTTTACTTTTTCTTCAACCAACAATTTTTCAAGAGTAAACGAGAAAGGGGAAGATTGCTCATCATTTTAATTAAATTAAAATTTCTGTTTTATGGCATTTAATTTTTCATTTTACACTCCGTCTCTCTCTCACTCTCTGTCATGGGAAGGGGAACACAAGAAGGAGAAAACGAAAGGGTGGGGTGGGGTGAGAGTTAGAGTGCCGGAGCGGGTATGGGGAGCGTAATTCAAATATCAATACAATAACAATAAAAACTAATAAATTTGTGGTCGCGGCCCAATGAAATAACTGTATTTAAAGGGGCGTTAACCAAACACCACCACAAAAGAGAGTCGGCAGAGACGGCAGAGCGGGCAAAGGCAAGCGCAAGACGTCGACAGCAGCAGCAACAGCAGCAGCAGCCGCGGGTACCTCTCTCTCTCTCTCTTTGTCTATCTCTTTTGTGCTTATGCACTCCTGCGTGTGTGTGTGTGCCTTTGTGTGTGTGCGCACATTAATCACAATTGTTGTTGGCTCTCCTCTCCTCTCCCCTCCCCTCCCCACCCCCTCACCCATTCCTCTGGCTATCCCTTTTTATTATGCGGCGTTTTTTTTATTACGCATACGCAACGTGGGTCCCCCAGCCACAAATTTTACGATTTGCTGCCGCTGCTGTGAAAAGATAATGATGACTCCTAAACCGAAACGAGCCACAAAACAAGAGGCACGAAGCAGCCAGCCAGAGTGATCGACGGCAAAGCTACCCAGTACCCACCATGGGAATACCTTTAATAGGGGATGGGAATGGGGATGATGTTCCACTGCCATCCAATGGAATTTTAATGCATAAAACTTTGCGAAATATCAGTGTAACTTTCATACACAGTTCGCATACATAAATCTCTGTGGCAGCACATTATATTCCCATTGATTATTTTAGTATGAACGCAAACTCTCCCGCACGCCGCATACGCCCTAGGCTTCTGTGTGGCTCTGCATATCCTCTGACTGGGATGGGACGCGACTCGCTGGGGCAACATGTAATGAAACGGAAGATACAATTATATTGAAGCAACCAGAGTTGCAACAACAATAACGAGGAGTAGGAGGAGCACTGTCTCGTGCTGCCATGCCAGAGGAGCACTCTCTTTGGCCCCCTTTGGTGGCTCCTCCGCTGGCGAAGATTTATGACAATGCTGAAGTCAACTAGACTTGAAGACCGTCTGCCCTTCCTCCTCCCCGCTCAGCATAGCCCTGCCCTGCTCCCGTCTACCGGTCTGCCCGGTCTGCCCAGTCTCCTGTTGCCAGCTTTTGTCCTTGTTCTTGTTCTTGTCCTTGGGCCACAGCGTCGCCGCATAATCAATTAGCAGAAAAGAGAGCCCCAGCCCGGCAAGGAAAGTTCTGCCCCATACGCCGCCCCCTTTTTCCTGCCTTCCTGCCAGTAGGTCAAGTGGAGATGGAAGAGTGCCTGCTGCCTGCCTGCCTGCCTGCCTGCCTGTCTGTCTGTCTGGGAGTGTCTGTCCGAGTGGGAAAAGAACTACAATTAGATGCCAAAACTTTGAAGAATCATCTCAGCAAAGATCTAAGGAAGTGTACAAAGGAGGATCCAAAGAACAGCCGAGAAAGATCAGAGGAAAACGTAAATATGTATTTACCAGGGAAGGGAGAACTTTGAAAGAAGTTCGCTGCCAAGTGATGCAAATCTCCACAAATATTGTGCAATTTTTAATCTTTTGAGTGGGAATTGAATCCAAATCCAAATCCAATTCCAAATCCAGTCTCAAGCCTACACAAACAGTCAACCTTTAGCCGCAATCCTTTCTCCGCTCTGTTCTGTTCTGCCCTGTTCCCCAAGCCAAACCCCGATTCAATCCATGGCGATAATCAATTGATTAGCCAGGACGAGCCCACCAAACAGACACAAACAACTGCTCGTACGCGGATCAGAGCCAGGATCACGGCAATGCAGGCCATGCAGGTAGGCATGGCAAAAAGTTTTGACTTTTGTGCATTTAGCGACACCAAAGCTCCTCATCCCTATACGCGCTGGGGATTTCTGGGCTAGATCGCCGCTAATCCACGCCAGAAAGGAGCAGAGCTGAGCTGAGCTGAGCTGGTCGAGGATTACCGGGAGGGAATGTTGTGCTACCTAGCCCCTGACTCGGTTACGCCTGAATCGTAATTATTGATTCCCTGATTCCCTGATTCCCTGACGATCCAACCAACCAACCAACCAGCCAACCAGCCAGCCAGCCAGCCATCCACCACCCATCGAGCAGATTAATATCATATCTTCCTGGTCTCGGATTAAACCGCACCCCTGCTCTTGTGGGTGAGAGGTGAGTCAGTGTGCCAGTGTGCCTGTGTGCCTGTGTGGGGGCCATAAATGCATAATCCACGTTTTACGATCGCTTAGCAGGAAAAGTCAAGGGATCGTCTGCGGTAATCCGCAGCCAGAGGCAGAGCCAGAGGCAGAGGAAGGAGACACACATATAAGGTGGATCCACAGCCACAGCCACAGATCGAGAGAGTGAGAGCGAGAGTGAGGGAAAGATGGAAATCGAGTCACAGGTATGAAAATCTTATTCAATTGAAATTTCGCATTCCGCTTTGTAATCCTTTCGGTTGCAACGGCGACCCTTGCAACGATTCGTGAGAGATCCCTTAACCCGTTATGCAGATTTATGTTAATTGGATTTATGGGGATTTTCGCATTTAAATCCTTTCACTGTCTGCAAATATTTTGGCCTTTCTAACGTCTTGGCCCCTGCTCTTGCCCAGAGATTAGCCACGAAACCTAATCCCTTGCCCGGGGGTTTTTTGCTCGCCAATTGACTTTGAACTGCGAGATCTATTCTACGCCGATCCTGTGTCCTGTGTAGCCCCTATCTGCACTGCTATTCCCACTATACATACATACATACACACATATATATCTTTTTTGTTTTAGCCAAAAATGTGCATCCAAATAAATTATATTTTAATTTCGGACTTAATTTGTATTTTATTTATTTAATTTGTATTGCTATTATTTCAATTGGAAAACAGAATATAATTAATATTTAATAAAAAGAACATTTAAGCGTGTGGGGTAGCTTTTTGATCCCGGTATCTCGGTCCCCAGAGACCGGTACTTACTGTTGAGTTTAATTTCGATTATAATCATTTATAATCTTTATTTTTAAGCTGAATTTTTTTGGATAAAAAATAATGATTATGTTTAAAGCTTATTAAATTACTCAGAAATAATGATTATCATTGAAGAAAACCGTACAAAATTCAAATAATAATAATTGCAATGTAATTTTTAAAATATAACTTATAATGATTACGGTCCCTGATATTTATAATGCACCTGAATATTGTGATCTGATCATCCTATATCCTGGAATATACCCTTGTCTTAGCTTAGAGCTTAGCTCCCATTTATAATCCTTTTTGGAAAACTTTAAGCATTGTAATCTTCCATGGTAAAATATCTGAATAAAAACTTAAATTTAGGTTTCTAAATTGAATATCTTCCAAGCCAAGAGAAACGGTATACTTAAGCATCAAATAAAGTTTTTTGTTGTGGCAGAAGTACGCCTTAACAGCCACCGCCTTGGTGCAGTTCTCCAGGATATTTTCATTGTTTCAGATATTGGCCAAGCGTGTGTCTGGCAGAATCTACATACCCAGCCAGAACAGAAGTTTGTTTTTTGTTTCTTTAAATCCTTTAATATCCCTTTTAACTGTGCGGACGACCCCAAAATACATATACATATCTTCGAGATCTGAGGGCAAACAACAGCTGGGCCTAACCATCGATCGATCTATCGATCCAAATCCAAATGGGAATCGGGGAACGCCTTCTACTCGGACTCCGGACTCCACTGCCCTCTTTCTGAGCGACAGATTGCGCAATGCCTCGATTTTTGGCCCAAGGCCAGGCCGTGCCATGCCATGCCGCAGCCGCAGCCGCAGCCGCGTTGCGCCTCCTTTGACCTTTTTCGTAGCAATGGCTTGGGTGGGGGGAGGGGGGCGCACTTGCAACCGAATCTTCATCTACTTCCAGGGAATTCTCTAATCAAGCGGCTCCGATGCAAAAAAAAAAAAACACACACACAATAGAATCAAACAATAAATTTTAATTTCAATAATAAATATTTCTCGTGTGCGTGTGCGTTTGTCAGGGGCAAGTGGCAAGGGGCAGGGGGGCACAGGCACTGGCACTGGCACTGACACAGGCAGGGGCCGAACCGCGAACAAGATATTAGAGATCTCCTAGGAGACCATTTTGCACTAAAAATGTCAACAGCATCAATTTACAGGACCCCGAAACAAGAGAAACAAGAGAGAGAGAGAGAGAGAGGGAAGAGTGCCGAAACAAGAGGATTCTAACACTTCCAGGGAAATCACTTTACCCAAGCTAAGAAAATCCTACCCAAAAAGAAGGCTCAAAGGGCAAGGCACTTGTTCGCCGGTGGAACGGGAGCTGGGAGAGACACAGAGAGAGAGAGAAAGAGAGAGAGAGACTCCGAAGAAGATAAGAAGCCGCCGTGCACCATAAATGGGGTGTCGAAAAGATCATCATTTTGAGGGCGCCCCGCGGCGGCCTTCGGGGCCTCTGATCTGGCACCGCACGCCCCGCTGCGAGCGAGATAGAGCGGGGAAAACAGTGGCAACTGTGCGAAAGAGACAGGAACAGAGAGCGAGCAAGAGAATGAGAAAAAAAGGAGCAGCACAAGAGCTATGGGAAAAATCGATTTGATTTTTGCAAAAAAAACAAAAAAAAATTAAACAAAACAAAACAAAAAATTGGAAAAACAAGGCGGCAAAGCAGGTCACACACAGGGCACAAAGGACAAAGGAGGACTAATTGGTTCGATACTAAATTGCAAAAGACTCGTAAGCAGAGACCGCTGTTCCTTTCAAAGTCCTTAGATGTCCTGCCGCTGCTGCTCCCCTGCCCGTGTGCTGCTGTGGGATCCCCTTTGTTGGCTAATGCCATATGAATCATGTGACAGCGAATAAGAAAATAAACTCAGATACGATTAAACATAGTAATATCATTTGGACATTAGTTTAGTGCCACCAACTAACTCCAACTGCCTGATATTTAATTAACTTAAAATTTTTAATTCTTTTCAATTCAAATTCAAACGGATATTTTGTCATACCACAGATGGCGCTTTTGGTCCGTTAGCAAAGACACAAACCATGTGAATTTAGTGCCCACTTTGCATTACAGAGGGCGCTGTCTTTTGTCGTTACACAGTACTAAATAGTTGGTATTTACCAGCACTGAATAGTTTGTTTGGTTATTTGACTTCTGTTTTTCACAGTCACACTTAGAGATGGTCAGCTTGCAGGATCGGCACAATTCCGATAGTCGTGACCATGGCAATAGGTTATTTAGCTATTGTTAAAATATTTATACAATATTCTGACGATATCTTCCTATATGAATTTTAATGGCCAACTCTAATTGGACACCCGGCATATTGATGAATCAAATAAAGTTTAATAATATACCCAATAGATCACTTCGTAAGCATATCCAGTATATGGCTGACTTTGCGGGTGGTTTTAAATTTAATTTAAATCTAACAATAAAGTATATATGTATACATATATATTTGTGCTCAATTTGAGCTGCTCAATTAGCTCAATTTTTGAGCTCAACTGTGTTTTTCGCACGCCTGGTCTCTCAATTTTTTGGCGGCGCTGATCAGCGTCTTTCGCACGTCTTTCAATTACAATACATAATCATATTTAACAATTTTAATATTTGTGTGCGCGCATTTTCTCCTGCCGTGTTCCTTCCTGTGCGTGTCGACGCGTTCCCTTGCATGTGTGTGTGCATGGAACGGCGCATTGTGAAAACTGTAGAGCACAGGACCCAAGCCAGTAAAACTTAAATCATATTTAACAATTTACGGCATGGCATGTGTGTATATGCATGCTGCAGGCGTGTTGTAGTGTAGTAACATTGTTACTATCAAATACTATCCAGTTTGATGCTTTTCTTATGCTTTTCATTTCCAGATCAAACACCGTCGCTCGAAACGATCGCGAAAATTTGCTTAAGGGAGCAACCTCCAGCTTTAAGTATCAGAGTGAGGGGATTCTATTTCTATTTATTTACCTGTTTATTCCATATTCCAGCAACAGCAACAAATCAACGCCTTGTTGACGCACAAGTGACCAAGTGTCGTTGCACCAACATTTCCACATTAGCGGTGGCCGTGGTGGCCGTCGTGGTCGTGGTACCCGTGATGGCCTCTCATTGTTGCCAATAGAGAGTTTGAGGCAGAGGCAGGAGAGGTGGTCTCTTATTTCTGATCGGGCTTTTGAAATGATGCTTGCCGCCCACAATGGCAAAGTGGGTGCCATTGCCGAAGTGGGGCGGACACTCTTACGAAGGCTTAGAAGACACAATATTGGGCTCGGCCAGAACTGCAACAGACGCAACAGCCGGAGCAGCTACAAGAGGCTCAGCAGCGACATCAGCCACAGCCGGAGCAGCTACAATATCCACATCAGCTACAACAAGTGCAGCAACATCTGCAATATTCTATGCGGCATATAATATAATATATATACATATTATATAATATATTTATATAATCATATTATCTGAACATATTTATTGCAACTGCTTGTCAATTGGGATAGGTCTGAACATATTAACAAAAGTTTATACAATATACAAAACATATACAATAACGAATACTTCCAGATGTTAAGCAAAATACAATATTGATATGTACTTGAAATCCCACTGCAACTTTATTGCGTTTCTGAAAGGAATATACTCGTAATAAATTGGATTTGCTTTTCACATATGTAAAAAAAGCGAATTAATGCCAAGCGGAGACGGGAATTTCCGTGCATATGTATGCTCCTAAATAGAAGCAACAGACAGAAAATAAGATTTTAATGGCAATTCCAATATATTAACCATTTAATTTTATTTTTAATATCAATTAATGTACAGTTGCGAAAAAAATAATAACACCACTTCCCTCTGAACAAAAACAGTGCTACCGCCCTTCAAATTTTTGTCTATATATTTTTTTTTGGGAATTTAAAAAAAAGCCCACAAAAATTGCGAAAAAAAAATAGCACCATTAGCCCTTTTTTGGGGGGAATCCCCTGAATTTCGTAGCATTGCCTTTGCAGAATGCATGTGCTCATTAGTTTTAACTAAGAACTCACTGTTTCTATCATAAAAGTTAAAAATGATAATTAAAATGGGACGTGAAAAGCACTGCACTGCGGAGAAGCGCGATCTTATCAAAAAATTTATATTGGATGGAAAAACTTACAGAGAAGTTGGATACTCCAATAAAATAATTTAAAACGCCTTAAACTATGAAGAAAAGACTGAAACACGCGGGCGAAAACGATCTATGACCCCTGTTAATGTCAAAAGACTGATTCGTCAGAGCAAGAAGGAGCCCTTCAAGCCTGCTACTGAGCTTAAAAAAGAGCTTACAATAAATGCGACGGACCAAACAGTTCGCACATATCTAAGTCAACATAGCCTTAAAGCCTGCAGCCCAAGAAAGGTACTACGCCTGAAGTTTGCCAGGGATCATGCAAATTGGACATCCCCAAAATGGAGAAATATTTTATGGTTAGATGAGTCCAAAGTGGTTATGTTTGGTGGAAAGGGATGTCGATCATACTTTAGACGTCCAAAAAAATACTGAAAAAAACCCCAGTACACAACAAAAACTATTAAGCATAGAGGGTGTAGTGAAATGGTATAGGCCTGCTTCTTCTACTATGGAGTAGGTCCAATACATTGGATACAATACATCATGGATCAGCACGTGAATATCATGGAGACAGTAATGCTACTCTTTGCACAATATGAAATGCCGCTCATATGGGTCTTTCAACAGGACAACTCCAAACACACCAGCAATAAAGCAAAGAAATGGTTCAGGGCAAACTCTGTGAACGTTTTGGAGTGACCTGCTCAGTCGCCTGACCTGAATCCCATCGAAAATCTGTGGTGTGGTCCGACGTCAAGAAGGCAGTTGCTGCTTCTAAATTAAAGAGTCCTGGTCTGAAATTACCCTAAAACGATGCCAGGACTTGGTTGATTCCATGCCAAGACGCTGCGCAGCTGTTATTGCCAATAAAGGACACTGTACTAAACATTAAATTATGCATAGATTTAGTATTAATAGTTCAAAATGGTTAACTATTGAATTCGTTACATATTGCTTATTTTTTTTAAATTTTAAATCCATTTTTGAAAAGTGGTGCTATTCCTTTTCGCCTAGTTTTATGAATTTCAATTAAGTTCCTTAAATATTTTAAAAACGTTACAATAACATGATTTTTTTTTTTGTATTTCCAGGTTTGTTAGTCTCCCATTTCTAAAAATGTGCTTAAAGCTAAGAATGTGAGTTTGGCAATTATTTAAAAATTGCTTATGGTGGTGGTGCTATAATTTTTTTCACAGCTGTATGTATTTAAACATGTACCAATCCAATTCCAGCTGGTTCCAGAATATTCCTTTATTCCTAGAAAAATTAACCAAAAGCCGGCAGCGACCCAGTTTTTGGCTCAAAAAATCTCTGCCGATGGGAGATGACGCACAAGGTGACCTAAAAGTCATAATATAAATCAAATTAAAAATTACACCATTACTGATCTAAGTTTAAACAGAAGTAATATGCGACATAAGTAATTTAGCTCCACGACTTTAAAATATTTGTGAACGATCGCGGCCGCAAGCAATTTGCTCATCTCTGACGGGGAGAGCATAAATAAGGCCTGCTGCCCCCCGCCTGACCCCATCATGGCGCACTTTTCCAACAACAGAGGAGAAAAGAGAAAAACAGAAAAAAAGAAAACGTAGAAAAAGGTTTGTGGAGGAAAAATTGGCGCAAAAATTACACGCGAGCCCCGAAACGTGACGTAGTCGTGACGTTAGTGCACGTTAAAAACAGCCGGCAAAACGTATGTAGAAGAGCACACTTGTTCGCAATTAATGGCGCACTACCAGAGAATGTAATTCAATTATTGGGCAAATGCATTTAAACGTAAAAATTGTTGGGCATTATTCCCAATCGTCACTTTGACATTTTGGATAGAAAAATATATTTTTCTCAGCAGCGCACTCTCAGAGAATACACTCACTCGCTGACGTGACTGACTCGTTCGAGTGCGTCACGCCAGCTGGCCCGCTCACACGCACGCAGAAAATGCCAGAGAGAGCGGCTCTGTCTATCTCGCTTTCATTCGTGCCAACGTGTCTGTCTGCGTGTGTGAGTGAGAGTGCTCATGCTCTCTCTCTAAAAATGCATCTGTGTGTGCGGTGAGTCCAAGCAGCCGCCATAACAAAAAAATTGTAAATAAATAGGCTGCCGCCCGTCGAAAGCGCGCGCCAAAAAAAACCGGATGGAATACGCATCCGGATGAAATGCGCGGCGGAGCAATTGTTGGAACTGGAAGGCAGCAACTATGTGGCCTTTTATTGCGGAATAAATCACAAATAAATGTTTGATTCCGTGCGCTGTTGTTTCGATGGCCACCGGTTCGTCGGACAAGGACAACACTAGTGGTGTGTCCTGTGGCGGATGTTTGCGGCCTGTTGTCGCTCTCTCTGCAGCCGTCCGCTCACCGAAAACATGCTACTCCGCGCGTTGTCTAACACTGAGGCTCATAGAGATGCGAGAAGTAGTGACTGGGGTTATTTCTGTTTGTGGCTGATATGTGAAATAGTTAATATAGTTTTTAACAAAAAAAATTCCCAAACAAGCAGACATTTAATTAGTCAACAATTAAAATATCCATGGTGATTTAATGAATCACAAATGATTCTTTGTAATAGCAAATTAAACTCAGTAGCTGCTAATCTGTCTAGCATTTTCGCTTTGCTATGAAATTCATTTCACGAATTTTATTATCAATATGCTTGCAAAACGATAACTTAAAAGGTTCCCTGTCTGATGTTTGATTTTCCATGCGCCTTTAATCCAAAGATTATATAATAAAGAATGTTTGCAGGGAATATCACATAGATTATCCATTTCAATTATAAATATGTACATCTGATATGTTTCCTGACTAAAGACGTATGCATGTACATGTGTGTCAGCTACATGCCCCGATCATGTTGGGACTTGTCTGTATTCTTGTCTGTATATAATACTCCCGAACAAGTAGCACGATCAGTCACGATCGCAAAAGTAGCGATCTAGTGGCTTAAAAATATTTTGCCAACAAGTCGTGACATCACTATTCGACCACTCGCTGCTGCTTGTTATCTGGCCCGCTCTTTCGCGCTCCGCTCCCGTAGTAGCGGACCCGTAGTCGTTTCAGCTTCAGTCTTTCTTTCTAGTTCTGTTGCTACTCGTTCGCGAAATCAGTTGACTTTCTGCTGCAACACAAGCGGATGAAATTTTTTTGTTTTAGTGTTGCGAAAAAGTTTGCAACAATTGCCAGAAATCGGGGAAAAATGTGAAAATTATACGGTATAAATGCGAAATTCGAGAAAACTCCATAGAATAATACAAAATTAAGTGCGTGGCAAAAAGTTGAAGTTTACAAAATTAATTCGCCGAACAGAATAACTTGAAATTTTTTCCTAATTAACTACGATATTTTCCCGAATTATGAATTTGCCGGCCAGAATTTTGTGATTTTTTGCAAGGCCGCCAAAATTGCCTAATGCCTGGGCACAACACAAAAAATTTCTGCAATAGAAACTTTGAAGCGACGTGAAGAAGAAAACGACGAGCGGAGCGACACAAAAAATTGAATATATTTCTGTCGTCGTCTCTGTTTTTCTTTCCTTTTCCAATGCTCCTCGCACTCGCTGGTTGCTTACCCATAGTGTGTGTATGCTCACATACCAACCATTAAAACGCTAGCAGCACACTAGCAAACGTGCGAGAGCGTGTTACTCTCTTTCTCTCTCTGAGTCGTGTCGCTGTGAGAGCGTGCTTGTGTGTGTGGTGAAAACTTACGAGAATATCTGTACTCGCGTTCCATCTCGCTCTGGCGCCCGTCTCCACCGTAGCCACTGTCGTTGGAGCTTGGTCAGCATGACGAGTGACAGACAGAGACCCCAAAGCAAACCCAACGCAGAGGCGCAAAAAGCTTTTCGTCCAAAAACTTGCGAGTAGCATCTCGATTGAAATCTCGTACGATGATGGCGCCCGCTGCTGCGCCTCCCAATGCGGAAGCAAAATCAAAATAATGCAACTTTTGCCTGTGTCAAAGAACTAACGTCAGAAATTATGTCTGCCCTGTATGGGGAGTAATTACTTGAGTGAAAATTTTCGAATATACCGTACTATTGATTTTGTGGGAAATGCGAATGTTACGAAAAGGGCGGCACTTGTTTGGCCCTGGCGGCAAAACTATTTGATTATTTTTCCTATTTTTTGAACTGCTGTGCAAGAGCGAGAGAGGCTACACGTCCACGTCTGGTTAGAAATAGCGAGTGGGTGAATAATTGCGAGTGTGGGAGCGAGTGAGTGCGAGTGCCGTTGTCAAGTCGTGTCCGTTCGTCTGCGGCGGTGGCGGCGGAGGAGTCTGTGTCTCCGTCTCGTCTCTGTCTCGTCGCCAGGAGGTGGTGGCGTCGGCGGAGGAGGAAGCTGTGGTGTGGCAGGAGGCAGCCCGGCCAGAAGGCGGCAAGTCGGCTAAAAAGATAAATAAATATTGGCAATCGTAGCAGCCGCAGGCAGTAGCGGGAATGACAGTGTCGCAGTGGTCGCAGTCGTGGTCGAATTCGTAGTCGTAGTCGCGTTCTATGGGCCTCTCACCCATCCATCTCCCATGTGTTGCATCCTGTGTCTTACGCTGGGCTTGTGTGCTCTTTTTTTACAGTTTAAGTGCAATGTTAGATCAAAGGCAACGAGGAAAGACGGAGCAACAACGCAGGAGGCAGAAGCAGCAGCAGCACTACGTAACAAACGCAACACAACAATAACAAGTGCAACAATTACAACAACTACAACAACAAACAACCAACATGTGAATTGGGTTTTTTTTTTGTACCACAACAAAACCACGAAGAACAAGTGTAGCCACAGCCTGAGAGAGAGGGAGAGTGAAAGAAGGAGAAAGCGAAAAGCGAAGAGCGCCATAAGAAAGAGACAAAGAAAGAAAAAGCCGCCAAAATGTTATAACAACAACAGAAACAACAAACCAACAACAAATTACAGCAAACAAATACAAAAATAACAAAAACAACAAATGTAAAATGAAAACGCAATAAGAAATAACGGTTAAAGCAAAACAAAACAAAAACCATTTCGCGCGCGCTCTTTTTCCTTCTACCCTTTGTTTCTCTCAAATAAGGACGAGGGAACACTGAAACACACACACACAAAAAAAAAAAAAACCAAACAAACAAACAAAAATCGCTGCTTCTACGAATTTTATTATTTCGTCAAACGTTTCTTTGAAAACTTAATCCATCATCGATCGTCATAATCGTCAAAATACCCCCCACACCCAACCACAATATTCCGGCAATAATAATAACAACAACAACAACAACAACAAAAACTGCAAATGCAATAAAATGAACAACTTTTACAAGTTGGTAGAAACAGCAACAGAGACAGAAACGTAAGAACAGAAGAAGAAAAAAAAGTGCAAAAAGGGAGCAGCCACCACCAGCAACACCACCACACACATCCCCCCATCCCCAAACCAAGGTCATCTCTTTGGTGGGGCAAACCAACACGAAAATGCAAATGCCCGAGTTGTGTTTTGACTGGCATTTAAAGGAGTCAACTTGGTCATTAGCACATTCTTTCAAGTGTATTGATATTTGGCGTTTGGATCGGGAGCGGCGGGAGCGGGAGCACAACAACACAAATAGTAACGTATCCGCAGCAGCCGCCACAGCATCTGTGCCGCCGCCAGGAGAGGGTACTTCGACGAACAGAACGTCGAGATCATCTGGTGGAGCATCAACAGGAGCAGGAGCAGGAAGAGGAGGAGGTGCTGAAGCTGCCACAAACCACAAAATAACAACAACAACAACAACCTCAACGACAAGAAAAACTAAAAAGAAAAGAGAAACAGCAGCAGGAGCAGGAGCAGAAGCAGAAGCAGGAGCAGGAGCAAATCAGTTGACAGCTTTATCAAAGTTGCTGAAGCAACAAAAGATTCAAATTCAAATCAAATATTCACTGGAAACTCAGCAACAACTGAAAACCTTTAAATTTCAACATCCTACATTGGTTTTTGCCATTTAAGTGCTGACTGTCGAGCCGTACAGTTCTAGTTTCCCCCGTGCTCTCGTGCTTGTTCAAATTCTCGTTCCCGCGTACGTTGTTCCCCCCTTCTCGTGTGTATTGTAAAGTGTGTAAAAAAAAAAGGGAAACGAAAAAAAAATCGAACTTTTTAACGGGATAACACAAAAAAAAAAAACGAAAATTTTAAAAAAGGAAATTTTAGAAAACATTTTTTTGACAAGCGGTGGTTAGTTGCAAAGCGGCGGCGGCGGCGTCCTCTCGGCGTGCAGCGGCGTGCAGCAGCTCTGCAGCATCGTGTCGCAACTCGCAGTCGAATTTTCGTATAGTTTTTGTTGTCATTTTTCCATTTAATTTCGAATTGAAATTTTAATTTGGATTTTGGTTCGAAAGTCTGCAAAAATCTGCAGAACATAACGGAATCTTCATGATGGCGGATCATTTGGACGAACCGCCCACAAAGCGGGTCAAAATGGATCCAAGTGAGTAATCCTAGCCCCCCCCACCACCACCACCACTACCCCCACCCACTCCCACTACCACTCCCCATTGGATACAATTTGTAAATTTATTTTTCTTGTTTCTTTTTTAGCGGATATCTCTTTCTTTCTGGAGGAGAATCTGCCCGATGAGCTGGTGTCTTCGAACAGCGGCTGGTCGGATCAGCTGAGTGGCGGCGGCGGCGGTGGCGCTTCAAATGTCGTCACAAACACAAACAACACAACAGCCGGCGGCGGACCTCAAGCCGTCGGCGTAGGACCAAACAAACAGACAGGCCCCGGCCCAGGTTCAGGAGGGCCAGGCGGCCAGGTCGTTACCTCACAAATGAACGGAGCCGGCGGCGGTGGCTCCCAGCAGCAGGGAAGTGGTGGCGACGATGGCAGCGGCAACAGCAGCGGCGGCGGCGGCGGCGGTGGTGGTGGAGCGGGCAATCAGCAGCAGCTCCGCCAAATGCAGCAGCACCAGCAGCAGCAGTTGCAGCATCTGCTCCAGCAGCAACAGCAGCAGCAGGGCCAGAAGGGTACCATGGTGGTGCCGGGCATGAACCAATTGGGCAGTAAGTCTCCGAATCTACAGTCCCCCAATCAGGGCGGTTTGCAGCAGGTCGCCACACAGATGGGCATGGTCAATTCTATGCCCATGTCCATATCGAACAATGGAAATGGAAATGGCATGAATGCCATCCCAGGTTAGTGGTGGCTTGGCTAGCTAATCTCCCTGATCCTTACCTTAAGGAAAAGATCTGCTTTATACTATATCTGTCTCTGTCTCTCTCTCTCTCTCTCTCTCTCTCTCTCTCTCTCTCCCTGCTCCAGGAATGAACACAATCGCCCAAGGTAATCTGGGTAACATGGTCCTCACCAACAGCGTCGGCGGCGGCGGCATGGGCGGCATGGTGAACCAGCTGAAGCAGCAGCAGCAGCCAGGCGGCGGCATGATCAATGCTGTCTCAGTGGCAGGGGGACCCGGTGGACCCGTTGGCGCTGGCAGCGGCGGCTCAGTGGCCCCCAACCAGGGCATGCACATGCAGAACGGTCCGATGATGGGCCGCATGGTCGGCCAGCAGCATATGCTGCGTGGCCCACACATAATGGGCGCAGCCGGTGGCGGCAACGGACCAGGCGGCCCAGGGAATGGACCCGGCGGCGGTGGGCCACGCATGCAGAATCCCAACATGCAAATGGGTAGGTCCCAGAGTCAATGAAGTCCGTGGGCCTCAGCCTCAGCCTCAGCTAATCCTCTCTCATTTTGCTCATTTTCCCCGCAGGACAACTCAACAGCATGCCCTACGGCGTGGGCCAGTACGGCGGACCCGGCGGCAACAATCCCCAGCAACAGCAGCAACAACAGCAGCAGCAGCAACAGCTGCTTGCCCAGCAGATGGCACAGCGAGGAGGAGTCGGAGTCATGCCGCAGGGCAATCGCCCCGTTGGGACTGTTGTCCCGATGCCCAGTTTGGGCGGCGATGGCACCGGACCCACCGGCCAGCTAGTGGGCGGCAATCCCCAGCAGCAGCAGATGCTTGGCCAGCAGCAGCCGGGTGCCCTTGGACCACGTCCCCCACAGCCACAATTGCTGGGCCATCCGCAGCAACAGCAGCAGCAGCAGCCAGGAACCTCCCAGCAGCAGCAGGGGATCCAGGGTGTTGTCGGCGCCGCAGGAGCTGTGACGGCGGCTGGCGGTGGTGGAGCGGGTGGAGCGCAACCCAATCGCCAGGATGTGCCCGACGACCGCAAGCGCCAGATCCAGCAACAGCTGATGCTCCTGCTGCACGCACACAAGTGCAACCGGCGGGAGAACCTCAACCCGAATCGCGAGGTTTGCAACGTCAATTACTGCAAAGCGATGAAGGCGGTGCTGGCGCACATGGGGACCTGCAAGCAGAGCAAGGACTGCACCATGCAGCACTGCGCCTCCTCCCGCCAAATCCTACTCCACTACAAGACCTGCATCAACAACACCTGCATCATTTGCTATCCGTTCCGCCAGAACCAACCGGTGTTCCAGAACGCCAATGTCGGTGGCGGCGCTGGCAGTGGTGCGACCTCCGGCGGGGGACCACCAGGCAGCGGAGTGCCAGGCGGTCCCGGCAGTCTGCAGCAGCAGCAGCAGCAACAGCAACAACAACAACAACAACAGAACCAACCTCTCACTGTGCTCGGCGGCGTTGGCGGAGTCGATGTCAAGCAGCAGCAGCAACAGGTAGGAGGCCCAGGAGGAGCACAGAACTCGGGTCTCGTGATGCCCCAGCAGGGCGGTGCACCCAAATCCAATGCGGAAATGGCCCAGCAACTCGCCCAGCAGCAGCAGCAGCAGCAAGCCCAGCAACAGCAGCAACAAGCCCAGCAGCAGCAGCAAGCCCAGCAGCACCAACAACAGGTCCTGCAGCAGGAGCTGCGACGCTTCGATGCCATGGGCCAGGTGGGACTCTCCCCCGTGACGGCTGGCAATATGATCGGCGGCGGCGCTGTCGGAACGGGCCAGCAGCAGCAGCAGGGGATGCCTCCGAGCATTCGAATGCAGGGCGCCCCACCCACAGTGAGAGTCCTTGGACCCGTGGGTCCCGGTTCTGGCTCCGTCCTGCCCAACGATGTCAACAGCCTCCAGCAGCAGCAGCAGCAAATGCTCCAGGGCCAGTGCAATGCCGCCAATGCTGGCAATCGGCGACGCGGTGGCGGCGTTGGCGGCCTCCCCAACATGGTCGACCAGCAGCAGCAGCAACAGCAGCAGCAGCAGCAGCAGACGAATGCCTCCCAGCAGTTGGGCAACATTCCCACGCCGCTGTCTGTGAACGTCGGTGGCTTCGGCAGCTCCAACTTTGGCGGAGGATCGGCGGACAAGCAGCAGCAACAGCAGCAGCAGCAGCTGGTGGGGCAGGCGGATCAGCTGGCGAAGCTGAAGGTGCCCCAAGTACATCCGCAGGTCGTCGCTGGAGGACCTGGCGGTGCGACTGGCGTGACTGCCGGCGGCCAGGGATCCAGTGTCTTGATGCCCGCCGATACGACGGGTGCCAGCGGTGGGAATGCGAATGCCAATCCCAATCAAAATGCAGCCGGAGGCAGTGGCGGAAACAGCGCCAGTGGCGGTCCCGGCGGAGGAGGAACGGGCGCCACTGGCAACGACAGCGAAAAGGACTGGCGGGAATCGGTGACGGCTGATCTGCGTAACCATCTCGTCCACAAGCTCGTGCAGGCCATCTTCCCCACCTCCGATCCGACGACGATGCAGGACAAGCGGATGCACAATCTCGTCTCGTATGCGGAGAAGGTCGAGAAGGATATGTACGAGATGGCCAAGAGCCGCTCCGAGTACTACCACCTGCTCGCCGAGAAGATCTACAAGATCCAGAAGGAGCTCGAGGAGAAGCGGCTGAAGCGCAAGGAGCAGCACCAGCAGATGCTCATGCAGCAGCAGGGCACTGGCCCCGTACCCGGTCCCGGACCCGGACCCGTTGTGGTTCCCGGTGGCGTTGGAGTGCCAGGCGTTGGTGTCGGAGTGCCCGGCTCCGTGTCCGTCTCTAATCCCACGGTGAGTGCCCTGCAGGGCTGCGTCGGGGTAGGGCCGCAGCAACAGCAGCAGACACAGCAGCAGCAATCCGTTGGCGGAGTCCGTCCCATCATCAGTCCCATGGGGGGCGTGATGCAGCCACAGCTCCGTCCCCAGGGTCCTGGCGGCATGGTTGTCGGTCAGCAGCAGCAGACGGGCGTTCCAGTTGGCGGCGTTGGCCCCGTGGGTGTCGCAGGACTCGCTGGAGCACTCGGTGTTGGCGTTGGAGTGGGCGTCGGAGGAGTCGGCGGCCAGGCGAATATGGTAACGATGCGTAGCCACTCGCCCGGCGGCAACATGCTCACGATGCAACAGCAGCAGCGCATGCAATTCCCGCAACAGCAACAACAACAACAGCAGCAGCAGCAGCAGGCGGGCAACATGCTGGTGGGTCCTCCAGGACCCAGTCCCGGCGGCATGGTAGTCAATCCCGTGCTATCCCCCTTCCAAACGGCCGCTGGAGTGGCCAATGTCCTCACCAGTCCAGTGCCTGGCCAACAGCAGCAGCAGCAGCAGTTCATAAACGCCAATGGCGGCACCGGAGCGGGCAGCAATCCGCAGCTGAGCGAAATGATGAAGCAGCGACAATTTCACCAGCAGGCAGCGGCGGCAGTGGGCATGCTCATGCCCCAGTCGCCCTTCAGCAATGCCACGCCCATTCAACAGCAACAGCAGCAGCAGCAGCCGAACAGCAACAGCTTCAACTCTTCCATGCAGCAGCAGCAACAGCAGCAGCAGCAGCAGCAGAAGCCGCCTGGAAGTGTCCTCAACAACATGCCACCAACACCCACGAGCCTCGATTCAGCCTTGAGTGCGGGCGGAGGAGGAGGAGGAGGAGCAGGCAACACAGGCTCTGGCACGGCGGGTAGTGGAGGAGCAAGTGGAGGAGCAGGATCAGCGGCAGGTGGTGGAGGTGGAGGAGGAGGAGTACCCCTCGAGTGCGGGGGGAATGACGGTTTCAGCGCCCAGTCCCTCGCCCGGAGGTGGAGGATTCCTCTCGAATGGCCCCGTTGGGACTCCCTCCAACAACAGCAACAGCATCATCAATCCTCCGTCGGTGAACAGCCTGATGCAGCCGATGAGCAACCGCGCCAACACTCCGCCCTACGTACCGGCCTCTCCTGTGCCGGCCACCAGTGCCTCTGGCCTGGCGACGAACAGTGCCCCCACCTCGGCGGCGGCCACGTGCGCCAGCAGCAACAGTAACAGCAATAGCAACGGCAGCAACGGGAGCAACAGCAACGGCAGCAACAGCAACGGCAGCAACTGCGGCAGCGGCAGTGGGAGTGGCAGTGGCAGTGGGAGCGGCAGTGTGGGAGGAGTCGGTGGTGTTATGGCCACCACAACGACCACGACAACATCCGCAACGACGCCGCTCAGCTGTAACTCCTCCTCGTCGGCGACGGCAACGATTGCATCGAGCGGACCGGGCAGCGGTGGCTCCCTTTCGGCGCCCAACAGCAATCCCCACATGCTGATGTCTGCACGTGGCGAGGGCAGCGGCGGTGCGACGACCTCCTCTGGGGGCAACAGCAACCAACAGCAGCCGAGCCGCATGATGAGCAGCTCGAGCAGCCTCTCCTCCCAAATGGCCGCCCTGGAGGCAGCGGCGCGTGATAACGACGACGACACCCCATCGCCCACAAACGACACGAACGGCAGCGGTGGCGGTGGCAAGGCCTCCAAGGGCAAGCTGGACTCCATCAAGCAGGAGGACGAGATCAAGAAGGAGTTCATGGACGACAGCTGCGGCGGCAACAACGACAGCTCCCAGATGGACTGCTCCACGGGCGGCAAGGGCAAGAATGTCAACAACGATGGCACCAGCATGATCAAAATGGAGATCAAATCGGAGGACGCCGACGGCGATGGCGATGTTAAGATCAAGACCGAGCCCATGGATGTCGATGAAAGTGCCTCGTCGGCCACACACGAAGGCGGCGGCGGTGGTGGCAAGGATGACATCAATGGTGCCCACGATGGCGTCTCTGGAGGCATGGACATCAAGCCCAAGATAGAGCCGAAGCCATTGGTGCCCGAACCACTGGCCCTCAATGCTGGCGACAAGAAGAAGAAATGCCGTAAGTTATAAAGAGAAACGTCCCCTTAGGCAACCCCCCACACACACATTTACATATTTATTTATTTTATTGGCTGCTGTGTTCCAGCGCTGGTCTGAATATTCTTTACTTTTTGGGCTACATATTCCCTGCAGAGATGCGAAGACAAAAGATAATCAAAGATAGCTGACGGCACAGCTTACACTCTTCGTCGCTCTCTTCGTTCTCTTAATACTCTTCATATCCTTGATATCAATCCCATTTGAGCACATTCTCATTACGTACATAACTCTCGCAGTCTCTGCGCTGAACGCAAGTAGCTTTAGTGGGGAAAGTGCATAAATAATTTGTTTACATTCAAGTGAGTTTCCCCCCCACCCGTTGCTCTGATTGCCGAAAATCGCATCCCAGAAAGTGCGAACTCTGCAGCAAATGTGCGCTCTCGCAAAGCGACACTTGATACAGCCAACCGCTATCTGTCTATTGACTGGCATAAACACAGACAGAGTGCCCTGTGCCGGCATTTGTGCTCCCTCTCGGCCTCGTTCTATTTCGCCACAGATCCCCATCCTAGAGGGATCAGTGTTGCTTTAGCAATGAGAACCCACGCACGTCTCGCTGAGAAACCAGCAGCAGCTTTTCCAATTATTTACTTTCGTTATCGTATGAAGCATTCCAAATCCAGCCAGAGCCAGAATGTCCCTGCCTTAATTTGAATCGCAAATAAAGAACGAAATTATTAATTCTTGTACAAATTCGATTGCAGAATTCAATCCGGAGGAGCTGCGCACCGCATTGCTGCCCACGTTGGAGAAATTGTTCCGCCAGGAGCCGGAATCGGTGCCGTTTCGGTATCCGGTGGATCCGCAGGCGCTGGGCATACCCGACTACTTTGAGATCGTCAAGAAGCCAATGGATCTGGGCACGATACGGAACAATATCCAGAACGGGAAGTACAGCGATCCGTGGGAGTACGTGGACGATGTCTGGTTGATGTTCGACAATGCGTGGCTCTACAATCGGAAGACCTCACGCGTCTATCGCTACTGTACCAAGGTAACGTATAGCATTTGGAATTGCTACTGCCAAATCGATGCTAACTCTCTCTCTCTCTCTCCGTCTCGCCCCTTTCCTTCGTTTAGCTTTCGGAGGTGTTCGAGGCTGAGATCGATCCGGTGATGCAGGCCCTGGGCTATTGCTGCGGCAGGAAATACACGTTCAATCCGCAAGTGCTGTGCTGCTATGGCAAGCAGCTGTGCACGATACCGCGCGACGCCAAGTACTATAGCTACCAAAACAGGTATGTGCTCCTCCACGATGTGGTTCCTGTCTCCTCCTCCTCCTCTACCTCCTCCACCTCCACACATCTGTTTCCCAAAGGACCATCGACGTCACGTATATTACTATACTCGTGTATCCCACGTGTTTATCTGTAGTGCTTCTAAAATGGTCCGCTGTGCTTAAAGCATTGATGATTACCTGCTAAAATGTCGAGATACTCCTTTTCCTCCGCCTCAGAGCTACACTGCCACCCAGCTGCTGCTGCCGCTGCTGCTTCTGCTTTCCGTGTGTCCAATAACAAGCAATTTCCCCCGTCCCGAATAAAAATAACACTTATCGATAGTATGGCCATAAATTATCTTTAATAAAATTCAACATTCAAAGGGAAAGAGCGAAAACTTAACAAAAATATGAAAAGATCTCCCGTAGAATATTTCGGAATAGATATTCCCCCCTCTAGATTTTGTAATCGATGCAGGAATGTCCTTCAAGGGTCCTTTCATGAAGCCTTTTCGTTCCCTTCGGCCCCATCCGTCCATTCCTTGCCCCCTTGCCCCTCCTTTTGCCCACCGTTTCTAATTGTTGTAATAATTGTGTGTAAACAAATTTTAATGCAAATTACCTAACACTTTTCGTTTCTCTTCCTTTCTTTCTTTCTTTCTTGCGTTCTTTACCATTAAATCCCCCTACCACCTGTGTGTGTGTGTTGTGTTTCTTTCTCCCGCCAAAAACCAAAACAAACAACAAAAACCATAAACAATTCCCGTTAAACTGTGTTGCGCCTCATAAATGTGCATATATTTGGGCATATCTGTGTCTGTGTCTGCATTTGTGTCTCTGTGTTACGTGTCGTCCGTCTCTTTATCCATATATAATAATACGTGTATTATCCATTAACTGTGCCTCTGTTTCTGTGTGTATTCGTGTGCCGTAACCATTAATTAATTAACAAAATGAAACAAAACAAAACAAAATAAAACAACAAAAAACAAAAACACCGAACCGATCGCCACACAACCATTCCACTCTCTTTCTCTCACGCACACAACACACCACCCGCGCACGCACTCCTCTCCAAAATGCACTCACAAACACACACACACGCATATGATGATGATGACGATGACCGTCTCGCTCGTACCCACCCACCAAAACCATCTGCAACCTGCCAACACTTGACAACACTGCTCATCGACCAACCAACCAACCTGTAAACCTGCCAACACTTACCAACACTCGCCACTCGTCTGCGCTCGTTCGTTTGTTCGTTGTGTTGTTGTTATTGTTATTTTTGGCTGCCATCTTCAAAACTCTCTCGTACATCGCATCCAACAACAAAACTAAATCAATCTTCGTAAACAAAAACAAAACAAAACAAAACCCAAACAATCAAACAAACAGTCTAAAGGAATACGGTGTCGCCTCCAATAGATACACCTTCTGCCAAAAGTGCTTTAATGACATCCAGGGGGACACGGTCACACTGGGTGACGATCCGTTGCAGTCCCAAACGTAAGTATTTACTTTTTATCCTTATCGCTGATCTCTAATCGAATCTCTCCTTCCGTATCCTCCTCTGTAGACAAATCAAAAAGGACCAATTCAAGGAGATGAAAAACGATCACCTGGAGCTGGAACCTTTTGTGGACTGCCAGGAATGCGGCCGCAAGCAGCATCAGATCTGTGTCCTCTGGCTGGACTCCATCTGGCCCGGCGGCTTTGTCTGCGACAATTGCCTTAAGAAGAAGAACTCGAAGCGGAAGGAGAACAAATTCAATGCCAAGCGCCTGCCCACCACCAAGCTCGGCGTCTACATCGAGACGCGCGTGAATAACTTCCTCAAGAAGAAGGAGGCCGGTGCCGGCGAGGTGCACATACGCGTCGTCAGCTCCTCGGAGAAGTGCGTGGAGGTGAAGCCGGGCATGCGGCGTCGCTTCGTTGAGGGCGGGGACATGATGAACGAGTTCCCCTACCGGGCGAAGGCCCTGTTCGCCTTCGAAGAGGTGGACGGCATTGATGTCTGCTTCTTCGGCATGCATGTGCAGGAGTACGGCTCCGAGTGCCCGGCGCCCAACACGCGCCGCGTCTACATCGCCTACCTCGACTCGGTGCACTTCTTCCGGCCGCGCCAGTACCGCACTGCGGTCTACCACGAAATCCTGCTCGGTTACATGGACTACGTGAAGCAGCTGGGCTACACGATGGCCCACATTTGGGCGTGTCCGCCCTCGGAGGGTGACGACTACATCTTCCACTGCCATCCGACGGACCAGAAGATACCAAAGCCGAAGCGGCTGCAGGAGTGGTACAAGAAGATGCTCGACAAGGGCATGATCGAGCGCATCATCCAGGACTATAAGGACATACTCAAGCAGGCAATGGAGGACAAGCTTGGCTCCGCCGCCGAGCTGCCCTACTTCGAGGGCGACTTCTGGCCGAATGTCCTCGAGGAGAGCATCAAGGAGCTCGACCAAGAGGAAGAGGAGAAGCGCAAGCAGGCAGAGGCCGCCGAGGCAGCTGCAGCGGCGAATGTAAGCCGATATTCCGAGGTGTTCATCACTTCTTAACTTCCGTTTTCCCACCCTCTAATATATTTCTTTTTTCATCGTTGGCCCAGCTCTTCTCCATCGAGGACAACGAGGTGAGTGGCGATGGTAAGAAGAAGGGCCAGAAGAAAGCCAAGAAGTCCAACAAGTCGAAGGCCGCCCAGCGGAAGAACAGCAAGAAGTCCAACGAGCATCAGTCGGGGAATGATCTCTCTGCGAAGATCTATGCCACGATGGAGAAGCACAAGGAAGTCTTTTTCGTGATACGCCTGCACTCGGCACAGTCTGCTGCCAGTTTAGCGGTGAGTGTCTTGAGTCTTGAGTCACAAGCAGAAGGATCCATCCAGTAACTATAATTGTTTTGATCTTACAGCCCATTCAAGACCCCGATCCTTTGCTTACCTGCGATCTGATGGACGGACGCGATGCATTCCTCACGCTGGCCCGCGACAAGCACTTTGAGTTCTCGTCGCTGCGGCGAGCCCAATTCTCAACGCTATCCATGTTGTACGAGCTGCACAATCAGGGCCAGGACAAGTTCGTGTACACGTGCAACAACTGCAAGACGGCCGTCGAGACGCGCTATCATTGCACTGTCTGTGATGTAAGTCAAGCAACCAACCCATCTCCTAACAAATACAAGAAGATCCAATCGCTAATCCTTATCCGTGTCTCATTTGACCATTTTGCAGGACTTTGATCTGTGCATTGTGTGCAAGGAGAAGGTCGGGCATCCCCATAAAATGGAGAAGCTCGGCTTCGACATCGACGATGGCTCTGCACCGGCGGATCACAAGCAGGCCAATCCTCAGGAGGCGCGCAAACAGTCCATCCAGCGTTGCATCCAGTCTCTGGTGCACGCCTGCCAGTGCCGCGACGCCAACTGCCGCCTGCCCTCGTGCCAGAAGATGAAACGCGTCGTCCAGCATACCAAGAACTGCAAGCGAAAGACGAACGGCGGCTGTCCCATCTGCAAGCAGCTGATCGCCCTTTGCTGCTACCATGCGAAGCACTGCCAGGAGCAGAAGTGTCCCGTGCCCTTCTGTCCGAACATCAAGCACAAGCTGAAGCAGCAGCAGCTCCAACAGAAGTGAGTATCCAATCCAATCTGCGCCTCATTCTCATCCTTCCATCTGCAATCTCTAATCTGCAATCTCTTTCCATCAGACTCCAACAACAGCAGCTACTGCGTCGTCGTGTGGCCCTCATGTCGCGGACAGCCGCTCCTTCGGCACTGCCCGGACCGGCGGTTAGCGGGCCGACAGTCGTAGCTGGTGGGGTGCCCGTTGTGGGCATGGCCAATGTGATGCCTGGCGGCCAGTCTGCAGTGCTGCTGCCAGGAGTGGGCGGACATTCACCGTCCGCCGTGCCAGTGCCTTCGCCAGTGTCTGGCAGCGGAATGGGCGGCATGACCTCGCCGCATCCCCATCAGCCGGGCATCGGAATGAAGCCCGGGGGCGGACACCCGCCGTCGCCGAATGTCCTACAGGTGGTGAAGCAGGTGCAGGAGGAGGCCGCACGCCAGCAAGTGCCGCATGGCGGTAACTTTGGCAAGGGCGTCCCGATGGCCCCGCCCGTCATGAACCGCACCCTCGTCGGTGGAGTTGGAGGCGTCGGAGGAGTGCCCAATCAGAATGTGAATCAGCTGGGAGTGGGCATGGTCGGTGGAGTGGGCGTCGGAGGAGTCGGTGTTGGAGGCGTTGGAGTCAATGTGAATCAGCTGGGACCTGGCATCGGCGGCGGTGGTGGCAACCCGTCGGGACCGGTGCCTGGGGCCGGCAACTGCGGCAACGTCTTGAATGCCAACAACCTGCTCTCCATGGACCAATGGGGCTCCGGCGGTGGCGGTGCGGGAGTGCCCCAGCCGCGGTACGTCAACAATGCCACGGGAATGCGCCAGCCGAACCAAATGATGCAGCAGCAGAACGTTCTGCAGCAACAGCAGCAGCAGCAACAGCAGCAGCAGATGATGCTGCCCAACCAGATGGGCGGCGGAGTGGTCGGCGGCGGCGGACAGATGCCGGTGGGCGGACAGCATGGCATGGGGATGGGCGGCATGGGCACACCAATGGGCGCGGCCGGTGCCGGAGGCGTGCGCCCACCGCCTGGAGGAGGCGGCGGCCAGGCAGCCGGCGGCCTGAACACCCATCAGCTGGCCCAGATAATGCAGAAGATCAAGAACAACCCCACCAACGAGAGCAACCAGCACATTCTCACCATCCTCAAGCAGAATCCACAGATCATGGCTGCCATCATCAAGCAGCGCCAGCAGACGCAGATCAATGCCGCTGCCGTGGGCGGTGGTGCACCCGGCGGTGGCCTCCAAGCGGGCAATGGACCCCAGAATCCTCAGCAGCAGCAGCAGCAACAACAGCAGCAACAGCAGCAGCAGGTCATGCAGCAGCAGCAGCAGATGCAACACATGATGAACCAGCAACAGCAGCAGCAGCAGGCGGGTGGACCCCAGCAGCAGATGAATCCCAACCAGCAGCAACAGCAGCAGGTGAATCTGATGCAGCCGGGTGGACCGGGAGGTCCCCACCAGCGTATGCCCAATATGCAGCAGAGCTCTGCCCAAATGATGATCCAGAATCTGCCACCAGGCGTCACCTCACAGGGTGGAATGGTAAGTGGCGGAAGCCATTCCAGATTTTCTACCGAATAGAATTACGTATGTCTTTTTTATTGTTTTAATATTGTTGTGGCTTATGGTTTTCTACTGCTACTTTTACTGTTACTGTGCATGTCTAACCCCCACTACCCACCCTGTTATCCTGCCCCCCCACTGATACCTGATGAGCAGATTAATATTTCGAATGTGTATGTATTTGAGATACTCTTTGCCATGGAAATGTACGTCTATAGGCAGTATGGGCTTGAAGGTCTTAAAGGGAATGAGAAGAACATACTGCTGGAATTTATAGCCAAAGACAATTAAAACTTGAACCCATCCAACTACAACTACAATTATTGTTCTCTACCAGAGAACCAGAATACCCAGAACCCAGAAATCCCCAGAAACAGAAGTCAAAAATGCAAAGGCAAAGCCTGAAATCAAAGCAATATTAAACTAAAAATAAAATAAATTCAAATACACAAAAGATTTTTTCTTTGCTAATTTTCTTGTATCAGAAAATACTATTTGATTTATTTATCCAATTAAAATACAACATTTGCACGCACAACATACCAAAACGTATACAATAATACCTTCATATGCTATATTTAATTTAAACCCCTTTCATACACTGACGAGCAAAACTGTAACACTAATTCGGTACTCTCACTCCAACGATCTGTATCTTGTTTTCTGTTTTAAGTAGGTTTTTGAAAATTTTAATTTGACGGTTTGCCGTGCCGCACAGTACCTGGGAACTGGATAGTAAGGTCTCTAGTTCAATACCAGGAGTGTCTGACTCAAAACGATTAATTTTTGTTTTATCTGAACCATATAAACTTATCCCACAATCCAGTCACCAGTCACCAAACCAACTTAAAGTCACCATCACCATTAATACAAATATTTTCCTTAAATATAGCCGCAGTGCAATGCTGTAACATTTGACTTTATTTACATTTTGGTATGGCATATTTCTTCCGGCGTATCAAATAACTTTAAACTTTTCAAAGTTAAATGAATCAGATCGTTGAAGGGAGAGTACTGAATTAGTGTTACAGTTTTGCTCGTCAGTGTACTTATTTTGTACATTTAATATTCATTATGTTATTCAATGTAATTCCCACACACACACACCCACCGCACACCCACATCCACCCACACAGATATTCTATGACACAAGCATTCAGAGTTTACACGGCCAGATATGGTGGCAATACACAAGACCAGGAAAACCCCCGCTAGAGCGACATGGCGGGTACAAACAAAGAAAAAAAAAAAAAAAAAACGTTCCACAACACGTCCTAAAAACGCTTAAAACTATTCAGACAACACTGTAGAACACAAAACTAAATCAAACACGACAGCAACGAAACGCTAAAACATTTCAACCAATTCATAAATCAAAATTCAATACCGAAACGCAATGCAAAAAGTATCCAGATCCAAATTTACGGAGTCAAATTTCAAGATCAAAAATCCCTGGGAGATGGCAAAAAAACATTTTCAAAAATTCTTCAACGTCGTTGTCATCGTATCTTCGTTTGATGGTGGTTGGTTTTTCATTTCGACGTGCTGAGAGAGTAACGGCCTGAGAGAGGAAGATGAGCAGGAGCAGAGGCATAATTATATTTTTATTTCTATTATTTAACATTAGCGCATTTAAATTAGAATTTGATGTTGATTTTGTGTGGCTTTGCATGCTGTGAGAAGGATTAACGCCCTTGCAGAAGAGTATCCCCGTACCCCTCATGGCCCAGAACTTCTCCGAGACTAAGAATACCTTCTGCAGGGGCGAAATATCCCCTCAAATCGTAGAATGTTGGCTGAACAGTAGTTCGAATAATAATACCAGACGATGGATAATACCCGATACTTGAGATTTCAATTTTCTATCCTTAAATCACACATGTTTCCCCCATAAATACATAAATCCATCTGTTTGTCTGCATGTCCAAACCATCCCGTAGATATGTACATATCCCCCTTTTAAATGCTTCTGAGTATCGGGTATTATTCCGGTCTGTATCCGGTTGTATCCGTAGCTATTGTGCTTTCGTCTGTGTGCCTGTGCTTTTCTATGTGTACGTTTTTAACCCAAATAAGATCGAGTAATCACATATTTGTACCCCACTTTAGGTGCCCAACCAGAGCTGGAACAAAATGCGCTACGTGCAAATGAACCAATATCCACCTCCGTATCCACAAAGGCAGCGCGGCCCGCATATGGGTGGAGCGGTGGGCCAGCAGCAGCAGCAGTTCCCGGGCGGCGGAGCAGGCAACTTTAATGCTGGCGGCGGGGCAGGTGCGGTGGGAGTGCCTGGCGGTGTGGCTGGGGGCGGCGGCGGAGGTGCAGCTGGCCCCGGAGCGGATCAGTATTCCATGGCGAATGCGGCAGTGGCGGCGGCAGCATCCAACATCCTGCAGCAGGGCCAAGGCGGAGCCGGTGTCGGAGTAGGAGTCGGCGTCGGAGTGGGCGTGAAGCCCGGTCCCGGCCAGCAGCAGCATCAGCAACAGCAGCAGATGGGCGTGTTGCCGCCGGGTATGCAGCAACAGCAACAACAGCAGCAGCAGCCCCTCCAGCAGCAGATGATGCAGCAGGTATCGATGCCGATTGCCCAGAATGCGCAGCAGAATCCGGCTGTTGTTGGTCCCGGAGGTGGTCCCGGCTCCCAGGTGATGGGCCCTCCCACGCCGCACTCCCTCCAGCAGCAGCTAATGCAGTCAGCGCGCTCCTCTCCGCCCATCCGTTCGCCGCAACCGACGCCATCACCCCGCTCAGCGCCCTCGCCGCGTGCCGCGCCATCAGCCTCGCCGCGGGCCCAGCCTTCGCCCCACCACGTCATGAGCCACTCGCCAGCGCCACAGGGCCCACACGACGGCATGCACAACCACGGGATGCACCACCAGTCGCCGCTCCCCGGTGTACCCCAGGACGTTGGCGTCGGTGTGGGCGTAGGCGTTGGCGTCGGTGTGGGCGTTAATGTTGGCAACGTAAATGTCGGCAATGCCGGAGGAGCCCTGCCCGATGCCTCCGATCAGCTAACGAAATTTGTGGAGCGGCTCTAGTGCAGCAGCAACATTGGCCACTCCATCAGCAGCAACAACAACAACATTGGTGGCCACATCAACAGTAGTAACATGGGAAATATCAGCAACATCACGAACATCACGAATATCGGCAATGACATTGTCAACTATCGCTACAACGGACAATCGCCGCACTACTTCTGATCGTAGAGGTAGCCAACAGACAGCGACAGCGACAACGACAACGAAAGGAGACCAGCAGAAACCAGAGACCCAGGGATCACACCGTGTGTTAATCGTATTGTTAAATCTTTTATAAAAATTTTACTCTTCCGTATCGATTGGTTGAGCGATCCGATCACTCCACACTATCACAATTATCATGTACTTTAGTTTTAAGATGCGTCCCACAGGCCACAGCAACCAGCAGCAGCAGCCAGTAGCAGCAGCAGTAGCAGTCCATCAATTCATTCTACTCTCGATGTATAGCAGGCGGAAAGGGGCAGCAGAGTGTTGAGAAGTGAGGGGAGTAAGGGGACAGGCGATGCAAATGCTGCTGTTTGGCTGCTGTTGGTGGATGTTGGGGGGGATTTCGTACACCTCCACACGCTCCACACACGGATTATGCTTAGGCTTAGGACAACATTTGAACAAAAAGCAAACGCAAATGCATTGATTACGATTACAGTTACGATTATTACAGCTATGATTAGAAATTATCGATTACTAATTTCGATTACGAACTTTTTTTTTTTTTGATAGTGTAATAACTACTACTACGTTTACGTTTACATAGATCATACGTTATACCTATGGCACTAGTACCCCTTTTACATACATATATATATATATTTATACATGCACATACACACACACACAAATGCAAAATTTCTTCTTATATATTTCCCCTTCTGCGCCCCCCCAAAAAAATATGCACACAACAGCAACAGACAGACCCCAAATCAGACACCACAGAGACACACACACACATGCATGTCTATATCTATGTCATTCATGAATGAAAGAGCGAACAGAGAGAGAGAGAGAGAGAGAGAAAGAGCAAGAGAGAGAGAGAAAGAAAGAGAGCAAGAGCAATGTTTCAGCAACCTCATTTGCAACAGTTAACAGCAAGAGCAATACTTGCAACAGCAACATTAAAAGCAAAAGAATGAAAATTGAAGAATGCAGAATACCACAATCGATGATGTAAATCCCCAAAACGTCTAACGTTTAACCCCCGAGCCCTTCCCTTAGTAGACTTAAAATTTAAGAGCATTTTTATACCCCGAAAAAAGAGAAAAGCAAAAAGAAAATTTACAGTTCACAGTTACAGAAAAGAAACGAAGAATTTAATGATTTATTAAACGGTACACAATATTAATTTGAACAATGCAAAAGCCAAAAGCCATCTGCAATGTGAAATATGAAATTAATCCTGCGCAATCATAAATTTAATTGAAATTCAGAATATTCGATAAAGAAAAGTGTTTAGTTTTTTTTTGTACCTACATACAATATAGTATAGTATATTATATATATATATAGCGAGAGAGAGATGGAAATAACGGATGACAAGTAGTAGATGATTATTATTAAGCAATTGAGCCACACTAAACCATTTGAATCAGGCGACTATCAGATAGAATCAGAATCACCCAAACATAAGCATCCAAATACCATAATGTGCATCGGAAACTGTGTGTTTTGTTGGCGATCGATCGATGTATTAGATCAGGTGGCATAGGCAGTTATTATAAAACGTGCTCCTTATAGGAGCTTCCAATTTGGGAACAGAACATCATAAGCGAATAGAGTAGAATACATACAATACATATTTTTATACCAATCGAATCGAGAATCAAATTAACTTAAAACTAGAACTAAAACTAAAGTGAATTAACCAACGTAAAAAAAAAACAAAAAAACAAGAAACAACAATCACCCCAGGCCAGGCTCCAACCTCATCAAGAAAGAAACCTCCCCAAGTTAATTGATATTTGAGCATAGAATAGAATAGAGATCCAGACCTCAGTCACAGGAAGCGACAGCAATAAACATGCGACAGCAGGAGGAGCACCACTTGTGCCAGACACCAGCCATCCAGCCACCCACCTGTTCGGGAGGGGAAGGACGATGATGGTATGGTGTGGCTTGTGGTGTGTGTGGTAGGGCTGGGCTGGGGTAACAAATCAGAATCAGGATGAGTAAAAACAATGCCACATAAAACCTTAATTAAATTAAATTAAATTAAAAATAAAATATACAAAAGTTACAAATGAATGAAATCGAAGACACCAAACAAACAAACAATCGATGATGTTACAGAAGGAGGACGAAGACGATGACGATGGATAGGAGAGGATTAATCAGGATGAACATGAACATTACAAAACATGTGCAACAAAATAGCAATAGAATACAATGCTTTGTAAACCGTTAGAGTACTTCAAATATATATATATACTTTGATACTTAGGATATAGGGAAACGAAAACAAAAGCAAAAACAAAACAAAAAGTCAAGGGAAAACCACGTTCGTAGCTTGTAATAGAATTGTTTCATACGAATTGTTCTTGATTTTTTTTGTTCATATTTTTTTTGTAAGCGTAATCGATGTTCGTGTGTGTGTTGCATGTTGTGTTTGTGTCTTGTCTTTTGTGTGTACGAGTGGGGTTCCGCTTGCGGTTCCCCCCACTTTGTGATTTGTCCCCAAGTGTGTGTTCCAAAACCCACCCACCCAATCCCAATCCAAAATTTACATATAGTCTTAAGCAAACAGCGAACGAATGTGCGCGTGCCAGTGGGTGTGTGGATGCGACAGAGAATACTTTAAGGATCTTTAACTTAGTATTTGATTTTGTGATAGCCAATATGGAGAGGGGGGAGCCAGCAGAGATCAACACAGTCTAGCTCCCCGCAAACAAAACAACAGGATGTCTCAAACGAACAGAGAAGAACAGAACAGAGCAGAGCAAAGGAGGAGTAGAAAGTAGAAGAGAAGAAAAGTGTTTAAACGGAATCCCAATACAAGTTTCCAATACCGATACAATGCGATATACACAACATGGAGAATGCTATTTATTAATGCTAGAAAACGTAGGATAAGCCATCGGGTATATACATAGACTACATATACAACAAACATATGTATATGCATATGACCAGGAGGAGGCCAAGCAGATCGTCAACAACAAACGATGAAACCGGATGACGGGTTCTTTCTAGAATAGATTTTAAATGTTTTTGTACTGTTAGAAGAGTGTGTTAGAAGGAGCAAGGAGCAAGGAGGAAGTGCAGTGTGCGTGCGCTCCTCGTTTTCGTTTTCAAAATGTATTTTTTCTTTATTTGTACAGCAGTTGCCGCCGCCCAAGACTACAACTACAACTACTACTCGACAGATAGAAAGTACGTACACTAGGAGGAGAGACAGAAAGGGAAAGCGAAAGCGAATATATATAGAGAGAGAGGGAGAGGGGAGTAAGAGAGCGCAAGATGGAGTAGGTTTGGAGAGAGTTTTGTACATTATAAATACTAGCATTATAGTACATCAAATCTTAAACTGCGCATAACAAATGCCTTCAAATTGCGTCACGAGCAAGTAACACATTAACCTTTAATTGTAAATATATACATTACATTATATACAAGATATATATACATACATATATATATATATATATATTTACTACATATGTAGTTCGATAGTTATCCTAGTTGGTGGCCCGACCCCCCCGCGATAGCGTGGAGCGGCACACACACATAAGCAGAAAAATCCGTTTGTAAGAAATCCATTTGCCCCTAGTGTGTAAGAGGAAACGCATTATGATACGATATATGATATAAGGGAATAGATCTACATGAAAGCGTTTATACATACAGATTTATATATATACATATATATCGCAACATATACACATACATCTACTATATACACATATAGTATATATTTTAGTTAGTTTGTGTGTGTTTTTTAAAACTAAACCACGTAGTAGACGGACCCGCGCGTAGTAACAGCAAATTACAAAAACAATATATACATATAGAAACATAGAAACAAACGAGAAGAAGAAGGAGGAGGAGGAGTGTAGATGGAGATGTCCTGCGCTTCCTGCGCCCCACTGCCACTGCCGTCAAGTCAAGAATCAGACACAGAATCAGAATCAGAATCAGATGAAAGATGAAGAATCAATACAAAACACACACACACACACACACACAGATCAGATCCGAGTGATATGTAGATGATCATCCAACTGAATGCGAACCCGCGCTGCGCTGCACACAATCAAAAAACAGACACCAAAAAAAACCAACAAGTTAATTGTTAAAGTAAATATATTAATATATGTGTAAAAAGAAAAAACAAAAAAAACGATTAAGAAATAAGAGAAAACAAAAAAAAAAAAAAAAAACAAAAAAACGATTAAGCAAAAAACGAAAAAAAAGTATAAGGAAAAACAAAACAAAAACAAAAACAAAAAATACTTAAACATACTCAAGTCACAGGGCTCTGCCGCCGTATGCCTTTGTACTTTTAATGTATGGAACAATCGATAACGTAACGATTACGATAACGAAACCGTAACATGACGCTGCCTTCACGCGCAGTCGCCGCGTGGTGGACGTGGACGCTTGACGGTGCCGCACAGTGCGCGGGCGCAGCGGAGCAGCAGAAGAAGCAGCCAGAAAAATAAACAACATCAACACACAAAAAGGGAAGGAGAGAGAGAGAGGAGAGAAAGCTTGCAGTTTCTGTTTTTATTATGTGTTTTAATTTTTGTGTAAACCGTTATACGTTTTAAGTACAGTCAGCAGCGATGAACAAAGCATGGGACAGTAAGTGGAAGAGTGTGAAATATTTATGTTCTATTCGTTTAATTTATGGCAAGCGATGTAGAGGAAGGAGAAGATGAGATGAGATGAACGAGGAGGAGAGGTAGTAAGAGATAGCGAGAGAGCGAGAGCATATTCCAAAACTATTTGTGATTACAATTATATATGAACAGAAATAGAGAGCAACCACAAAACGCATTAAGCATTACGCGAATCGGGAGTTAGCCCCTAGCCCCCTAAGAGCCTTAGTCTACACAAACGCTATATAAATACAAATCTATATACACACATACACACACACACATACATACATACATAGTTATATATATATAGTATATACGATCACACACAAACACACAACACACACACACACACACACACACCAACGCATGCAACCCTTATTTGACAAGGAATTAGTTAAGAATCAACGATTGTAAATTATATACATATGTGTAGAGGTATGTGAGAATGAGATGAGGAGAGTGTCTCATTCTAATGGGATGGAAACGAGGCCTCAGTATCATGATTAGAACATGGAAATGGACGGACGGATGGACACTTTGCTAGAGAACAGCGTTTATATTATTATGCATACAAAAATGTAATATCGAAAAAAAAGAAAAAGAAAAGGGAAACCTAACAAAAAAAAACAAAGCAAAAGCAGGAAGCAGGAAGTGTGCTCTATGGACGGATGAGTGCTTTAAGGAGGAGCGTTTAAGCCTAGTTAAGTCACGTGTAAACCAAGCCTTAGTAAAAACTAGTTCTAACACGACAACACACAAAAAACAGAAACAACAACAAAATAAAAGAAAAGAAAAGAAAAGAGAAATCATCGTAACAACTATGAGTACGAGTAATATTAATAAAAATGATTACCAATAATTATAGCGATTAAAGATGAAAGATCGAAAGATGATCGAACCGTTGATAACTGATTGTATGTAATATATAGAGATGCGGCGACCGATGCGCTGATTACTGATTACTGATGACAAAACGATAATTGATAAACGATTAGATGATAGACGATTTGTGGAGACGATACCGTTTTTCATTAATTTTAACGAAAATACACCCTCTAAATAAGTATATTGTATACATTTATCCATTGCATGATTCTGATTATAAACAAATACAATTATATACACTTTTTTTTTACTACTATTACGATGATTATTATTATTAATTATTAATTATTAATTAATTAATTAATTAATATATATATATATATATATTTGTATTTGTATTGTATGATTATTATAATTGTTTTCACCAATCTCTATCTCTTATATTTAATTTAATTGCCCCTTATTTTTTTTTCGTATGATGACCCCCCTGAACCCCCCTGCCCCAACCCCCAGAAATCACAGCAAACGAAAAAACAAACAAACAAAACACCACTGTAATTAACTAAAAATACTTTGCTTGAAAGTGTAAAATAAATTAATTTAAATAAAAATTATGAAATTAAAATGAAGTTAGGTATTTTTTACTAGGGGACAGAGGGGCTCTGCTGCATGACCAACCCTTATCGAGGAATTGCGTAGATCTCAAGTGGATGAATATGAATATAAATTCGGCAATCAGGTAGGTGATTTCTATCTGAGTATAAATTAAGATTATATAAGCTACACTGGTTAGTTAAACACCCAACAATAGTGGCAGGCGATTGAATGCGAATATCATTCCAAATCCGAAATGACACAATCCGATAAGGGCCAGAGCAGTGCGAGCAGAGGGTGATAAATAAACCATAGTACGATCCGCTTTCTTACAGAGTCTACAAAGTGGGAAGGATCGCTGATTCACTGCCCCCCCACTTGATTTACTGCACTTTGGGTTAAACTTTCCCCCACAAACGATATGGCCCAGACGGAAGTCGGGAGACGGGAGGAGGTTCTGCTCTGTTCTGCTGTTCTGCTGTTCAGCTGTTTAAGTTCAAAGTCCAATACGATTTATAAGGACTGGGAATTATCCGGGTGGCCGGTACTATCGTACTTTCAATATCAACCCGTGCCATCGTCATATAGAACATCTATAAATAATGTGTCGAAAAACACTTTCGAGGTTTCAAGTGGCAACTCGTAATTGACGTTGGTTTCGATTCGTTGTCGATGAATGGTCGTATCGTATCGTGTCGAATCGAATCGAATCGGATCTGATCTTTGATAGCCACATGAGGGAAGCACAGCGGCTGCCTTCTGTGGGGGGTCTCAAGTCCAGTCCACAACTCAACAATGGGGGCAATCACTCAATGTGGGTCGACCTTGCAAGCGATTATCTTCAAAACAATACAGAAAAAAACACTAGAGTGGTGCAGAAGGGATCAAGGGAACGTCGGAAAAACCATGCCCGACATTCCTTGTGCTTTATGACTATTTCCTGAGCTTGTAAATCGCATTTAATCACAGCCAAAACCAAAGTAAAAATTGCAGCTAGTAACCAGGTTAATCCTCAGATAAGATTGCGGCTGGGTGTGGGTACTATTATGGAGGAAGAACTGAAGGACCCGCCAACCCGCTGGTTCCGACTCTCTTTGTTGTTCCCACGGCATAAGAGCGACCACCACCAGGCACCAGGCCATCCATTTGTAGTCGCGCGGATCGGATCGAATCGAATCGTATCAGACAGTGGACAGTGGAATTCCTGAAGCTTTGCACTCGATCTCAAGTGACTGTCACATAAATTATGGACGGACCGCCGCACATAGCACTCGTCCCTAATGGAGTGGCGCAGGTTACCAGTGCCAGTGTGCCGACTGCCGTCTGCCCCAAGTGCCACCAAAGTGGATGGATGGCCCGGATCAAAGATACCGTCCACAGCGATTGCCTAATACAATAAATGTCTCTGATTATCGATTTTCGATTTTTGTTTGTGGCTTATAGCCCACAAACCACTCCACCCCACCCTCATCCATGTGATATGATACGATTCGATTCGATTCTATTCGCTTCCTATATGCATACGCGTAGTACGACTACGAATACAAGTACGAATATTATCATTTTCGTTTTTAATTCCTCAGAATCTGATCAACGATTCTTGAGAAGTCTTTTCCATATGTATATGGCAGGGATGGATGAGGGCTCTGTTCTACCATAGAATATGCGTCATTTAATTAATTGATATTCCATTGAATTTCATTGCTTATTTTAGTTTATCTATCTCTATCTTTACATGCTTTCACACTCCATTCCTTTCAACACCTATCCGATTCCTAACTATTTTTAGTTGAATACCATTTTCCATTCTATTCCACCCATGATTCCCCCTATTCCGAGGGCTTCCAATATCCATGTACGTCATATTACCTAAAGGTGTTATGACCACTCCTCTCCCCTAACTCTCCCCTATGCATATCGACCTTGAACGTCGATTACCCTCGGATCTAATTCTGATATCTCTGGCCAACCGAAATTATCCGATAATTGTCTGTTTCGCGCGTTCAAAGTCCCAAACCTTTTCATTAATTTAATTAAACCAAATCTTGGTTTGGATCGTCGTCATAGGATCGTCGGTGGTGCCAGTGGATCGCTGCTTATCGTTCCCATGAACTGTCTGCAATCTTGGCCCACAGCTCTGGCGATTATTATTTTTGGGCATTGACATGAATTTATGGTCGCCGGGGTCCAGTCTATCCGTTCGTCAGCTAAATCCATGCCGTATGGAGAACGGGGACCTAAACGAGAAAGGCCAGGCCAAAGAGCCAGATAAGACAGCACAGCACAGCACCTTGATAATGTGGATGTGGATGTGGATGTGGAGGGAGCCAATGCAAGCCAATTGATTAGGAGACGCGCTCTAACGTCTTATCGTTCGGCTGTGTGGCTAAGAGAGAGAGAGAGAGAGAGCGAGAGAGACCTGTACCTCTACCTGTATCTATGTTGAAAATATTTATAGATTCCATGGGCGACTGGTGCTTGGTCATCGCCGTTGCCGGCGACTCAAGTGCCCCCACTCCACACCCACTGCCACTCCCACTGCCCACTGCCCACTGGCCATAGGCACCTCCCCCGCCCAATCGATAGCCTATAAAAGCCACGATCCCGTCAATCGCCACTCAGTTCTCCATCCTTCCGCATCGCAGCGCGCTCGCGTCGAGTCAAGTCGCACGAGCAGTTCCACGAGCAGGCAAAACAGGATCCACACACTCCCCCGCAGGATTATGGGACGTCTCCATGTCCTGGCAGCCGCGCTGCCGCTGCTCCTGATTGCGGCGGCATCCGCTGAATCATCGTCATCGTCGAGCCACCTGCTCAGCGGCCACTCCACGCCCATGGAGAGCAGCATGGCCCATCAGTTCTTTGCCCTGGCCGCCGACCAGGCCATTCTTGTCAATGCCACCCATGGGTCGCGCAGTCGTCGCGACGCTCCAGCCACAGCCATAGCCACAAACGAGTACGAGGATCGCGTCTACAATGACGATCTGTGCGACCGGGATGTGATCCGCATCCGGGATGCCATCGACAATACGGAGGAATGGGCCCTTGAATGTAAGCTGGAAATGTGATTTATCTTTGGGCATTTGGCTATGGAAAATCCTAGCTAAGAATGCCCCACGCCCATTGAGCATCACTGAGCATCACGATCGGTTGTGTGCCTTCCATCTCTTCGTCGTTTCCTGTTCTTGGAGTGAATCATGTGAATGAAAAAATAATATTTGATTCCTCAGTGGTGTCAAAAATTATCAATTTATTTTTTTGTATCCCAATCTCTCTAAACTTTTCTGCAAGTACGCGGTCGCGCGTCGTGCGGTTAGTGCCCCTCGGTTTGCGTTTTTTCGCTAGGCTACGGCTTGGTGTCGCTTTTTTATCCTCAGTAATACTTCGATGAAGATCATTTAATCTTTCAATTATTTCTAATCTCCCGTTTATGACCAATTCTTTTATTGGCCCTTTCCAATCTGCATTTGGGCTTTACCTCTTAGCTTATTCATAAATCCATTTTTACCCTCGATTTTGTTTTTATGATGGACTGTAAATTCAATTGCTATTGGCAATTTCTGACTAATCCTCGCATAACAAATCAAAATTTGATTGCCCCCATTCCAGTCTTCAGCCAGCGATAAGATCTGGCCCCTCAAAATCATGATAGCACTGACGTAATTGCCAGAGAATAAAGGAGCAACATTCGCAAAAAGATTCCAAAGAGTGTTCCGAAAATAAGTCCTTCTCTCAGGCATTCCATTGAATCTTCATTTGATGCATTGTGGTTCTGTGGTTCTAATCATTCGATTCGATTCGATTTGATTCGATTCGTTTCGATCGTACCCCACACCGTCAGCCGTAGATTGTAAATCAAAAAGTGCACTTTATGGGGCTTATAAATCAGGCAATGTTATGCAAGAAACCACCAGAGGCACCTTCTGGCTAATTGCATAACCCAATCTCCTTTCCTGCTTATCGCTGCAAATCCCCAAATGCAGGTGGGGGCCAACCATCGATATTGATAAGTATAGCGAGATATAGTCCACATGGGGAAGAGATTAAGCACTGAAGCGACGTCGACTCACCCTCTCTGTTCTCTTTGCAGTTCCCGACACTTGGGGCCGCCTGCCCATGGGCCTTTTCTGGGGTCACACGATCAGCATGGGGCAGTATGAGGAGTGCGTGGCCGCCACCAGCACCTACGGGGACGAGATCCGCGGACAGTACTGCCTGGCTAGCCTGAACATCACCCTGTTCTACAAGGATGTGAAGAAACGTGGCGAGGAGTTTCAAACATCCCGCATCAGCTACAAGCAGTCCGATCCCCAGGTCTTTGAGCTTGGCATCTGCGTGCCCAGCACTTGCAGACCCAACAAAACGGAGGAGCTGCTCAAAAATGTGATCACCCACTTCTATGGCAGCGATGTTGTCGATTTTTCATATGATATGGTCACCGAAACCCGCTGCAAATACGATGCACCCATCCAGCTGCGAGGAATTGATATATTTGCCATGTAAGTTAGAGATTTTTAGATAGGGAACCGAACAGAAGGAAACAGACATCCAACAAGATAACGAAAATGTGCGTGTGAGATTGTCGCAATGGCGTGCATCCATTGTGCAAAGCGAAAATTGGAACAAGGAGCGCTTTTGGGGTTTCTCTCTGAGAATTTGTTGTAAAATCTACTGGGGGTTGAATGGGGGTAATCCGGAATCAGGAAGTTTTTGGCAATGCCAAATCAAAAGTGGAACTGAAAACAGAAAACAGAAAACAATAGGCTGGCACCAGCCGATAAGATAACAGAGAGAAGTGAAGTACCTTTCTTTGACGACTGTGTGATAAGTGTGGAGTAGAGTAGAGTACCTTTTCTAATTAAGTAAATCAATGAGGGGGTATTGGAATTTAATGGTCAAACACTTATGCACCTTTATCCTTTATGCCCTGACAGCGTCTTCTTCTCGTTGATTGTGTTCTTCATGGTTGCCAGCAGTGTCTACGACTACGTGCAGACACGCAAAAAGGGTAAGACATCATCAGCCCTACAGAATCCTCATTTAATGTGATATTTTTTTCGATTAGCTCCCAAAAAGCCACTGCTGATCGCCTTCTCTGTGCTGAACAATGCCCCAAAGATCTTCACGGTGAAGAAGGTGAACAACCCGAATGTGATCCACTGCCTCAATGGGCTGCGATGCTTCAGCATGATGTGGGTGGTGTTCGGTCATGGCTACATGACCTTCTACGATCTGCCGCACATCAATCGGAATAAGTTCTACACGTGGGTGGAGACGCCCTACTCGATGCTCGTCCAGAATGGATCCCTCTGCGTGGACACGTTCTTCTTCATGTCCGGCCTGCTGATGTGCTGGGGCGCCTTCCGTGAGCTGGAGCGCACAAAGGGCAAGCTGAACATCCCCATGATGTACTTCCATCGGTACATTCGTCTGACACCGGTGGTCGCTGTTGTCGTCCTGTACATTATGTCGCTGTACAAGTACTCGGGCGAGGGACCCATGTGGTTCAAGCTGGGCACCCAGGACAAGCGCTGCGAGGACTCCTGGTGGGCCACGCTCCTCTACATCCAGAACTATGCCTACCCCTATCACATTGTGAGTCTCCCGCATCAGCCGCATCAGCATCTCTCACTCTCTGAGTCTATCCTAACCTGATCTGAATTCTAGTGCGTTTCCCAATCCTGGTATCTGGCTGTCGATACGCAGCTGTACTTCCTCTCGCCGCTGTTCCTCATTCCGCTGTGGAAGTGGGGCAAGAAGGCCCTCATACCCATCTCGATCTTTGGTTTGATCTGCCTGGGCGGCACCTTTGCCACCTTCATGGTGAAGGACTTCACATTGTTCCGCGTGCAGGACGAGCATGTGGATCTGCGCCAGAAGATGACCTACTATCCCACACACACGCGCATACCCACGTGGCTGATCGGCGTCATCTTCGGCTACTTCCTGTTCACCCGCAACCGCGGACGCCAGATCCCGCTGGCCAAGGTCTGGGTGGTTATTGGCTGGACGGTGGCATTCGGCACCATGCTGGCCGATCTGTGGGGCCCCTACTGGCGCATTCTGCCCGACACACCCGACTCGCCGCTGATCGAGGGCGCCTTCTTCGAGCCCCTCAGCCGTACCTCCTGGGCCCTGTCCATCGGATGGATCGTGTGGGCCTGCTACAACGGCCACGGTGGCCTGATCAACGACTTCCTCTCGTGGAGCTTCTTCACCGGCTTCAGTCGTCTCACCTACTGCATGTACGTCATCCATCGCATTGTCCAGCTGGTGAATGCAGCCCGCCTCCAGACCGACACCCATTTCTCCAACTACGATGCGGTAAGTGATTGATTCCTCTTGCTTCTTCTCTCTCAATTGATCTTCACTCATGACACTCGAATCTCTCGCATGGCAGATCCTCCGCTGGTGGCATGACTTTGGCATCACCCTGACCGCCTCCATATTCGCGACGCTGGCCTTCGAGGCACCCATTCTGGGCATCGAGAAGGCTATCTTCGGTGGCTCCAAGCCGGCGCCCAAGAAGCCCTCGCCCGGCGATCTGGCCAAGAGTGCCCCCGCCGAGGTCAAGGAGGCCGAGCCTGCTGCTGCTGACCCCAGCAACGCTCCTGCCCCTGCTACAGTGGAGACTGAGGCGGAGATCACGCCCTCGCCCGGAAGCATCCCCGAGGAACCATCGAAGGTTTAGCCTCTAGGCCTACGATGATCCTATGAGAGCAGTGCACACTGAAGCAGCAAACACGAACAGCTAAACCTATTTTTTTTTCTTGTATTTAGTTAGTTTTATTTATTAAAAAATATTAAAAAGAAATATCGTTTGAATTTGGCGCCAATCCCAGTGCACTGCAACCAAAATATCATGGTGTGGCAGCCCGCAGCAACTACGAATTGCACGAGTCTGGCAATGCCAGCAACAACGATGACTTCTCTGGGTGGTAAGGGAATGGGTTTGAACGTTTTTGTTTGAACCCTATTATGTACATAATTAATAAAACTAAACAACCAATCTTGGACAAAACTTATTGAAGAATTGGATAAAATTGTTTGTTTATGGCTGAGATGGCTAACTAGGTGGCAATGTTAAATCGAATATCAAAGTCGAGGAATATCAACGCACATTGGCGTGTCCGTCGGTATATTTACGGTATATTATTTAATCAATAATATATTTTTCAAAATGACCGCCAAACTCCATTTAGCGCACAAAAAATACCGAAATTGTTCGCTCTTTCAAATCGTGATTGTTTTTCAAAATTTTCTCTCTTTTCCGAGGCGAAGACAGCGCTTTCGTGGTGACTTTCCTCTCTTCTTCGTGGTGTGTTCCGCATGTTCCTAACGGGAACGCGTAGAAACGTCGCAACAATGAATCTTCTTTATCGTTATTATGAATGATATGATTTTAACAATTATTAATGTATATTTTTGTTGAACTCAGCGGACTTGTGAAGAAAAATATTCGGCAATATTTTGTTGTTTCATGGTCGCGCGAACATTTTATTGGACTTTGCCCAGAAAACCACCACAAATGTTAACAGAAAATTTCGTACGATTTGATTGGCTGAAAGTTGAAAACGCGTAAGGTGAACCGTTACTTTTTTAACGGGTACCATTAATACGTATTAGAACCGGGATAAATGTATATATAAAACACAAAACATATGCATTAATATCTTTATTAATGTTTCAATGGAGCTTGGAACAACAAATATAACATCAATTAAAGGAAAAAGGGTATACAAAAGTCCATACGCATGCAGAAACTAGGTTGACCAGCAACAATGACGGAATGTGACCGGAGTTCACACTTCGTTTTATGCTTTGGCCGCTTTTGCTTGAACCTTTTTATGTACACAATGCAATCAAAAAAGACTTCTGAAAACAATCCTGATTAAAATTTATTGAGGAATTGAATTAAATTATTTGTTTAGGGTTGAGAGGGCTAATTAGCTAGTAATATTAAACCGAATATCAAAATCGAGAAATATCAACGCAACTTGTCGAGTCCGTCAGTATATTTACGGTATATTTTGACAATGACAAGGTATATTTCGATACATTTCTGAGTGTCAGACGGTATCTTTTGTCGATAAGTCCGCGGTCACACTGTAACGGCGCGAACAACAACACAGAAAAGCCGAATTATTTTTCAAAGTTCCGAAAAGTGATGATATATTTGATATTCTCGCCAAAAAAAATATCACCAAGAAATATATTATCAAAACACCATATAGATCAACATTCGATATATCAATAATGGCGTCGGAGGCAGAACAACAAGAATTTGTAAGTGTCCCCGTCCCGTCCCCCGTGAAACAAATTCCATATTGTTATTATTATTATTTGGAAAAGCTAAAATTTAAAAAAGTGTCACGCCTGCGGATCTGCGGGGCAAATATGTTTGATCCAGAGGGATTTGCAGGCGTTACCACAAACACAACAACACAAACAACAAAAGAAGAAAAAAAACTACACCGAATTATTTTTGCGTGCGTGTTTCAACCTGTATTTCTTTGCTGGTATTTGTGTGCGTGCGTGTGCAGCAGAGGGAGTGTGGGTGTGTGTTGAAATTTCGTCAGAGTGGTGCAGTCGTGTGTGTGGGTGTGTGCCTGTTTATGTTTGCCAACACGTGCCGCCCACCCTCCCACACTCTGGAATTCCAATGCACTTCCCATTCCTGTTCCAGTCATATTCACCATTCCCACCCCCTACTCATCCTCCGTCGTTCCAGGCAGAGGCACACTGTTATCAGCTTATAATCGTAACTGTAACAGTTCGTTCTCCCATGCATGTGTGGGTGTGTGTGTGTTTGTGTTAGTGTCGGTGTGTGCGGGTCTCGCTTCATTAGGGAAAGTGATTTCCGGGGCTCTGCTCTGTGTGTTGCAAGCAAGGGCCACAAAAACCAGTTTCGGCCAACAGGCGGCAGAGGCAGAGGCAGTGCCAGTGGCAGTGGCAGAAGTGGCCCAGGAAAAACGCTTTCCCTTTGCCAAATGCCTTTTGTGGTGGTGGTGCTGCTTCTGCTGCTGTTACTATTTCTTCTGGCCTTCCCAGACACCCGCGTCCGTCGTTCTCCATGTTGGCCAATTGTGTTACCATTCCATTGCACAAATCTTTGTGCCCAATCCCTCACCCACACAAACACATGAACATACACACACACACACACATACAGACAGCTGATGGCGCGGGTTCATTGTTTGCTTAATCGTCACGCCAAAGGGTAATGAGAGGGAGGGGTGCGCGGAGGTGGCAATGCAAAATATTCTGAATGAATATTCGTTGGAAAAACATTTTTTGCCCCATACAAAAACAATTGCTATAAATATTTCGAAGCGTTATTGTAGAGGAGGGGGGATGGGATATGTGTGTTCCGATATTCGCCAGTTTTAGGAAATATTTCCAGTTCTCCAGAGATTTATATTCCAGCCGGAAGAAGGAGAAGCGTGATAGAGGGTATCTTATATTCTTATGTACAGCTTCTGCGATTGTTTTTCTTTGCTTGTTTTATTTTCCTGCTACGGAAATTTACTTAGATTTTTCATTTCCATTTGCATTTTCCGCGGAATCGGAAGCTCTGACGCGGACGCTGCTGCTGCTGCTGGCTCTCTGGCTGGCTTTCTTCTGTTTTGTTTTTCCTCCACTGTTAATTTATTTGTGTTCCATTGAAGAGCCCCCCACTGTTGCCTCTCTAGTTCTTTGGAAATCTTGTATTTGTATCTTTATCTTTCCCCCACACCCCCAAATTTTCATTCATTTTTGCCAAAAGGTACAAAGCCGCGTGGGGGGAGACGAAAGCACAACATTTTTCCGGAATAATGATTCCAATTAAAATTTTCTGTAGAAAATGATTGCCATGCGATTGCTTGTTTTGGCTTCTGCTATGTATTGTATGTTCTTTGGGAAACCTAAGGGAATATTAATGGAAACCCTGCCACACAAATTTCATAGGAATTTTAATTGGATGACTCTGTTTACCGGTCAGGGGATAGAAGCACACCCCCGAAAGGGCGAAGATCTATATTTAAGGAGTAATTAGCAAGTAAAAACGCTGCTGCCTAACTAAATAGGACTCGAATCCCTATATCTATGAGGCTATTCCATAGATAGTCCACCATGAGCCATGTACCCCGTTTCTGAATTGCCAAAGTGCTTCCCTTCTCTCATGAATATTTCATAGATAGAATATTCAATTAACTATCTTTCAGCCACTGGCATATCCTTTTTGATTCACTTATGTGTCATGCAGTGGGTGAGGGCAGGGCTCTCCCCCCCCATATATGTACATCCCCGTCATCGTATTTGCATCAATATGCGCTTACTTATTTCTGAGTGATGTGGTGTGGTGTGGTGTGTGTGTGTGTGGCATACTACACAATTGATTTCGCTTGAATTGACATTACAGACTACAAATTGTTGCATTTTCATTGTTGCACATTTGCCAACTTTTGCTGCCTGCCCCAGTGGTCTGTCTGTCTGCGTCTTTCTGGGTGTCTGTTTGCTCAGTGCATAAATCAAATTGCTCATAAAAAGGGCAGACACTCGGGCAGCAGCAGCAGCAGCAACAACACTTCAGCCGTCTCTGCCTCTGCCTCTCTTTGTGTGCACACAAATGAATTTATTCGACTTCATGTGTGTGTGTGTGTGTGTGTGTTTATTCCACTAAATAAAGCAGTGGCAGTGCAGTGGGGAAGAGGATCCCTCTGGCTCTGTCTCTGCCACAAAACTTATGAAATATTTGTATCCTGCTGCTCGCTGGCTGCTCTTTTTGGGCTTGCCCTGAATTTATTGTATCCTTAAGGATGGAATGGGATGGGGTTGGAGACACAGTACAATAACCCATGGGGGCACGAGGTAGACATGGAGCATAAGCAGGATGTGGCATGGGCAGGGTGCAGCCTGTTGCTATGCCTGAGGCTTGGCCTCGTCCCGTCTCTTCTCTTTTCGTCCTCATTTGCGTTGATTAAGCCGCAAGTTCTGCCGCCGCAGATAGCAGCAGCGGCAGCAGCAGCCGCAAATAACTTTCATTAAAAATGAAAACCGAAAAAAAAAAGAAAAAAACAAATAAAAATAAAATGAGAATGAGAGTAAAAATAAGAATGAGAATGGAACACAAACTGCGTTGTGCAACGAAAAATAAAACATGTGGAGGCAGACGCACACACACACACAATAGGGTATTCGTATCCGTGTGTATACATGTGTGTGTGTGTGTGGTGAAAATGGGTCAGGCCCAATGTACTCTTATCAACAGAGAACACCACAGAGAACAATCCAACCAACAAACAATCAGAAACACCAGAGTACAACCCACCAACCCAGCAACCCACACAACAACCACCCCAACTACCCAGCAACAATTTGAAACCAAACCGAAATCAAAACTGGAACAGGGTCCAACGACACAGTGACAGAGAGCGACAGAGACAGAGAGAGAGAAAGAGGAATAGAGGAGCCCTAGAGGGCCTATCCGAATGAAAAGGGGAGCAAATGCAAAAGAACCTACCGCTGTTTGAACGAGGGAATGAAATGTTTTACCCCCCCCAAAATCACGAAATACATATATGTATACCATAAACATTGGCTATCCTATGTGAAAATATCGTTGTAGTTTGGATCAAATAAAAATGATCATAGCTTCAGGATTAGCCTGTTTGCGCCTCTGCCTTGACGGCCCTGCCTGTACGAAAAGTCGGTTCCTGGGAACCCTTGAAATATTTTTTTCTTACTTATAATATTCATTCATTCGATTATAAATTATGGTTAAATATACTCTAGCGTGTATAGTACATACTCTCGATGGCTGCTGATTGTTTATTTAGAGCAGAACGTACGAGTATGATTACAATAGAGTAGATAATACATATGTATGTTATATACATATATGTATACTCGTAAGTATTCTCGCAATTTGTATAATAAAATATGAAAAATATGCATGGGTATATAGTATAGTACATATGTATGTATATGGTATTTTATATTGATACTCGAATTTGTTGGAAATTGCGTTGTACTTTCCCCTCATGAAAATGTGTATTTTCGATTGGCAAAAACCTAATACCTATAATGATTTTGTTGATATTTCTTTGAGGAGAATGCCAAAAAGCATTATCTGTTATTGCAAATGATATCTGTTTTATCTCCGGATCTTTGGAAGCCAGTTAGAATTAAGAATCCATTCAAAAATTCATCCCACCCATTCCCCTTCCTGTGTGGGATTCCCTCTGGGACTGGGCATGGGCCTGGGCCGTAGCTATAGTTATAGTTAATTGAACTCTATAATCACTTTGCTGGCCACAATTGGCTATCAAATGTCGCAACCCACACCCCACCCCACCGCACTTTTCTGGCCATTCTCTGCTTCCGCATGCAATTGTTGGCTATAGCCTGTTGTTGTTAGCTCTTCCCTAGGGAGGCCCTGCCACCCACTTAATGGACATATTGCTTCCGAAGTGGGTCAAATGGATGCCGCCTGGGTGCCTGGATGCCTGCTGCATGGCTTAATCACGGCAGGAATCCCTCCTGGTCCGAAGTTTATTACTATTTTCCCTTTATTTATGCATAATTGGAGGAACCATTGCGCTTGCGATGCCTGCGACAGTGTGGGTGTGGAAGTGGCAGTGGCGCTGTGGGCGCTGTGGATAGGATAGGATAGGGGCAGTGTATTGTTGTTTTCCATTATTCCTCTCTTCTCATTCGCTTCTATCCCAATCCGTAGCTTCTCTGTGGGAGTTTGTTGAACCCCACAAAGCACAAACACACACACACACACACATATGAGGAGAGGCCTCGACCGGGCGAGTGGCTCTCAGAGAATCGCGGAACGGAGGCTGCCGCTGCTGTTTCTGGCACGGATTTGACGTCGTTGGCTTCTTGGTGCTTCTGCTTCCGCAATGCTGCCGACCCTCCAATCTCTTTCCCCAAACAGCAGCAGAATGCAGTGGGCAGTGATTCTTGTCTGAAATCAACAATTCGATTTTCGGCGCAAAAATATACCCAAAATTAATCGATAATTCCATATAATGTAGCTACAACAACTACAAAGTTATTGATACTTTCATTAAATGATGATAAAAATACCAAAAATGCATCGATATTTCTATTAAATCAAGAAAAAAACGTCAGAAAGTGATCGAAAGCTCGATAAAATCATGGGGAAAACTTATATATTTATCGATATTTCGATAAAATCATGTAAAAATCATATCGATAGTTCGATAAGTTGATTGAAAAATATCCGAAAATGAGCGATACTCGAATAAAATTAGGGAAAATGCTAGAAAGAATACTAGATATGGCGATAAATTAATGGAAGCGAAAGCGATTGTACTTTCATTCGATTATCTTTAGATGAAGACTGCTTGAATTCTCTGGCTTTGGCTTTCCGAGTTTTTGATTATTGAAAGCATAAAAGCAACAAACGAAGCTGAGGCTGTGTGTTCCTACATGTCTAGTGCCCACTGTACTCTTATCGCTGCTGATTTGCCTGCAAAGCTCTTCTCTCCCTGTCTACCTCTCTCCTTCGCTCTTTTCCTTTGGCTTTCTTTTCGGGGTCGGTCTCTCTTTTTTGTTCTTTGTATACAAATCTGTAGTTTCTAATGCGGGGTCCCATTGTCTGTTGGAGTCTTCATTTCCGCCTCTTGTTGTTGCTGTTTTTGTTGTTGTTCTTGCTGTTGTTGTTGTCGCTCTTCGCTTGTGGCCGCCGCGTGCTCAAGTCTCTGTTGCAATATTTTGTGGGGTCGGTCACTCGGTTGGCTCAAGCGCAGGGCTAGAGCTAGGGTTAGGGCTTCGGCCTGAAAATGACGTGGACATCGCATCTCATCACAACACATTCTCAATCCAAATCCAAATCCCCATCTCATCTCATTCTCAATCCCATCCACAACACTTTCAAATGCCGCGGGGCCCTGGGCTCTAAAATATTTTTTCGTGTTGCCTCCACAAAATATAAAAAACCAGCACAAAAAGCGCCATCGCCATCCAGTTGAAAGAACTCTTAGAGAGAGAGAGAGGTGTAGAGGAGAGGGCATTGTGGCTACATATGTATATGTATATATATTTTTTTCCTTTTTGATTGGTTTGACCGATTTACATTGTGCAAAAGAAATGAGTTTCAAGAGGCAAGAGGGCGAGGGAGCAAGGGAGCGGAAGCGGGAGTTTAGCTCTAGCTTCGCATTGAAGAGCTTTTTCATTTTTCTGTCTGTTGGCCTACATAGTAGGCCCCCCCCCCCTCTCACCCACCGTCCGAAATAACAAAAAAAAAAAAAGAACATGTTGATGCTGGCTCTGGGTCTGGCTCTAAGTTTCTTTTACATTCCATTTGGTCAGGGGCAGGGGTCTCTCTCTGTCCATCTCCGGTGCTACACACAAATTTCTGATAATTAAAATAGAAAACATTCGGCCCAGCTTTTGCTCCTGCTTTTGGCCGAACGCCCATGGACCTTAAGTTACAGGACATTATGTTGCATAGAAAGCAGCGGAATTGGAATAAAAATCTGTTCTGGATATGAAATGTATAACAGGAGGACAGGGCCACTCAACGAACCCAGCACTACTATGAACCACGAGGAGATTAAACTCTTATTTTCTTATTCCCTTCGGTCGATTTCGTTACCATCAAATTTTTATACAATTTTCGTACTACTTTTGAGTTTAGAAACACACAAAAATATAAATACTGAAAATATAGTAAACAGAAATACAAAACACACACAAGAAGGAGAATCTGGAGTCTTAGCTTTAGATATTCAATCTGGATCTGCGATTACTGGGTAATGCGGTATGCAGTAGTAGTCTCTCATTATTTTCTGTGTATTTCCTTGCCTTGATGTCCTTGAATCTCCAGGATATAGTCATTAAAGTCAAATCAGAAATTGCAAGTTCTTGTATAATGGATGATAAATGACATAAGAAGTAGAGCTAGAGCGAGAAGTGGGGTCTGGTCTGACGCCTGGCCGGTGGTTGGGGGTCTGTGGTCACGTTCCAAGGCCCTCGGAAATGTGTCGCATCATCGGTCGGTCGCCTCCCACCCCAAAATACGCTCTGATGTTGCGTAATCAAGAGTGTTGCGGCGCGATGTGACGCCGGACAGCAGCAGCAGCAGCTCTACAGCTCTACTAATCCCATTTGGGGGATCACTTTTTATGCGGCACGGCACGGCACGGAACGGAACGGGGGCAGGCAGAGCACAGCGCTGAGCGTCTGGTCTGTCGTCTAATTTGTGGATCAAACTCGTTTGGCTGCAGGGCTCTTGCCTGCAAAGTGTTGTGTGTGTGTTGGAATAGAAAAGAAAAGAAATAAGCATAAATGATGTGATTTCTTTTCGATGCGATGCGATGCGCGGATTCGCTGTCTGTGTTAAACGCATTGAAAAGAAAGTTTATCTTTTGGCTTTAAAATACTCGCGTCCGTACGCGTCGGGCGTGCATGCACGATGATGGGAGCTTGGAAGCTTTTGTCTTGTCTCAATGTCACGCCCCCAGGCCACACAGAGGCCCCCAGACAAAGACTGCAAGACAGACGGACGGACTGGCTGACACGGTGTGGTGGGGGGGACGCTCAAGCCAGCGAGCATTTTGTTTATAATAATCGAGCGCCATAAGAAAGCGTAGTAATAATCGTAATAATAAACAAAATAATGGCAATAATCATAAGTATGAGCGAGCGAACGAGCGAATGGTTGAAAACCCCATCCAATACCGATACTCACTCTCCCCGTAACACATACCTATGGAAATGGATATGGATGTGGACTTGGACTTGGATATGGATGAAGAGCAAGTGAAACTTTTCCAGCGACACTCGAAACTGTGGCGAAATTTCTGAACACTTTCCCATAAGAAGTCATAAAAGCAGGAGAGCGCAGTAGACAGTAGAGAGGAAAGAGAGCAGCACCAGCAGCAGCAGTAGAAGTAGAAGAAAAGAAAATAAATTAAATTACGAGTAAGCCCAGCCACAGCACAAAAGCTGTTCAGCGAGCTACATATGGGGGAGACTTCAGATTGGCTTAAGATTTTGGCAGTTGTTTTTGCAGACGGAATAGTATTAATTGTATTCCAGGAACAGCTGCTAATCATTTTGGGTTTACTTGAAATTAAATGAATATAAAGCTGAACCAGCTGGTTTATAGGACCAAAACAGACCGCATGGATTAGGAAACATAGGAAAGCATGTACAATAAATATATGTTGTAAATACATACATACATATCCATGTATGTATACACAGCTGACAGCTCTTACGGCTTTTACGGGAGTACCATTATCAGCGGCATCCCTTTATAAGAATCAATCACTCTCTCGGCTGTCCGATCTCTCTATCCCATTCCCCCATTCCCATTCCCATTCCCATAGTCAGATCCAGCTCCAGCGCTGACATTGAACTGTGTCAGTGGCAGCGGCAGAGGCAGAATGCACTAAAAACAATGAATAGCAGCAGGCTGGGCGGCTGCAAGGGGTTGGGCGGGCGGTCGGTCGGTCGGGCTGCTGCTGCGTCGGCGCCGCCTCGTGTGCGCGATCGCTCTCTTTCTTTCGCTTAACTCGCTCGAGTCGAGCTGCGCAAAGTGTATTAATATAAGGTGAGGCTTTTTAGTCACTCTTCGGATCGCATATGTACTTATTTTCTGACCACTCTTTAACTTGATGTGTGCATGCGAATGCACGAACCGAAACCAAAAACAAACCTACATATTCCATGATATTTATGTGCAAGTGCCTAACCTTTCATTAATACACCTTGAAGCCGAGAGGCTCTCTGCTCTTGCGCAGCGACGCGACTGGTTTGGCCCGGCATGGCATGGCATGGCAGAGACAGAGGCAGTTGTGTGTGCCGTTTGTTTCATTGTTGTTTCAGTCGTCTCGTCGCGTGTTCATCTGTTGCCTCTTTTTCGGGGACGATCGCGATCGCGCGCCCGCGATTTGTTTTTTTTTTTTGCTACACACGGGTGGAGCATCGCATACATATGTTCTAGTTATTAAATATATTTAATATTATTTATTTATTTTACTGTGCGTGTTCGTGGGTGCGTGTGATCAGTGTCTCGTATGTGTTTGTGTCTATGTAAAAAATGCAGCAAAATGCAACGACGCCAGCAGAACAAGGATCAACAGGAATCTAAGGATGACTGCAGCGACAACGACAACAACAACAACAACAACAACAATAGGAGAAACAATAGCAGCAGAAACAACAACGGCTGTCATCAGCGTCTCTTCCTGTGCATTGCCAAGGTGTGTGTGTGTGTGTGTGTGTGTGTGTGTGTGTGTGTTTGGTGTGTGCTCTCTCTTTCTATCTCCCCTAATTAGCCATGCCCATGCCCATGCCTCCTCTTATTTACTTTCTAAGATTTATCTTCTCTCAGTTTTTGCTTTTTGCTTTCGCCTCAACTGCATCCATCTTCTCGTTTTACTTTATTCGCTTCATCGGGCTGCTGTGTGCTATCCCTGTCCATCTACCCTCCCCCTCTAGCTTTTCAGCTCTTCGGCTCTCACGCTGTGCTGCTCCCATCAGTTGCAGTTTCGCTGCTGCTGTTGCACTTCTTCTGCTGCTGCTGCTGCGGCTGCTGCTGCTGTTGTTGGGCTATTTATAGACTAACTTTATTAGTTTTTGCTGTCTTCTTCTCCATCTCCTTTTTTGCCTCGTCTCAAGTCTCTAGCTGGACTTGTAGCTTCCCCCTCTCCTCTGCCACTGCTGCTGATGGGCTCCTTTGAGGTGTTCTCCCGCTCTCTGCCGCTCTCTGCCATTGCAGAGAAAAAGCTTTGATGCTCAGTAGGGGTATTCGTGTAAGCGAAGTATAAGCCTAAGGCCATGCATTCCCATTTGTACGTTTCTTTGGCTAAAGAAATTTCCATAAATTTGTTTATACGATTATGAGATCCGGTTCCATAGCGGTTCCAGCAGCAGCTGTTCGGCTGAGCTCTTTTTTTGTCTCTTTCTGGGCTCTTTCTTCTTGGCCAAGTTCCGTTTTTTGCTTGAATTCGGATTCAGATTCGGACACACATAATATTTCTCTTGGAAAGTTTTGATTTAATATACAAATAGGTGTGGAAGACCGTAAACAGTATGAGCAACAGCATCACAGCGTCAGCAGAAAGCGAGGAATCCCCTCCGACCCCTACCCCCACGTGTACCCGCTTTTGTGCTCAACAATTGACCTGCTGTCCGTGTTGGGCTCCCCCCGCTTTCTCAAACCGACTCTCAATTGGCGACTGGTCGACGGGGCCACCGTCGACCGGCGACTGACTGCCTGCCTGGCTGCCCCATGAGCGGAAGCGTGTTAAACGTGCGCTTAAAAAAGAGCATTTCGCATTTCCAAAGCATTGCCCCAATGCGAAAGTGTGAAAGGAACTTCCTCTAACCCCCTACTGTCTGTGTCTGCCCCCTTCGACCCCTCTCCTACTCGCTTCTCTATTGCTCACTGCTCACTTCTCACGCTGTGCATTTCCTGCTGCTGTTGCTGTTAAATGTGCGGCAATATTCTGTCTCCGACAACAATCTGTCAGCAATATCCTGCATCCTGGGCTCCGTGAAAAGAGGAAATTGCTTGAAAAGGAGTAGGAGTAGGAGCAGGAGCAGGGACAGTATGAAAGAGGATCTGCGGATCATCTGCTTTTCAAGCAGTTAATTCTGAAGATAAAGCCAAAGGCTATTCTTTGTCTTCTTCCATTCTTGATTCTTCATCAATCACTGCGATTAAGTATCTTGTATCTTTCGCCAAGCATAACTGTCTCTCTCTCTCTCTCTCTCTTGAAAAGTGTCTTTCCAATCGCTGGCTGATCGCTGGTTGGGTTTCAGAGCAGAGCCAGCGAACTGCTGTCATGCTCCTCGGAGTCCGTTAAAAGTCTCTATCTATCTATAGCCTACCTCCATATCGCGATCTACTACTACGAGCTAGTATGCCTGCCTCCAAGTCTCGAAAGTTTTACAGTTGTGTTTAGAACAGAACCGAACCGAACACCAGCGCAGCGCAGCGCAGAACGGAACGGAACGGAACGGAACTGATGTCGTCGCGTTTTGTGCTTTTACTTTGCATGATGTGATGCACAGTTATACAGTTAGGATTGGATGCTGGAAAAACAACAGAGGGATGGAGAGAGAGAAGAGAGAGATGAAGCTGAGTTAGAGGTAGAGGTACTCTAATTGTTGCTCTATTAACTTGCTCGCGCGCTAGTGGCTAAGATATTTACGTGATCCAAAGCAGAATGAGAATTGCTACTGTAGAGAACCGGAAGTGACTGCTAATTGCCTGCCCCACCTGCACCTCCTTCTGCTCCAGTTGAAAGACGAATATTTTGTTTATCTTTTGTTGTTTTTTTTGTGAGTAAAATATCGTTATTTTCCTGCTGTGATATTTATAGATTGTTCGTTGGGGGGATCAGAGATCGATCGAGTATGGGTCCTTCATATTAGCTCTCTTTTTGCCCCAATTGGTTTGCTCTGAAATGAAAATGGTTCCAAAAACAGACGATCCCCCCAATAGATCTACATATGTGTAGGAAATAAAACAAAGCTCTCTTATCGAAAATTAAAACAAACTCAGGTTCCAGTTCCAGTCCCAGACAGAGGTGGGTGATGCATTCCTGCCCCCATATCTGCCCCTGCCCCAACTCGGAAAAGAGGGGCATTCCATAGCCCAGCCTCCTCAAATGACTTACTATCCAAGACCATCAATCCGATCCGATCTGATCGTGTCTGCCAAAAAGTGGAAAGTGCAAAGGGTAAGAGAGAGAGAGAAGTGGAGGGCGAGGGAACGTTAGCCAGAAAGAGGGAAACGCCTTCCATTCCATCATCCAATGGGGCTGGGATGATGGGTCCTCCCCGATAACCGATAATGTATTCCGTAGAAAAAAGGAAAGGAACAAAAGAGAGAGAGAGATAAATGTGAAAATAAAAAAAATCACATACAAAAGTTAACGAAATGAACAAAAAAAGGTGATAATCATAAACGTGGTGACGCATCGACGCTCCACTGCACGCTCCCCACTTCGTTCACCATCCGTTCCGTTCCATAGCGACCATACCATCCATCTCTCCATTCGGAGGAGATCGAAATCCGCGTTCGGAGGAAACCCAGTGACCGCACAGCACACCGGCACACAGTGGGCCTCAGCGCACATTTACCGAGTAGAAACGTATCTAAGAGTATTCGGCGAATCCTCAAACAGATCCAAGATAAACAAAAACTGAAATTCACATGAATACAATTTGCTTGACAACCGTCTGTCTATCTATAACTTTTTTTTTATCGCTTGTCGAACAACTAATCAAACATTCGCCCAACTGGCCCCACTGTGCCCCCGGTGTCTAAAGGGTGACATATGGTGGTAGCAGCAGCAGCAGTAGCAGCAGCAGAGGCGACTGCGGCGGTGGCTCACGTCGTCGTCTCCCGTCGGTGCCGCCGCCGTCGCATGACTCAAATTGTTGGTATGCCCGTCCAGCGACGACCTGCTGCCACTGCTGCTGCTGCTGGTGTCTAATGGTTCTCGGAAATTGCCGCATACGAAGCTCTGCCGCAGTGCTGCCGCCGCAACCCTTTAATCAACTTAAAGCCCAGAAAAAAAGCTTAAAAACTCAACCAAAAAAATAGCTAAATAGCCCCACAAAGAGACGAATTGGTTCTACAAAATAAATACAAAAAAAAGCTTAGATACTCACAGAAATCCCACAGAAATCAATTAAAATAGCCTGGAAGGCCTTTTCTTTCTCTGGCTACATTGCAGAGGATATATCTTAGTCTAAGTGGAAGAGTGGATTAAAATTGGCAGCAAAAATAAGAAAATTTGAAATAAAATTCCGAACCTTCCCTGCATTTCAATCAATATTGAAAAATGCTAGTTTTGGAAGCCATTTCTATTCTGTTTTCTGTTTGCGTATACAGCTGGCAAAACGGATCATTGTATTGGTGCCAACCACTGTAATACACGTGTACTTGATCGGCGGTGCAGCAGCAGCAATAGATAGGGCCGTGCCGACCCCTGCTTTATAGCAGCAAAGATTCTATGATCTGGCTTGAAATGAGTCGAGAGGGCATCACTGCTGCTGCTGCAGCGCTTGGTTCAATACACTCGGACGCTAGCAGCGCTGGAGCAGCGGAGTGAAGTGGAGCTGTGGCTATCAGCCGATGACGATGACGACGACGACGACGACGCCGCCGGTGGAGTCTCTGACTGACGCGATCGAAGTGCTGCCGCTGTCAGTAATGGGGGAAACTTTGAACGCAGCGGAACGTCGCGAATAGAGATACAAATAAGAGAAAAATCAAAGAAAAGAATAGCAAAAGCTAAAGCTACAGCTAAAGAAAGGAAAAGAGGAAGTGATAAGCGGTGGATATTTTGTTGTTTTATGTGTGTGTGTGTTCTGTTCTGTTTACAATTGGTGAACGATCCTCTGAATAAACAAGGATACCTACGAATAGGATACGGATACAAGATGGTGCATCTTTACCAGCGACGTCGCAGCCGCGAACAGGTGGGTGGAGTGGAGTGACGTGAAGTGGTGAAAGAGAGAACTGGGGATGGGATCCGGAGATCCGTTCCAGGCGGCACGCGTCATCATCTATTTTCTAAGGAAATGTGTGGAAGTATCTACATATATGCATCTGTATGTGTGTGTGTGTGTAGGTGTGCGTGTGTGTGTGAGTGGGGGGGAAAGAGCTTCGTGTCGTGCATGGCATACGGATTGTCTAATTAATTTCCCATAGAAATTGCGCATGAATGAATGAAAGAAACGAAAAGTTTATGGAATTTGTACCATGGATAGGGAAATGTATCTACACTCTTATCATAGGAAGAGGTAGAGAGAGAGAGAGAGATAGAGAATTGTGTAAACATCCACTGTTTAGAGAGATGCCAGAGAGAGAGAGAGAGAGAGAGAGAGGCAAAGAAAAGTACATAAACCCATTAATTTTTTTTTTGGATCGGGGTAGATTATTTTGCATTGCTTTGAACTGAACTGCCTCGAAACGATCGGGTAGCGTGGGGAAACGAGGTCAAGAGGTTGTTGCTGAAACTTGCACTTTTTTTTTTTGGTTGCCCCCCTCCCCAAAAACCAGAAGCAGCAGCTGAAGAACTCAACGAATGATATTAAATGAAAGAGATTCGAATGACACGAAACTCTGTTGGCAATTAAAGTTATCACTTAGCAGTTCCGGAAATGTGTATCTGTTGGAGATAGAAAGAGAGAGAAAGAGATTTCCGATTTGCAATTTCCGAAGCGATTCCATGGAACACACCGTTGAATAATGTTCCAGTATTCCAGGAAATAGCTACCCGTAATGGATGTTTAATCTTCCTCCCACTGGGATGGATCATCGAATGAGTAATTCTTTGCTCAAAATTATAGCAGGGGCATAATCGACTGATTAATTACACCATCTTGATGGCGCATCGCATGTCACGACATTCGATGGAAACGTCTCATGCTCATTCTTAGTTTGGTTTGCATCATCATTCGCATTCGCATTCGCGTTCGCATCCGTTGCCACATAAAAAAGTGTTTGGCATAATAAAAACTTCTAGTTTATGTGGAACTCTTCTCCGGAGAGACACGGCAATGAAGTGGGTCGAACATCGAATGGGAATGCCTCACAAATTTCGTATTTTATTGATTGAATCCTCAATGCTTTTTTATTTGAACGGAATGGAAATGGATGGAGGCATCTCTACAATTCTACAATTTACTCATTTTCATTGCATTTCTCTTCTCTTTTTTTAGGCTGTGAAACAATTCATAGATCTCTGCAACAATCTTGGTGCCACAACAGCAGCAGCAGCAGCAGCAACAGGGACATTGACATCATCCACATCCACACTATCAGCAGCCTCTGCTTCTGCCTCTGCCTCTGCCTCCTCCACAGCCTCCGCCAGCAGCACACATATATTGTCGGGATCTGCCGCCCCATTGGCCTTTACAGTGCCACCCACAGAAGCTGCCACAGCTGGAGCGATAGCCGGAGGAGATGGACCATCGCTAGCGCCCACCATAGCCAGGCGACACATTTCACACACAACAGCCGTCAAGTTTTTATACGCCCGTAAATTCGATATACCACGAGCCGTGTCGCTCTACGAACAGCATGAGCAGATCCGCCAGAAGGAGTATCTATACAACATCGATCCGGATGTGGAGCCACTGCGCTCCGAGCTGCAAACTGGGAAATTTACAATCCTCGTAAGGGTCCAATCAATTCAAACTCCATGAGTGTTTCCCACTTAACTTAACTTTTTCTAATGTTTCCCATTGCCAACAGCCCGCTCGGACATCCAGTGGAGCGGCGATTGCCCTGTTCACCGCCAATCGACACAGTCCATTGAGCGTGGGGCATACGACGACGCTGCAGGGGATTGTCTACCAACTGGACAGCGCCCTGCAGGACACGGAAACGCAGCGTGCGGGACTGGTGTTCATCTACGACATGAGCGGCTCCAAGTATTCACATTTTGACTACGACCTCTCCCAGAAGATACTCACCCTGCTAAAGGTGAGTCGGATATGGAATTCAATGCGCTCTCTAGCGGAAGGGATTTAGGAATGGATGCGTCATGGGATATGGGATATGGCATATGGGACTCAGAATGCGAATCTTCCCAGGAGCTTAGTTGATTCCCTTGTAAAACAGAAACTACAGATTGACGGATCTATTGATTCCATCACTCTTATCTCTCATAGCAGAGATCTATGAGAAATCGTCCTTGAACAACTCTGCTCTGAGTGTTTCAGTTTAAATTTAAGTATTCAGGGTACACAGCTGCCATCAAAAGTCAGGCTTTTTCTTGCGTAGTATACGTGCAATCAATGTCAGCTTAGAAGAATCCTCTGGACTGCCAGTCGAAGGTGGAGTTGGTAGAGTGTGTGCCCCATTTCCGGCCTAGTCGCGTGTGTCGTCGACTCCACTCCAATCTGAGCTTGCCCCTAAAAGTCACGGAGCCGTGGCTCCCTGGCAATTACGAATATTAAAACATGATGTTGTCTCCTCTATTAATATTTCCCATATGCTGCTGGCAGCTATTTTGTCGCAGCTTTTGTGTCTATGTGTTGTACACATCATCTACCTACCAGTACGTTGTGCGGCATGGGGCATGTATCTGCGTATCTGTGCCACGGGGATGGGCTCTGTGGGATATGGGCTGGGCGGATTCATTCTCCTATCAAACAAAATGGTTGGGAAATGTCTTCAAGCTGAAATTGTTTCTGTTTCGTTTCGTTGGCTTTTCATGTCATGCGTCAAATTTTCTTCATTTTCTTGCATTTGTGGGGGGTACGATTAGATGGAGAAGAAGTGGAACGGGGAGGGACTACAGTTAGACCAGGGCTTGGAAACAATGTACATATTTATTACATATGTACATACATAGATACATACATATGTATGCAAATTATTCTGCTAAATCGTCTCTTGCTTAACAGTGCTGTGTTAGCTTCTTAAGATCATTTCTGTTAGCCAACAGCCATAGCCTTCTGTTAGCTAACAGTGTGAGCTCTTCTGCTGCTCTGCTCTGTTAACCGTTCTCAACATGGAATGTTACCGTCTGTTCCTCTGCTACGGTTAACATGGCAATGTTACTTTACACTCCCCATCCCTGCTCTGCTGCCAGAGGCTTACATTTTGCTGTAAGCTTAGTGTTGCCATCGATGCCGGTCGAGAGCCAGCTTTTGGTTCCCATAGTAACGAATGACTCGGAAATCCTTCGCCGCGAACAACACCCACACACACACCCACATGCATATTTCTGAGAGAGAGAGCGAGAGATTAGGAGCGAATCACTCACTCGCAGCGTCACAGCAGCAGAGCAGCATCAACCGGGCGGTGCGTGGGCGTTGATGTCTCTCTGTGTCGGCGACGGTTGCGGCGGCGGCGGCGGCGGCGTCTCTTCCCACGCAAGAGCTGGGAGATGGCAACAACAACAAAAACAACATGAAAGCTCAAATTACTCTACCCTTAGTCAGAGTAAGACGCAATTTTGATTGGGGACAACCTGCCCGTAGTCTGTCTGCCCCCATTTCCCCTTACCCTTACCCCGTACCCTATCTTCTCCGAGCCTGCCCCCTACCCGCTTGCCATCCGCTTATTTGCATGCAGTGTCGGCAGAAAAAACAACAACAGGTAGCTGTTATCGCTCTTGTTGCTGGCAGCTTTGTGGATACTCTACCCATGCGGCTCAGGGAATAACGATTTTGTGACTGAATTGCCATTGAGAAAAAAATATTTTTATTTGGAAATATATTTCTGTATTTTTGTATACCAAAGCGACCCATAAGAAAGGTAGTATGGTATCAAAAGCGACGGAGCCTCGGGCGAATGGTCTTTCCTTTCTTGTTGTTTTCCATCTCATTGATGCTGGCTGGCTGGATGGGCCCCCCGCTAAGCCGAAGCACACTTTCCATGATCTTTGTTTGCTTGCTTCTGTTTACTTTGCAATTGCGTTTTATTTTTGCCCCGTCCAGTGTACCGTACCGTTGCTGCTGGAGATCATAAATAAGAGGAGTACGGGTGTAGTGGTACGTGGGGAGGGGGAAGGATGAGAGAGCAGACATTGCCGGTCGGCCGGTCGGCTGGCTGCGGGGGCAGAGCTTGCCTTGCTGTTGTTACTCCTCCATTGACCCGAAGGAAGGCCTTCAAAAAAAAAGGTATATAAGCATACCTCTACATACATACTGGTATAATCTACCCACATACTCGTGCATGTAAATAGCATGTATTTATTCCATATATATTCCGCAGTACGAAATCAAAACGCACATAAAATAAAGTTAACAATGAAAATGATTTGCGTGGGCGCTCTCTCTCATTCACTCATTCTCTCCCTGTCTCTGTCTCTCTTGGTCTCATTTTCTATTGAAACGCAAATGGAACACAGCACAGCTGTGGGAAGGTATATTAAATAGCAGGTGAGGCAGAGTCGCTTCAATGTGTGGCCAGAGAGCCGATTACGTTTACCTTCACATTTCACACATGTACATACGTTACCTTTTGGCCATAGCATCGACGTGTGTGAAAGAAAGAGAGAGAGAGAGGGAGAGAGCATAAGCCAACATACGAGAGTGTGTGTAGGTGTTCGTTCTCTTTGGCACGCGTGTGCGCTGGTGTTTGCTGCTGAGCGAGGTGAGACAGCGATGGGTGGAGAAGGTAGGCCGGAAAAGATAAATAGCGGTTAATCTGCCTCTGTCTCTCTGGGCACAGGGTGCCTCAGGGTCTCAGGGTGCTGCGTATGCGCAATTTCCAATAACATCACGCATACGCAACATTTTGCGGCTTGGATGGAAATGAAATCCATGAAAAGATCAGATCAGATCAGATCGTCGAAAGCGTACATAAATACATTTAATCTCACACACACACACACACACACAGTGGTGTGCGTCATATGGCCTACGCTTTTTCACTCTCACTTTTTAGTCAATGGAAAGAGGGAGAGGAAGCCAGCCAGCCAGCGAGCGTGCAAGTGAGCGTGCCAAAGCTCGCTCCGCTCTCACTTGCTGCCACTCACTCTCCCACACCACACTCTTCGTGCGCTCGCTCTCCTGCTCTTTCCGCCGTGTGTGCTTGACGGCGCTACGTGAATAACGTCGCTTGTGGCTATCTTTTGCCTGATTAACTAATTCAGTTGACGTGTTCTAGTCGTCGTTTATAGATTGTATCCGAAAGTCCACACTCCACCACAGCAGCAGCAGACCAGACCAGACCAGCAACAGAGAAGAAATACAGAGAGAGAGAGCGAGCGCGAGGAGATCAACAAGAAGAAGTAGACGGAGACGAACAGAAACAAAAAGAAGCGGAACATGTGCGTGTGTTGAATTTATTGTTGTGTAAAAGCATTTTCCAATATGGAAAAACCATTTCCGATACGCGATACGAAACGAGCGCGTGTGTAAAATATTTCGAATAATAATAATAATAAATAGTGCTTTTATTTCACTTGTGCGATGTGCTATGTGCGATGTGGGGATGTTCTGGGATGTTTCTGCTTGCACTTGGCCCACAAAACACTTGACCAAAAACTTGATTGACAGATGGGATAGACACTCTTTTTGAGATATTTATAGTACCAACAGAGAGACAGAGAGCAAGAAGGAGAAAGACAGAGAGAGAGAGAGAGGAATTTCATTCATTCAATCACTCAAACTGGCTTATGTACGATTTGTGTGTTATTTTTACAACGTGCTTTTATTCTTTTTGTTGTTTTCTGCCAGTGCCTCCCGTTTGTGCCTCGACATTGACGTAAATGTTGAGCATTTATTTCTACATTTCTCTCTCTCCCTCTCCCTCTGTCTCTATCTACATATATGTGTGTGCAAATGCAAATTCGATCAAGAAACAACGGAATTGTATGTGTCTGCCCCCCAACACCTCCACTATTTGGACACGAACGCGAATCAATTACATTTCGAATTTCCGCATTACAACAGAACTGTTATTTGACCATTTGGTGGCAACCCTAAACCAAGTTCCACCCCATTCATTCTGGGGTTCCATTCCATTCTGGTTCTGATTGGAAATCATTTAATATTGGTTTTCAAGCAAACAAAGAAGACCCTGTAATTATTTTAGTCGTTTTTATTGGAGAGCCCTGGCAACCCTGGTGCAGTGTTTTCTCTGGGGGTAACGGTAAAGTACGAGTAACCGAATTTCGAAAACAGCTGTTGGCTTTTCGTTTCAAAATGAGAAATTCTGGCAATGTTTTTTTGATTACTGAGGGGCCGTATGGTAACACCCCTGTGTCACAGACAGCGATGGCAACCCTGGCAGCGAGCAACCACCACCCACTCGACAACAACAGCAGCAGCAGCTGCAGCGACAACAGAGACACATGCAACCTTGCAGCAGGCAGGCACAACGAACAACCCTCACAGTATGACCAGTAGCAGTATTCTCTCGCTTTCTCGGGCCAGCAGTGGCAGGCAGGCAGGCAGGCAGCAACCCTATGACTCTCTCTGTTGGCTCGTGCCGTCAGACACAGAGAGAGAGAGAGAAAGAGAGATGGGAATGGCGATGGGGAGGGAGAGGGAGAGAGTGACCGAGGTGGTGGCGGAGAGCGCGTGCGCCGAGAACGCAGAGCCGTAAATACAAAAAAAAAAAAAGCGAAAAAGCGAAAACGAAACGAAAAAAAATAAAGGCAGCCGCCGAAGCAGCAGTCAGACGTAGTTCAGCTTTCCACGACGAGACGACGCGCGAGACGAACCGATATTAATATTCATATTCATGCAATATTCAATAACTATTCAGAAACAGCAACTATTCGCATATTCAAAAAGGGGCACGCGGCACTCGTAATATATAATTGTAAAATAAACCGCCCCCCCCCCGACAGACCAAAAACCTCATCGAATTTTTTCCAAGTGCAAAAACGGAACATAGTGACTGCCAAAAGAAAACCCACACACACACTCGCTAGCGTTACCTTTCTGTGTGTGTGTGTGTGTGTGTGTGTGTGTCTGTGTCGGTGTGTGTATCCACAGAAACCAAAATTTTGGTTTTTAGTTTGTTGAATGTTTTGACAGCAGCACCAAAATAAAAAGATACAATACCCAGAGATCCACGTCGTCGGGGAAGTGAGAAAAGTATCTACAAGTGCAGGTCCGCCTGGCCATAAGCGAAAACCCCCCGAAACGAAATTGAGAGAAAATAAGTTTAAAATTTTGTTTTGTTTTTTTCTTACCCCTCCCCCTCCTTGCTGGGTCACCGTATCCGTCTACGTGTCCGTGTCCTTTCCGGGCGGCGTGTCTGTGTGCCACAGAGCAGAGGATGTGGCTGGTGCATCTCTGCCTGCCTCTCATTGTGTAATGTGACAGGCAATCGTTGAAAAAACAACAACAACAACAAAAAGTGCACAAAAACAAAAACACAACAACAACCAAAAACAAAAAAGTTATGTAAAATAAAATTGTTCAATTGAAAGTGCAACCAAAAAAAAAAAACCAAAAGAGAAAAATTAGCATTTAATTGTGCGAAGCAGACACCCAGCAGCGGCAGATCCCATGCCCCCCATGCCGGCCCTGCTACCCCCCCACCAATCCTCCCTCGAAACTATATACTATTACCATATAAATCTGAATAATTAGAAGAGAGAGCAACAATAACAACAACAACAACAATAACTCACTAAGCGGCCACAACGTAAGCTCCACTCAGGTACTACATATTTAATTGATAATTGAATATAAATATGAGATATACCCATACCAGATATAAAACTAAATATATATAGATTCGTACACGAGTCGCCCCCTCATTACTGCTATTTTTCTTTTCTCTCTCTCTCTCTCTCTCTTTCTTTTGTTTAGTTGTTTTTTGTTTTTTTTTGTCTTTGGTTTTTCAAGGTATTTGTCGAGAAACATTTAAATATAATTTGGGTTTTGTTGTTGTCTGTTTGTCTTGCTTTTTTTGTGTGTTTTTTATGATTCATTAGCTTTCGAAATGTATTCAGTGATTCATTGGATTCACTGGATCCACGGATTTACACTTCCAGCAATTGATCATAGAATCGCGCACTAAAATTTGACACCCCACACACACTCTCCTGCCTTTGGTTATTAATCAATAGTTAAGGTGTTTCGCTTGTCAATTAGCCAGGATGATTTCGGGGGTAGAACTCTCCTAATAAGTAGGTCAACTAATTGGGTGACTGTGGCTGCGGGTGCCTGTGGCTGCAGTATGCAAATTGTAGAGGAATCTACTTACAACACTGGGATTTGAAAAGTAATGAAAGGCAGAACTACTAGGAACAGGAAGAGGGGCAGAAGTGGTTCAAGTTGGAGCTTCTTGCAGGCTAAAACACATCCTAACTGACCGAGTGGCACTGCTGCATGACGTGCGGAGACAGGAGACGGGAGAAAGGTACGGAAAGTAACCACTACTTGGGCTCTCTTCTGTTCTGTTTTCTTCTGTTCCGTTCTATGCTGTCGATGTTTGATGTTGGCAGCAGGTGATGTGCTGGTGGGACTTTTTTCTTTTCTGGGTTTTTTTTGTTGTTTGCCTTTGGCTCAAAGAAAGCTGTCAGCCACAGAAGAAAAAGAACAACCACAGCAACATCAAAACAGCAAGGAGGAGGAGAAGCACAATATAGAAGGTAGAAGGATAGGGCAGAGAAGTAAAGCCAATCAAACACAGTTGGTTTGACTCAATGGCACGTACATTTCACGTTTTATTTTGTATTTGTTGCTCTTTACCTTTTGTTTTTTTTTTTTGCTGTTTTGTTTTTTTGCTGTTTTGGTTCTTACTTATTTTTTGTGATTTATGTCCATCATTCTCCTCTATCGTATCGTTTCGTATTGTATCTATAAATATATGTAGATGTAGATGTACAGTGCGTTTCAGAATTCTAAGAGAGAAGTCTGCTGCCACATGCAGCATTTAATAGTGTCAGACAGAAAGCGTGCACCTCTTTATCGAAGTGAATGATTATTTATCGTTTGTGGAGTGATCGCATGTGATCGATCTGCCGATATCGATTCTCCTTTCTTAATGGAAGGAAGCTATCGTGCAGTTATCTTCTACTTTGATGTGTTATATGTAGCTACAAGGGGCCTAGCGTTGAGTCTAACCGATTGAGGATGGACTGAGGAAAGTTCAAACAGAATTTCGATGTCATGGGAAAGGACCAAACCCCAAAAGGAAATCATAAATAATATTCGAATGCAGGAATGAAGGACACGCATCCCCCCACACGCCCAAACACACACACATTTTCCACAATCCACAGTAAAGTGGAAAAGGTGAAATCAATATTTGATGGCTTTGGATCGAGAAGGAAGTGGAGGCGGAGGTCGGGGGATACGGGGCATAAGCCATGCTAATTGGAGAGCTCTTTACATCGATTGAGTGACACACGACACACATACAACATTCATGCCACATGCCACATGCCACACTCAACGCAAATGGCAACCTATGCCAAAAAGCTAATCAATTGGAAATCCCTTAGGGAGCCACTGCCCTGCCCTGCCCTGCCCTGCCCTGCCCCACCACTTGGTGCTAGCTTGGTGTATCTTTTCGATTTATTGTTTGAATGGAAATCTTACGAGTTTTACGAGTATTAAAAATTGTGTCTTGGATACCGTCTACCATGCAACATACATACGTGTATTTGCATTTCCCTATTGGAAACATTGATGACTGGATATGACCAAAAAGTTTTTTTTTTGCTTCTTTCGCTTCATTCATTATTCCTTCTTCTTTGTCTCCCTCTCTCTCTCTCTCTCTCGCTCTCCCTTTGTCTGTCTCTGTCTTTGTCTGTGTGTGTGTTTTGTTTCAATGCGTGCCGCTATCGCCTTTTTTGGTCAAACGTCGAACGACGACAAATTCGTTTCATGCCCAAAGCCGGCGACAAAGCTTGAAAAACCAAAAATGAAAAACAAAAAAAAAAAAAAAAGCATTACCTATTTTGGGCCAATGGCTAATTTTACATACATACATACATATATTCTATTTGTATTTATTTATTTATTATTTATGTGCCACCCCTACACTCTGCCCCAGTGTAGGGGGAACAAAAAGGGGTCTGGGTTTCCTTTTCCTATTCCTAGAAATCTCTTCTCCTAATTGGTTTGGCATTTGTATTTCTCTTGAATATTACCTAATCCTCTTATTTGTGGCGCCTCGTGCCAGTGTCGCCACCACCTCCACCTCCACCTGCCCTGCCCTGCCCTGACCCCTTTTCCATTCAATAATACTCCTCCGAACACTTGACGCAAAGATTCAAACGAAAAGCAATCAAAATGTAATCACATCGTTTTGTATCGTTTGTAATTAAGACGCCCCCTCTAACGATTGTTGGGAGTGCTCTTGACATTTGTTGCAGTTCGTGGAAGAGTTTTATGTTGCAGTTTTTCATTGGAAAATTAGCGAAATAGAAATATTAAGTCTCTGGCTCTGGCATGGCGTGATATTTTCTCTGAAATATAGAAAATGGCATTTCAATTTTAGCTGCAATAGGATTTCCAGGAATCACAGCATAGAAATAGAAATAGCAATAGCAATAGCAATGGCAATAGCAGAGATTGCGTAGTATCCAAAGTTTGCATTTCATGGGAATATTGCATATTGCAGATACATTCTATGTTCTGGGGAAACACACAGCCAGCAGCCAGCTCCACCCGCCACCCGCCACCCACCAACACTCCACCTCACTCCATTCTGTGGGTGTGTGGGTGTGGGTGTGGATTTTCCTTTGAGACCAGCACTTTGGGGAAGTAAAGCTGCCTGGCATTCAGTGGCACCTATTTTTAGCACAGCCTTTTTTTTAGCCATTTGCATCCTGTTTTCAGTCTCATCCACAGCATCCCATTCCATCCCACGCACACACACACACACACACACACACACACACACACACATCTTACCCAAAGGCAAGGCAAAGGATTTGGGGGTTGGGTTGGGTCTGCTTAAATGAATGAGAGGCATGCCCAGGCACGTTACTCTGCCCACTCGAGGAATCCATCCTCAAGGACTCCTGCTGGAGTTTCTTTTAGCAGATCAGAGCAAAAACCGACGCGACTTTTGAATCAACTTTTCCGCACACCCACAGACAAAGACTTTGACCCTCAAGGCAAAGACACACACACACACACACGGCAGACAGCAACGGTATGTGTGGGAGCGTTGTATCGTGCCACCTGTGCCACCGTTCCTGTGATTGTTCCTGTTGCCATGTGGCCTGGACATTTGTCAATTCAATTTCTATAAATACACGATACCATATAAACACATACATATGTATATCCATGGCAGGAGGAGGACTCTGATTGTTGGGGCAATATTATTGTCTCCGTCCAATCGCAGCGGACGTACTCGCACATATTCGTATCTGTATCTCTGTATCTGTATCTCTGACAGTCAGCCCAGTCCTCCTCCCTCCTCCATCGTCCTGAATTCAATTATAAATGAATGTGTGGGACAGCCATACAGATAGCCGGCCCTAGAGGTCGCATAACCGGAGGTGGAATAGGGGCGAATGTTGGTTGGGGATTGGGATGACCCTGAAATGTTGTCAGGAATAAAATTCGATTTTTGCAACAGTCAGTCTGGAATAGTCAGCAAAGAAAGGAAGGAGGAGGGAGCACACAGAAGCAAAACTTAAAGAAGTTTGCCACAGGGAGAGTTTTGAGTGTGTCGACCAATTAGAGGGAGAGTCCAATTATCACATTTTCCACATATAAATCCGAGTAGCCCCTGCAGTATGTTGCTTCTGTCGCACTCTCTGGTTGGTTTATTTTTTTGGTCTGCTTGTCGCTTATTGGTTTTCGGTTACAGGCAGCAAATGCAACATCCGTGGTGTGGCAGGGGCAGTTTTAAACTAAATTATGACTCATAGTTCCCTGTGGCACTTAAACAGCAACTCCATTCAGTCATTCATTTCCTTTCATGTCCAATATTTCTTTCAAAAACCACTTTTGGGGCCAGAGCCTTCCCACTGGCTGAAGGATGCCGTCTCCTCCTGCATCACAGCATTCAGGAATGGAGTATGGTGATGTTCTTGGTTATGCAAATTGGAAACCCAAGAAGGGAGAATGCCAGCAGTACATATAACGAATGCCCGAACGAATTCATTCAGAGCGCGAATGCATTTTGTTCACTGCAATGGAATGAAATGGAATGCCATTGCTACGCCATTGCCTACTTTCAAGCGCCACCTTTAAGGGCAAACAAGTGCCTGCCCGCTGACACGGCCCGGCACGGCCCGGCCCATCCCCTGTATGCTACCCACAGGTGGGGCAAGACCAAGTGAAAGTATACACAAAAAGGAAAGCCCTGGTCGGTGGGGTGCCAGGGGGCAGCCATAAAGCATCGAAAAGTAACAAAAGAAATCCCGTAAATGTGTGTGCATGTGTTTGGATGTGCTTGTGTGTGTGTGTGCCTGCACTTTTCCGATGCATCCGATTCGAATGCCACCCATCTGGTATTTTTATTTGTAGTAAATAGTATTTTGAAGGTCATATTCTACTATCAGTCTAGTATTATTCTAGCAAGCTAAATGCTTTATTTTTCCGTATGTCTAGTATTTTGTGGTATTATTTCTAGTAATTTCTGGTATTATTTCTAGTACTGTTCTAGGTTTATTTAGAGAGAGAGAGATACCGCAATAGAGAACTGCCCCTTACCTTCCGTTGAATTTACCTTGGAATCCAACGACATCGTCGTAGAAGATGCCTTAATGGAAAAATGCTGGCAATTAGAGCTATAACGGGAATTTATTGAGCCATAGAGAGAGAGCGGGGGAGAGGGGGAGAGCAAGAGAGACGGCGACAAAGTGCCAGTATTGTAAAATGCTTTTTAGTAGAAAAGCTGCAACCCGCCAACAAACGACCAAAACGATGGAGAACTTTAATTAAATTTTCCCATGAACATGAAATTGTTTTCCACGAACACTAAAAAACAGACACGTACACACACACACACACACACACACTCTTTCCCCTTCCTACTTTTGTTTGCGTGGGTTTTTTTGTTTGTTTTTATTTTTTATTTTTATTGTGATTTTGCGTTTAATTAAAGTGCCCACAAATGCACGCCAGCACTAGAAGTATTGCAGGAGATACAGTATCAGTATTATGCAGGTCATGCAGATATGTACATTTGTGCATCCCTTCGACATATCAGACCCCTAGCAAAGTTTTCTATCCAGGAAATATACGAGAATTGGAGGATAATCTAAGGATATCCTGAATGTTTCTGAATATGTTTTTACCCACATATTTATAAAATTAAAGAACTGCAGAACCATCATCTATGTACGTATCTTAAGGCTTCGTTCCGTTTCCCTCTAAAGAGTCTAAATGCAGGGCGTTTGCCTCTTGTTGATTTTGGCTTTGCCCTGATTTTCCTCTGCGCCCTTTCCCCCTCTTCATACCCTAAACAAATCTGCAACGATGGGGCACTGGGCCGCTGACCTTAATCTGGCTGGTTGGCTGGTTGGTTGGCTGCGGCTGTGGCTGCCCTGTGCTGCACTGTGGACTCTGCCTTTGGGCGGAGGGGAGGTGGGGGTGCGGGCTGCCAATAAACCAAATGATGATGACACGGATACACAGAAAATGCAAACAAACAGACAGACAGACGGACGGACGGACGGAAAGATGGCTTCCTCTTCCGTTGCTGCCTCGTGAGAAGAGAAGGAAGGGAAGGAAAGGGAAAGGAAGAGGAGGGCTCGAGGCTGGGTCTTCACTGTACTGTGTGTAGTACCTTTAAGTGAAGCCAAGTATCCATCTATTACTCCCCTGTTCTGCCCTCCCCCCGCCCTGCGTTGCAATCGGCAATGTGCAATCGAAAATGAAAAAAAAAAAAAAAAAACAAAAAAATGCCGCAATGAAATTTGTTCCCAAAAAGTGGGTGAAGGTCTCTCTCTCTGTGTATCTCTGAGTGTCGCATTTTTCTTTTAGTTGCTGCTGCAGTCCGCAACTTAATCATTGGGGCATGTGGCACGCAACTCTAGCATCTCTGGCGCTGGCACTGGCACTGGCGCTGGCTCTCTAAATCCGGGCAATGCGGCTCGTGTCGGTAACCAAATGCAGATGCTTTTCCTACTGATTTTCCATGCTGTTTGTTTACACAGAATCCCCCTACCCGTCTCCTGCTTGTAGCTTGTCTTTGGTTTTGATTCTGATGGGTTTTCCGTACAAAATGCACACACTCTGCTGCTCCTCCTTCTCCTCCTGCTGCTGCTGCTGCTGCCACTCACACGTTGCCGTTGCGCAACACTTTGAAATTCATGCGAAATTCGAAAACAATCGACAGACCACACGTGTGAGCGGATTGGCGTACTCTAAGGATTGTGGTGAGAGTGCAAGGAAATTGCCATGGAATCCGTGAGAATGAAATTCCGTGGAATTTCTCTGTAGTTTTAATGGTGCTTCACGCTTCAGCAACAGTTACCAAAGTTGCCACTCTGAGAGGGAACTCTAGCCGCAAATTGGATTTCCCAGAAAACTACTCAATTGAATTGGATGGTTTGGATGGGTAGAACTATGTACTATCACCTTTATTTATTGCTTGGATTATTTAACCTTCAACTAAACTTCAACTTCAACTGGTTTTCCCTTTCACTTATTTTCCCACAGGGTGGCTATCCGGCGCGGCTGAAGAAAGTCCTGATTGTGACGGCGCCGCTGTGGTTTAAGGCCCCCTTTAAGATCCTGCGCCTGTTCGTGCGCGAGAAGCTGCGCGAGCGGGTGTTCACTGTATCGGTGCCGCAGTTGGGCTTGCACGTGCCGCGCAAGGCGCTGCCCCTGCATCTGGGCGGCACGCTGGAGATCGATCACGCCACATGGTTGCTGAATTGCCGCCAATCGATGACGAATCGTGAGGACGAACTGCTTGCCAATATCACAGTGGGTGTCACAGGTGTGGCAGCTGTGGCAGCAACCACCAATGGCACTGGCAGTGGCAGTGGCAGTGGCAGTGGCAGTGGTACTGGCAGTGCAACTGCTGCTGCTGCTGCAACCATCATAAGTGCCGTCCATCAGCTGGCGGACAACAACACCACCGTGGTGACTGTCAGCAATGGTGAGGGCAACGATGCCACCGCCATGCTTGTGGCAGGCTCTGTGGGCAGCATAGAGCCCAACGAGAACATCACAATCAATGGCCTGAGTCCCAGCCATCGCGGCGGCGGCAGTGCTGCCACTGGCGGCGGCACATCACCCCTCAAGCTCAACACCAGCGGCGTTCCCTTGGACAGCAATGCCCCGGAAGCCAACACAGGAGCTAACACCAACACCATCACAGGAGCTGGCGTGGCAGGTGGCGCGGTACGGGCCACGGGCGGCCCGGGTGCTGGAGCCACCAACGGCGGAGAGTTCTGGTCAGAGAATCCACCCAGCAGCGCCTCGTCGGGCTTCAGCGATGACGACAGTCTGGCCGGGCAGGAGGGCGATCCCAAGCCCATCGAGCAGATTGTCCAGATGGTGAAGCAGCGGGGACGCCACGGGCTCGTCAAGGAGTATGCGGACATTAGGAACCGGACGCCCGATGGCACCTTCCTGCATGCGCGGTGAGTGTGCTTCGATGACTTCGATTGCTGGCAACGATAGCTGATTAATTTTCCATCGATTTATTTTTCGCAGAATGCGCGCAAACCTGACCAAAAACCGTTACACAGATGTCCTCTGCTTCGATCACAGTCGAGTGGTGCTGGCACACGAGGACGGCGGCGAGGAGCTGTCCGATTACATAAATGCGAATTTCGTCGATGGCTATAAACAGAAGAATGCATATATTTCAACTCAAGGTGCGAATGAAATGCCAAGGCCATACATAGCCTGTAGGCTGTAGGCTGTAGGTCTGTAAGCTGTTATTTTATGTCTCTCTCTCTGTCCATTGCAGGTCCATTACCAAAGACATCCCATGACTTTTGGCGCATGATCTGGGAGCAACATTGTTTAGTTATAGTGATGACAACGCGCGTGATGGAGCGCGGGCGTGTGAAATGCGGCCAATACTGGGAGCCGGCTGAAGATAGTTCCTTAGAGTATGGCGACTTCCATGTGCGAACACTTAGCGTTGAGTGCAACGAGGACTATACGGTTGCCTCGTTGGAATTGAGAAACATAAAGGTAGGAGAAGATGGAAGATGGAAGATAGCATGCCTGCCACTGCATCTATAATCGTTTATCTGTTTTTGTCTCCTTTGCTTCTCCATCAGACTGACGAAATTCGCAATGTCTCACATTGGCAGTTCACCAGCTGGCCGGATTACGGCGTACCCAGCTCGGCCATGGCCATGCTGAACTTCCTCCAGAAGGTGCGCGACAAGCAGGTGGAGCTCGTCGATGCTTTGGGCGATACCTGGGCGGGACATGCGCGCGGTCCACCCATTGTGGTGCACTGCAGTGCTGGTATCGGGCGTACAGGTGTGTGTCCATTATACTATATATACTCGTGCTTTCCCCCCGTGCAGATCATTTCATTTCGTATTCTGATGCTTCTGTTTGCCTGCAGGAACATTCATCACTTTGGACATTTGCATATCGCGTCTGGAGGATGTGGGCACGGCGGATATACGCGGCACCGTGGAGAAGATACGCTCGCAGCGCGCCTACTCCATCCAAATGCCCGATCAGTATGTGTTCTGCCATCTGGCCCTCATCGAGTATGCCTACTCGCGTGGCATGCTCCAGACGGTCGATCTGGCAGGCTTTGATGAGCGCGAACCGGACTCAGAATAGAGGAGGAGTACAGCAGAGATGGAGCAGCAAGTAGCAAATAGAAGAGGAGGGGAAAGGCGCTAAATAAACAACGGAAGAACAGAGCGACAGACACGAACACGCAACACACAAATTGTATACAGATTAAATTTATGTTTCTATTTTTCAAATTTGGAATTGTAATTAGTTTTTCGTACTTCGATGTTTGTCCCGAAAATATATATGTGAAAAATAGAAGAAAGGAAGGGAAGCGAAGCGATAGATAGAAGAGAGGAAGACCGGAAGAGGAGTAGGAAGAGTAGAGTAACCAATTTACGTTAATGGACTATTTTTTTTTTATTATTATTATTACTCTAATTATTATTATTATTATTATGACATACCAATGCTATAGCCGATGTATAGCGAAAAAAACACACACATTTATAAATATATACATAAAATTAAATTAAATTAAAACTAAATGAAAATGAAACAACAAATAGCTAAAAATAAAGAAGAAACAATTAAATTAAAAAATAAACAAGTAAAAACAAAAACAAACAAAAAAAAAAAACAGTAAAACCAGGAAAATGAATCCACAGGAAAGATAAATGCCTGAAGAGAAAGTTAACTAAACTGTGGATGAGATAAGAGCAAAGGAGGCATGAGAGAGTACAACGAAGGCAAAGGACGTAAGGAGAGCACGCGAGTAGATCCGTTGATCAGCCACCAAGAAAAGCAAAGCCGTCCGGAGCAAAAAGTGCAAACGGAGAGTCAATACGGAAACTGAATTGGAAACGGAGAGGAAACAAATACGAAGACGAATACAGATGAGCGTGAACCATGTTTTTTTTTGTGCATTTCTTTATATGCAAAAATTTCCTACAATCAACTATAAAGCTGAGGCCCCTCCCCAAAGGAGCAGCAGCATATAACTTATATATAGCATGCCGTATGCTACATACAGCATATAGAAATATACCATACATATATATACACGCATATAGTGAAAGGGAATAGGAGCAGATTGTTGTTTCAATGTTGTTGCATACCCCCGGCAAATATCCCCAAAAAGTAAACAGGAACGCAATACTTCTCCTGCCGATTTTGCCACCTTCCCCACGACCTACAGTTCTCTACCCCCTTCCCCCGTGTCCATCCCCAAACAGCTGTTAAATGTGCATTCTTTTTTTAATTTAACATTAACTCTTTTTTACAACAAAATATTTATATACATATATAGAGCAAAACAAAAACAAAAGCAAAAAAACAATTGCAAGTAAAATTGTAAATTGCAGGCGAGTTTGTAGTGAATTTTACTAAACAATACAATTTACCAACTAAAGAAAAAAACACACACACACACACACAGACACAAGAAGAGAATTTTAGATGAGGAAAAGACGTTTCGCATATAAAGAAAAGAGCAGAAAAATATATAAAGAATTTCGCCTTCTTTCCTACGCTTTTCATATGCCAAGTAAGTCCGGAATCCGTGATCTGAATCTGTATCTGAATCCGAAAAAGCTAAAACGGAGACGGATGCAGTAAATGGAAAGGAAAACAAAAATGAACATATTTTGTATTACTTTTTTAAATAAAAAAAAAAAAAAAAACCGATCAAGAAAAACGATATCTATATAATAATAAAATAAATATTGGTTGGTTGTTGTGTATGTAGCCGGAACCAAAACCAAAATCTAAGTCGAATGGCAGCTTTCTGAAACTAAAAAAAAAACTAAAAAATAAATAAACTAAAGAAAATTACAAGAATACAAATGGAAATATTAATGTGTAATATTGTGTGTAAATGCATTTTCTCTGTGCAAAAAGTATTATAAAATATTTATATAGTATATAGATGCATATTTATATATAAAACGATTGAGGGGACACAAAATAGATGGAGGCAACTATTTTTTTTTTCATCACATATGTACTATATGCATACAGTATTTTTTGGTGCGAATTTAAACAAAATTAAAATATACGAGTATCAAAATGGTATACAATCGTAAACTTTGTTGGCTGCACTATGCCTTCCCCACACACAAACACACAACACACCAGTTCATAAAAACGCGCACTCATAAAACATGTATATCATTAGAATTGTAAAAGCTGTGATCAAACCCCGAGAAAAAATTATAAATGGAAAAGCGAGCAGAATGAAGTACAGATAGAAACCGAAATTAATACAAAAAGATTATCCTCATCCACACACACACACACACACAGCCAGACAGACAGATATACAGATAGAACAAAGAATAACATTGCATACTCATATGTATATGAAAGCTAATATTATGTACTATATAACAAAGATAGTACTTTACTCACCACAGAACAACTTTCAATTCTTTCAAAGGCCTTTTCCGAGGGAAACAAAATACATACATAATACTCGTAACCGTAACCGTAACCGTACCCGTAACCCTAAAACCCCCCCTCCCCAAGAAGAAGCCAGTACGATGATTGTAGTATGGGTTGAATATGCTATGAATATTCCGATCCCTACCCCAATCGATAAATGCTATATATTTTTATAATGCTTGAGACAGTAAAGAAAAAACCCTATACATACATATATATATAGTGCATAATCCAAAAACCAAAGAGAACACGAACACTATATATACATACATACGTACATACATATGTGTGTATGTAGAGGTGAACATGTACTCGTAGATAAGTATGTACTACCATATTGTATTTTTTGTAGGAGAAGGATGTCTCCCGAGGAGTCGGTGGACGAATGAATGAATTTATTTAAAATGTATCCACGTATCTTACGGATATTTACACACATACAAATGTGTAATGTAAAATGAAAATTAGCAAAATTTCTTCAAGTGTAATGTAAAATGTAGCTAGAGTTACGAAAAAGCCCTTGTTTTCCGTTCGATATTGATTAGCAGCTTAGTGTACGCGCAACCACCCCATCCCTCCTCTGTTCTCTATATAGTACGTACTTGACTCCCCCGATGTGTTGCATGCTTTCTGAAAGCTTTTGCTGTGCACACACGGATACACATACACATATACACACAAGGACATACGAAACCAGATCGATTGATCCAGCCCACCCTTAATCAAATATTAAAGAGATCTATCCACTAGCATCTATCTATCTACCCACTTACCTTTATTCTCTCTGTCGTCACTTTCCCAACCCATTGAATACTTGCATATTGCATACATATATACACCCATACATATGTACACCCGAATATGCGAATACGGATACGGATAGGGATAGGTACTTACTAGCCGACTAGCCGAAGACCATTTATGTACTTGTACTTCCATTAATCCCCCAGCTCAAGACTTACGCGAGACACTGTACATACAAACGCGCGGCCCAGCAGCAACCAGGCTGCAAAGATCTACAATATACATACATACCCCACACACACACACCAGACACACAAGGAACTCTGAGCCTAGAGAAATGGTCGCATAATATGTAGGGGCATGCCACATACATATGTATGTATGTATGTGATATGCTACCATTTCACACAACAAGAAAACAAACTGAAAATTGATGTATCTGCAAATTGCATTTTGCAAAAGAGAAAACCAAAAGAAAATTGTGGATAAAATATATAGAAAACGAAGCCAATTTGTTTGATTTTTCAAGGGACATGGTTGTGGAGGATCAAATATTATGAGAAGCCAAACCAAAAATTAAATGATAGTCCTCACTCAGGACCAAGGACATCTGAGGCTTGTAGGCCACAGAATTGTCCAAATCGGGCAATAACATTTCAAATCGATAACAAAATACAATTAAAAAGGTCGTATCGTTATTTTTTTGAGGATCGAGGATACTCTCACGAGAAGCCGTAGCACGCCCAGATCGGTCAAAAAACGGCCGACATATAGCATACAAAAATTAAACCAGCATTTTAATGCAAAATATAGCGGCGCTGTATCGCGTCCAAATAGGCCAAAACGTAAGGATTCAGACTGTCGATCGGCATTCACAATCATCTTGTATTCGATGTTCCAATGTTCCCACGATCACAGAAACGCTTGACACTGGACATAGCAGAGTTATAGCGATTAAATGGTAAGCAGGCAATATCCTTTGTATCCTTGGTGCTCTAAATGATCGGGTATATTCTGCCGATCACGTGAAGGCGCTGCAGATCCTGATCAGACATCAAGTAGCGGAGTTATAGTGATTAATTAAAAATAGGCCTAAAAAGTAAAGTGAAGCACTTTTACGCCCCCACAACAATGAGCGGTAAGTTCTCGAACTAATCTTAATAATCTGGTTCAAGAAATACTCGGTGAGTGCGGCAGCGTCACTGTGCAAAAACTACAACAACTTTTGTTATACAAAAATCAACAAAATCATTTGAAAACGAGAAGGAACGTGTGAGACGCTTCTGGGGACGCGACTCTACTTATACCCGTACTCAGTCAGCATATACATTTTTGAGCATATAATTATTTAGAATTAAAAAAAAAAAAACATTTTACAATTTTTTGCTACATCTGTTATCTACATCTAAATATACTATGTATATTCTACATCTAACATGTATATTCTACATGTACCATTTAGATTCTACATCTCCTCCGCTAGGGGTTGCTCGCGCACTGAACGCGGCAGAGTGTGCGAGCGAGAAGGAAAATGAGTTGCGTTATTGTGGGCAGGAGGGGGCAGGGGAAGCAACAGAAAATTAATTTCTTCATTCTGGCTATAATTATGATTCGATCTAGTTCAGATTTGGCAATCTAGTAGATATGGGCATTCTCTACGATACTGCTTTTTTAGTTTTATCGTATCTTTAAAATTGTGCCTGCCACAGATTTTCGTCTTTTGTGGGGGCGGAAGGGGGCGGGGCGAAATTCTGAAATACACTTGTAGCAGTGTGATATCACATAAGTCTGGAAACTAAATTTGGTTTCGCTAGCTCTTATAGTCTCTGAGATCCAGGCGCTCATCGAGACGGACAGACAGACAGACATGGCTATATCGACTCGGCTATTCTTGCTGATCAAGAATATATATACTTTATGGGGTCGGAAAATTTTCCTTCTCTGCGTTACACACATCCACTTTTACCACAAATCTAATATAGCCCTTAACTCTTTTTTGAGTACGGGTATAATAAAATTCAATTTTACCATGAATAACAAATAGATATGATGCCACGATGCTTCCTCCTAAACCATAAAAAGGGGGAACACGGATTTGCTTTTGAAGTAAAAGGCTCACATTTATTTGTTTATAATTATAGTTAATTTGTTCATAAATACACGCACATTAATAATAATAATAATTCATTAAAACACATTCGTCGTTTATCAATATAAGTATTTCAAAAAGCGTTTCTCTTTCTCAGCTTCTGCTGCTGTTCTCTGTCTCTTTCTCTTTTGCTGTCTCTCTTCAAATCATCATAGCCAGCAGCTCTCTCTCTATCTCTGTCTCTGTCTGTCGCGTCCTCGTTCCGTACTCAACTAATGCCAAAAATACATTTAAAGAAATCACCTTTTCGTTTGCTTTTTGCTTTTCGATCAATAATAATCCCAAACAATTTGTTCAATTATTTAGCTAAATGTTGAATGTTGGTTTTGTTGTGTCGAGTTTCTTGTTAAATTTATACTCGTAATAATCGGTATTATTATTATATAAATTGTATGCGTCGAATGAACCAATAAAGCCAAAGCAACGCACTGGACCAATAATCAATCATCTTTGTTTGTTGGCAAAACAGCAGCCAATTCGTGTATATATATATATTATACCCATACTCATACAGATCCCCGATTCGGGGGCTCCTCTGTGCGTGCGTCCTGGTCAGAGATCTACATTTTGCCAGCACACACACAAACTGTGGAAACGCCCTTGCATTATGGAGTTTGGGGAGGGGGGGGGTTGGGGATTTTGGGTTGTGTAAATCTAAAAACAATTTACGTACTTTTTGGGTTAAAAGGAGTAAAAGGATTAATGTATATAGTAGTAATAACTAACATTCCTATGCGCTCCTCAATGCCATCCTCCATCTGTAATGCCAAAAAGGAATGGGGGGAGCGCTCTTGAGTTCTTGCGGAATTAAGGCTAAGGAAATTACAACATTACAAGCTAGTTAAGTATTGGCATAGAATTGCTCTCTCGCTCTCTCTCTCTCTCTCTACCTTTCTCAGCACTGTGTCTCTTTGGGGGAATGCTACTACGTTGGAGTTTTTACTCTGCAAAAGCTTGCTTTAATCTCTGCTTAGGGGCTGGGGCTGGAAATTTCTCTAGGGGCAAAGTCAAGCGTGGGACTCTTAGGTTCTAGGGAGGGGGTGTCTCTGGTTCGTGTGTATAAATCTTAGGACTAGTGACTGGCGGCGCTGGCGGCAAACCTTCGCTCTTTGCTCTTGAGGTAACATCAATTCAGTAAACGGCAAACGAAGGCAAAAGGGGGTGCTTAGGAGATGCTGTCTGGTGTCATGGGATCGGGATTGGGATCCCTGTGGAGGGGGAATCCTATAAATAACTACAGTACAATAACTAACAATATAACTAGGCAAGTTATAAAGAACTTCTAAAATCAATATAAAGCGCTTCGGAATGCTTGGGGGACGGGTACTCTCATGGGTACTCATGGTGTAACAATGGGGAGGGAAAGGGAATGGATGGATGGGGAGGGGAATATCACTCGGCGGAGAGCCCCTCTCCTCTACTCGATGCCGAACGTGTTGGTCTCCTCGACGGCCAGCAGCAGCTTCTCGTAGAGCAGCTCCGGTGTGGGATAGGGCGGCAGGTCCAGCCGATTGAAGCAGGTGTGGGCACGCGGCAGGGCATTCGGCTTGCCCCACTTCTCGATGCAGAAACGACGCGGCCCCGTGGAGCCGCGCAGGGCCGAGAAGCCCTCGTACGGGATGCTGGAGGTGCCCGTGACGAACTGCAGCAGGCGCAGCCGCTGCTCGTTGCTGAACCGCTCGATCACCTGCCAGAACCAGACGATCACCTGGTGGTTGTCGTGGTAGCCCGATCGGTACTCTGTGTTCAGGCGCCAGTCGTTGGTGTCGATTTCGGCGGTGCCGGCGATCACCAGCTCCAGCTCGCGGGCATCGAAGACGGAGACAAGGCGCGAGTCGACCACTTCGTAGAAGCCGCGCACCAGCGACTCGGTCTGCTCCTGGACGCCACGCTCCAGCCGCCACTTGATCATCCGCTCCAGATACTCCTTCTTGTTCTTCTCGTTGACAATCATGTTCTTGCCGCCCGGCTTCAGCTCCCGCTCGACGACGCGCCCCAGCAGCTCCTCGGTGACGCAGAAGGTGAGGCCCAGGTCGACGCCCGTGCCGATGTCGTTGTCCCGAATCCACTGCAGCGACTGGTGGAACTCGTTGTCCAGCGACTCGAGGTCGCTGAGGGCCACCGGCAGCCGCAGCAGCGCCTTGTAGAAGGGACGCGTGAAGAACGCATCCAGCAGATACTGGTGGACGAGGGCCAGGCCCAGGACGCGGCCGCTAAAGCGGAACCAGTCGTGGCAGTTGTCCACGAACGCCGACAGCGGCGACACCTGCACCGTGTACGTGTCGTTGGCCGAGTACTCGAACAGGCCGTAGTAGGGATTGAACAGCTCCCGCGACAGCAGGAAGAAGAACTCGCGCGACGGCCCGCCGTAGTCCAGGCCCTCCTCAGTGTCCCACAGCACAGCCAGGCGTCCGCGCTGCAGATCCTTCTTGTTGGCAGACATTATCCGACGGAAGGCGTCCTCCAGCAGGTGGCTGCGACGAATGTGTAATCTGTAAGGGAGGCGGCGGCTCGTTGTTAGATTCGCTGTCGGGTTGTTTGGCATGAAACACTTACTTGAGCTTGTGCGGCCCCTGGCCGTAGCCCTTGGACTCCAGTTTGCGGTAGAAGCTGCGCAGCTTGGCCTCAAAGTCGCGCCGAAAGGGCGGCGGCGCACGCTGCGGCATCCTCGAGCTGAGCACCGGCGAGCCCTGTGGACTCCGCTCTTCAATAGGAACATAGCTCATGATCTCCTGCTCGAACAGGCTGTACCAAAGGAAGAGTAGAAAGAGTGTGAGTGTGAGTGGTGGTGGGAGGTTGATAGCATTTATAGATTGGTGGTGCCATAAATCTACTTCCACACGCGACTGACGTCATTCCCCAATGCTTCGATGCCAGCGGGAAGGTGGTGCCTGGAGGTGATGCAATTGATTGCAAGTGGAGCCTCGTTTATGGATGCTATGCCACATGTGCGCCGACCACTAAGCCGACTATTGATTAGCTGGCAAGCAAACACTCGACCAGGAGAGGAGTGCGCGGATGGCGAAGCAGATGAAGTTCTGCTTGCACTTTTTGGTTGGGAGTCTCAAGGACACACAACAGGCGGAACAAAGTTAGATTTCCACTTAAATTCATCGCATGTGTGGCTGGCCCCCTCCATGCAACTAAATGAATGACAGAATCACTCCAAAGAATTCATTCAGCAATGAAATCATGACCAACAGCGGCGAATGGGGTCGAAAGAGCAAGTGATTTGTCATGGGAATTAATGTACTCCCCGCACATTTGCATTTTCATTCATCAAGGAGAAGAGCACCCATCAGAATGGCATGGGGTAGATAGATACAGGGACCAGGAATGAAGGTTCTTCAGGGATGATTCAGAGTCGGAAATGTTCCCTTTGGAACCACAAAGCGGAAGAATCAATCTCAATCGATGCAATCGATCGATAACCTTCGCTGGTGGCCACAACAGAGAATTGAGAGCTGCGGCCTTTTGGGCCGTTCTATCGATTGGTGTGAATTTTATATTGGCAGCAGCTAATACAGAATGGAATGGGAATGGAATGGAATGGCATGGCATGGAGTATCTATCAATCTGTCTATCTATCTGTCTATGAGTAGTATTCTAAGTAGCCAGTAATCCGTAATTTAAATTGCTGTTTTGTTGCGCCTTTTGCTTCCACTTTGGCCTTCAACTTGAAATTGAAAATTGGCCAATTAATAACGAAATATTATGACGGTCAACCGCATATCGGCGGGGAGTGGGTAGGTGGGGAGGTGTGCGCTGTCTGAGAGGGGGGGGGTTGCTGCGGTGGCCCAAAAGTGACAACAGTTTTGCATGCAATTATCGCCCCTCGGAAATGACTAATTTCCAAATTGGAGCTGCCTGCCACTGCTGCCCCTGCCTGTTCTCGTTCTCTCATTAATATTGCTCATTTTTGGAAATGGAAACTGATCAATTAATGAGGGGGGTCTATGGCGCATAAATATATCTGCTGGAGCTATGGCTATGGCTATGCCCCCGTGTCAAATTACTTTTAAATTGAATGAAATTTTTACAAATTATTGGCAACTGAAAACAGCAGGAAGCTGGAAATTAACGCCAATCTAAATAGAAATGAAAGCCAAGTAGCCAAAAATAATCGCGCCAAAAAATTGAACAGCAACAAAACGAACGCGTTTTTAAACGCGTGCGCACAGAGCCATGTGAAAATTGCACGCGTTTTTAGTCGCGCCAAAACAGAGGCCTGCAAATTGTGTCTTCGGGTTGGGTTCTGGGGTGTCATCACACCATTTCTTGCACAAAGAACTGCTGCCTGGCCATTGTTGTTTCTCGAGGGGCAGTGTGCGATAGGGCCACAAGTGGGGCGTAGGAGTGGGCGGTGGGGCGTCGCATTCATGACGGAAGAATATCTACGATGTGTCTATAATACATATAATTAAACAAATGTATAACGCAATCACCCATTCGGTCACTGACTTCTTTGGTTGGTCTTTAAATGTCCGGTGGGGAGGGGGGAAGGGTGCTCAAGCATGGATATGGCTATGTAGTTTGCGATAATCAATGGGAGGCCAGAAACTTTAAATGAAACTTAAGGAAGGGATAGTTGGAAGTGTGCAAAGATGAGAATTATCTCCAAAAATAGGCGGAATATTACGAGCGGAATAGCCATGCAACTTGTTGCGTCTGGTTCCACAGCACTACCCAAATATGTAATGTATCCCCCCATCAGTATTCTCTCTGGTTTAAGAACATTTGGAACATGATTGCCATTAAAGGGATTTCAATAATATGTGTGTAAACAAAAAAGAGAGAGAAAAAACACTTACGGCTCCCACATGTGGAAGTTGTAGACAAACTTTGAGAAGAGACCCATTTGATGGGCCTGGCGGGTTTTTGGGTTGTAAAACCCAAATGGATTCTCAATTAGCGATGCACTAAATCCACCAAAAAAAATAAAAACATCAACAGCAACAACAGCAACAAAAAAGTAACACACGAACAGAAAACACTTGGGGCAAAAACTTTACTAAAATCAATTCCCAATTTCACGATATTTGATATTTGATACACGGAAGAGGCAGACGACGAGGGCAGACGACGACGGCAGGCGACTGATTTCGGGCTCTGTTTGAACTGCAGCAGTCCCCGACCGACCGACTTACCGACTCTGGACTGTGGGTGGTGGCTGGTGGCGTCGATTGGGAGTGGGTTTGATAAGCTGATAAGCGAACGGGGCGAACGGGGGAGGGAGGAGGCCTATGATAATGCAAGCGAGCCTTAACCCATTTCGGCACTCTGCCGCCCCGAATGAGTGAGACAGAACTTCCCCACTGGCTGGGTTCTAAGTGAATCAGAAGAGTTATCTGAGAAGTTGCGACAGCCACTAGTACTGTGGGGGAGGGGGGGAAGGGGCGATCGTTAAACTATAAGAACATTGTTGCAACATCCAATCGAACGATTGACCAACCCCCAAAAAGAAATACAGAAACAAAAACCCCTGATTAGGAGCCTCAAAAGGAAAGAAAGGCCACAAGAATGTAACACGAAGAAACCACTTGAATCGAATCGGGTACCGATTGATATCTGAAAAGAACTAAAAAAATGTTCGGGCAACTGGAGACTGTGGATACTGGATACTGGGCAACAAAAATGTAGCATAGAATGAGTGTACGTTAGGGGATTGCGCCATCACATCACTCTGGGGAAAGGGGAATGGGCAATTTGTTGGAATTGTTTACTCGGCATTCCATTTGCTATTCCATTCCTGTAACCCAAGAGATGAGTACCTCCCCCCTCCCACCCCTGCAGCCTGTGTGCCCACCCGACAGCAAACAGTTCTTCGCGTCTGGTCTATGAGAAGTGAGAACGTGGGAATGGAATGGGAGCCGCGAGTACATCGCTAGAACTCGATCCACGCCTTCGGATACAGTGGCCCGCCAAAAAGTGCAGAGCATACGGAATCGCTCTCAATGGAGCAGTAATGCTGGGGGGCAGCTTTACGAGGGAGCCAATGGAGGAGGAAGAGATAGTCAACAAAAGTCGGATGCAACTGACGGACAGGATGTGGATATATGTATATATGTGTATGTATGTTGTTTTGCATGCCCAAGCAGTTATGAGATACAGATACAAAGGAATACAATGAGATGTATGTAAATTCATGATTCGGTGGGAACATTCCGAAGGGATGGAAGAGCGAAGATTCTTGGAAGAGTGCGCTTCAATCACACGGGGATAGGGGGGGGGACCTAAGTCAATACAAAACATCATTAAGCTTCTGTTTTCTGTTTTATATTTGTTTATATTATATTTATTTATATTCCCTGGGGGATGGATGGAAGAAACTTTGGCAATAAAAGGGTTCTGTAAGAACTGCGTTTCATATGACACTTTAAGGCAATAATCGTACTTGATACGATCAACCATTCATTGGGACACGCACAGAACAGGAAGGGTGTGCGATTGCCACGACAGGACGAACGCTGCAACTGATGCTGTTGTTCCCACGGACTGCAAAACTACAGAAAGTTCCTTTCTACAAAGTCAAATTATGAGGCCTACAAACTTAACTTGCAGCCGAAGCACATTTAATGAGTTAACAGTTATTCTCCGGCATCCTAGGGCTGCTGCAAAAGCTTTGCCCAGGAAGCCAAGGAAGCTTTTGAAATCTTCAACCAAAAAGAAAAATAAACACATTACAGAACAGAGTGTGGATCATCCGTCTCACCTCATCCTCATCACATGTACGTAAAATATGTAATCTAACGGCGCATTTGCTCACACCTCGAACGTCATACATACAACAAGAATGATGAGTAAACCCAGCACGGGGATTCTAGGGCTTAAGTGTTAGGGCAAAGGGCAAAGGGGGGTTGAGGTAAGGGTAGATGGTTGGCTGGTACTTACACGGCCCACACGATGTAGGCAGCCTTCGATAGAAATCCCATTTTGTTGCGCTCGCAAAAGGTTGAAGCACTGAATAGTTAACCATTCCGTTCACCTGGGATCGAGATCTCCAGGATATATTTTCACAACGGAACGGGGCACACACACACACACGCAAATAATCTATGGATAACGGTTAATGCACTGCACGGAATATGAACAGTTTTTGGGGGTGGAATTGGATCGTCGGGATCGTATCGTCAGAACGACCTGCACGCGCTTTGACAGTTGGAACAGAAATGCTTCTGCCGCTTTGGCTGCTTCTGTGGATTGAAAGCTACGCAAATCGAATGCTGAACGCTGAACGTCGAACGGCACGGCGTACGTCGCATGGAGCGGAGCGGAAGAGAGAGCGAGGCGCGAGCCAAAGCAAACGGAACTGAACCGGCGTTGGTTTTAGTTGGGGAGTCATAGATAAAAGAGACACACAGAGACCCCCTAAGCCCAGGGCAGAGTAGAGTTTACTCTCGCTTTCTGTCGGCTCCCGGCGAGAGAGGGGTGGCTTTATGCTTTTCTGGCTGCTGCTGCTGCTGCTTTATTGCGCTCTTCTGATATGATATGCTCCTTCTGATACGCCTGCCTGCCAACTGCAGAATGGTGGCGGCATTTTTCCCACCGCCCAGCCAAAAAATATGAAATGAAAATTAAATTGAATTTAGGCGGCAAAGAATATTATTGAATTATTTTCTGTTTTTGTTTTGTTCTGCTTGCAGTGCGAGCGAAACAAGACGATCGATCGATAGATCGGTTAGCAGCGTTCGCGAGTGCAGCGCGCAGCCGAAGACAAAGCAGAATCAGAATCTGCCGAAGTTCTGACGCCTTCGTTGGCGCAGAGGCGGCAGTGCACGCCACTCCACAGTGGGGCTGCCTGGCAGCAGACCATCGCATAAACGAAGGGAGAGGGAGGCCAAGAGAGAGAGCAAAGATCAGGGGGTAATTATCTAGCGCCAGTGTGCCCGCTGCTGTCAGCTGTGGCCTGCATGACACGACCCGTTCTGCCTCTCTCTCTGTCACTCTCTCTTGGCTCTGGCTCTGTCTCCTGACTCACCACCCACGAGGAGTGCACTCAGCTGAGAGAGCAGAGCAGAGCAGTGCAGAGCAGCGGCAGCGGCTCGGCTGCATGGCAGAGCAGTGGCTAGCCTCTGTGTGTATGTGTGTGTGTGTGTGGCGTTGGTCATGGTCAAGGCATGTTAAATAGAGGGTAAAGGCAAGTGCATGGCACTAGGGATCTCTTCTTAAGCTGCCCCAACCCTCCATTTAATATACTTTGGCCATGTTTATGCTTGTAATTGTTCGCTGATCATCGCTTAACCCAGCGGCGGCCACCACGCCCTGCATCAAGCACGCCCCAAAACGGAAGCCACAACAGACAAGCAGACAGACACAGGCAGACAGAGACAGACAGACGCATATCACTGTTCAGTCTGTGTGCCTCCGAATTGTATCCAACTGCACGCATGCGCGCGCGTCCGTCGACAAAAACCCAATGAACTGTAAACAATCAACAGAGCAAGGGCCACAAGCAAGGAAGGCTGCCGCGGGTCGAGCTTTCAGATGCCCTAACCCAACAGCTGAGCCCATCCACTCTCCAGAGCAGCCATTGAGGAGGATAGCCCATGGCCCATGGCCTGTAAGGGAACTCTCACACGAATAGTAGATGGACTCTGCTTAAGGTTGAACATTTCGCGTTATGTGTTTGCAAACATCTCTGGCCAAAAGATGAATGCCCGCTTGATGGAAGGGTATAACAAAGGCGAAACTCTCCTTCTATGGGTCAAATTTGAAATACAAATACGAACGTCAACTCCATTTCCATTTCAAACTTCCCGCAACTGCGGCAGCCAGTAATAGCAAATTACTGAAACTTGTCAACGCTTCAGCGAAGTTCAATGATGATGACGACACTGCTTGCCCTGCCCTGCCCTGCCCAGCCCAGCCACACCCCCACTTTCTGGACTTGTGTGTGGAGCCGGCGGCACCGCACCGCAGCTAAAGTTGAGGCCAGAGTCTTGAAGTGGAGGGATACTCAAATTTGTGCCCCGTTTGGCCAATAAATTATGGTTGATTTGGAATTTGGAATTGGGTTAAATTTGATGTGTGTGTGTGTGTGCTGGGTCGGCGAACGGGGGATTAGTGTGGTTAGATGAAGATGCCCCCTGTCCCGTATTTATGGGGCAGCAGCCAGCTGCTGCTGCTGCTTTGCCCCTGTCTCAGATGTCCGAGTGGGAGGCGTGGCGGCGTCCGAAAGTGGAATGTCCCACCATAAAGCAATCAACAGATCAGAAAATCCTAAACTCCAAACCCCAAAAAAATATCCCAAAATTCCTCGCCAGCAAACCCAACACCCTCTCTTTTTTTTTTTGTATAGACGAACTCTGTTTATTTAGCTACGAGACGAGGCGAGACAAGAGTACGAGTTACCCGTATTTATGCATCGTTTTTCTGTTAAATCATATTCACAAATCATCACAAATGATAATTTAGCCAACTGGCGAAATGCGAGGGATAAACAATAAACAAATACGAGTGTATTTATACCTATACCTATACCTATGTGATGTGCATGTACAACCGATACGAGACACGAGATACAAGATACTATCGTGTGGTACTCTCGAGTATTTGCTGACTCTTAGTCGTCGCTTATTAATTGCTCATTGAGGCGCAGACAGGCACAGTGGAGGAGACAGTGCAGAGAGAGAGAGAGAGAGAGAGTGTAAGGGGGGCAGGCAGGCAGCAGAAAAAAGTCCAACAGAATACATATCGGAATATGTGAGTAATAGGAGAGCCGAATGCAGATTGACTGAGTAGGTACACGATATACAACACGAATGGAGATCGGAAAGAGAGTCAAATCTAGCACATACAGTGAAATATCTCTGCAGTGGAAATCAATATACAGGAGGTGCTTTTTTTTTCCTACATGGAGCTGCCCCAGAAAGTATGCTGCCACAAGCTGCCCCTCTGTAAATTCCATGCGTCAATTTCCAGCTTCAAATGAATATCAAAACTCCCACGGCTCATGCCACATTACGCTGACATTGCTGCATGTTGGATGTGTGCGTGTGTGTGTGTGGGGGGAGGCAATGAAGCGCGACATTTGGGCTAATTGAAATTGAAATTGAAATGCAATTAAACGGCTCAATCGGTATCCAAATCGGAATTAGAAATTGCTGGTAAACTCAGATTTAGATTTTAGATTAAGATTAAGGTCAATAAATGCAGGCGAATGGCCCGGCCCGAATGCAGCGGCAGTTCCTCAATATTTGTGGTCCAAGTTGAATTTAAGAATTCATTTTTAAAAGAAACACACGCCCAATTAGACAATAAACACAGCACTTGTATTCCACGGAGTGGGAGGGGGGGGGAGGGTACATGAATTAACCTTGGCTGTGGGCTTTGCTTTGCTTTGGATTGCCTGCCTTTTGCCTGTCCGTTTGGAGGTGTTGTTTGATGCTTTGGAAAATTAGCCAACAACCTTCGGCCACAATTTTCAAAAGCAATTAAACATGCGAGTACGAGTACATGAGTGGCAGTGGCAGTGGCATGAGTAGTGCCATGAGTTTTATGAGTACAATATATCAGAGAAGCACTCAAGCAGGACCGCTGCTGCACCACAACGACACCACCAACAGCAACAACAAATCGATCAAAACCAAACCAAAACAAATTCAAAATCAAAGTTGCAACCAAATCAAGACAATGACGCACCACTCCACCACTACAATGCATGCAATTTGCAGGCGGCCAGGTGGATGTCGGATGTGGGGAACCTTCGTCAAGTGCAGGTGGAGGTGGAAGTAGATGCGGATGCATGTGCGGGTGCGTCACTCATCAGCTGTAGACCAAATCGGGGTTTGAGCTTTTGTGGTCTTTGGAATTCGTTGAATCTATATCCAAAAATATTTCATCTGCTTTAAGGGCCGCTCCCAAGCAGATCGTACGAAAGAAAGAAAAACATAATACCTGAAATATACATAGCATCAATCTCAATTGGAACTGTCTAAAGGTATTGCGTGATTTAAATTTTGTCGATGCCTCTAAAAACCTCTTAAACAAGGGGGAACGTTGTGAGTCGCTGCTGTGGCCGCGACTCTACTTTAGATCTTATAGTCTCTGAGCACTAGGCGCAGACAGGCATAGACTCAGCTATTGATGCTGATCAAGAATAAAAATACTTTATGGGGTCGGAAACGTTTCCTTCTGTCCGTTACACACATCCACTTCTACCACAAATACAATATACCCCTTGGCACTTCGAGTAGGGTGTGTAAAACCCCATCGGCCCAGCGCATTTCATTTAACCTTTCCTATGCGAGTAGTTTCATCTTATAAGTAATCCACTGCAAATGATTCCATTCCCGCCCTGTCGAACGATTTGAGTTTGCTCTCACTTTGAGTGAATTCAGTGTTAAATGGGGTCACGGGTCATTGGCTTCGCACTCACCTAAGCAAAATGGTCAATTGTAGGTCATGACCCAGCCGCTCTAGAGCCGGCACGCCCTCCACTCGTAGCACATTGATTTTTTCGCGCAACGAACGGGACACCGTGTGCTGTCCCTGGCGCTCGCGCAGTATCTCCAGGATGTTGGGCTGGCGTAGAAACGCAATGACCTGGAATCGATAATCAAGCATGTAGAGCCATATGGAGCCACTGTTTTATTCACTCACCTTCTCGTTGTAGGCAATGGGCACATCCTCGTAGCCGGCTGCAGTGGCTCCGCCTCCGCCCGCTGCTCCGCCCAGACTGTATGCACAGCCGATGGCCGCCGTTGTGGTGCAGTTGTGGCTGCCCCCATGGCCACCATGGCTGCTCCTTCCGCTGATGCCGCTGCTGGAGGAGGGACGTGGCGGTGGCAGGGGCGGCACACCCGACACCGAGCCCAGGGAGGACGAGGCAGCCGAGGCAGAGGCAGAGCCAGAGCTGGAGTTGATGTGGCCACTGGTGGCCGACAGGCAATTGCCGTCCACGAGGTCAGGATGGAAGTACGACTGATGCTGGTGCTGCTGGCGATGGCGCACGACACGGGGACACTCGACAGGCAGGCGTGGGTCCATGAAGGAGGTCTTCCGGTGCTGGTGGTCGATGAAGAACTGCTTGCCGGACTGGTCGAGCTTCGTCTCCCAGCAGGAGGGCAGCTCGCGGCCCATCTGGGCGAACGTGTTGACGAGGGCCACCAGATCCTTGTTGTACTGGTACCGCTGGAAGCACTGCGGGTCCCGCCTGATCCGCATCACCATGTGCTTGAGGGCGGCATTCCGGTTGTAGATCGTCAGTGCCGCCTCGTTCGTGTGCAGCAGGGAGTAGAAGTCGGGCCGACAGAGCATCAGTATCGCCGGATGAATGTCCGAGGAGGCGACTGGTGTCGCTGCACTCGCTGCAGTGGCGGCACCTGCGGCAGCAGTAGTGGGGGCCGCTGCCCCTGCCGCCGCCGTCGCCGCCGCTGCATTCGACTGCCGGGGCGGCGGGGGCAGACTGTAGACGGCCAGTCGATTCTCGTTGGTGATGGTCCGCCGTATGCTTTGGTAGCGCCTGTCCAGCTGCTGGCGATGGTGTTGCTCGCGTCCCGCAGGTCCCCCGCTGGGCGCCGCTCCGGGTCGCTGCCAGGATGTCGTCCGTGTGGTGTGGTCTATGTAGAAGATGCGCCCGTGACTGTCCATGCGCGCCTCCCACGCCGGTGGCAGTGGCGGCTCTCCAGCTCCCCCGCCCAGTCCCCCGGCTTCGACTCCTGTTCCGGACTCTATTAGGGCTCCTCCGGCTGCTGCAGCAGCTGCCGCTGCCGCCGCCGCCGCTGCTGCTGCTGCTGTACGCTCCGGAATGGACGGCAGGCGGGTGCTGCTGATGTGGACCATCTCCTCGGCGGCGGGCTCCAGGGCCGCTGGCGACCCAGGCGGCGTCGTCTGCAGGTAGATGTAATCCAATTGACTAGATGGGGGAGGACTGGAGGAGCACTCCGCCGGATGGCTGGAGTTGGCAGTGACGGCTTGAAGGCGGGCATGCCGCCGGGCATGGTGTGTGGGCGTGGGTGGGCAGATCAAGGATGATCCTCCCCCTCCTGCTGCAGTGGACGTAGCTCCCGCTCCTCCTCCCACTCGCTTGAGAAGCCTCTGCTGTGGTCGCTGGTGGCCATGGAAAGTGGGCGTGCCGGGAGCCGCCGCCACCGCCGTCGTCTCCGCCATGGCAGTGACGCCACCGACGCCCCGACCCCGCGTGGGTGAGTGCTGCTCCGGACTGGCGGCCACATCCAGCGGCGAGGCACTTCTAGTGGAACAGCCGGAGGGAGGACTCCGTTGGTGCTTGGGCGAGAGCAACAGACGCGGCGAGGAGACCAAATGCTGCTGCTGGTGCTGCTCCTCCGCGGACGTGGAGGCGGCCTTGCCATTGGACAGGGCTCGGGACAGGGGACGATGCTGGCGCAAATACGGGAACTGATGCTGCTGCTGGCTGCTGCTCAACGCTGAGTTGTTGCTCGGCGAGGAGCTGACGGACACTCCGGCCGAGCTCCCGCCCAAAGGGAAGGTGGGGGGGAACTCGTAGCTCTGCTGGACCCCCGATCCCGTCGCCACTGGCACCTTCTGCGTGCTGATCGTGTTGATGTAGCTGTCCGGGCCGATCTTCTTCTTGATCAGCGGCTTGAAGCGCACGGGCGGCGTGGAGAGCGGCGAGTTGTGCTGGGGAGTGGTGCTGTTGCTGCTGCTGGCGCCACCCTCCTCCGCCAGACGCTCGTCCGTGTCAAGGATGTCGAACTTGAAGACATCGCCCTGCAGCTTGAGCTCCCTGCCGACGGCTCGGGGCTGCCACGATCGCTCCAGTGGTCGGTGCTGGGGCGGCGAGGGCTGGCGGAGATGCTGGTGGTGCTTCTGTCGGCGCTGGACATTGGTGCTGGCCTGCAGGGCGGCGGCTGCCCCCAGTAGACTCTCCACGGCGGCCGCCTCTTCGTCTTCCTCGTCCTCCACCTCCTCATCCACCTCGGCCACGCTGAGGCTGTCCACCATCTCGGCGGGCACCGTTTCGAAGCACTCTCGGGCCACCCACAGATTGAAGCTCTCGCCATTGGCGTTGGACAGCGTGGAGCAGCCGGATGGAACTGCAGCAGCTGCTCCTCCAGGAACCGCAGACACAGATTTTGTTTTCTTTTTGGCTCCGCTGAGGGGCGTGGAGCCGCCGCTCTGGGGCGACAGGGTCCAGGACTTGCGCCGTGCTCCGCCGCCGACGCTGCTGCTGCCATCGCTGCCGATGCTGCCGTTGTACGAGTTTGTGGGCGAGAGCGTCGAGTGGTTGGCTGGCGTTTCGCAGGATTTGGTTGAGAGTAGCGTCTGATGGCTCCGTGGCGCCTTATTAAGCAGCGTTTCCACTTCGGTTTCCGCGTCTGGCTTCGGATCCTGTGCTGGCAAGCCCTCTTCGTTGTGTGTCAAGTCTTTTGGGGCTGCAAGGGGGATCGAAACATATATACATACATATATCGCTTGCAGGGCATGGGCAGGGCAGGGCAAAAAATACTTACAATTATCACGTTTCCTGCGCATCAGCACAGGGGCATCCATCAAGGCAGCAGGGCCACAGGCAGAGGCACTGCCACCACCGGGGGCCGGCTGCAGCTGCTCGTCCGCATCGCTGATGCTCACCTCCGGTTGAGCGTTGGCCAGTGTTAAAGCACTTTGGAAGGCCTGCTCCAGCTCGTCGCTTTCGTTGCCATTGCGAGCCTCGTAGAACGCATCATCCTTAGCATCATCGTCATCATCATCATCAGCATCACCTGAACTGGGCATGGCTGTGCGGGGCACGACATCCGCTGCATTCCTGTCTGCCAGGCAGCATGCCACCAACGGAGTCAGGGCCACTGCCGCCGCCACTGTGGGTTCCATGACAAGGATGCCCCCAGCTCCTCCTCCTCCTCCGCCCACTGTTACACCAACTGCTGCTGCTGCTGCTGCTGCTGCTCTACTTTTGATTTATAGATTTTTTTGCTACGCATTGCGTTGCCACCCCCCATTTACACAATGGGCACTCGCGCAAAGGACTCAGTTCATGGATGCGCCCCCCCCAGATTGTCCTGTTTCACCTCGTAATTAATAAAAACTACACTACTCAATAAACAGCAATAATTAAAAAAAAAATTCAAGAATTTGGCTGGACAGCTGGGAATAGAGGTGGCCAACTCCCGATGGCGCCATCGATGAACGCAACGTGCCGTGCCTATCGACTGCATCGGGCTGGCACAGCTAATTACGGATATTGCCAGATCGTCTACATAAATACGGTCACTTTTTAACCGTTATATAACAGATTTTTGATACATCAAACAGTCTCTGAAACGAGAATGCTGAAAAGTATGGGGATTCCTGAAACAGTTTGTGTTAATTGGTAGATTTGAGAGTTGATTAAACAGAGGCTTATGCTGGTTGCTGGTCTCATTGTTGATGGTTATACATACTTATTTATGTATATTTTTATTGTTCTAATATTGTTAAAACTAATAGCAAACAATTTAAAATTGAGTTTTAAATGGATTTGGAGATCGTTTTTGAGTCTGAGGTACAGCGGCGCACCATTAAGTGTTGAGAATTGTAGTTGCGTCTGGACTTTGGTTCCGTGAATTACAAGTCAGTGTCTGAATCTTCCTCTTTCGATGCTTCTATCTTGTCTACTTTTTCCTCCTCCTCCGCATCCTCATCCTCCTCCTCGTCCTCACTCTCCTCGTCCTGCTTATCCTCGTCGTCCTCACTATCCTCGTTTTCGGCGTCCTGTTCCTTATCGGTATTTACGTCCTTGTTTTCCTTTTTCGATGCTTCTAGCTTGTCTATTTTTTTCTCGTCCGCCGCATCCTCGTCCTGCTCATCCTCGTCGTCATCGTCCCCGTCGTCATCGTCCTCGTCCTCACTATCCTCGTCTTCGGCGTCCTGTTCCTTATCGTTATTTACGTCCTCGTCTTCCTTTTTCGATGCTTCTAGCTTGTCTACTTTTTCCTCGTCCTGCTCATCCTCGTCGTCATCGTCCTCGTCGTCGTCGTCATCGTCATCGTCATCGTCCTCGTCCTCACTATCCTCGTCTTCGGCGTCCTGTTCCTTATCGTTATTTACGTCCTCGTCTTCCTTTTTCGATGCTTCTAGCTTGTCTACCTTTTCCTCCTCCTCGTCCTCCGCATCCTCGTCCTGCTCATCCTCGTCGTCGTCGTCATCGTCGTCCTCACTATCCTCGTCTTCGGCGTTCTGTTCCTTATCGTTATTTACGTCCTCGTCTTCCTTTTTCGATGCTTCTAACTTTTCTACATTTTCCTCCTCCTCGTCCTCACTCTCCTTGTCCTGCTCATCCTCGTCGACCTCGTCCTCACTATCCTCGTCTTCGGCGTCCTGTTCCTTGTCCTTATCGTTATTTACGTCCTCGTCTTCCTTTTTCGATGCTTCTAACTTGTCTAGTTTTTCCTCATCCTCACTCTCCTCGTCCTGCTCATCCTCGTCGCTCTCCTCGTCGTCTTCTTCTTCGTCATCGTCATCAGACTCGGAGCTTTCAACTTGATAAACCTTTGCTATAACATCAGTGTTGATATTCTGAGAGCTCTCTTCTTGCTCTGTCTTTTCCTTTAGATCACTGTTGATATTCTGAGATTGGGCTTCCAAGTTGGCTATAGCTGTAGCCGCTTTTAATTCCTCTAATTCTTCTAATTTATCTACTCCCTCCTGCTCCAGACAGATAGACAGCCTTGGACGTTTGGTCAAATTTTCTGGAGCTGCCTCCAATGGTTCAGGATTCTCGGCACATGCGGCAGTAGGAGCTTGCCCTTTCCCTTCTTCAAGTGAACGCGATACCTGGTTCATTTCAATTGTTCCAATTATGTCTGACATTTTGTCTGCAGATTCTCCGTCTGCTACCTTTTAGCTGAAACGATAGAAGCGAAATTTCGCTGTTTGAGACCTTTTTGGAAATGGAAACAACTTTGACATGCCAACGACGATCGGAAGCACTTTCATACCTTCAGGCCTTCGACTGGCTGGAGGACGGTGCACATGGAGGGTGAAAGTTCAGACAACGGAGGGTGGCGTGTAAATAACTTTCACGTCAAGAGACATCCCACACAAAACCGCGGATGACTGGCAGAGTGAGGAGGACAGGACCAACAATGGGGAGACTCACCTGAAAAAGTTGCTTAAATTTGATCAGATCAGCCTTCTAATTGGAACTATGTTCGACCAAAATGTCTTGCGTTGCGTACGTTAGTACGTTAGTAGATGATGCAAAATGATTTTTGAATTTCCAATGAAATTATTGATAGCCAGATAAATTATTATGGGAGGCGGCTGACTTCGTCTTTGGTTCTCAAGATAATGATAATGACAATGAGCTTCAAATACAAACACGATATATCTATCGAACGTTCCTTAGTTCAAGTTCCTTCTGAAATCAGAATTTAGATCCGACACGTAAGTAAAATATATATTTTAAGTGAACTACTCATGTGACATGCAGCTTTCAATGAATTCATGCAATGGTTCCTTTTAAGTTCATTTTGGAACTAGACAAAAATTTGCAACAACACACATGTATGTATGTATATGTATGTATGTATATGTATGCATATGTATGTATGTACGAATAAAGAAGAAACTGCTAGAATCTGTTATGCAAAATTTCTGTTTTCGCTTTCCTTTCTTACAGCCTACACATGAAGAGATACCCACACTTACACAAAAACACACACAAGCACGCAAAAACTCGAGTTTTATATGGAAAAGTAGCACAAAATTTTCGTTTATTTCTTTTTCAAGGCGATCCACGCATATATTTCCTGCTTATATATATTTTCCTGCAAGTGAAATGATACCCACACATACACAAATACACACAAATGCATTGAAACACAAAAAAACAAGAATTGTTTAAGGAAAAACCACCAAATAATGTTCGTTTCTTTCTTTTACAATGCGATCCATGCGAAAGTTCTCGGAAGACATACGAATGAATACATTTAAATGATTTTGCAGGTCCCAACACAATTTTTTACACACACACACACACACACACAAAAAGCGGAGTAATCAGAAAGAATAACTCACTCAGCAATAGATGGCCAGACATATGGTCGACTTTTATTAGAATTTGATCACTATTTTCACCAAAAGAAAACTTCACTTAGAAAAATGTATTTGTTTGAGAGCCGAGAGCTGATGTTCTTTGCACTTTGGAATCCGAAAATTGAATGACTGAAAAAACTGTCTGCAGTCGGAAGTTAACTTGAGCGCAGCCAACTTCATATGCCAGTTCACAAAGTCGCCAGATAGTTCATTTTGACAGCTTAGACAAAAATTTGCGCACACACACACACACGTATGTACGCATAAAGAAGAAACTGCTAGAATCTGTTATGAAAAATGGCCGTTTTCGCTTTCCTTTCTTACAGCCTACACATGAGAAGTTACCCACACTTATACAAAAACACGCACATATGTAAATGCATTGAAACACGCAAAAACTAGAGTTTTGCATGGAAAAGTTGCACAAAATGTTCGTTCATATCTTTTTCAACGCGATCCACGCATATATATTCTGCATATATATATTTTCCAAGTGAAATGATACACACACATACATAAATACACACACATGCATTGAAATACGAAAAACACGAATTTAAGGAAAAATCAGCAAATAATGTTGGTTTCTTTCTTTTATAATGCGATCCATGCGTAAATTCTTGGAAGACATACGAATAAATAGATTTAAGTGATTTTGCAGGTCCCAACTCAATTTTGTACACACACACAAAAAGCGGAGAAATCAGAAAGGATAACTCACTCAGCAATAGATGGCCAGACGGATGGTCGACTTTTATTAGAATTTGATCACTATTTTCACCAAAAGAAAACTTCACTTAGAAAAATGTATTTGTTTGAGAGCCGATGGCTGATGTTCCTTGCACTTTGGAATTCGGAAATTGAATGACTGAAAAAACTGTCTGTCGTCGGAAGTTAACTTGAGCGCAGCCAACTTCATACCATGCTATGCCAGTTCACAAAGTCGCCAGTTCATTTTGACAGCTTTGACAAAAATTTGCACACACACACATGTATGTATGTACGAATAAAGAAGAAACTGCTGGAATCTGTTATGCAAAATGGCCGTTTTCGCTTTCCTCTCTTACAGCCTACACATGAGAAGTTACCCACACTTACACAAAAACATACATTGAAACACGCAAAAACTAGAGTTTTGCATGAACAATTAGCACAAAATGTTCGTTTATTTCTTTTTCAACGCTATCCACGCATATATTACCTGCTTATATATATTTTCCTGCAAGTGAAATGATACCCACACATACACAAATACGCACACATGCATTAAAACACAAAAAAACAAGAATTTTTTAAGGAAAAACCACCAAATAATGTTTGTTTCTTTCTTTTAGAATGCGATCCATGCGTAAGTTCTCGGAAGACATACGAATTAATAGATTTAAATGATTTTGCAGGTCCCAACACAATTTTTTACACACACACACACAAAAAGCGGAGTAATCAGAAAGAATAACTCACTCAGCAATAGATGGCCAGACAGATGGTCGACTTTTATTAGAATTTGATCACTATTTTCACCAAAAGAAAACTTCACTTAGAAAAATGTATTTGTTTGAGAGCCGATGGCTGATGTTCCTTGCACTTTGGAATTCGGAAATTGAATGACTGAAAAAACTGTCTGCCGTCGGAAGTTAACTTGAGCGCAGCCAACTTCATATGCCAGTTCAAAAAGCTGCCAGATAGTTCAGTTTGTACCAGATTAGGGGTACTCTGGTATACTGCCACAGAATATGGTATTTTCAAAGGGAGTATATTTCTGACACGCAGACCATGGTGACCGTTTACGGTATATTATATATATTCTACTGGATATTTTAATGTCGAAATCGAGCTCAAATTATACAAAATGGAGTTCTGAAAACTAGCCCATCTTGTAAAAAATTTATAGACGAATTGGATAAAATAATTTGTTTAGGGCTGAGAGGCCTAACTAGCTAGTAATATTAAACCCAATATCAAAATTTAGGTATATCAACATCTTTTCGTGTCCGTCAGTATATATTTACGGTATATTTTGATAATGACAAGGTATATTTCGGTATACATTTTTCAGTGCCAGGCGGTATATTTTGTCGAAACATCCGCGGTCACACTGCTTCGCATTTTTGTTTCCGCGCTCGCGCTCCAAAATCCGCAAAATCGAACAGCATGGCTGCTGCAGGAGAACTGTCCAAGAAGTAAGTACGGACTGGCAAGAATCGCACGACGCCACAGACCAACAGACCAGCCGAGGCTCATCCACATCCGCATCCACATCGCTGGCCAACGAAGCACACAAGTGAGGTTAAGTCGAGGCGCCGTCAGCCGCAGTCGTTGGTTGGGTTGTGTGGCAACGTCCCAGCAAAGTACCGACTGAGTGCATCAATAAAATGCTGGCTCGCTGTGCCCTGAGGCAGCTGCAGAGAGTGTCAGTGACGTGTGCGGTCGGCTTTGGCCATGCAGCGGCGATGCCAGTGGCCAATCTCAGAGGCTACCATGTGAGCGGCCTGCAGTTGGCACCCAGCAAACGGACCAAACTGTGGGTGACTTGGAGGCATCGCTTGGAGAGCAGCTCCCTTATTGATTTCGTTTTGTCTCTTTGACCCTTTTTGCAGTGAGTTGAAGCGCCGCCTGAAGGCTGAGCAGAAGGCCAAGGAGAAGGCCGAGAAGGAGGCCATCCGTGCGGCGGCTGCTCCGGCTGCTGAGGAGGGTGCCCAGAAGAAGAAGTCCGCTGCCGCCGATGAGGAGGAGATCTCCCCCAATGAGTACTTCAAGCTGCGCTCGGCCGCCGTCCAGGAGCTGAAGCAGTCGCCGGACACGCATCCCTATCCACACAAGTTCAATGTCAGCATCTCCCTGGAGAACTTCATTGAGCAGTATGCCGGCCTGACGGACGGCGAGACCCTGGAGAATGTTACCCTGAGCGTGGCTGGCCGCGTGCACGCCATTCGGGAGTCGGGGGCCAAGCTCATCTTCTACGATCTGCGCGGCGAGGGCGTCAAGATTCAGGTGATGGCCAGCGCCAAATCGTACCAGCCGGAGGCCGCCTTCGAGCCGGACACGGCCAAGCTGCGGCGCGGCGACATAATCGGCGTCAAGGGGCATCCGGGCAAGACCAAGAAGGGCGAACTCTCCATCATGCCCACGGAGATCAAGCTGCTGTCCCCCTGCCTGCACATGCTGCCGCATCTGCACTTCGGACTCAAGGACAAGGAGACGCGCTACCGCCAGCGCTATCTCGACCTCATACTCAACAACAAAGTGCGCGAAAATTTCCAGATTCGTGCCAAGGTAAATGGAAAAGTCTAACACTTGGAATCCCTTCTGAATCCCGTTTCTCTCTTCTTCTTGTTTGTGCAGATCATTTCCTATGTCAGACAGTTCCTGGATCGCTTGGGCTTCCTGGAGATTGAGACGCCCATGATGAATATGGTGGCCGGTGGGGCGACGGCCAAGCCCTTCGTCACACATCACAACGAATTGAAGATGGACCTGTTCATGCGCATCGCCCCGGAGCTCTACCACAAAATGCTGGTGGTGGGCGGACTCGATCGCGTTTACGAGATTGGGCGGCAGTTCCGCAATGAGGGCATCGACCTCACCCACAATCCAGAGTTCACGACGTGCGAGTTCTACATGGCGTACGCGGACTATGCCGACGTGATGGACATCACCGAGCAGATGGTCTCGGGCATGGTCAAGTCGATACGCGGCTCCTACAAGATCAAGTACCATCCGGAGGGTCCCGAGGGGCCCGAGCAGGAGCTCGACTTTACGCCCCCCTTCAAGCGCGTCTCGATGATCAAGACGCTCGAGGAGAAGCTCAAGGTGCAGTTCCCCTCCGCTGAGACCTTTAACACGCGCGCCACCACCGATTTCCTCTCGCAGCTGTGCGTGAAGCATCAGGTCGAGTGCCCGGCGCCGCGCACCACCGCCCGCCTGCTGGACAAGCTGGTGGGGGAGTTTATCGAGGAGGACTGCATCAATCCGACGTTCATCTGCGAACATCCGCAGATCATGTCGCCCCTGGCCAAGTACCATCGCAGCGCACCCGGACTCACCGAGCGCTTCGAGCTGTTCGTCGCCAAGAAGGAGATCTGCAACGCCTACACCGAGCTGAACGATCCCGTGGTACAGCGTGAACGTTTCGAGCAGCAGGCCAGCGACAAGGCTGCCGGCGATGACGAGGCTCAGATGGTCGACGAGAACTTCTGCACGGCCCTCGAGTACGGCCTGCCACCCACTGGGGGCTTTGGCATGGGCATCGATCGTCTGACCATGTTCCTCACCGACTCGAACAACATCAAGGTACCATCAATTGTCTCCTTCAACTGTCACTTCCCCTCGAAAAACGATCTCTATTCAATTTCTGTCCGTTGTCCATTTGCAGGAGGTTCTCTTGTTCCCTGCCATGAAGCCGGAGGAGGCCAATCGCACCCCAGCAGCTGGCACAGCAGCCGAGGCCGTCCCGGAGGCCGCTGTTAAGCAGTAGGATTACGATCCGAGATGATGAGATGATCCGACGACTCAGTCGTGATGTAATATTACTTGTATTCTGGTCCCAGTTGTGCCCCCTCACAAGACCTTAACTTATTCAACGAATAAACACAAACAATTTATTTTCCAATTCGAGTTTCCTGCGCATTTAACTCGCTCTCTCTCTAGGCAGACCCCTGAGGGTTACCTAAAATGCTTTGGACTATTTCAGCTAGCCGGTTATTGTGCCATTCCAGCCAATCCCCCGCCCGCAGTTATTCTTTACAACAACAGATGATTTAGAGCGATGGAAATATCTCTGAGAACAGGGTCAGAACATGTTAACGGCTGTCAGTTGTGCCAACTCTCTCCCATATTGTCTGGTGGTTCCGGCTCCCAACCGGAAGGCCCGGTATGGTAGGGCATTCCACTTTCAATTGTTTGCATTTTGTGGCACTCGAGAGATATCCCGAAACGAAAGGATTCAATTGTAGATTGGATTGCATTGAATTGGATTGCCCGTTCAAGTGTTAACAGAAGATTTAAGACAGAAATATTTGCAGTTAGGTCGTATCTACAAAGTAGTGGGAAAGATCCTTGTTTAATTTTCCCCTTTTTTTTTTGTTGTTTCTCATAATTTACCCATCTGTAATTGGGTGGCTGTGGGCTTCCGTTTGTGGGCCTACAGAGCAGCGATTCAGTTGCCATGTAACCCAGCCCTAGATGCTTTTGGGGAGACATTCCTTGAGCAGCCTGGAATAATAAAATACCGAATACAAGGCTATTCTTACTGAGACTTTACTGAACTTGAGCTTTCTTACTTTTGGATATACATGGGATCGGATATGGGATATACATTTTGCTAAGATTTTAAAATTTCACAGATTCGACCTTTTATTGCTCTTGCTTTACTTTAGTGCACTTAAACATTCATTTGGATAAAGATGGGAAGTGGGATATGGGATATGGGATACATTTTACTTACTTAACCGAACTTAAACTTGTATGCTGTGGGTTATAGGATATGCATATCCTATATAGCACATATAGGACACATTTCTCTTACAGATTGAACGTTTCGTTTATCTCTGGTGTTTTTTTTTCTCCTTATTTCTATTTTCTTACGTACTTCTAGACTATTTTCGTTTTGTTGATTAGAAATCAATACTTCGTCTTGTTCTGTTCTTTTTATATTTATCTATTATTATGATCATTATAAATGTGTTCGAGTACGTTGGAACGAGCCCTTTACCCTTTACCCTTTTGGTACTGGCTAGGCGAACACAATTTGCTATACGGCAACAAAAGTCCGTTCTACGTTCTTACAAGCTAAATGAATCGAACCGGAATCGAACAGGAAGTGCGGCGGCATTTGTTTTTGGTGTGTGTGTGTTGGGGCTTGTGTTTTTTTAGAGGAAGGACTCATCCAGAGGCATGGTGTACACGCGGCCCTTCTTCAGCATGTACTGATTGATGAAATCGTGCGACTTGTGCTTCACCGAATCGTTGCAGATCAATGGATGTCCGCTCATCTCGCAGTAGCGCATCTCCTTCGTAATGACATGCTCCGTCAGCTGAAAACAGGTTCCAGGTTCAGTGTAATCTTCAATGGGGGGAATGGCATTGGAGATGGCATTGCTTACCCGCTTAATGAGGAACTTGTAGTCCGCGTCGCTGGTGATGCGACCCATCTGGCAGCTATCCTTGCGGAATGGCCGCAAAAAGTCCGCCACATGTCCGCTTATCTCGAAGCGGAATTTCTCAATCGATTCTCTTCCACTTTTTGTGCTATTCAGGAACCTAAATTGGGCAGCAAATGGAAAGGATAGGAATGGAATTGAATCAATAAATAAATAAATTCAATTTTTGTTTCCTTACATTTTCCGCTTGGGTTTGCTGCGCTCATGGCCGCGACTCTTTCTCTCTGGCACGGCTCCAGACGGCGGCTTCTCTGGCGTGTGCGGTGGCAGTGGTGGCAGCTTTTTGTTTATGCCGCCCCCGCTGCCGCCTGTGACCAGCGTGGGTATCTGCTGGGGCTTGTTCAGGCAGGCCAGGGCATAGGCGCTGGTGCTGGGCTCCATGTCGAGCTCCGCCTCCAGTTCGTCCACCTTTGTGGTGGAAAACAGCGCCCCGGCTGAACCATTAAAGCCATAGATGATGCCTTCCAAGGGCGGGGCATGCACCGTCTCCGCGTCCTCGTCCGACGAGTACAGATAGCGAGGCGTGGACCAGGCCTCCGCATCTGTGCTGGCATCGGAGGTGGCTGCGGCGGAGGTATCCGCGCTGGCCCGCTGCCGCCTGTAGATCTCTTTGCGGCGGCGTATCTTCTCCTTGTTTTCCTTGTATTTGCGCGACTCCAGCTGGTTGTAGAGCCGATCCTCGTCCCGCCGCGGGCTGATCACGCGCACCGAGCACAGCTTCTTGTGGCGTATCTCGCGCCGCTCCCGCACCTTCGTCTCGATGTGCTGCGCCAGCGACTTGCTCGACAGCGAGCCCACATAGTCGGGGTCCACCGAGATGAGCTCCACGGCGAGCAGCGCCGGGTCCAGCTCCTGCAGCGGCGGCTGATGCTTCTGGTCCTCATCCAGCAGCGTTTGCAGCCGCTGCTCGGGGCTGGGCGGCAGCCACTGGGGTATGCGATCGCGCAGATTGAAGTAGAAGATGTCCCCCTCGTGTGTGCGACTCCAGTGCCAGGAGGGGGGCAGCGGATCGACGCTAGCCGGCAGCTTGTACTCCGCGGGCATCATGTCCTGTTCGCTCATCTCCGGCGAGGGGGCCAGCGCCAGGTCTGTGCGCAGCGGTGCCATCACGGGCACATCCTCCGAGTTGAACCACTCGCCGGTCTCCGTGTTGTAGGAGAAGGGCAGCATCTTCGGGTCCGTATTGATGTCCGCTCCAAAGTATTCGCAGCGCAGCTCGTGCTCGCGCCAGTCCTCGCTGCACACACGCTTCTCGGCCTCGTCCTGGGCCACCTGTCAAAGAGCATTAAGGATAGTCATTTATTATTATTATTATTTTTATGGATATTCCGCCTTTACTTTATCCGGCGTAGCCTTCAACCACATTGCTCCTTCTTCGAAATTTCTTCGCTCAAGTGGAAAATGGAAAATGGAAAGTTGAACGAATCCTCCTCTCCAGTTAGGAGAGGAGAGGAGAGGAGAACATTTGTGACATTTGTACTATCGGATCGGAGCGGATTGGACTCGATATATCGGATGCAACGATATATATCTGTATACATACCTTCCGCTCGAACAGGGATCGCCTGAGCTCCTTGGACAGCAGCGCACCGCCGCCGCCACGACGCGCCTCCACTGTGGCGCCGCTGTTGTTGTTGTCCGGGCGCCGCCGCATCTCCGTGCGGGGCTGTCCCTCCGCGGGATTGCTGCCCTTCGGCTGGGTGGTGATGGTGCAGATGGTGTTGTTGCCGCTCATGCGGCTCATGGGCGGCTTCTGGCCGCCGCCGCCGCTGTTGCGGCTGCTGATTGTGTCGCGCCGGAAGCGATCCTGCCGGTAGCGGTCGGTGCTGCTGTCGCGCGTCGAGTCCTCCAGGGCGGAGGCGGCGGTCACATGGTGGCTGGCCACATGCTTCTCGGTGGGCCGCTCGCCGGTGCGGTCCGCCTCGCGCTCGTGCTCCTTCATCTGCTCGATGCGCTCCCGCTTGGGGATGCGGAAGATCTCCGGCAGGCTGCTCCACTTGCTGATCAGGCCCTGCATCCGCTTGCGCAGTGCCGACTGCTCGGGACTGCGCAGCTGCGGCTGCTGCCCAGCCAGACCCGCGCTCCACTGCTGCACACTCTGGTAGACGCGGCTCTCGTTCAGCATCGTCCTGTTTGGTATGGGCAGCGCCTCGAGGGCGTCCAGCAGGGCCGTCCGCAGCTGCTGCTCGTTCCCGTTCTCGCTGATCCACGCGTGCAGCAGCCGCAGTCCGTGGTAGTCCAGGAAGAGCCGCCGGCAGGGCAGCTCCCCGCGGGTGAGCACCTGCAGCAGCTGGATGCGGGTCGGCAGCAGCTTCGCCCGCACCATGATGCGCGAGACGCGCAGCGTGTCCAGCTGGTTCTTCAATCCGCTGCGGCTCAGCAGCGACAGCTGCTCCAGCACATCCGGATCCTCGAGTGTGGCATGGAATTTGTTGACCTTTGGCTTTGCACTGCGCGGATCCTTCTTATCTGCTCCTGCTCCTGCGCCCGCGCCCGCGCCAGCTCCAGCTCCCGCAGTGGGCTTCAGCCAGCGGCCGGCCTTGAATTCGCGCTCCCGCTCCTTGGCCTTGGCCGCCGTCTCCCGCTTCTTGCGCTGCTCCTTGGACACCGCTGGCAGTTTCACCTTGAACCTGGACGAGCTGTTCTTCGTGGCACCCGCACCTGCTCTGCCCTTGCCGCTGCTCTTGCTCTGCTCCGGCTCCGCCTCCGCCTCCTCCGCATCGGACTCCGCCCCGCCGCTGTCCGTGTCGTCCGTCTGGGCCTGGTCTCGCTCGGAGTTCTCGTTCTTCTGCTCGCCCTCGTCCGACTCCGGCTCGGTGCCGATCCAGCCGCGGCAGTTGGCCGCCTCGCAGTAGCAGCGCTGGGCGTCGCGCCCGTACCGCTGGTACTGATAGTCGAAGGTGATCTCCTCGCCCGGCAGGATGTTCTTCACGCTGAAGAAGCCGATGCGCAGCTCCCCGTTGACGGTCCACTTCTGGGTCTCGGCGTTCGGGTCGCAGCTGTGGTTGATGTACCGCGAGATGTTGCCCCGCATGGTGGCGTCGATGATCGCCTCGCCCCGCAGCGCCATGAAGTAGTAGTGCCGGTTGCGGTCCTTCGAGTAGCGATGCTGCCGCCGCTCGAACTCCTCGCTGTCGATCACCTCGCCCACGTACTCCATGATGAACTCGCCGGCGGGTATCAGCAGCTCTGCGGTGATGCCGCAGCCCTTCTTCTCGGTGCGGAAGACGCGACAGGGCCAGCACTGGTGCAGCTGGAAGCGCTTGTTCGTGCACCGCTCCCCGTTGGTGCACAGCGGGCCGCACTCGATCATCAGCATGCGGTTGATGCAGCCCGCGCCGCAGCACAGGTGCCCCTGGGCCTCCTCGTCGCCCGTGAGGAAGCAGTCGCACTGCATCTCCGCGTTCTCCTGGCTCACCTGCCGCGCACATCGGTAGTAGTTCTCGCGCAGCTGCTGGAACGTGAGCAGCCCCTCGCTGCGCAGGAACTGCTCGTTGAAGGCCTCCGTGCTGGCCAGCTCCGCCATCTGGTCGTCCATGCTGAAGGGCGGCGCACTGCTGGCCACGCCCCTGCCCTGGCTGGCCTTCGGCCCCTGCGGCTTCTGTTTGATCCGATGCGAGCGTCGCACGCCGCCAGCGCTGCCATCATCATTGGAGCCATGCTGCTGCAGCAGCAGCAGGGGCAGCGTCGGGGAGGAGTCCTCTGAGGTGGTCGTATTGGCCCTGGAACTGCAGCTGGCACTGGCACTGCCGCTGGGCGTGGGGGAGCGTGTCACCGACGGCGTCTCCATGCAGCTGGCGCTGGCCAATGCCTCCTCCAGCTTCACTTTCACCAGCTGCATCTGTGGCGCCTCTGGCGCCGCCGGCTGAGCCTCGTCCTCGTCTTCGTCCTCGTGTTTGTAGTTCCGCTTCAGCAGATTCACCCCATCCTCGATGAACTTGACGATGTCCTTGAGCGTATCGGGCGGCTCCACCTTAACAGTAGCAGCCACAGCCGCAGCAGCTGGCGCTTCAGTTGCGGTTGCAATCGTAGCTGAAGCTGAAGCTGACGCTGAGGCTGAAGCTGCAGTCGGGGCTGTGGGCTGCACATCCCAGCGTTTGCCTTTGCCACTCGTTGACTCCATGGACTCCGTGTCCATGTCCTCCGTTTTAGGCTCCGTCTTCGGGGGCATAACCAAAGCATCATCGCTGGTCTTGACGGTTGTCGTTGGCCTACGCTGCTTCCTGCTGTTGCCGCTGTTGCTGCTGGGATCTGGCGACTCGCCTGTCCGCTTGGCTGTCACCTTCGGGCCCTTGGGTTTCTTTGGTGTCGCGGCAGCCGTCTGCTTCGGGCCAGGAGCCGAGTTCGCTGCTTTCTTGGGCAGCGTCCTATCCGTCCGGGTTATGTGACCAGGCATGGGGCTGGGGCTGGGGCTGGGGCTGGCACAGGGTGTGGGATCCGCGGGAGAGGCATTTCTGACTCTCGGATCGGCACTCCTCAAGGGGGAACCGGCAGAAGCAGCAGCAGCCAGCACGGGCTCAGCGCATATGGTGATCCGGCGACGATGATCCAGCGGCAACGGGGATTTCGGTCCATGCTTCAAGGGCAGCGGACCCCTTCGGCTGGGTAAAGTTTCCCCCTTTTCTGCCTTTTCTGCTCCCTTTTCTAGCTTTTCTGCGGGGGAGGCGTTTCTGCCACGGGGATCGGCATTTTTCCTCACGGCATTCACGGGATTCACGGGACTCACGGCATGTGGGGCATCATTCGCCAGCAGAGGCTCCGGCGATGCCGTCCTGGAGCCCTTCTTTGCGCTAGCAGTTGGATCCGGGGTTCCGGTTCTTGGCTCCGCTACGGTCCTGCGCCTGGCATGGATCTTCTTTATCTTGGGCTCATTTGCCGCCGGAGACGACGTCCTGGAGGATGGCTCCTTCGACGAGGACGAGCTGCTACTGATGCTGCCGCTGCTACCCTTCCTCGCGGATAAAGTCTCTCGCGGTGCGTGGCTGTGGCTGTGGCTGAGGGTCTTCTGTGGTTCTGCTCCCTGCTTGGGTGCTGGCGACTGCGACTGCGACTGCGACTGTTTTCTTGCTGTACCGGCTGCCAGCGGACCAGCATCCTCTGCCCTTGCAGCGAGATCCTTGAAGCACGCCTCAATCAGTTCCGGGGTGATGTCCGCCGCTGCACTGTGCGCCCCCAGGGTGAGGCGACGGTTGTCGATCTTCTTCCCCTGCAGCTTGGAGCCACCAGTCGCCGGGGATGGCTGCATCGAGCGACTCTTTCGCTGTGAGCCAGTACTGGCCGCAGAGTCTGGGGACGTCTCTCTGGCTGGGGAGGATGGCTTCGACTGCGTCCGCCTGGAGCCCTCGGGCGAGACACTCAACGACGTGCGATCGATGGTTGTGAAGCGTCGCGATCGTATGGCATTCGCTGGCCTCTGTGGCGATGCTGCGCCATCCCCGCCATCAACTTTTCTGGCTTCGGGGGCTCGGGCCACTGCAGGGTCGCCGGAGGAGCAGGCAGAGGTGGGCGAGCAGCGCCCGGAGGCGGTGGGGCGTGGTGGCTTCTTCTGCGACTTCGCATAGGAGTCGGCCTGGCCAAGCAATGCCTCGAAGGAGGGGCGCGGCCCTTTAGCATTCGACGCCGGACGATCGATGGCTGTGAGGCGTTGCGTTTTAATGGCCTTCGCCTCCTCTTTGGGTGCCGCCGGAGCCGCAGCCGCAGCTGCCGCCGGAGACTGTGGCCTGGGGGATGCCGTTTCATCCTTCCTGGCCAACGATTCCCCGCCAGGGGAGAAGACGGGCGAGCAGCGACCGGAAGTGGTGGGGCGTCGCTTTGTGGCTGGGTTCCTGGGTGATGCTCTCCTGGGTGAGTCATCGGCCTGGACAAGCGACTCCCCGGAGGCGCGCGATTTGCGTATATTTTTGATGAGATGCGCTGGCGACTGCCTCCCTCCTCCTGGTGATGATGATGCTGTCCTTTTTCCCTCATCTTTCTTGGCGTCCTTTTGGGCCAGCGATTCCATCGAGGAGCCGGTGGGGGACATGGTGGGGCGTCGCTTTGCGGATGCATTGCCCGCTGGCGACTGCGTCCGTCCTCCTGGTGATGCCTTCCTAGTCTCATATTTACAAAAGTCGCCGAAGGAGGCGCCGCGTGGTGTTGCACTGGACGAGGGACGATCGATGGTAGTAAAGCGTCGCGATGGCATGGCATTTTGTTTCTTTGGTGCCACCGGGGACTGTCTTTTGGCCTCATCTTTCCGGGAATCGTACGAAGCGAAGGCGGAGGCTGGAGAGCATTGGGATTTGCGTCGCTTTGGCTTCGTTGTGGCACTTCCATTCCCCTTTTTGGATGCAGCACTCGATGCAGGCTCCTGCTGCGAGGAGCACGAGGAGGACTCTTCCTCCAGATCTTCCGTTTTTTTCTTCCTGTTATGTCCATTTGCAGCAGCCTCCGTCTCCGCCTCCGCCTCCAGCTGTTCCACAGCTCCATCGGCTGTGGTGGCGCCTCGTGGGTCAGTCTTTTTCGTGGCAGACAGCTTCTCATTTTTGGCCTGGGGTCTGGCCACGGGATGCATTTCGTTCGTGGAGTAGTAGGAGGTGTTTCTGCGCGAGTTGCACCTTCCCCCGAGCGTCGTCTTGGTCGTCTTTGTCTGGCCCCCAACGCTGCTCGCTGATGGCACGGGCGATGTGGCTGCCTTCTTGGCCTCCAGCTTGAGCTTCTTCTTGTGCGTCTCCTCGCGCAGCTTCTGGGCATTGGCACTCTCCAGGGCCTGGAACATGGCATCGCATTCAACGATGCTGGAAGGTGATGCCCCCCTGCCCTTGACTGGCTTGGCTTTGGCAGTGGAAGTGGCAGTGGCAGTGGGCTGGAGACTGGCTTGGGAGTGACTGCTGCTGCTGCTGCTGCTGCTGCAGCTGGGTATTTCTGCGCTCTGCTCAGCTTTGATGGGAATTTCGTTTTCGTTTTCCTTTGGCTTCTCCTCTGCAAAAGGATCCGCTTTGGATGGGCCAGGGCCCTTGGCTGCCTTGGTTGGCTCTGGCAGGGACTCCGTTGGGATTTTGATTTCCATTTCCATTGGCATTGGAATTGGCTCATCTGCAGGAGTCACCACTTCCTTCTCCTCCTTATCTTTCTCCTGCAGAGGCTGTGGCTGTGGCTGTGGAGGAGTCTTCAGTGCCGTCTTTGATGATTCAATTTCTAGTGAGATCTCTGGCTCTGGCTGTGGCTCTGGCTGTGGCTCTGGCTGTGGTTCTGGCTCTGGTTGTGGTTCTGGCATGGCATCCATGGCGATCTGGATAATCACAACATCCTCGACCACATCTGGTTCATGTTCTGGTTCTGGGTGCACATCCACATCCACATCCACGGGGGGCTGCTCTGTGGTGGCCTTCTCCTCCTCTTCAGCATCAACTTCAAAAATGATGATCGTCTGCGGCTGTGATTCCTCCTCTGGCAGGACTCTGGTGCTGGTGCTGCTGCTGCTGCTGGGGCTCTTCACCTGCGACTCCTCAAGCGGCTCCTGCGCTTGCTCCTGCACCTGCATGAGGGTATACTCTGCTGGAGCGTCCAGCTCAATGATTTGCATTTGCACTTCGTCCTTCTGCTCGTCGAGAACCACCTCGTACTCCCCCTGGATGCCCTCGTCCTGGCTATCATCGATCAGGTCAATCAGCGTGTGCTCCTCCTCCTCTTCGTCCGCTTCGGAGGGGGAGTCAGTCTCTGCTTTCAGGAGGATCTGCTTGCTGCTTGCGGCGGCTATCTCGGCGAAGGTCTCCTCGAGGGTTTTGCCCACATGGCTGCTGCTGTTGCTGCTGCTGGCTCCCTCCGCTTTGGCGGTTCGTCTGCTGCGCCGCGTCGCCGTCAGTGAGGTCGGGCTGGTCTCCTCCTCCTCCTCCTCCTCGCCGTCATCGAACCAGAAGGTGGGCGAACCGCCAGAGATCTCCACCAATAAATTACACACTTCTGGCTCCTGCTCGTGCTCGTGCTCCTCCAGCTTCTGTTGCTCAATTTGCAAATCCTCCTCAATCTCTGGCTCTTTCTTTAAATCCAGCTTCAGCTGTAGAGGCTCCTCTTCCACCTCCTCCTCCTCATCCTCCTCTTTTTCCCCCTTCCTTCGGCCCGTCACTTCCCTGCCCGTGTCGATTTCCGTAAAGATTATCTGAGAGTCCGACGAGTCGTCATCATCGTCGTCGGCTGTGGGCACGGACACGGACACGGGCAGCTGCAGCCGCGGCGGCAGCGGCTCCCTCTTTGGCTGCTCATCGAGAGCATTGTCATCCTGCAGGACGGGCGTCGAGGCGGCGGAGGACGAGGAGCTGCTAACATCCACCACGGCGTCGCCCAGGACGGTCGAGTCGCCCGAGTCCCACGATCCCTGACGGTGCACAAAGTTCAGTCGCTTGAGGGTCACCCGGCACTTTCGTCTGGGCGCCGTCTCGTTGCTGTCCGTGCTGCCCCTGCTGCCGATGCTGCCCGTCGTGGAGGCGCCTGTCGAATTGGTGTCCGAATCGGAGAAGCTCAAGCTGAGGCTGCTGCTCTGGCTGCTTGACTTGTCCAGCTTATTCTTGGTCCTGGGCCTCCCTCGCCCCCTGCGGACGACAGATGCTGCGGACACTGCTGTCGCTGTCGCAGTGGCAGTTGCGGCTGTCGCAGTCGACGGATTGCAGCTGGAGGATTCGCTGTTCAGCTGGGCCACGATCAGGCTCGGTGTGCTCCGCGGCTTCACAAAGATCCCCAGGGCAGCGGGTGGCGGCGGCAGTTTGGGCGGTGGGCGGGTGCTCGGGAACATCGCAAACAGGCGATTGGCTGACGGAATGCTGGCAGTGGCAGTGGCAGCGGCGATGGCAGCTGTGGAAGGCGCAGCTGGTGCCGTGTCGGGCACATTGGAGTCGATGCGTCCCTCGATCTGGATCTTGTGCTCCTTGCGCAGGCTGAGGACGTCGCGCACGTCGAATTTGCAGAATCTCTTGCGGGAGCTGCGACGGATGGTGTTGGGCGAACAGGTGCGCCCCACCGAACCACCGGACGATGCATCTTGAGAGGTCTGCAGGTCTGCATCGGGGTGCTGTGCGCTCTCCCGCTTTGGCGGCCGTCCGCGTCCTCGGCCACGTGCGGCACCGACCGAGGTGCTGGGCATGGGATTGGAGTCGTCCATGGAGTCACTCGCCAGTGGTGGCTGGTGGCGTCTGCTCGCGTACAAGAAAGAAGAAAGCGGAAAGATTAGCGTGCAAAGAATTTGCTTGGAAAAAAAAACACTCACCAGGAAAAAAAAACTCACTCTTACTCAATACGGTGGGGTGTGGGGGTGCGGGTGGGCTTACGCACAGATTGTCGGCTTTTGTGTAGGCTGCGCCGGACAATGCACGCGCCGCTCCTTGCGCGATTGAATCTAAATACAGTTAGCCTTAGTCTAACCGTTAGACTCTAACGGCATTCACTATCAATACTAGAGCAGGAAGCACACCCACAGAAGAAATACACTACACTCCTCCTCCTGTCATTTCCAAAACCGTACATTTTTTGTTTATTAGAGATGGTAAATAAATATCGATATATATAGCATATTTTATGGACATGTTTGTGGGGTATATCATAAACAATGGCAACTTTCAGGGACTTTTTATCGGTTGTTTTATGTCGGAAGATGCACAGAGTTCCAAAAAAACAATATCGGTATTTTTGTGCGATAAGCGGAGTTGCAATTGACGTTCACGGTATTTTTCACAGGTATTCGGTCCAAATACAAGCAGCTGATTGTGCAATTGTGTGCGTGTGTGTGAGCTGTCGGTCCAAGCGCGTACAAACAGGCGATAAATTCAAACGAAACGATTTTTCGCGGCAACTGCAGAAAACGGATTTAATGCGTATTTTGCTCCAGAGTCAACAACAATTGCAATGCTGGCAATTTGTTTAAGGCGACAACCCTAAGAACGCACGCACAGGAACACACGCACTCACACACACATTGATTTGAAATTCCAGTGAAATCGAAAAATCGAAATCCTTTAAATGTCAAGGGCAACATATATACAGCACGGGCCATAACAAACGGAACGTACGAGAAGAAAAGGCAAGGAAGGAGAGCAACAAATAAGTAAATAAATTTGAAAGCGTAAGCAGCGGCAGACATGTCCCATCCGGCTCATGGAAGGCCGCCCAACAATGCCTCCTCCGCCCAAGCCACATCCTACTCATCCTCGTCGACGTCCTCGTCCTCATCGCCCGTGTCCCTGACAGTGCCGCCCGTAGGCACAGCCGCCGCCTCATCCTCAGGAGGATCGTATGGATCTGCGACGCACAAGGATAAAGTTGGTCTACCTCCCGTTTACCTAACCCTCAATGATGTAAGCCACCGCACATCCCTCGTCCTGCCCCCTAACAGTTGCCTCTCTCTTTCCCTCTCTCTCGCCTGCTCTCGACTAGCATGCCAGCAAGCTGGAGCAGATGCATTCATCCGCCGGTTCTGGATCAGGATCCTGGGACGAGCACCGCACCGCCGATGTCTGGCTCTCTTCACTGCACAGCGTCATCTTCATCATTACGTGCGCTCTGGCCGTGTTTATACTCTTTCGCAACGTTCTCACCTGGTCAGTGTTGTTGTTGTTCTCTCTCTCTCTCTCTCTCTCTTTCGGTAGATCGTAATCAGCTGTTCTCACCTACCGCCGTTCTCTCCGAGTGTAAGCGTGTGTGTGTGTGTGCGTCGCACTGTCTCTCTCCCGGGGGCTGAATGAATCCAACTGAGAGTGAGAGTCTGGCTTTGAACTGTGCTTCCGCACATTCTGGCCACGATCCCCCATCCCATTCCATTGCCATTGCTATTCGCATTCCAAAATCAGTTGCGTTTGCGACGTTGCCCCACGAAGATCAGACTCCAAGCCCAATTGGGCTTCTGCCTTTCCCCGACACACACACAAACACACACGCACATTCCTGGAGAGAGAAAGAGAAATCCGCAACAGAATAAGAACAAAAATAATAAGCTAAGCTAAGGCAGAAGATTTTGTTGTTGCTATTTTTGTTTTTTGTTGTTGCCCATCATGGAGGAGAAATTTGTTGAGGTTTCTTATTTGTACGCCAGGCATCTGCAGAGCTTTTGGGGCGCCTCCGGTGACTTTTGGCAATCGCAGTGGGACAAGTTCATCGATTCGTTTGGTAAGTGTGATCAAAATTCGTACTTTGCTCACCCTCTCTGTGCATACTCTGTGTACTCCAACAAGAGAGTGGCAGAGAGAGAGGGGGAGATTGTGCAAATTCTGATATTGCCCCAGCATGCATGCAGTCCATTGTTTTGTTTACTAATTCGCTCGCGCGCACACACACACACACACACACAATGATTGCATTTCACACCGAGAATGAGAAAAAGACACGGAGAGGAGATTAAGAGATCAGTTGACAAGTGCTGCCAATTACGCAAAATGAATCGTTAAGGTTACTCAGGGCTCCCCACCGCCCCTGATATTAATTGAAATTTGCACACTTTCCATCAGTATTATGTCTGCATATCTGAAGAAAAGGAACGTATGACGGATCCGATCCCTGTATCATATTTCTAAACTGCGCAATGTGTGTTGGTTTCCGCAACTTGTTTGCTTATCGTAACGAGGCACTCCGGGAGAACGAACCTTCATACCCAATTAAATGGGGTCTCTGAGATATCTGAAAGCTGTAAACATTTTAGAATGCAGTTTAAGGGTCATTGAACGTGCTAATGCTAATGAGCTAATGCCAGTCAATAAATGCATTAGCTTAGGGCCAGATTTTCTTGCTCTTAGTATATAAATATTATTTAGGAACTAAATGATCTAACCCCCATAATCAGTTTGAACCTGCAGTTGCTAATCAGGAATGCATTAAGTACTCTCTTTCTCTCTCTCGCTCTCTCTGTCTCTGTCTCATCCCCTGCTGTTTGAACGATTAGTTCATCAGTCCTCTGGGGCATACTCATAGTCCATTGTAGCTTTCTCATTCACTTAAATCACTTTATTTAATGCATTTCAGGCGATGAACCCATGGTCCTCTGGGTCTTTGGCACCACTATATTCACGATGATCGTTTACTGGACCGTTGGCACAATCTACACGTTCATGGACCTGACCAACCGGCCTGCCTGTCTGCGCAAATACAAGATTCAGCCGGGCACCAATGAGCCCGTCGAGACGCGACGTCTGCTGAAGGTGTGTGACATTATTTATTAATTAATATGAATATGAAATTGATCTGAATTGATATATTTTCTCCGCTGTAAGGTCATTTGGTGTGTGATCTTCAATCAGATATTTGTGGGCATACCACTGGCCTATGGCAGCTATCGGCTGATGGAGATCCGTGGGCTGAGCGACATCAGGGACCTGCCCACATTCCACTGGGTATGCTTCGAGCTGACCGTCTGCATACTGATGGAGGAGCTGGGATTTTACTACTCGCACCGCCTGCTGCACCACAAGTTCATCTACAAGTACATCCACAAGCAGCACCACGAGTGGACGGCCCCCATATCGGTGACGGCCATCTATTGCCACCCCATCGAGCACATCTTCAGCAACCTGCTGCCCCCCTTTCTGGGCGTATTTCTCATGGGTTGCCATGTGGCCACCGCCTGGCTGTGGTTCGCCCTGGCCATTCTGTCCACCCTCAATGCCCACTCCGGCTACCACTTGCCCTTCTTCCCCAGCCCCGAGGCCCACGACTTTCACCATCTAAAGTGAGTTTTCGCCCTGCTCTTCTTTGATTTCCTTTATTTCCATACACTTTTTGGACAGATTCAGCAACTGCTTTGGGGTCCTGGGAGTGCTCGATCGCCTGCATGGCACCGACTCACTGTTCCGTGCCACCAAATCCTACGCTCGCCACATCATGATGCTAAGCTTCAAGCCGCCGCGCGACGCCTTTCCCGACTCCACCATGAAATGAATGGGGAGGGGAGCCCACGCTCCAGCCACGAGCCTCTGCATCAGCATTCCTCTACACACACAAATACAAATACAACAATTTCTGTGTATACAAATCTCATTGTGATATAAGCAGGCAGATCCTGATCCTGATCCTGATCCTGATGCAGCTCCTATATTTTGTACACGCACGCACGCATGCACTCACCCACACCGACACCCACACCGACCTCATGCTCTCATCCTGATCTAGATCCCTCCACGTCCAGCCTTAGCAGCAACTGCACCTGCACCAGCACCAGCACTCGCTCGTCCAACGCAGGCGACCCCCCACCCTCGACCCATACAGATGTTAATCGAAATATATATGAACCCTAAATGTAAATGTAACTCATTGTTGTTACTTATTGCTAAAACTCGCTGCAGTACAGCAGCTACAGGTAAATTCAATTCGGATCAGCGCCAGCAGCAAGGTATCCTAGTCTGATAATGTGTATTCCAACTGGTTCCATTCTCTTTCTCAAGCATATCTGCATCTACGGATATTCTACGGATTCTTCAGTCTACAGATATTTGCCAGTTATTCGTGATTTTGGTTAAACAATCGTAAGCGTACTTTATGTATGGATAATTAAGATATTTAACAACTAAATACTAAATAGATCATAGATCGAAAGGGATGGGGGGAAAGGCGTAGTAGGGGGGGAATTGCAAAAAAAAAAAGGGAAAAGAATACACATAATAGACTGTGCAAAAAAAAGGTAGTTAATAATTAATAATCGTTAAAACTAATCAAGATTTGTGGGGTGGTGGGTCCTGGAGGCTCTTTACTGCTTCAGGGCCTGGGCCACGCCCTGCTGCCCCTGGCTACTGCTGCTGCTGCTGCTGCCGCTGCTGCTCTGCTTCAGCTTGGCCTCGAACTCCCCGTGAACGTCCTTGTAGTAGGGCCCCAGCTCGTCGCGCACAGCCTCGTACCAGCGGGCCAGCTTGTTGCGGTTCTGGAAGGCATTGAAGCCAATGGACTCTGTGCGGATTAGAAAGTGGTACAGGCATGAGATTGGGCTATGATTCGCTGAGAGGATTCTCTCTTCTCTAATGGGATACTCACTGGGCTGATCGATCTCGCAGATGGCACTGAGATCGGCAAACGAGATGTTGTCCCCCATCATGAATTTGCGCGAATTGAGGAAAAGCTGCTCGAAATCGTTGAGCGTGTGCTCCAGCTGCTTGCCAGCCACATTCACCTGTGGATCATCGGAGCGAGAGATTAGTTTAGAGATGGGGACAGAGCGACGAGGACTTACCGCATTCTCCGCTGGACGCGTCTTCTGCAGATACGGCACCAGCCACTTCTGCTGGAAGTAGTCCGTGCAGGCCACGTCCATGTTCGTCTGCTGCCAGGCCAAGTACTCGTCGATGCGGCTGCGGCCGAGCTGTCGGCGTGGATACCAGTGCTCCGGCACGAGCTTCTCCCGCGCCAGATGCCGGAAGATGGCCACGTTCTCCGACAGCTGGTAGCCATGGTCGGTGATAGCCGGCAGCTTGCGGAACCGGTTAACCTTGTCCCGAAATTCTCCAGTCAAGTGCTCGCCTGCAAAAAGCGAGAGAGAAGACGAGAAAAGCGATAAGTGCCAAAATATCAGGGCATCGCCTGATGCACGTCCACCAACTGCCACTATCGGCAACAGGTGACCCCCCCCCGAAAAAAATAATAAAGAAGAGTCCCGCCCCACAATCACATCATACGATACGGAAGGAGTCCAGTCCGACGATAAGAACCGAAGATTGCACCCGAAAAGAGGGTGTGTCCAGCCCCAGCCGCAGCCCCAGGCCCAGGCCCCAAAGTCATTGTCAATGTCAATATGTGCTGTCATCAAGGTTATGAGAACATATCGCAGCACTTGATAAGGGTACATAGTACTCGCATGTGTATAGAAATAAGGGTACTGCTCGTGGCACTTGTAGGGCCTCCCACTCCCACGGCACAGAACAGAACGGAACCCAAACAACAGGCGGTAGAGAGGTGAGTGGAAAGGGAGATAATGATAATGATGATGATGATGATGGAAGTCTATAATTAGACAGCCCTGACATCTGCGGAATCGAAAACTATATAAACAAACTGAGTAAGCAGGCAATTTAAGTAAGATGGTGGCATGTGCATGACTCCCATCGTGATTGGGGCATGGCAAAGCATGGGTGCCACTTGGGGTGTGCAAAAACAAAGAAATTAAGTGAAAATTTCATGGAAATTAATTGATTAGTCAGACTGTCTCTGACAGTCACCGACTGGGACGGGGACGGCGACGGCGACGGAGGGTGTGTGGTGTGGGGTGAGGGATGGGTGGTGGCACTGGAACGTGAAAAAATGACAGTCTGTGATTCCCGACATCATTTGATTAGATTTTGAAAAAGCAGAGGCAATTTTTCAATTCTATAATTGCTGCCATTTGGCAAATTAAAGCAAAATTATGGCCCTATCTGAATGGGATTGAAACTGTTGACTAAAGCAGAACAGACCGAAGGTCTGACATCCCGTGAGCGGTGCCTGATTGATTGATTGATTGACTGACTGACAGTCCCGACGTATCATCTGTGGAGTGTAAGCGGGCTAGCTGTGAGCCTTGGATCCCTATTAAAGTCTAAGAAATAGTCGTACCATGTAACTGTAGAAATATCACTGGAAATACTCACAGATTTCTCTCTCTGAAAAAACTACTGAAAAATACCCATTAAAGAAATATTGGAAAACTATCTACGGAGCAAATTGCCTTCCCATTCCCCCCAGTAGTGGAAAGGCCCACTAAGTGCAGGCCCAAAGATTAGATTCTGCTTCGTATTGCTCGGGGGGCATAGATCGAGTGTACACACCGATGATACGAATGGAACATTGCGATGTAGCCACAGCCACAGCCACAAACAGTCCCCAAGTCAATGTTTACCTCCACAGCGTAGCACTGCGGAACGTATCGTATCGTATCGGTTTGGATCGGAGTCTTTAACCTCCACAAGGTTGTCGCCGTCGCCCGTTGCCGTTGCTGTTGCCTCCGCCTGCATTGACTCTGATTTTCTAAGCTTTGCAGCAGCAGCAGCTGTGTTGTGTTGTGGCTGCACTCGCTCCAAGTCGAGTTGCGGCGACTCTACTGGGGTGCAAAGTCCAACTGGTCTCAGGCCCAGCCCCCCGGTCTAGTCTAGGCTTTAAGCCTCTGCTGCAGTCACTGCCTCTGTCTAAGTCTCAGTCTCAGTCACTGCCTCTGCTTCAGTCGCTGTCGCTGTCGCTGTCTCTTGTCTCTTCTCTCTGGACGAAATAAAAGCTCCGATGATCTGCTGAAGGCAGGCAGGCGCCTGCCCAGCCATTTCATTCCATGCGATTAGCATACAGAGAAACGAAGAGACTGGGATCTCGATCTTGGATCTTGAATCTTGGATCCCAGACACGGATATCGCTTGGAGCTCGCTTCAAGGCAGGGCAGCGGTGGAGTGCATAGGGGGCTGACGTCAACAAAGAAATAGCCAACTTGACAAGAGATCGTAATTATATATGTATATATACTCGCACTCGCACTCGCATACGATGTGGTGGGATGGGGTGATGTGATGATATGTGTACAATATTGCATATCACATACATATAGTATACATAGTATAGTATGTATGTGATGTGATGTGCGAGTATAAAGGCACAACTTGTTAATGGTCTACCTTTGCTGCTGCTGCTGCTGCTGCCTGATTGCATCCTCGCATTAATTCTATAGTTTATGGGGGGCGTGGTCTCGTTAAGCGTTAACCATCCGTTGAATGCGTTCGCGGATGCTACGCCACGCAAGAGTTTCGTAGTTTCTGTCTCTGTAACCTTGACCAAGTCCACTCAACAGACAACACAACAACAAAGAGATGTGCAGTAGATGCCCTCAAGCCTCAAGCCTCAAACCGCTTTTATTGTGGCCCAAAAAAGTGCTAAGCAGTGACACGCGCGCTCAGAGTGCAAGCACAAAAAAAAAACATACACAACAAATTGATCTGTTTTTAGCCAAGAAATGTTTGGCAAGCAGGTGATAGATTTACCACAGATCAGATGTTATGCCCAATAAGTAGTCATTAGATATCACTGTGAAAATTGCTGTGAGAAATGGATTATTAAGTGCGCCAAAGACACGTTCTGTAATCGTTCTAATGGCAATAATTCTCCCTATAATTGTTAAGGAATCCTCACGTACACTTATCTCGCGACAAAAACAAACATCGATTTATATATACATATAGTATACTTAGGTGCAAATTCCTGTGACTAATTGAATTTAATTCTCGATTCATTATCCATTTTACTGCTGTTTTCTACTATTTAGAGAACGGAATGCAGTGGGTGGGGGGGGATTTTTATTTGTACCTCATGTTTGGGCTTCGGCTTGGGCTTGGATATTACTCAATCTCTGTGGCATTGCATTGGGCCTCGCTTTCCCCTTCAAAAACCTTTGAGTGGAGACCTGACCGTTGGAATTTTTAACGAGCGGAAAATTTGTTGAAAACTTCGTTCCAAAAACCGAATCAATGAAAGGGACAGCAACATAAGTGCATAGAAATGTGCGTGTTTGTGTGTGGCTGTGTGCCTTTGTGGGTCGACCTTTGGGCCCTATGTGTGTGGCTGTGTGTGCTGCGCATCACGTACTCACCTTTGAGCATCGATATGGGTATCGCCTCGAACGGTATCTTGGAGGCCTCCAGAAATATGTAGAGTGCCCGACTGGATTGGTTCAGGAAATCAAAATAGAATTTCAATGGTTGCGCCATGTTTGTTGGATCGTGTGCTAGTTCCGGCTGTTCTACTGTTGGATGCTCCTTCTACTGCTGTTGCTGTTCCTGTTGCTGTTATTTAACTGGCGATCGGACACACAGGTTAACGGTTAACACACATCGGCTGATTCCAATTTGCAAAATCAAAACAAAATCCGCATTCGAACCGAAGCTGAATTTGAATTAAAATCAAAATTAAATGGGGGGACTTTTGACTAGTTTTAGTTGCTCTGCTCTGCTGGAGTGCTGCTTCTAGACAGAGCTCAAAACCGCTGCGGCTGCGACATTTTAAACGCACGACGTTGGCGTCGCCTTTGGGCAGAGCGTCGGCGTTCGGCAACAACAACCAGTTGCTTGTCAGTTGCCGCTGCGCAGAGGCAGCAGAAGCCAAAATGTGTCTGTGTGTGTGAGTGAGTGTCTATGTGTGATGCGTTGGCCGGGTGTTGGTGCTGTTGGGGGGTGGTGGGGGTGTGTGCAGTGTATGTAAAAAAAAAAGCCGGTCGTTGCTGCCAGGGTAAATTCAGTAGAAGTGGTGAGGACTAAGCAGAAAGCGCCGTCAGGATGGTTGAATGTCTCCAATTTTTGCTTCAAAGCGTCAAGGGACACATATGTACATATGTAAGCATTCACCCAGACAGCAAAAGGAGAAGAAAGGATATCCTATGAAGGATATCCTATCCTTACCTCACTATATCTTAAATATACCTTGTACTATGCCTGATTTTGGTTTTGGCTTTGTTTTGCTTATTGCATTTTTTTCTCACATCTTGTTGTGATCACCAAGTTCAAGGTATATTAAAAAGAAGGTATGGAGCGTAAGAGCATGAGCATGAGCATTGGGTCTCTTGCAGCTTCTCCAAAATCAAGAGAACTACATATGCGATTAAATCGCTCCCGCACTACCTTACCTTCTACTTAATATACCTTGGCCTTGCGCTGCCGCTGCCGCTGCCGCTGCCTGGCTTGTTTTTGCGGCGCATTTTATGCGGCGCTGAGATTTTGTTGTTGCGTACTCTAACCGGCTCGGAGAGAGACCACGGCTAGTGGCTAGTAATAAAAGAGGGTGTGGCTCGTTGGGATATATAGGATATTTTTTTCTGGAATACTTGCATACATAACTGCAAAAGAAGATAGTCTGTTGTGCATTTCACTTTCGCAGGAAGGGAAATACTGAGAGCAAAAGAGAGATGAACGATAAACTGTAATGACGGTAATATTCTTCTTTGCTGCTGGAAGGGTATCCAAGAATCGCCTTCCCTGCGGGCTTTGGATCTTGTCTTGTTTGTTTTGCTCGCACAAAGACGCGTTTTTTCTTGTTTTCTGTTTTGCTGGTTTCTTTTGCTCGCCTTTTGCTTTCCTCTTTGCTCTTTGGCAGCGGCGGCAGCGACTATTACTGCGACTGCGGCTGCGCCAGATACACTTTGTACTCCACTTGTAGCTCCTGCCCCCTTCCATGTACGCTGATATTCGGTCGTTATCTTTAAGCGATTTCCAATCAGAAAATTCAACTTAGATTCCTTTCTGCTCTCCGCGCTCTTCTCTTCGAACAGCTCTCCTCTTTGTCCTTATCTTGTTTACCAAAAAACAAGAGCCGCTATATCGGTCAGCAGCTGCGGCTGCGACGGTGACTGCGGCTTCGGCTTCGGTTGATAAACGGGCAGAGGTCGACCGGCGGGCTTTGTCTTGGCCCGGCCGTAACTAAATGTACATACATATATATTTACATATCTTTAAGATGCACTTTCTGTCACCCCCACCCCTCCCTCTGGCAACGAGCAAGGTGGCAAAACAACTTGCACAAACACATAGACACATACATATGTATGTATGTATTTCTGTAGTCGACCCCACCGCCAGCAGCAAAAGAGAGTGAGAGTGCAAGCGAGATAGGGACAGCCATTGGGTAGAAACTAGAGATGGAAGTGATCCGATCTTCGTGTAGTCACGCACGCACGAAAATGCAAGTGGGAGACGAGACCTTTATCCTTACTTTAGCAGTCATATGAAATATTGATTCGATCTTTGGTGGAATTATATAAAAAAAGAGAAGAAAAAGAGAAAAACTAATACAAAATGTTTAAATAAAAAAATTAAACACGCATATGTGTCCTGCATGCATACTCCTCCCCGACGGGGAATTGAACCCCGGTCTCCCGCGTGACAGGCGGGGATACTGACCACTATACTATCGAGGATATGTGCAAGAACGAAAGCCAATCCTCTATATAGAAGGGCCCACTAATAAGTACAACATAGGGCCCAATTTATAACACGATATTTGTTATCTATGAGGTCACCACCCCGCTGGCTGGTCGAGCGTTTTGCTGGGAGTGCATCAGCGATAAAAGCGTGTGTTCATATCGCCAGCGATCTGTAATTGTTCTGGATTATTCTGCTCTATGACGTTTGAAAATAGGTTTCAGTGTCTATTCGATTATGATTAAAATAAATAATACTGATTACTTTTTTGTTGGCTATGACTCATTTCGTTTGTATATATATATGATGGGAATTTAATTGGGGAACCGGGGTTACGGTCTTATGCTAGTTTACATCAAATATTACAGGATCACTTAAAGGTAGAGGTGTTACAAAATCACGTCTTAAATTATTATAATTTTCATTCGGAGAGCGAGAGTTGACTCTTACGATCGAGACTATATAAAACAGAGTCCCGCAATGCCAACCGTTTTCATAGTTCCTTAGTTAATATTCAGTTTACTGTCCGCTTCTGTGATGATTCTTACTGCTTCCTTAATTTAACCCTATTGCTAGTTTATATAAAATATTACAGGGTCGGGTCTCGCTTAAATAAAACATACAAAAATAAAAAAAAAAAAAAAATTTAACATTGAGAGGACTATTACACGTACAAAAAAAGTTCTTAGGTTCGTCTGGGATGGAATGATTCGCTCTGCTTCGCTACGGATCCAAGCAGTTGGCCTGGCACACGCGCAGCCACTTCTTGCCGGCCCAGATGGGTAGGCCCCCGACCTGGCTCAGGCTCTGGAAGCCGCCCAGCCGGGATCTGCGGGTGAAAAGACAACAAAATCAGGAAATTGTTGTGGAGTGGGATTCATTGCAACTCACCGCTGCATAGCCAGGGAGAAGGCGGTCTTGGGGCCAATGCCGGGCATCTTCTGCAGCTCGCGGACCTCCGCCGTGTTGAGAAAATCCAGGAACTTGACCCGATGCTTGCTCATCCAGCATGTCGCGGCCGCCTTCGAGCGAACGCCACGGCCTGTCAATACGCTGACCGAGTTCTGTGTGGCCAACAAGTCCTTGGTTTGGACGACGCCCTTCTCCGATTTAACCGCCAGCCTCATGCTGCGCCGCAGCAGGCTCTCATTCTTCTGCTTCTGCTCCGACGGAGGAGACTGCATCGTGTTGTACATGCTGGACAGGCGGGCGGAGCGTCTTACATGGAGCATCGGCCTCGCGCTGGTCTCCAGCGGCTGGATGCCGCTCAACTCAAATGGGCCAGCCGCTTGCGAAACGATCGGACTGCAGGTACTGTTGAAGAGCAGGCCGCTCATGGGTTGCTGCTGCTGTGGCTGTGAGCCCGGCTCCTCTGGTATGCTCAGCACAGAGGAGTGGAAGACACTCCTGCCAGTGGTCGGAGGCTGTGGGGGGCCCATTGCCTTGGAGTCCTTCTCCTGCGTCAGCGTGAGGCTGCTGTCCGAGAAATGCATGCACGATGGCACCAACAATGTCGTCTCTGCCGCCAGCTGGAGCTCATCATCGCGTGGTCTATTGGGAGGGAGATATTCGGATGTTAGAGAGGGACACAGCGGCAGTGGCAGAGCCTCTGTCTCGTACGCACCTCTTCTTGGCCTTGGGCGTCATTACCAGCTCGGAGCGTGTGCGCTGCAGTGGCAGTGGCTTCTCCTCCTTCTGCTGAAAGAGACTGATCTCCGAGACGTCGCTGACCGATGGCGCGTCCAATGTCATCTCCAGCTGCAGTTCCTCTAAGGCCCTGGGGGAGAGGCAGCGGGAGAGAATGTACTCTGATGGGGGGGAATGGGTAACATGGGATATGGGACATGGGGGGAAGGTACCCACCGCTTTTTGGCCTTGGGCGTCAGCCCCATCTCGGATCGTGTGCGCTGCATCTGGTGCAGGGGCAGGCTCGCCTTGGCCTTGGGCGGCATCAGGTAGGTACTGTTCTGAACGGGGGCGCCAGAACCGTTCTGCGGCGGCCTGCTCAGCTTGATGGTCGTCGAACTGGTCAGCCCCCGCCGGAAGGCGTGCGGCGTGACGGCGTCCGGGAATTGCTGCAATTGAAAAGGGGAAACATGAGACGAGGTGCATCTATTGACGATCGATCGCTTGCGGTTGTTGCGGTGGCTGCGGTTTCCCCGAGACATCCTATAAAAGTCGCTCGATTGGCCGCCTGTGGCGCAGTTCAGCATGGAGTCGCAGAGGGAGCAGAAGCCGACGGGACAGGAGCCGGAGCAGACCCAGGATGATCTCCCCAATGAGTGCGTGACCCTGTGCCTCAGGCAGCTGATCGCAGAGCTCTGGCCGGAGCAGAGCCTGCTGCCCGTGAGCTCGGAGCTCAGCCAGCATCTGGAGCGGGCCAGCGCCAAGGGCGACAACTATCTGGGCGTGGTGTGGCGCCTGCGCGTGCCCCCCGATCGCAGTCTGGTGGTGAAGCTGCCGCCGCAGAACAGCGTCCGGCGCAAGCAGTTCTTTGCCCGGCCGTGCTTCCTGCGCGAGTCGCAGGCCTACGAAGAGTTCCTGCCCCTCGTGGCGGAGTTGCAGGAGCGGTGGGGCTTGCCCGAGGAGGAGCGCTTCCGGCAGCACCCCCGCTGCTTTCACACACGCCGCGACGAGCCCAACGAGTGCATTGTGCTGGAGGATCTGTGCCGCTCCGGCTTCCAGCTGCACGACCGCTTCACGGACCTGCCCCTGCAGCGTGTGGCGCTGGTGATGCGCGCCTACGGCAAGCTCCATGCCGTCTCCCTGGCAGCCAAGCGCCAGTGCCCCGAGCAGCTGCTCCCCTTCCAGCAGCTGGTGGACATCTTCGAGCAGCGGCGAGGCGACACCGCCCTGGCCGCCTACTTTGAGAACCTCAAGGAGAGCGCACTGAGCGCGCTGCTCTCGCCGGGCGACGATGCGTACGTCCTACGGCTGAGGGAGTACTTCTCGCGCGGATCCTACTTCGAGCTGCTGCTGCCCCTGATCAGCGGCTCCAACTGCGAACCCTATGCCGTGGTCTGCCACGGCGACTGCTGGAACAACAACATCCTGTACAGCCAGTGTCCGCCCGATCTCCGCCTGATCGACTGGCAGCTGATGCGCTACGCCTCCCCAGTGACGGATCTGGCCTACTTCCTCTACACCTGCACCACGCGCTCCTTTCGCCAGAGCCACCTGCAGGACATGCTCGAGGAGTACCATCTCCAGTTGGGACAGCAGCTGACCAGGTGACCAGGCGCCCCACATTCACAGCCACACCTAATCCCATCTAATGCCAGTCTCGTTTCGTTTCGTTTCGTCTCGTCCTCTCTGTCAGGCTGGGTGAGTCCGTGGAACAGCTGCTGCCGCGGGAGGCGTTCGCCGAGCAGCTGCGCACGAAGGCCGCCGTGGGCCTGCTCCTTGCCATGATGGTGCTGCCGATCGTGACGATGCGCGGCCAGGATGTGCCCGATCTGCAGGCCATCAGCGAGATGATCGAAGCGGGGGGCAGCACCAACCTGCAGGGTGCCGGCTTCCTGGGCACCGGCAACGAGCAGCTCTACAAGCTTCGCATGCGCGAGGTAATCCTCGACTGCGTGGACAGCGACTACATCTAGGCAGAGCTCTGGGCTTACCTTCTGCTGCAGCTGGTGGGTGCGCGCCATCTGCATCTGCTGGGGATTGAGGCGCAGCCGCTTGGCGCTCTTCGCGAAGCGGAGCGTGGAGACCGTCTCGCTCAGGTCGCAGTCGTGCGGACTGATGCACGCGAGCAAGGTGAGATACGACTGCGAGGTGAGCGACTCTGCGGAAGCGAGATTAAAGATTATAAAATCAAATCAGATCAGATCAGATCATTATGGAAGGGGTCCCGGGGGTCACGGGGCTCACTCACCCTGCAGGACTGTGGTGAGGACGCTGTCGCGGTAGGGGATCACCGCATGGCCGGCCGCCATGGCATTTACCACCTTGTTGATGCTCAGCAGGCCCATGTTGATGCTGACGCCCTCCTGGCGTGCCACGCCCTCGTGCCCGGTGCGCCGCAAGCCCTCGGAGCCGGCCAGATCGACGATGTTCATGCGGGATATCTGGCCGCCCTGTCGCTGCACATGGATGGTGACAATGGCGTGGGAGCGGGAGCTGTTCGCGTTCATGTTGGTGCGCCGCACGTGGCGATTGCTGGTACCCAGCTGCAGCAGGCGCCGCATATCCTCCTGGCTGGCCAGCGGTATGCAGGTGGGGCTCTGACAGCGCGAGGAGAGCATGGGGTCCATGGGGGAGGCGCCCAGCAGGTCGTAGGCCTTCTCGTTGTATACCTCGATGAAGGAGGCGGAGATCTTTGTGCGCTCCGCGGTGTTCTCCTGCTGGGCGGCCACCCGATCCAGGATGTCTCTCAGGCAGCGCGGCAGGACGCCGAGATGCTCCTCGTTGGCGACCTGGTTGTCGGCCACCATGCCCATGGAGTAACTCTTGCCGGTGCCCGTCTGGCCGTAGGCCATGGTCGTGCACTGGAAGCCACAGAAGAGCTTGTCCACCAGCGGCTCGATGAGCGCATCGTAGAGCTGTTGCTGGCTGACGCTCGAGCGGAAGGCGTGGTCGAAATGGTAATCGTTTTGCTTCACCACCAGTGACTGTGATGGGGGGCACAGGGGCACACCGAACAAGGGGATAGGAGAGCAAAGGTTATTTTATTTGATCAATATGGCTTCCAAGTACAGTTGCAATTGCAGTACAGTGGCAGTGGGAGTGGGAATGGACGATCGGATCACTTACGTTGCCGGCCAGCGGCGAGAACTGCACGATGCTGGGCTCCTGGCGGCCATGGAACGAGCGAAATGGTGCTTCGCGAACGCCAACGCGCACGGCGCTCAGTTTGCCGTTATCCATTTGTTTATTAATTTAATTTGTTTGTGGCTTTTTTTCTGGTAGGCTGGCGTCTTTTGTATTTCGATAGCAACAACAAGATGCCTATCGATAGGCATGCTGCGACAAGCTGGCAGCGCCAGCAATAGGTGGCAGTGCCGCGCACAGTGTTGCTTATGAGTTGTGGCGCGTATTTTGAATTTATAATTAAAAGCGGATTTACATCCGTTTGCCTTCTCCACCGCTTCTTCCACTGCACGTAGGGTGCCAGTGATTTATGTATGTACAAATCAAACGTTCAATCGATCATTTAGTCGAGTAGGGGTGCAGGAAGTGCAGGTGCAGTAGAAGCAGCCATCAAGCAGTTAATATATATTCAAATGGGGCACATTTCTGCATTGGCAACGACTTTCAATGCTTTCAATGGTTAATTCGTTTTGAATATTTCAAGCACATAATTAAAAAATATGCCCGCCCCAAAGTCGACGCCCTTGGCCGGAAGCCGTTCATTGTTGGATGCGTGCCAAAGTGGAGATTTTGCGGGCGCGTTGATGTGGTGGCATAATCTCTAACTAATTTAAGCATGACCACGCCAACGCGTCTAGCGAACTGAGAGAGGACCGACAGCAGATACCTGAACACTGTTTCACCTGGCGTCAGCAGGACTCTTGATGCTCCAATAATGATGAATAAGCCTCTGTGTGTGTTGTGTTGGCATAAATACGTGCGAATTTAGTTGCTTTTAATTCCACTTGTCGTACATTACGACAGAGACATATTTAATTCCCCATGACAATGCATAAGCCTAAAAAGCGCTCTGCAGCTCCCTGTGGGACAGGGAAGACAGGTACAGGTACAGGTACAGCTACAGCTACAGACTGATATATCGCATGACTTTTATAGGGGAATATCCAGATCCAGATCCAGTTACCCGCAGCAGTAGGCTCTTCCCGAACTAATGTAACATTAGACATTCTTGACTGTACAGTAAACAAATAAACAAACAATTACTCACTTCAGCGTAGATTCGTACATTAGAAAACTCAGGGAAATATTGCAACGCGGAACTCGTTCATTCATACATACATACAGTTATATTTAAATTAAACAAACAAAGAGGCACAATGTCAGATCCACAACAACGCTTTGCCATGTGCGTCTTGTTTGGTGTGTCGGGCCTCCTCTGCGGGGCCTTTGTCCAGCACGAGCTGTCGATAATGAAGCTACTCGAAGCGATCAAAAGGGATCCGTATGTGTACCACTATCGGCGCAGGCTGTATCCCCTGGTAAGTCATCATTGAGTGAGGATCCGAATGGAATGGTGGTAACCCCTGCTTCCACTGGGAGCAGCTCTCCACCTTCAGCACAGATCACGAGGGTCGGCTGTGGAACCGCTCAGTGGGGCTGCGGGACAAGCTGTGCCAGCTGCTGGTCCCACGGCTGTACAATGCACTCCTGCCGCGACCAATGCCCGTCGAAGAGTCCTCGCCTTCTGTGGCGAACATGCTGGATCTCATCAAGTACGGTCTACCCAGCGCAGACAATCTGGTGGTGCACAGGGACTGCATTATGTCGCAGCGCACAAAGATGAGCAGCGCCAGATGGATCATCGAGCATTTTCGGGCCAGTCCATCGGCAGATGAGTCCGTGTCCGTGTCCGTGTCCGGGTCCGAGTCCGAGTCTGACTCCGGTGATGACTTCCACCGCTACAGCGATGCATTTCTGCTGGGCGATAACTCCGCGGAGATGGGCAAGGTCTTCAAGCGTCGCATCTGGCGCGAACTGGAGCAATACGTGAGATTGAAGACGCAGGAGTGCGGATCGGTGTACTGCTACACCGGTCCCATTTACATGCCCATGGGCAATGGCACCACATGGTGGGTGGAGTACAAGAAATCCGACTCTGTGGCCACGCCCATTCCGACGCACTACTTCAAGGTGCTGATCTTGGAGTCGAAGGTGGCCGGACAGGAGCCCACCATAAAGGCGTACATCGTTCGAAACGGCGGAAGGGGTGGTGGCAGCTTTCGGGATCGGCGCCACCGCATCGAAGACATCGAACGTTACACAGGCCTCTCCTTCAGCAAGGATCTGCAACCGACTGTACTGTATGACGATGATAACGGCACCATCCAGATTGACTTGGCCTGTGAGAACGATATCCAAAGTTTTGTACCTACCCCAACTGAAAAGAGTTGAACTTGTTCTAGAATATATTATTGAATTTGGTCTTAAAGATTGTATTGTCGAGGAGCCAAATGCATCTCCTTGCATGGCCATTTAACGCCGCTTTCTGGCTTCACTCTCTCTTTCTCTCTCTTACACACACACACACACACACCTTTCCACGTCTGTTGGCGGAATGAGCGAGATATAACGGCATCACCAGATCTGCTCTCTTTCGCGGACCATCCGTTTGCCGCTATGCATGCAAGCAACAACAAGCACAGACTTCTTGCCTTTCTGAGAGTCGAGAGAGCGAGTTGAACAAGTGAATGGTCCCCAACAAGCTGTTCCCGTGAAAAGAAGATATGTAGCGGACTCGACAGCGATAGCAAAAAAAATAAAATTATAAATTATACACTAAATGATAACTGCATGTTAGAAGTGTCGCTGCACGGGTGCCGCGATCCGCACCTCACTATTCCCCAACAGTTAGTTAAGGTCCAGCCTAATGTGGCTGTGCCTTTCGTGAGCACGGAGCAGTACGAAGAGCGAAGAAAAAAGCTAAATGCTAAAATGCTATTTGACATGCGCAATGTTAACGCCACTGTTAGCGTTAACGATACTGTTACCAGCACTGCAAGCGTTAACGACACTGTTAGCGCCACTGTTAACGAAAGGGCGTATAAGTAATGTGAATAACGGGAAACAAAACAGTTATTCGTGAACGTGTTGGGGCCACCGTCGGCATCGCGGCATCGTCTGTGCTTTACGAAAAGTGTTTTTTTTTTGTTCTGATTCTGGCGCGGGCAGTGTTTTGGTTGTATTTTCACCTTGGATTTTTCCCCAGAGTAAAATATGCAATTTCCATTTATTAGCGATAAATATCAAGGATGATAACGAGACCTCCAGTTAATAGGGCAAGCCAAAGCCAAATTGTACTTGATAAACACAGGGCACGGAGGACAGGCGACAGTGGACAGTGGACAGGGGCCGTGTGCCCCTCCTTGCTAATAGGCAAATTATAATTATCAGGTGGTGCAAGTCAAGCCAATCAAGTGCTGCGGCACTTTCTTCCCCTCCCCCAGCCCACCCCGTCAGGGCCAGTGTCACGTCACAGTGTCATCGCGGACCAAAAACGCCAAAACCAAAACCAAAATCAAATAACGAACAAGAAATGTGTAAAAAACGTTGAAAAGCGCCAGGCCCAGCGTCTTGTGTTCCTCAATTATTGTTCCTTCCTTTTTTTTGTATGTGTGTGTATGGTGTATGTGTGGTGTATGTGTGGTGTATGGTGGTGTATGGTGGGCACCACTGTTGATGAAATTATCTGTGCTTAGTCGTGTGTCTTATTGGGGAAGGTGACGAAGGTGAAACTGACAAGGCGCCAAGCCGCATGTTGCCAATGTTGCATCCCCTGCCGCTCAAAAGCTTTGCCAACAATAAGGCCAAGAACGTGCCCCCCCCCCCACGCTCTCCTACCCCCTGCCGAATGTCAGAAGCAAAAAGAATAACGAATAATCACAAAGCTGATTTTAGCAGACAGTGTGTAGCAGGAGGCATTAAGGTAGATGTGGACTGACACGCGGGTTGCTAAAAAATAAGTTGAGTTGAGAACTCTGCCCAAAGATAAAGACCGGACCCGGACCCGAACCCGAACCCGAACCCGGACCCGGACCGTGTGGATTTGAATTAATATGTGAAGTCGAGTCCGTGCTACTCCCCCGTGTCTTGCTTACAGGCAGTGGCATGCCACAACGAGCTTCACATTCGAAGCTTTAACGGCTATGAGTTATTTTTTGTTGTTGTTGGATTTTTGTTGTTTTGGAATTTCCATCTGTGAATCGCTGCATTATGTGTGGATTGTCAGTGCATAATGCGGTGCCCCATTTGTATCTATCTGCGAATATCTGCACGTAATGCAAATATTTATGTACTTACAAAAAAACACACACACACAGATATGTATGCATATGATATGTAAATGCATTCACATTTCATTTTAGTCCCATATCCACGAGCACGAGTGGGGGTACGAACGGGCATGCAGCTCTCAGTCGGACTACGCACATGAACGTTAAGCCAAGCCAAACTAACAACAGAAAAACAGAAAAACAGAACACTGCACTCGAGGTATAGATGGTTGGCAGAACAGAAACTGATTTGCATGAAGGTGGAACGTGCAGGCAACCGAGTAACCAGGCACATCTGAGGCAGTACAACTAAGTTGCACATGTCCTGGCTGATGATGATGATGATGCCTGCAGCATGTGCGTATGGTTAGGGCATGTGGCAGGACGCCTCTGAAGTGTGCAGGGCACAGGCTGAGCCATGAGCTAAGATTATGTGACACAGACAGGGCAGACAGGGCAGCAAGCGGCAGCAAGCGGCAGCTGCCGGTCAAAGGTGAAAGGTGAACGGTGAACGGTGAACGGTGAAAGGAATCGGTCACAATGGCACGCAAGCAAATCTACAGGCTGCAACTGCTCAAATGGCTTTGTTTGGTATCTGTGCTGCGAGCCGCGTCTGCCGACTGGCTAATGGACTGCGGCAACTGTCACTGCAAGTGGAACTCCGGCAAGAAGACGGCCGATTGTCGCAACCTGAGCCTCAGCGGAGTGCCCGAGTATCTCAGCTCGGAGGTGCAGGTGCTGGACCTCTCCCAGAACCAGATACTCGCCCTGGAGGAGAACGCATTTCTGGCCACACGGCTGCAGAACCTTCACAAGCTGTTCATGCGGAACAGCACGTTGCAGCGCATAACGGCGCAGAGCTTCGCGCAGCTGGAGATACTCATTGAGCTGGATTTGTCGAACAATCTGCTGCGCGAGCTGCTGCCCAATGTCTTCGATTGCCTGACCAAGGTGCGATCGCTGGTGCTGAATGGCAACCAGCTGCAGACGCTGCGCGGCGGCGTCTTCCATCACTTGAAGTATCTGCACAAGATCGAGCTGAAGCACAATCGGCTGGTGAGCATCGATCCGCTGGCGTTCCAGGAGGTGCCGCTCCTCTCGCAGATCTATCTGGACGGCAATCAGTTTCGGGTGCTGCACCGGGAGAGCTTTCAGGGTCTGAGCCGACTGACAGCCCTGTCCCTGGACCAGAATCCATGGAACTGCACCTGCGATCTGCAGGAGTTTCGCGACTTTGTGCTCAAAATGAACCTGTACACGCCGCCGACGGCCTGCCATTATCCGCTGCAGTTGCGCAGCATGCTGTGGATCGAGGACCAGCCGGAGGCGTTCGCCTGCAAGCCAAAGATTGTCTATCCGGCACGCGGCGCCTCCATAAACACATCCAAGGAGAACGTGACCCTCATATGCCGGGTGCACGGCTCACCGAACACCATTGTCGCCTGGGACTACAACAAGCAGCTGTACAAGTCGAGTGGCACGTCCCTGGACGTGCACCATCCGCGCGTGCACATCGAGATGCTGCGGGAGGAGAAACGATCCACAAGGGGAGAGCCACAGCTGGGCCGCGACATATTCACCTCGCGGCTCACCATTGTGGGGGCCGAGAAGAGCGACGAGGGCGTCTACACCTGCCTGGCGGAGAACGCTGGCGGCAAGGATGCCGTCCAGATGAGCCTCGTCGTACAGCAGGCCGTGCAGCGGGACTTGCTCCTGAACAGCAATCTCTTTGTGATCATCTGCCTCATGGTCCTGGGGCTGCTCAGCATCTCGGTGCTGCTGTCCATGGCTACCTACTGCATCTACAGACGCTTCAAGCACCTCCATCTGCATCCCAGGCAGCATACCCATCTTCGTTCGATTAACTACACCGCGCAGCAATTTTCCAGCGAGGCTGGCGAGGGCCTCGGCCTCGGCCTGGGCATGGGCCTGGGCCTGGGCATCCATGGCGTCAGCAACAGCGTAGTGGTGGCCGGCGGCACGGAGGTGCTGCTCAATACGTTCCAAAATCAAAATCCAAATCAAAATCCAAATCAAATTCAGGCAACAGATCGACGCATCGAGCCCATGGCCGATGGCAGGAAATTTACAGAATTGATAACGAGCATTGATAGGAGCAGAAATTCGCATGCCATAATGGGATACCTGTGCAATCGGCCCACAGCCATGCCAGAGGGAGGAGGAGGAGGGACTGGCACTGTAACAGGAACAGGAACAGGAACTGGAACTGGAACTGGTAACTCGAATTCGAATTCGAATTCGTTGCGCAGTCGAGAGGATGAGAGGCGAGAGGAAACACTCGTTTTGGAGCGCAAGTTCAAAGGTAGGCCACAAGTTCATTCCTTCCTTTGAACACCCTTAAATATATATATTTTCTTCCCTATTATATTATTATTATATTTTATGCACTGCTACCAGATAAGCTCAACGTAACGTCCAAGGTGTATGATTTGCATCGATCACAGCTCATAGAGGATCACAGGATCATGCCCGGTGCCGTGCGGGAAACGGCAATCATCAGGCAGAGCCGCACAGAGCCCGAGTATCAGCCGGATGTGCTGCCCTCGAACAGTCCCACTGGCTCCCAAAATGAAGATCAGCTGAGCCACCAATTAATGCTGATTGGTCTCAATTCGCGCAGCAAGTACAACATCAGTGTGCAAAAGTATCTGCAGGATAAGTACGGAAGTGTCGGCACTGCTGTCCGAAGGAACAACAACAACAACAACAGCGACATCAGCGACATCAGCGACATCAGCGACAGACGTCAGGCGTCTGCAACCGGAAGTTGTTTGCTTTACCCCCCCAAAAAGGTGCAGCAGCAGCAACAGCAGCAACAGCAGCAACAGAAGCCACCCCAGGGACTGCAAAGGCACTGCCAGTCAATGGCATTGCCAAGCAGCCAACGCCAACCCACCGATGGCCATTGCCGTCAGCCATCACCACCGCCATATAGCACCACCAGCACCAGCAACAGCAACAGCACCACCACTGCAACCACCACCTCCTGCACTTTGTCTGATGCTGCAAGCAGCGCCGCAGGCGCCCACGACGGCGGGGTGATAGCAGCAATTACAGTGACATCGTCCTCATCACTTCCACATGCACTTGCCCCCCTGCAGAATAAGTTAGCCAGCACCACAGCCGCAGCAGCAGCAGCAGCAGCAGCGACTCATCGCAAAAGGATTCTTTGACAGCTACTGAGGACGCAGATTTGACCAGACGATCACTAGAATGTAAGCCAGGGAGAGAGGGTGTCTCCCTGTCTCCCTGTCTCGGTAGCAAATAATATTTTAGAATTTTAATAGTAAATACATAATTATTTTTAGCGACACACACACACACGTATACCTATACCTATACATATATAACTATAACTATAGCTATAAATTTCTATATGTAACAATATAAGCGCTTTAACTAAAGAACCCAACAATAAAGTGAAATGAACTGAAATTAAATTAAATTAAATTATAAAAATTATAAAAACCCTTGAAAAACCCCGAATACTCGTATATTTTGAAATTATTTAAAGTTGAGGCAAGACTCGGAAGAAAGCAGCCACTCAGAGGTGTTTGGGGGGAGGGCAGCTAATAAGCGGCTATTGATACCCGATCACGCGATGTGGTCACAGCGGGGGACACCACATGCCTCACTGACACGCAGCGCAGAGGAGGAGGAGGAGGAGGAGGAGCCCCCCCCACAAGAAGCGCCCAAGAGTACGAGTAAGTATGGAAAAGAACGGTGGGAGGAGCACTTATGCAGGATTGCATTTGCTGTGAATGTTCAAGTGTGCTAGAGTCTAAATAATTAGCAAGTATAACAGAATCTGCTCGTCGTGTACGTACTAAGGTCTAAGGACTAGGCTGCTCGCTCACACAGTACATACAGTACATACAGTACATACAGACAGGTGGACAGGTGGACAGAAGGTGGCATGACAATAGAACGCCTCCGTCTTCTGTCTATGGAGTGGGCATCGCCCCCCCACACTCTTCACTCATTTGACGCTCATATGACGCTCATATGTTGTACGTATCTGACTTTCAAATGCTGCCTCTCCTGCCTTTCCCCTGTGTTGCTTGGCCTCACCTGCGAGCGAGTACACTCACCCCGAGATGGCAGATATCCTTCCTGCGAGTAGCCTATCCCTGCCACCTAGCACTGGACTACTTAAAACATGTTTCGTTTTTTTTGCTTCTGCGTACAGTACAGCGTACATACAACAAACTAACAAAGTGCGAGCTAGTAGTTGCTACATAGCAGTAGGTTTGCAGCAAAGGAAGCTACAAGGTATGTAGCTATAGCTATAGCTAGTTGGGTCTAACACGGATGTCCTCATTCCGGGACATTGTATTCATGTATTTTAAAGAAGCGACGACTTATGCACACACACACACACACACACACATAGCATATGTACCTATGTATGTATTTGTGTACACATAGCAGACCTTTTCTGCCTTTGCCTTTGCTTTTGCTTTTGCTTTAGCATGAGTTGAGTTGAGTTGAGTTCTTTCTTCACTTTCGACGCCTCATTACTTTTGAATTATCTGGCACACAACTGCACTAAGCAAAACTAAGAGGAGGAGCCAACAATAAGCCCCGTCGTCACATGTGTGCGCCTTGTTTTTGTGTGTTGCACGAGGGGCAGTAGGAGGAGCCTTTTGCTTGTGCTTCCGCCTTGCAACTACAAGTATTTATATCCCTTATGCATCATGTAAAGTATTAAGAGATTTAAAATTAAAAACCCAGCAACAGAAAACACTTTACTCTTCACTTGAATATTTATTGTACTTCATTTAAATCGTTTTTGTTTTTGGTTTTTTTTTTTTTTTGGTTTTTACATTTCTCGGGCTTAAATTTCATCAGCATAGGTTCAGTAATATATATTTTTATGTATAATATAATAATTTTATAACACGTTTTTTTCTGCACTGTGCAAATAATTTTCCTTTTTCCTTTATCCCTTTTCAAATTGAATTCACTTAGAACGATTCACTTTTTCATCCATATACGAGAAGAGTTTTTTTGTTTTGTTTGCAAGTTTCTCGAGATGGAGGAGTGTTGATATCATCCAATACAATCCAATATAATTCAATTCAATTCAATTCAATCCAAACCAATCAAATTTCGTTTATCCTTCGTTTTTGTTTGTTTGTCTATTTGAATTTTCCTTTTCCAATACAGTCTACATTAATTTGTTTTACATTTGATTTGTGTTTACTGACTAATGTTTTGCAGGTTGCAGATTTAGTTTTGTTTTTGTTTTGTTTGTTTCTCAAAATATTTCATGTTTTAAACATTTGAAATAATGTCTGTCAGCTGTCTGCATACACCTATGTATATTTGTATGTATGTTGTATGTATACATAAATGTGTACTCATGTATTGTATAATTTCATTTATGTATAGGTATATTTGGATTTAAACTTATCGCTTACACACAATATATTTTCAATGGCATATTAAATAGACAAACAATGAATTATTCTGCTCTGCACTGCTCTGCTGTTTTAATTTAATATATTTACTAAATTTGCTATAACAATTATTAAATATACATATATATGTACTATACATAATACACAATATATATGTATATGTATATGCATGTATGTATGTATGTATGTATGTATGTTTTTTTTCACATTCATTGTCAATATATTGAACGACATGAATCATTAATAATAACAAACACTTTGGTTGCACTCTTCACAATTGTATTTATTTTGTAATTGTAATTTTAATTTTAATTTTTTATTCTTTATTTTAAACCCAGAATCAGAATTTAAATGGCGTCTACTAGTAAAAGCTCTGGCAACTTATAAGCACATTGTTTTTTGTTTCACATTCCTGTCTCCTCCAATCAGTGATATGAGCACTAATTATACAGAAACTAAAGTAAATCTTTCGTGGGGCAATGAAAATCACATCACCCACCCACCAGCACACCAACACACCACCACCCCACTGGTGTTTAGTACACAGTAATTTTTTTGTATCTTTTTTGTATTAAACATTAGTTGTCGAATCGGTTTTTTCTTTTTCTTTTTAGTTTTTATTTTTTTTTTTTTTATCAAAATGGCGCTTTGTATGGCTGCTCCAGGAGCTGCTTTAATTTTTTGTTTTAGTTTTTGTCTTGTTAATTATTATTTATACCCGGTAGAGTTTGAGTTCCTCGTGGATTTCTTTTGAGTTGCTTTGTCGGTTTGGTCCGTCTGTCTTTGGCAGTCGTCGGTTTTTAGGATTTTTCGTAGTCACTTTTTCTACTACGGAATCAATCGGATAATTTCGGACAGTCACGCAGATGTTTTTAGTAGTACTTTAATTTTCTCCAAATACCGGGTATATTCAAGTCGTGAAGTCTCGACTGCCTCCTCACACTATTATTGGTTTTGGTTTTTTTTCTTTTCGTTTTTGTTTTTTCTTTGTTTTGATTTTAAATGTAGTTTTATGTAAGCATACCATAAATACATACATATGTATACGAGTATATATGCAATTAAAACAAATACATATACATATACACACGAGTATGTACCATCGACTATTCAAAACTTTCGGAACTTTTTGTTATGGTTTTGTTTTGTTTTTGGTTTTTGGTTTTTGTTTTTGTGGTTTAAAGTAATTCATATCTTGTCTGTTCTGTTCTCTGTTCTTTTCTGTATTTAAATGTTTGCGCTTGTAAACTCTTAATGAACTATTTTTTTTGTTGTTTTCTTTTTGGCATAATTTTTCTTTCTTACAACAATTGTATTACAAAAAAAAAAGTACAATTACATACATAGAAAACAACAACAATACAATATTACCTCCGTCTGCTCCTTCTGCTGCTTTTCCTCCTGCTCCTCATCCTCCTCCTCCTCATCCTTTGCATTGACTACAACTTTTGTTTGTTTGTGGTGTGTTTTTTGGTGTTGTTCTATAAGCTGATTTCACTAGTACTCGTTTAATGAATATTTGACAAAAGTTATTCCAACTATTGCTGCTGCAGAATTTTATAGTTTTATAGTTTTAGAATTTTTTGTTTTGTTTTTTTTTTTTTTAACTTTTTTAATTGCTCGGCTCTCATAAGCAAAGTTAACGGTGGTTTCATGTACACATATATATATATATATATCTTTTTTTTGTACGCACGGCACAGATCTTTGTCTTTATTTTATTTGATTTGATTTGATTTTTTTAAATTTTATTTCTATACATACATTTTTATAGTTTTTATAGATTTGTATTCTCTTGCAGTCATGCCCGACAAAAATCCAACAAATGCTTTATGCAACTTTATTCCCTAATTGTTTACTGAATGCAACTCTGTGTGTGTTTCCTTCGAGTACATTTTTGTATAGTGTGTGTGTTTTTTTTTTTTAGTGTTTTAATTAATTGAAGTAACTTGAAAATTCACGCATAGATTAGCTCAGATATCAGATAATTTACACAAAGATTGTTTACCAGCAAGCGGTTTCGACAGTACAGTACAGTACAGTACAGTACAGTACAGTAAATACAGTAGTAGTAGTCGTAGTAGTAGTTGTAGTAGTAGTAGCTAATGCACAATGCACAATGCGCGCACACACAATGAAAGTAGAAATATACTTAGATTTTTAATAGTTGTTTTTGTTTTTGTTTTCTATCCATTAAGTTTAACTTTGTTTTCGATCTATATAAAGGTATTAGCCGCAAACAACCAGGATTTCATTTTTATTTGATTATATTGAGTCTACATAGCTGATCGATTCGATTTGTTGTGATTTGTTTGTTGTGTGGCGAAAGCAATGTTCGATCCTATGGTAGGTATATGGTATATGGTATATGTTAATATGGTGGTATGCAGCGTAGCTCGTTTATTTGTGATTGTTTTACTTGGTGATTGTTATATACTCCTACTAGTCATGCTGAATGTTGTGTTCGATACTGGTTGCTGGTTTGGCCAAGTCTCACTTGCACTGGCACGCACACTGCACCTTGGGGCTCGTGAGTGTGTTGCATGCATACGTGAAATGAAACACTTCAATAATTGATGAATAAACTCGTACTCGTACTCGTACTCGTACCGTACGATGCAACTTTTGCATTTAACTAAACGATAGACATTTTGCATTTATTGTGTATTGTTCTTGAATTCAGTTCAATCTCTATGACGGTCTGTCAACAAAGGTCTTGTCTTGTTGGATGAACAAAATTAAATGGTTGTTGGTACGCTTAAACAATTTTTACTCTTCTGTTCAAAGGCGGGACGGGGCGGGGCGGGGCGATGTGTTGTGCTCGGTCTGTTTGTCCTTTTGTTAAGTTCTTAAGTTCTGTTCTCTTGCAGTTTTGAATGGTGTATGTATGTACATATGGCACATGTATGCATGCATGATTGTATGTATGTTTATTTATTGATAACCCCCGAGAGGTTTGGTTTGTTAATTGTATTAGTTATAGGGATTTAGTTACTCCAACTCTATATTGTTTCTATCATCTGTTTTTTTGTTTTTTGTTTGCCGAATCTAATTGATTTTCCTTTTGTTCTCTTTTGTTTTTTTCCACATGTAAATTATGATTGATTCGGGGGAGGCTATTTTTAGGTATTTATACTTTGTAGATTTTTCAATCGTTTTCTTTTGAAATTGTTGTTGCCATCACGTTGCTTTTCATTTATGAATTTATCAATTTTTTACGTTTTATAATTTTCATTAAGAGAGTATATATATGTATGTATATAGTATATAGCATTTTCATTTTCATTTTTTGTACAATAAAAGAATGATCCTTCATATACATACATACATACCTAGACCATGTACTTCTCTAGACATTTCCCATTTCTCGTTTCTCCTTTTTGTTTCATTTTCATTTTCATTTCACTTTTTGTATATTGAAGTTTCAGCAATAAAAAAAACTGTGACTCACGAAGCAATTAACAATTATTACATATGTATACACCCATGAATCAAATACATACAAATGCCACATAAGCACATATGTATGTATGCACTATATATATATGTATATATAATAATAATAATAATAAAATAATGTAAGGGTAAGCTAAAAACTATCCAGGCCCTACTATTTTTTGTGCGGCTTCCTTTTCAGCAACTTGTTGACCACCGTCTTGAACAGATTTGGTTTTATTCATAAGTACCCCAATGTGGCATATGTCTTCACGAAGGTTCCATCGCTAGTGCTCACGTTCCTGTGGATTATTGGGAGGGAGGGTACAGACAATACAATAACATTGATAGGCGTTAGGCGATTGGCGTTAACCAGGGGGGTAAGGGGTGAAACTCATTGCGTATACTAACTCGTCTTCCCAGGGGCACACCGCATTGTGTTCCGGATCGACAACGACGACGCCACTGCCACTGCCACTGCCACTGACACTTCCGCTTACATCTTTTCCACCATCCTTTGCATCCTTTGCATCCTTTGCATCCTTGTCCTCCTGCGAGCTGTGCTTTTTCCCATCAGAGTTTCGTTTCTTGCGTCGCTTGCGCGCCTCATCATTGCTGGATGTTGGAGTTGCTGTTGCCGTTGCCGTTGCCGCTGCCGCTGCTGTTGGAGCTACTGGCACTGCCACTGGCGGATACTCTGTGCTGGCGGGCTCGTACTCGTCCGCTGGCTCATCGTCCACCATCGTGTCCACGTCCAGCTCAGCCAGCGGCGCCATGGATGGTGCTGGGGTGGGAGCGGGCGGTATATAGCCCAGCTGTATGTCACTGTCTATGCTGTCATAGTCGTCGACCACGTCCTTGCTGTCGTTGCCAAATTGCAGTCCCTCTTGGTACTCGTCGGTGGTGGGTGAAAGCTCATCTTGCAAAGCCTCTGACGCCTCTGACAGGGGCACCTGCGCCTGGGCTGCTTCCACTGTTTCATCGTCAGCCAATGCGGCATCCTCGGTGGTTGTTGTTAGTGGCTCTTGACTCTGACCCGGGGGCAAGGTTTGGGCGCCTGGAGTGCTTGCCACTAGCTCCAGTACCTTAATGGTGGGCGGCGTGTCGGCCAGATCACGCGACTCGATCAGTTCGATCTGCACCTCCTTTACCATAGTCATTGACGATGGTGATGCTGCTGCTGCTTCTTTCGCCTGTGTCACGCCGCTTTCGACGGATTTCTGCTGCTGCTGCTGCTGCTGCTGCCAGCAGTTTGTCGTGTGACCACCCACTTGGGGGCACGTGCACTCCTCGGGCGGTGGCGTGATCTTTGTTATGAGCGGCGGGGTCTGTGTGGGGGTGGGAGTGATAAGCACCGGCAGCTCCGATGCCGACGACTCTTGTGACAGCTTGTTTAGTTCCTCCTCCACTTCGGTGTCCACATCCGCACCAGACAGTGGATGATCTTTGGCGGCAACTGCAACTGCAACGCAACTGCTGCTGCCACTGCCACTGCCACTGCTAGTGCCACCACCGAGGACGGCACTCCGAGCCTGCAGTGGTGTGAGATTACTGCTGGCGACACCAACGCCTTGGGCTGCCACCGTGGGCGTGGATGTGCCGGCGGTGCGCCCAAACTGGTAGTCTGAACTGCGGCTAATAGGAAACATAAAACATAAACATAACACAGATCACAATTATCTCACGCAAGTTGAATTTACTAATAAGGTGACGTCTCTCTCTCTCTCTCTTTCGAGGATCAACCGTTTGCCGCTATGCATGACAACAACCACAAGCAACGGCACTCGTTGCTTCTTCTTCCATGCCATCTCTTTCGAGCGCTTGTCTCTCTGAGAGCAGAGAGAGAGCGAGCTGAGTTGAGTTGACGTCGCGCGACGTTCGTCACCTTACGCATATTACTTGAACACATTTTGGTCGTCTCACCTACCTGGGTGTGAATGAAACGGATGCCCGACGCTGCTCCGTAAAATTGGGAGTCAAACGTTTGACGCTCGTTTCGCCACTGTCGACGGTGTTTTGGTGCCGAATGCCCAGATTTCGTTGCAAGCGATCAGCCACGTCACTGCTGTCCGAAGAAGTGCTACATGCAGACAAACATACATACATATATAATATGTATATGTATACAATGTATTAGCTTTTTCTACCTACCTAGTCAATCGTAGTGGCTGTACAGTAACAGCAGACGACTGCTTGGACAGCACCGCAGTAGCAGTTGCAGTCGCAGTCGCAGTTGACGCTGGCGCCGCTGTCGCTGGTTCTGTTACAGTATCCTGCTCCCAGGGACACACAGAGAGTTTCACCTGAGCAGCTGGAGGAACTATGGCCACCGGCTCATCCCAGGGACAAACAGCGCTACTGTTGCCAGCTAATACAACGGACTCCATCGTGTCAAGAGCGGTGGACTTCGTCTTGGGGTTTTCTCTGTGCGAAGAAGATGACAGACATAATGTTATGGCACTTTCTGGAATTGGTAGCTTCTTTTTTTATACATTTAGACAGTAGACGATAGACGATAGACAGTAGACGATAGACGATAGACTGTGGTACAACCGGATACGATAATTGTGTGTTTGTGTGTGTGTGCGTGTGAGAACATTAAGACTTACGCATACATATGTACATATGTATATACAGCTTGGCAGCATACATATACGCATATACGCAACAACAGAAAATATACACAATTGTGAGAGGAGAGGAAGGGAAGGCGCAGCGCATAGGAGAATCTCAGAGTCAGTTCAGAAAAGGAATGCACATCGGAAATGCACAACAACAATGTAACAACAATAGCAAACAGCAATCGAGCATCAAACGAAAAACAATAGTCGCACCGTAACCCATCGGACCAACAGAACGCAATCGACGGTAAAACAAATCAAAACTATCGTTAGATGTTAGAAACGCGACAAAAACGCGAGCGTTGACCGAAGAAACGCCTCAAAAATATATCTACAAAATATTATATATTCATTTGGGTATTCAATTTAAATAACACTACTCGACAAAATCGAACTTTTTTTTTCCTCAAGGATCCAAACCGACTTTTTCTGATTTTTTAAAGAATTATGGTTTTTTTTCTATGGCAGAAGGGAATAAAGGAACGCGATCAGGTACCAAATGTACAGTCCTTTTTCGTTTGCTTTGTTCCCAATTGGCAGTTGGGCTCGCAACCGTCCAAAACGTATTTTTTGTTCATTTTTTCCATATTTTAGGTTTGATTAACGAATTTTAGCTCCAAAGTTTCTCCATAGATTTTAATGAGCGATACATTAAACGGCGCCAAATTAATGCACTTATTAAAAAAAAAAGGAGGACACAGGATATAATTTTTTTTCGACTTTTCCTGAGTTTTTAAAGTCAAAATTTCGTAAAAAATACCGCACAAAAATCCTAATTTGTTCATTTCAATGCTGTATATTTCCCAGACAGTAAGCTAAAATCACAAAATGCTTGGGCTCAGCTTCTAGCTGTTTTAATTATCTTTTCAAAATAGCAAAGTTCTTTAAAACCAGACGTAAGATACTAGAGTTATGTGAAAAAAACAAGCGCTACCTCTGAAAAAAGCTTAAAAACAAATACCAGTTTTCAAAAATTCTTTAAAAAAAAGTTCTGTTATAGAAAAAAAAAAAATATCATCAAACCATTTCTAAGCCCCAAATCTTTAAGAAAAAGTTCGTTTTGTTTCTTGACGAAAAATCGTGTTGACTAGTGTAATCAAATAGTAATTATGACTCTTTTAAACACGCTTGAAACTTTTTTGGATCGTTTTGCGGTTCGCGTAACTCTCGATGATGCTGTTTTGGTCCAATGGGAAACTATGTACGAGAATGAATGTGTATATATTTGTAGACAGTCCAAGAAAAAAGACGAGGATGACACTGGGGTCCGGACTGGATACATATGTATATGGAGTCCGAGGCGAGGGTTACTACAAATGCTCTTCACATATTGCAACAAATGATCAACATAGTCAGAAGAACATAAATGGAAAACAGTTGAAGGTAAAGGTATTCATTTAAGTTGGGTTTAGGCTAACATAAATACGTACGTACGTACGTGAGTACAGACGGGTATATCATATATGCAAGAGTCGCCTTTTACCCCAATTCTATCAAAAAAAAAAAATAACATACATTTGTGCGTTGCCAATGGGACTTGGTGTGGGACTATAATTGAGTTTTATCGGCAGATCCCTTTTTGGTAATAAATTGAATAGTAAACAAACTGCAAACTGCCTTTAAATGTTGCCAAACTATTGGGTAAACAGTTACAAACTGGCTATAAACAATATAGAAATCACGATCTAACATAGATTCCCGTTTGCTCAAAGCAGAAGTAAATACACATCAAGCCGTATACTTAATAAAAAGTTCTAAAGAATTCAAACGCTTTGAAGGCTGCCGAAAGTAACGCGGAAAAGAATCCATGTAAAATGAAAATTAATCGAATTCCCATAATTGGATCTTCCAATCTTCCGATCTAGCCAATTGCAGATCATATTCTAAAGATCGTATCGCCTATGGGTGTATAGCGACAAAACAGAACAAAATTAACAGCACAAAATGGAAGAAAACAGAAAACAGAGTCACAGGGACTGGGGGCTGGGGGCTGGGGGCAGAGGCAGGGTTCTTGGGTATCAAAGCAGATCGAACGACAATACAATAGGAGGAGGAGGAGGAGGAGAAATACTAGTATAAGTACGAGTATAAGGATAATAGATTTTTTTGAACAGTTTTTGTTTTTTATTTTGTTACAAGTGATACGAGTAGTAATGCGATTTGAATAACCAAATCAAAAGGAAACAAATTATTGTATGTGGTATGTCTTACGGAAGTGCCTGTAAACTACTTTCGCGATTCCCGTAAGCAGCATAGATCCCAACATCGATGATCGCCATGTGGCGCTGCGGCATATCGCCTCGATAAATAGAATCGCTACTGCAGTGAGTGCGTGTGCGACGACGTATTGTATGACATAAGTAGTATGTATGATAATAATTACACATTACACACAGAACAGAGTAATTGCATTGTTGATAATTGTCAATTAATTATGTATGTTATAAATAAATGGATATGTTGCGTCAATGTTGTTTCAGAATTTCGTACGCATCGTGAAAATAAATAAATCAATTAAATCAATTAAAAATTAATAAGTAAATAAATAAGTAATTAATTAGTTAAAGTAAGTAAATTAATGCAATTTAAAATTAAATACAAATTATGCTAGCCTAGGCGTTGTTGGTTTGCTTGTTAAATATCTAAGCAAATTATATGCTAAATAAATCAAGTAAAAGAAAAATATATGTAAAATGCTCCTGGGAGACTCACACACCCTCTTTCACTCGCTCTCTTGCTCACTCTCTCTCTCTCTCTCTTGAAAACCAGCTTACCTAAAAGGAATCTCGCTGAGATTGCTCTGGGAATGGGAATGCGGTACCTTGGAACCTGCATCCTTGTTCACCCCAATGACAGCCAACTCGTGCGCCGAGCCCGTCAGACTGCGATCGCTGCCACGACGCCGTGCCAGATTGCCTGGCGGGGGTGCCTGCATCATGGAGCCCGGGCCGCCACCCGCACCGCTGGATCCCTTGCTGGATCCACCCGCATCGCCCAGATTTGGCTGGCTGGACAGGGCCGCTGTCATCTTCTTCTTGGCACCGCTGACGCCGCCGAAATTGAAGAAGCGCTTCTTATACGAGGGCTGGATGCCAGTGTCCAGCAGTCGCTTGTAGTGCTCCGATCGGATGAAGCGTGGATAGCAATCCTTCTTCAGCAGCAGCATGTAAATGTGCTCGGAGGCCGAATCGAAGGTGAAGCGTGAGGGGTTCTTAAGACCGCGCAGCACACTCTCCATCGTTTTGCCATCGATGTTTATCTCACAGGGTGCGCCAGGCTTCAGAAATTCTCTGCAAAATTTATAGAAAATGTATCGATAAGTCGATATACAAATACACTTTAATCGATATACAACTTAATCAATAGATTAATCGAACAATCGATTGTAAAAATACAAATTAATCGATATATTAATCGATAAACACTCACTCATAAATTTCGTTGACCTTCCGTGCCACCTGGGAGTGGGCGGATCGACGCAATCGATTGACAGCAATCCAGAAACGAATATTCTCATGCGAGTACTCCTTCTCGAGGAAGGTTGTGAACTCCTGCAGGCCCGTGGGATCCGAGACGAGCTCCTCGATCGAAATGGCCCACCGCTTGACTCGCTTCTCAGTGGGAATGTCCACGAAGGTGTTGTTCAGCTGCCAGAAGGTAATGTCCTCGGTGACCCACGGGTTCGAGGGCAATGCCGGCTGCAGAAAGAAGTCGTATTCACTGAAGGTCTCCGAGTAGCAGACCAGCGACTCGCACGCCTGCGACATCTTCATACGCGTTCGGTTCAGCGACTTGCTCAAATAGTCGACCTCGCGCTGCACATCGTCGACAGTCTTTTTTTTGTTGGGCTTGAAGCCCTGACGGTCGCGCGAAGGCACTGGACAGGGCTCTAGGGGCGTGAACTGGCCTGGAGGTGGACGGTGTACGCGCCAGTAGGCACGCTCCTGCGAGTCCCCAACAATCTTGTCCCCCTTCTTGCGCTCCTTGGCGAGGCGCACCTGCTCCTCGGCCTGCATCGATATAAAATCCCATTTGCCCTTCAGATTCTTATGCAGCGAGGACAAGGCCTCGGCTTCGTAGTCCTCGAGCGCATGGCGCTGTTTATTGCGAAGCGATCGCTTGGCCAAATAAATGGCATACTCGACATTATCGGGTGCCTTGTGCTGCCATGGCCAGTAGTAGGGCGTCTGGAAGCGGTACAGCGATGAGTCGTCCTTCACGGTCAGCGTCTTTGAGTCGTTCACCGGAAAGAAGTAGCCGTGCAGACACAGCTGATTGGCAATGTTCAGAGCCTCCGATTCCTCAATTTGCAAGCGGTCCATAAGCCACTCGATCAGATCATATCCTATAAGTAATATAGAGGGATAGAGGGATTAATCGATTATTAATCGATAATGGATAGTGGACAATCAATTGACATACCCATAAACGCGTATGGTATTGATGTAAGGAACATTTTCTGTTGTCGCACGGGTACACCATGTTCTTGATCCTGCATCTCGCGCACCAGCACTTCCATCTGCCATAGAAATATATATGTATATAGTAGAATCGGTATCGATATCGATATCCCTCGGTATCCACCTCTACCCTTTACCTTGTCGAAGGCCATCGGTCTTGATAGCTTCTCAATGGTCTGCTGTTGGCTGCCGCTGCCACTGCCGCTGCCTGCACCAAGAAGTCCCCCGCTGCCCGAGCCACCTGGGCCGGAGATGGAGCTGTGATGATGGTGATGTGACGCAGATGCCGTTGCTGCTGACGCTGCTGGCAACGCATGAAGCAGTTGTTGATGCGTAACTGGTTGCGTCTGTGCATGCGGATGCTGGTGGTGCTGCAAGTGATGGTGGCCCACGGAGCTGCCGCTAAATGCGGTCGCTGCCTGCGTTGTGGCGGATATGGCCGTGGCGGTGGATGCCAACGCAGGGCTATTGCCGCTGTTGGCATTGCCGCTCCCGCTGCTCGTTGCCGTAGCTGCCGTTGCTGCGTTGTTGTTCGCGGCAGCCGACGGAGATAGCTGCTGCTGCTGCTGCGTGGCCGTGGCATGCACAACGCCATGTGGCTGCAGGCTTAGTGTCGTTGGCTTAATGGACTGTGACAAGTGCGTGGATTGACTGCTGGACTGCTGCTGTGGGCTGGATGTAACGGGTGCGGCAACCACAATGGGAACGAGAGCCGACTGGGCCGACTGAGCCGTATTTCTGAGCACAAGCTGTCGATCCTTGTCAGGTGGCACGCCACCGGGAGGTTCCATGACCACTGATGGCTGCTGCTACCTCTGCTAACTCTAGACTCTGCTGCTGCTGCTGCTGCTGCTATCCTGGAATATCCTGCGAATTGCCTCCTTGCCGTTCTTCGTTCGTTCTTTTGTTGTGCGTTTCGTTTCTTAAAATTTTGATTGCTTTTGTAGTCCCACGAATTGGATTACAGTTGTGCAGATGGATTTATTTTCGCTGCTGCTTTGCGGCTGCTTCGTTTCGTCGGTAAGTCGCTTCTGCTGCAGTTAGCCAAATTCCATCATGTCCTTGTGTATGGAAACATTTGCTGTGCAGCGGAGAACAAAAATAAAGAAAAGAAAAACAGTCGGGGGCGAATATTACCTAGGAATCTATTTTTAAGTCTGAAAAGTGAACTTACAATGTTTCATGATTCGACCAGATTGTGGCTCTACCCTCTTCTTGGCCACCAAGTGGCCGCCCGCCCACCAATACGACGAAGCCCCTCCACACACACAGTCACACAGTCGTGGCTCTCTTTAAAGCTTCCCTTTTTGCCCGTTGGCAGCCACCTTGCAGCAGGGTGCAGAGTTTATTTCTGGATTGATTGGGGGGCTCCTCTTCTCAGAAATTCATTTCACTGGCCCATCCATTCACACAGAGCGACAGAAACATAGACAGAGAGAGAGCGACAGAGAGCGAGCGAGAGAGAGAGAGAGAGAGTGGTTGCCATGGCGTCCGCGTGACGTCGGTTGCTTTTCGATGCTTGATGCCTTCTCGTGCCTCCTGCCAGGTGCCTCTGGAGCAGGGGGGTGGCGTGTGCAGCTGAAGACCTGCAAACAAAGAGCGCACAAACGTATTAATTAAAGTAGGGATAAAGCATTAAGTATTGCAATTGACATTTGACATCTACTCAAGTTATTTCCTTATGTTATGGCACCCCTGCAGAGGGGACAGTTGTATATACATATATACATCAACAGCTGATCTACTCGCAGGGGACAGGGAGAGAGGGGAGAGAGAGGCGGACACGTATGCGCAACACAATCCTTAAGATATATTCTAGAACAACTTCAACATTTTCTCTATTCAATTGGGGCAGCTACAAAACTTTGGATATCGTTCTCACAGGCCAAGTCAATCTGGATGGTGCCGTTGTCATCGTCGTACAGTACAGTCGGTTGCAGATCCTTGCTGAAGGAGAGGCCTGTGTAACGTTCGATGTCTTCGATGCGGTGGCGCCGATCCCGAAAGCTGCCACCACCCCTTCCGCCGTTTCGAACGATGTACGCCTTTATGGTGGGCTCCTGTCCGGCCACCTTCGACTCCAAGATCAGCACCTTGAAGTAGTGCGTCGGAATGGGCGTGGCCACAGAGTCGGATTTCTTGTACTCCACCCACCATGTGGTGCCATTGCCCATGGGCATGTAAATGGGACCGGTGTAGCAGTACACCGATCCGCACTCCTGCGTCTTCAATCTCACGTATTGCTCCAGTTCGCGCCAGATGCGACGCTTGAAGACCTTGCCCATCTCCGCGGAGTTATCGCCCAGCAGAAATGCATCGCTGTAGCGGTGGAAGTCATCACCGGAGTCAGACTCGGACTCGGACCCGGACACGGACACGGACTCATCTGCCGATGGACTGGCACGAAAATGCTCGATGATCCATCTGGCGCTGCTCATCTTTGTGCGCTGCGACATAATGCAGTCCCTGTGCACCACCAGATTGTCTGCGCTGGGTAGACCGTACTTGATGAGATCCAGCATGTTCGCCACAGAAGGCGAGGACTCTTCGACTGGCATTGGTCGCGGCAGGAGTGCGTTGTACAGCCGTGGGACCAGCAGCTGGCACAGCTTGTCCCGCAGCCCCACTGAGCGGTTCCACAGCCGACCCTCGTGATCTGTGCTGAAGGTGGAGAGCTGCTCCCAGGGGAAGCAGAGGTTACCACCATTCCATTCCGATCCTCACTCAGTGATGACTTACCAGGGGATACAGCCTGCGCCGATAGTGGTACACATACGGATCCCTTTTGATCGCTTCGAGTAGCTTCATTATCGACAGCTCGTGCTGGACAAAGGCCCCGCAGAGGAGGCCCGACACACCAAACAAGACGCACATGGCAAAGCGTTGTTGTGGATCTGACATTGTGCCTCTTTGTTTGTTTAATTTAAATATAACTGTATGTATGTATGAATGAACGAGTTCCGCGTTGCAATATTTCCCTGAGTTTTCTAATGTACGAATCTACGCTGAAGTGAGTAATTGTTTGTTTACGTTACATTACATTCAATGTTGCAATAAATGTAAAGCAAAAGCCTACTAAGCGGCTCTGCCCGAATACTTTGAGCCGAAGTTGAGAATCGCACGCTTCCAGAGAGAGAGAGAGAGAGAGAGAGCTTCCAGAGCCGACTTTGGCTGTCGCTCTCCGCAAATACGCACCAAGAAATGACGAACGGGACTTAAAATTGCTGCGTAGTTTCAGACTTGAGTTGCCATAACGACTGCAGATACTCTTTATGCTACAAATAGGTACATACATACATATTTAAATCCATACATATGTACGTTATTTTAACATTTGCATTAACATTGCATTTATGTACACACACACATATACATATATATGCATATGTATGTATCTGATGATTGTATAGAAATACAAATGCAAACTGAAGTCGGAGATAGAATACGCATCATACACCCACAGCCCACAACCCACAACCCACAACCAAACCCAAGTCCAAAGAGCATGCCTAGCTCCTGACGTAGCAAATGACGCACAGCGAGAGCAGCGCTGCTGCGTGTATGTGTGTATGTATGTATGTGCGCTATGTATTTTTATCAACGGATCAGAGCCATAGCCTGGGAGCCTGAATCTGTCAGGAGAAGCTCAAAGCCATGCAAAAGACTGCAGTCGCAGTGCTGGCAGCTGCTGCTGCTGCGGCGGCTGCTGCTGCTGTTAGTTGGAATTAAATGACGAAGCACGGGGGCGGCTGCCAGTAGGTTTTTCTCTCTCTCTCTCTGTTTCTCTCTCTGTTTGTGTGCGTGTTTCTTATTTGTTTGTGCGTGTGCGTTCGTGTGCCAAACGCAAACTTGTACATACATACATAAATATGTACATACATATGTACATATAACCATTTTGACATTACCACACGCACTTTCCCACATCGACCCATCGACCTCTTCTATACACTCCTGTCCTGTCCTGTCCTCTCCACTTCTCTCCGTGCCGTTCCAATCAAGTTGAGTCGCTTGCGTGCGACTTTAACTGCTCTCACTGCTCTTCTGCTCGGCTCTTTAATGACAGGCCGCCAGGCCGCCAGGCCGCCACTGGTGAGCGCGACTAACAAAGGCTCCCCGGATGCATGGCTCAGACTCAGACTCAGAACAGAAACAGACAGCTTTGAATTACATACATACATATGTATATTTATCTATTCCATTTAGCATTTATTTAAGCTAACTGCACCATGGTTCACTACTTTGACTCTTCCAGCATCTGCATCTGCCCCGCAATCGCACGATTATAGATCCCACTCAAAATATTCGTGAATCACATATTGAAAACATTGAAAATGCTTTGCTAAGTGACAAGCCAAGTGCAACCAGAGGGGCCCCTGTCCCCTGTCCCCTATCAACCTGTCAGCCTGTCACTCTGTCACTCGCATTCCTTCATTCAGCACATAAAATAAATTTTACAATAACTATCCAGAAATATGTACATACATTTAAAAGGGATTAGAAGAAATGTTACGCAAACTATTTTTACTTCCCCCAACATACATACAGATGTACATATCTACATGTACCTACATATGTATATTTATCTAGCAGCTTAAAACTTTCAAATGACGTAAAACAAATCCGTTTATGAATGCAAATATGTATGTGTGTACTGTAAACTCTCCATGCGTGCTATAAATACATACATACATGTACATATATAGAATGGCAAATGTATTTGTGGGTACACTGACGTTGCAGGCAGTCGAGTCGAGGTCGTGTTATCTAAAATATACTCGTACACGATAAAAGCAGGAGCAGATAGGAACGGGAGCGGAAGGGGAGCATGACCTGGAGTGGCCTGGTTTATAATTGAATGACTCAATCAATCGGGCAATCAATCATTTGTGTGTTCTTTGTCGTGGGGAGGAGTGTCATTGACAGCGACTTTAATGCATCCACCATCTATGTGTGTATGTAGGTACAACTGGGGCAAAGGGCTGCCGCCCATTAATATGACTATAACCCGATATCAGACAATGCAATTGGCTTCTTGACTGTCCCTGTGACTGTGTGACTGTCGGGGGAACCAGCAACAAGGGGAATTATTTTGATCGTTGCGCAAACGCACAGATTGGTAGCTGTAAAAATAATTAACTCTGAGTATTTATGTTTTAAATTATTAACTACTTATTTAGATCAATCGTATTTCTGTGTGAAGCTGCCTACTCATTTTGTTCCTCTGAGTTTTATCTCCATCTCAAGTTTATTAATCCGCTCACAGCACGGGTCAGATCGGATCGGATCATTACTTAAGTTGGAATAAAGCGAATGTCTCGTTTTCCCCCTTGAACACCCTTGAGGAGCGGATGACACTGTGATGCAATGGGAATGGGCGCAGGGCTCATTATTCCCTTGTAGGGATTTGGGCATACACTTGTGTAAGGCACTGTCCACCTGCTTGGAGTATTTTTCACTCCACTCCACTACAGTGCGAAAGTATTTTTGTGCTGCAGCTTTTAATATTTGATGATTTTTTATCGCTTCAGTGGAAGTTTTATTGTGAATTAGGGGGCAGCCCCAGGTAACGGTAAGTACTCGTAACAGTAAAAGTAAAATTTCAAATTTCAAATCCGATTTTGAACTTTCATAATTCTTTAGCTTTTAATTTCATGTTCTGTCAGATGCTGAAGGAGCTACGCGAATTTATTTTCGGATACTTTTTTGGGGTTCCTGCCTTATGTTAACTCTCGCACGCTCAGCTCATTCCCCCTTGCTTCCACTTTCCATTTTTCTCTCTCTTACTAACTCTCTCTCTCTGTGTGTCTCTCTCTGTGTGTCTCCCTGTCTCTCTTTTAAATGTGACTTTTGTCATGCATTTGTCGCCGGTGCTTGGGTGCTGGCTGCCCTTGTCGTAGTCGTAGTCGTCGTCAGTGGGCCGGAAGTTGGTTTCAAACTGTTGGCAAATGAGTTTCCGTTTGCGAGGGAGGTTTCCTGCCTAGCCATGCCCAGGCCAGCCCAGCCCTGCCCTGCCCTGTCCTGTCCTGTCCTGCCCTGTCCTCGTTATTGTTGTTGTTGTTGTTGTTGTTGTTGACTCTTGCTGGCCTGCCTCTGGGTTTTTTGTTCATTTGCCGTTACACACTTGCACAGTTAGCAGAAGTTTATTAATTTGCTTCGCCTTGGGTTTGTTTTGTTTTTATTTCGTATAAATGCCAGCGCGTATTTTTCGTATTTTTGTTGTATCAGTGTTTGTGTTTAAGGGAGAAACATATCTTTATGTGTGTGTGTGTGTGTGTGTGCGTCTCCTCTTTTTGATCCTTTGACTTTCAGTTTTAGGTATGTACATACATATGTACATATGTATGTATTTATGTAGTATTTGTTGCTAAAGTTTCCAACGAGAAGTCGAATTTTACCAATTTTTTTTTAACAATTTTACACAGAGTTGTGTTCAATGCCGCACAACATCACTTTCCAAACTCTTTTTGGGATATTTTTGGTCTTCCAAATTAAACAAAATTTAAGCCCCATGGGACTCTGTGGTAGCCTCTGACCCAAAAGCGAAGCTTTGGGGGACTTCTTGCATTAAATAATGTGTAACCAGACATCTACGAAATGTCACATCACTGGCAGAGCGATATAAAATTTTGTTTTATAACTTCTGAGCATATTGAAGGCTTTGGCCATCTACGACCATCCTCCAAAAGAGAAGTTTTTCGCATACAAAATCGATTTTCAGTGAACTTCTTATAGTTAATTGGATTAAATACAATAGTGAGAGTGCATGCAACTTAGTTTACAATTCCATTATTCCATTATACGTCCTCCCTTTAGTTTTTAGTCTGACTCTTAGGGGTCCTCTTCTGGACCGAAAATGAATTCCTCTAAGCTCAAAAAAATGTCTTACATCAAATTATTAAATAACTAAACTGAGATGACTGGATGGTGACTTTTCTTAATTTATTTGTTTTGTTATTGAACAGCAGAGTTAATGGGTAGTTTTCTAACGTCATATAAAACAAGAAGATGGAATTAAAATGTAACGGAGTTTCTTCTGGTTGCCTTTACATACAGTCTTTCTGTAATGCTATAACTCGTTCAATTTGGAAGACTAAAAATATCTCAAAATGAGTTTGGAAAGTGGTGGCGTGCGGCACTACTATCTGATTGAACAACAACCACTGTATTGGATGTGCTAGTCTTTATGCTTTATGCCTTTTTATACCCGTACTCAAAAAAGAGTTAAGGGGTATTATTTTGTATTTGTGGTAAAAGTGGTTGTGTGCAACGCAGAGAAGGAAACGTTTCCGACCCCATAAAGTATATATATTCTTGATCAGCACCAATAGCCGAGTCGATATAGCCATGTCCGTCCGTCTGTCCGTCTGTCCGTCTTGATGAGCGCCTAGATCTCAGAGACTATAAGAGCTAGAGAAACCACATTTTGTTTCCAGACTCATGTGATATCTCACTGCTACAAGTGTATTTCAACATTTTTTTTGTAGTATGTAGTATATACTGACTGAGTACGGGTATAAGTAGAGTCGCGTCCCCAGAAGCCACTCACACGTTCCTTCTCGTTTTTCTTTACATTTTTGCAATTAACATTTTACATATATGAAAATATTTATATAAAATTGGCAAAACAATAACGGCGGCCATCTTACATGTTTCAGACAGTCCGAAAATCGATCTGTAATTTCCTGGAATTGTAATGTGTAATCTTAAGCTGGTAATTATCTGCCTATCTGTATACATGTATGTATGTTGTCCTATAATACCAAGAGTGCATTGTGTCCCAGTGTACATAGTATATTTACATACATACACTGAAAAGATGGTTAGAGATTATCATTACGAGTACATACTAAGTACAAGTACAAGTACAAGTAAACATGAACTGAGACAAAGACATACCCTTGTCCTCGAGTGGCAGACTTTTGAAGATGCATTTAGCGTTTCCTTTGCAGCTTACATACATACATATGTACAATGCTCACCCCTAGATGCCGCTGCACTTATGTATGTATGTATGTATGTATGTATGTATGTATGAATGTATGTACTTTTGAACTTTCGTAGTCGCGGAAGCTTATCTTTAAATCGATATTGATTAGCGAGCAATGCAGCAGGGCCGCAAACAGCTGATGCGATTATCCCTTTCTGCACTGTACTCTTGTGCACTCTTGTGGTTGCTGTGCAGTTTCCCTAAGTAGCGAGGATTTGTTAACGAATTAACTACGCTAAGAATCCCCATTGTTTAAGTTCTTCCAAGGGGGTTAAATCTTTCCATACAAGGCAAGCAAAAACCAGCGACGTTTACATGTGGATATATACTTGTAAGTAGCAAAAAGTAGCAAAAAGTACTATATCCAAACACGTACATTCATACATATGTATGTATGTATGTATTTTCTTGATCCGATGAGTTGTTTGCAACGTTGTGTCGCTTCACGCAAGCAAATCGAACCATTCAAAACGAAAAAAGATTAAAAGATTTGTTTCGGATGCGCCGAGTCTTTTGATACACTTCCAGTTTATCGTTTTTAGCACTACATATGTACATATGTATGTATATACATATATTGACATTGGCTGGTGTCCCAGCAGCAGTGGCAAACAAATAGAATATTGCATCTTCAGGCCATTAAACTTTTTCCTTTTGAATAGAAAATTCCCATGGAATGGCTGGCTTCTTCCCAGATCCGTTTGCAATCGTCCAATAAGTATTCGGTATTTTCATTTGCTTTGCACTTCTCTCTGTGAACATACATACATGTGTGTTTCGAAATTATTAAGTTCTGAAAAATAAATAATCCTAATTTTCACCGACAGAGTAAGAAAATAAGCGGCAATCGAATGCAAATAAATAAATAAATAAACTCTAGACGGAGGCTGAGCATACATATGTACATACATACATACATCAAAATGTATTAAACTGTAAAATATCGGACCAAGAAGGACTCGAAACGAATAATTTACGAGCTATCGAAAGCTAAAATATAAAATATATTCACTGAGCACTCAATTATTCATTTTGCGATCGTTTGTGGATCAACATACATATTTATGGGCATGGCTATGGGTACTACATATGATGCAATTATACAGGTATAATTTCATCCTGGGGTACTATATCCCATATCCCTCTACTGACTACTGATATCAGAATATTATGCTGGTTTATCTTTAAGAACTCTTTTCAAGATGGTATAAAAAAAGCACTAACTTTAGCACAACATAAAATATATGTACATATGTACATATGTACACAAATACTGTACATATGTACATCTGTGCTTATGTATGCAAATTCGTTTGGCCGGCCGACTCGTTTCAGGCGGTGGGTGAGTAATTACGCCGTAAATGCTATTACGTACACACATACATACATGTACGTACATATGTATATGCAGTACACACTCTCAGACAACCTATATTCACATTATTTCTTTTTTCCAAACGTCCATGTTTATTGGGAATAAAAAATAAATGTCTCGACTGGAGGATACCCTCTGACGGCTCAGGCAGTAAATGAAATTTGAAATTTTGTAGAATGGTTAATGATTATTTAATAAAAAAAAGACCAAAAAGAATCCGAATATGAATTAATGTGTGGGTTACAAAATTGGTTCCTAGTGCAGAAAAGGTACTATAAGTAGTTAAAAAAATTAAAGAGCTTCATAGAAAAATATGTACGCATGTAAATAATTACGTACATACATACGCACGCATGTAGATGTTCTGGATATGCATAAAGGATATGTAATTCTTCTGGTCTTTCCTTTAAAATTAAAATGTTTGCACAAATTCCCCCTTTTGAAAAATACTTTCAAAATTCTTTTGGTGCTTTTGGTTTTTTGTTCTGCGAGCGAGCTATTAAGGCCCCTGCCCACTGCCCACTGCCTGCAAGGGTATACAAATAAATAAATAAGTACAAAGAACAACCAGCCAGCGAGCCAGCCAGCCGGCCAGGCCAATTTTATACCAAGAGAGGAGAACCCTACAACTTATGGCCATACTCACACACACACACACAAATATATATGTATATGTATGTATGTACACGCACATATGTACATTTATAAAGCTGAATAAAAACATTTCGTGTGCATACAAAGGAAACAAAGATAAACAAGCCAACACACCGCGATGTGGATGTGGATGTCGATGCGAATAGTAGGGTTGTGTTTGGATAAAGATGGGGGGGGGGTGTGGGTGGAAGTGGAGGATGTGGGGGGATTGGATGGATGGTGATATGAATGGGAGTGGGGGTAAAGGTTAGACGGAAGTAATTGCACAAGGCGACTCTACGCTGTCTGTCATAGGCGTATGTACATACATATGTATGCATGCACATGAATTTAATTCATAATGGCTCTTTGATCACTGACACTAAGTGTGCATCAAAAATAATACAATTGCAATCAAAGCATTAAGAATTTAATCCATTGCTAGATAGGGACAAACAAAGACTAGTCTAGCCGATGCTTTAACGTTTAATTATTTAATTAATAATTGCATGCATATGTACATATGTATGTATATGCAAATTCCACCATTAATTGTAACTATTATAGAAGTCGATGACTGTCCTGGCTACCTATTTAAACATCAATATTGTCAACAATTTGCATGGTTTTTTAATCACATCAAAACTGTTCACTGATCACACACATCTCGAAAAGAACCTTCTTGCGACTGGGTTTCAGTACCACATTATGGATTGATTTTCGACTTTCCAGATACTATATGTAAGTACAGATTTACATATGTACATATGTATGTACAGATTTACATAAGCTTTGGGGTACGCTACAAGAGAGACAGGAGCGCCCATCAATATGTAAATTGTAAACCTATAGCCGTAAACCTATATTTCTTCTAGCCATCCTTTAGCCTCTAAAGCACATCTTTAACTTGATGCAAGCTGGATGCACATATACATATGTATGTATGTATTTTTATCAAATTCTAACTGAAAGGAACCAATGTGCTGAATGTTAATCTCGTTTATTTACGTCAAATAAAAGTATTTGTTAAAAAAAAAATGTGCCCACAAGCTGATAAATGCCATTTAAAAGTTTATAAAAGCTAATCATTGGGAGATGATGTACAATTCGTTCAATATACATATATACGTACACACATATGTACATATATTTATAGACGCATTAAAAATACACACAGCAATGCTTCACGGCAGTCCCGAAAGTCTGGATTATATATGTATGTACATATGTATGTATGTGCATATGCATTCATATTTAATATGCTTTTAATCTAAATTTAAAATTTTTTATATAAAGGTGTGTATCGTTAGCTTAACCACTGTGAATCACAAAAAAAAACACAAAAGGATCCCCCACTTTAAATTGCATGATACATACATACATTGTAATTAATATTTTTAGCTTTTATGATAGAAACAATGAGTTCTTAGTCAAAACTAATGAGCACGTGCATTCTGCAAAGGCAATTCCGCGAAATACATGGGATTCACCAAATGAAGGGCTAATGGTGCTATTTTTTTTTCGCTATTTTTGGGGTCTTTTTTTTTAAATCCCAAAAAAATATATATAGACAGAAATTTGAAGAGCGGTAGCACTGTTTTTGTTTATGGGAAATACCAAGCAATATACATAAGAAAAATTAAAATTAAAAAAAATCGCAAGAGTAATCGCATTTTTATGAATGACATGACTAATTTTAGAATCGGAACTATGAATGGATTCAATAAATGTGCGCAAATTCATACCTTGTACACTTATCAATATGATATACATATACGATCAGATCAGATCATTCATCAGAACATATGTTGATTTATATGTACATTTGAAATGCAAACGAGACGGAACGTTGTGAGTCGCTTCAGTGGCCGCCACTCTACTTTTATACCGGTACTCAGTCAGTATATGTGCACATACATATGAAAGCTTAAGATTTATGTGGAATTTTTAAATATTTTATCTTTTTATCAATGAAATCTGGATACAAGATTTGGTTGCTCTAGCTGGAGAACTAGGCGACAAGCAAGACGGAAGTAAATGGCTATATCGACTCGGCTATTGGTGCGGATACGTTTCCTTCTGTGCGATACACACATCCACTTTTACCACAAATCTAATATCTCCTTATCTCTTCGAGTACGGGCATAAAAACATCCAAAACATGATGATCGCAGTGTCTCGTATTCTGCGTTAGCTGCCTGACCAAGCGACAAACCAGAGATGGAGCTACCAGAGATCAGAGATTAACCACCAAGTTTTCATAGCTGAATGCAAATGAATGTACATCAGTACATACAGATCTGTACATAGCTATGTACATACATATGTACATATGTACAAGCTAATAAACTAAAATGGTACAGTATCAGTCCCAACAGCAGAACAGCGAAAAGTGTTCCTAGGCGTATTTGTTTGTGTGTGTGTTTCTAAATGTACGCATATGTGTGTGTTTGTGTGTGTGTGTGTGTGAGTGAGTGAGCGAAAAGAGAGCGCTTTGATAGGCGCAGCAGATAGCATACTACGTGGTTTTTCTCCTTTTTTTTCTGCGTGGGAGAAGGGGTGGGAGGGGGTACTAAGTAATTGATGATGATTTTGTCTGTGTGTGTGTGTGTGTGTGTGCGTCGGGCTTTGAGTAAACGCACAAGAACAACAACAAAAATATCAGCGGCACGCACCAAGAACAACATTTGCTCAGGGCAGAAAGTAGAGAAGTGAAGTTGTCTCCGCCGCCTCCCACAGCCATCCCAAAATGCGCAAAAACAATTTTTGAGCACATCTACATACATTTACTTTTTATGGAGGGACCTCTGTAGCTGCTTCACAGCTACATATAGCTGTGCCGGTAACTGAGGCGGGTGGTGGTGGTGGTGTTGGTGTTGGTTGTTGGTCATGTCCCAGCAAGAAGCGCTGTCGTTGAAGCCGTTTTTGATGCAATCATTGCTGCTTACATACCTCCTGCACACTGTCCTTTCACTCACTTGTATTCAGTTTTGTTGCTACGTTTGTATGTATGCAAGTTTGACTATTCCCAATTGGAATGTATACAAATAAATAACACAATGCGTCGTCTGTTATATTCATTTAGTTACATACATACGTATGTATGTAGATGCACTGGTTATTAAATATTTATCTACATATGTATGTACATCCATGAACCAGCTGGCTCGCAACTTCTCCCGGAACTTTACATACACTGTACATACCATATTGTTTAGTTGTGTGCATATACATACATACGAGTATTTCCTGGGTCAAGCAAAACAATTGTTTAGCAAAAAAAAAAAAACCAACTAAAACGATTTTTAAAGCACGAACGCACATCAACATCAACACATTCAAATAAACATGCATACATACATACATACATGCTGTCAGATATGCATACATGTATGTATGTATACGAGTGCGTGCATATGTATACGTAAGAGTTCCCAGACCAGGCCAGACCAGACACACATCCTCCTCCTCCACTCAAAAGAAAGACGTGGAGCGGAGGCATAACTGTAATAAGGGGCTGGCTGCCAGCGCAAAAACTCACAACAACAATTTTCACTGTCAATGCTAACACACACAAACTAACAGAACGGAACGGAACAGAACAGAACATAACGGGAACAGAACAGACTCACTTTTGCACACAGGCAAAGTATTTTTTCTGCCTTATTGCGCTGCTGGCGCTGCTGCTTCTGCTTCTCCCTTTTTGCTTTTGGTTTTGCTTTTTTGTGGATGGCCTTTTTGTCTTTATTTGAAGACTCGAAGACGATTCATTTTCCACGTATTCTTTTCTTTTTTGTTTTTTTGTTTTTTTTTTTTGTTGCACTTAACCTTAACACGCACAAAAATGTTGAAAAAAAAGGTTGAGAAAAAAAATTTGTATCACACTGTTAAAAAAAAACGACAAATCCGAAATGCACTTTGTAGACAGCTTTTATTTGATTAGTTTTCTATTTTATTAGTTTTCGATTTGAGGTGAATTTGCGAGGCGTATTGGCAAACAGTTTTCAGAGTTCCAGTTACGACAGCGGATAGTTTTTTTGTTAATTTTCTTCCTGGTTTTCTCAGTTTTCCCCATTTTTGATTATGCTCACCAAAAAACCGTCAGCGCAAGCAAACGACGCACGCAGGACAAGGACGTCCGCCGCACACGATACTCAGAGCCTGTGTCCGCGTCTAGAAAAATGGAAAATGGATTTTCCTTTGCTACTGAGTCGCGGTCAAATGCAGCGCGCAGCCAGCCAGCCAGCCCACAGAGAAAAACGAACTCAAAGAGAGAAAGAGAGCCTAAACCGAATGAGAGAAAAGCGCTCGGTTTTCGGTTTTTGGTATCTCGGCACTTGTGTGGGAAAAGCTGCTATGGCAGCGCTCGCTGCAAAAAGTTCCCCCCACAGCCCGCTGGAAGTCATTGGCAAAATAACGAACGAAATCGGTTGGATGATGGGAACGGGAACGGGAACTGGAAGGGGGTACGAAAAGTCACGAGCAAATGAGCAGCAAAGCAAGGATTATACATAAAAGTGGATGGGATGTGTGTAATATTTTATGGAATCTATTATAACGGACACGCTTATAAATAAACGCAAATACATGTGTATGTGTGCATGTACATACTCTCTTAATTTGCGGTTTTTTGTACTCTTCTTCGAATAATTATTAAATAATTAAATCATTATATCGCACATATAATGTATGAATATACCTTGCAGGAGCCACAAATACAAACATCCCTCTTCCAATGGGACTGCCCCCCCAACTACCAGCCATTGTGGGCGATATTTTGCCCGTCACTGGTGTTAACGGTATATACTCGTATAGGACTGTAGGGATATATCGTCGTTCATCTCTACCTTAGGCGCCGACAGAGCGCTAAATTCAAAAATTTCCACACTGCTCTCTTTCCCTCTCCATCTCGCTCTGTGTTACGCTCTCCGCTATTTCGCTATCTCTGGATGAGACTTTTATTTGGTTTGGGATACAAACAACAACAATACAACACAAAAAAAAAAAAGCTCATACATACAGATGGCGGCTGAACCAGATCTAAGCGAAAAATAATTATAGATACTCACTGATAAGTCCGGTACCCGAATATACATACATACATATGTATGTACATATGTTTGTTATATATGTATGTAGTAGGTATACAAATGATGTACACACGGATTTTAAATTATTTTATTTTCAGAATTAATAAGACCTTTGTTTTGTGTTCTGTTTTTAAAAATACAACAAGAAATGTATTAAATACCTATACATAGTAATCAATTATAAACATAATGTTTGTACACGTGCTGAAGTCATTACATCTATAGTACACTTTTGTAGGTTACATTCAGGAGATCAAATACACAAAGTATGTACATATGTATGTATCTTGTTGAAAATGATCTGTTCAATATGTAGGCATATGTATGTAGTATGTATGTATAAAAAGTACATGTGCTTTGTCCAAATACTATTACATTCGTTTTCTGATGTAATGAGTGAATACCCCTTTGAATACCCCAAAACACGTGACCCATGAACGGACCCCCCATTTATGTATGTATCAGCCTATGTACAGATCTAGCACATGCTGTCATGTAAAAGTTTAGCAATAAGTTTAGTTCTCAGATCTCAGTTTAGATCACTGCACAAGTCTACCTAAATGTAGCTGTAGCTGCATTGTACAGTAATTTCAGTATCCGAACTACAAGTTTCTCTATCTACCAATCAGACTACAAGTATTAGGCATTAGCACATATCGAAAGAGGGGGTCGTCGTCCCCCCGAATCAAAATAAATCAAAAGCAGTCGTCAATACACAGATGCAGGAGGCAGGATGCAGATGCAGAAGAAGTCCAAGCTTCAGTGCCATCATCCCCCATCGAGTAGTTCTACACATTTTTTTTTTTTGGGGCTCTTCGAGTCGTACAAATTTTCGGTGTTTTTTTTTGTTTTTTTGTTTGGTAACATAAATATGTAAATACCATTATTAATGTTAATGTTAATGTTATACAAATTTCATAAGTTTTACTATATATATAATAATTCTAACTTGAATACAAACATACATACACATCCATATATATATAGTATAGTATATAGTATAATAGCTCTACAATGTAAATGTCAAAAATACAAACACATTCGGGAACCTCATAGCGAAAAACATGAGCGTGATGGTCCCAGCGAATGCGAATAAAATATGTAAGTACTATGCATGTATGTAGTTAGTGTTTTATAGTCGAAGACATACATAAACATATACACAAATACAATGCACGACAATACAATACAATATCTATTTGCGCAAAGATCAATTTGCATTTATAAAAATTATGTTGTTGCACATACATCGTACAGACATCGTACATCAATTTAATTAGAGAGAGAAAATTCATTCATATGCATTCATTTTTTTTAAATACATATATGTACTTTGTATTTTGCTCAAAAGTACATACATAAATACATACATACATATGTATTCATGATTCATAAGTAACACGAATGTTCAATATTATTTCTATCTACATACATATTTAGTGAACTAAATAAAATTTTGTCTTAAAATCAGGTAATTTTTGTTGCCATTCCTTTTGAATTTTGTTGGCTTGATTTTTATGCTACTGAGACCAGAGTCAAAGTGGAGAGTCCTAGTACTTACATACATACGAGTATTAGCCTTGTTAACCCCCCAAAAATATTTCATTTTTGTTTTGTTTTGTTTTGTTTTGTTTTTTTGGGTATTTTGGCATCTGACTGAGCCACAGCCCTTACCAACCCCAACTCCTTACCCGTTCCCCTGTCAATCGTGCTACCATCCGTGTGTCACCCTTACAGACTGCCATTATGCCGGACTACCATTCGTTTCCGAAGTCTTCTAGAATATTATCACAAGAAGTTGGCATACGTCGTGTGTTCAGTGGCGCTTTGCCGGCGTCACATATAGGATGGCGATGACTTGCGGGAGCGCGAACGTGGCTTTGAGGGACTCTTAAGGCTATGCCGAGAACTGCTGCGCGGCTTGAATCCACGATCGTTCCAAGGCTCCGAAACACGGCCGAACCAATGTATTAAATCCATAACCTCTAGCTAAAAAAGGCGAATAAATAGGTGAATAAATTGGATCGTCAGTGAAGGCTCTCTCACCTGTAGGGTTTGCGGCAATTCCTTAAATATTTCGCACTTGGTGAGCTGCGAGTGCTGCGATAGGAATGAGAGGCATTTCGATTTCAGAGCAGTGGCCATATATCTGTCCGCAATGCCCAGCAAACAGACGACCGAATCCTCGTCAATCAGAGCGTACAAAGTGTTTTCGCACAGTTCCTAAAGCAGTTAAGGCAATGGAGAATTTAGATGTACAGAGGGAGATGTACAGGTGACTGGCACTCACTTTCAGATCATCAACTGAATAACGATCTGCCAACAGCATCAGTTCGCAGATCTGCTCGGCACCCACCGTACGATCAATGGGCGCGCCATACAGGTAAAGCAACAATCGACGAAATATCACCGGCGAGGTGTCCGTGATGATGACCCTTCTGTTGATGGACTCCTGCATGCCGGACATCAGAGCCTTCTTGAACCACTCGCAACGCGCAGCGACAATCACGCGATGTGCCTTGAAGCTGTGCACCTGCAAAGCCGATGACGAAGCTTCTCCACCGATGGATATGGATGTTGATGTTGCTGTTGATGTTGATGTTGCTGTCGTTGTGGCCTCTGTGTCCACGGCATTTGCGGTTGATGCATGCGTATGCACCTCGAACTCCATGTCCGCCAGCTGTGTGGAGTGCAGCAGGCGGAGTGCATTTTTCGATAGATTGCTATTGGCCGCAGTTGGTGGCTCGCAAAGGTGTCGAATGAGATTCAACTGGCGGTAAACAATGGACAGAGATTTAATATAAAACTGGCCCAGCTCTGGCTTGAAGTGCAAGAACAAACCTTGATGCTTTTGTAGTCATAATAATGCTGGTGATTGAGCAGCAGCTGTTCGCCATCGCTCAAGCCCACATTTAGGTTATTTTCATGATCGGCCGTTTTCAAATCGCTTGGCTTGGCCCCACTGGCGGCGCCACTGTCCAGCAGTCCCAGCTCGATGAGCGACTGTGTGAATTCCTGTTTGTGCACCAGCCTACAAATCTGACTGATGGCGTCTCGCAGGGCGCTCTTGTGATCCAAAAGCTTAGCTATAACGCCATTCTATATGGGCAAATATAAACAGCAAATAATAATAATTATCCACATCCCTTGCAGCTGATTTACTCACAATTTGACTGGTGGCCAGCTTGAAGCAAAACTTGAACTCCTTCCAGCCCAGTTTGTCGTCGAGGCGATCGGACAAGTTCTCGACAATAAATATATATGCGGGAATCTCCACAATTAGCTGCTCCAAATTTTGATTAATTGTGCTAATCTTGCTTAGGAAATCCATTTCGCAGAATGTCGTTCTACAAATGAGTAGAACAAATGGCAGATAAATCCAATAATATTTAGTTAATTTCGTAGTTACTTTTTGTCATTAATTATGTCGAGGGCAGCCACAATTCGTCCATAAATGTCACGCATTTTGCGCACTTCGTACATGTAGAGCACAAATTTCAGATCATTCTCGGCTGAGCTGAGGCGTTTCTTGTCCTGGTGATTGTCGTAGAGCGTCAGGCCCACCGGAGCACCGCGACGTGGCCGTGGCGAAGGCTCACCACCACCACCACCACCACCACCGCCGCCGACCGCCGACTCAACATAATGCAATTGCATGACAATGGCATCGTCTGCCTGCTGCTGTTGCTGTGGCAGTTCCAAATGGGAGCACTTAAGATCCTAAAAGGAGCCATTAAACTCACAATCAATCAGGTGGAGGAGAAGCTTTACGTACCTTGCACATGATTTCCAACGAGTTTTTGATTTCCTCTATCACAGCAGTTAATACAAATAATGTTGATTCAATCTGTGTGTGTGTGTGTGTTTGGCATGAACAGTTAGTACGTCCCCCCTGATAACAATATGAATTTGTTGTGTACTCACTTCAGGTACTAAATAGTTGACCAGCTGGGCCTTCTCCTCGACAGTTAGCCCCACAAAGACGCCGAGCACATTGCGCAGCAGCTGCTGTATCTGCGACATGAATATGGGTATCCGAGTGCGTATATATTTGACAATTTCGTTCTTCTGGTAGCGCGTCATGTGCGTGTGTGTGGCATCGGTGATGAATATATTACAGAATTGCAGAACCTTTGCACAACCTGCCAGAACGAACACCAAACGAAAATGAGCAGTGATCAGTGAGCAATGATCAGTGATCAGTGAGAAGTGAGCAGTGATCAGTGAGCAATGATCAGTGAGAAGTGATCAGTGAGCAATGATCAGTGAGAAGTGAGCAGTGATCAGTGAGCAATGATCAGTGATCAGTGAGAAGTGAGCAGTGATCAGTGAGCAATGATCAGTGATCAGTGAGAAGTAAGCAGTGATCAGTGAGCAATGATCAGTGAGAAGTGATCAGTGAGCAAGCAATGATCAGTGAGAAGTGAGCAGTGATCAGTGAGCAATGATCAGTGAGAAGTGATCAGTGAGCAATGATCAGTGAGAAGTGAGCAGTGATCAGTGAGCAGTGATCAGTGAGCAATGATCAGTGAGAAGTGATCAGTGAGCAATGATCAGTGATCAGTGAGCGATATGTGGCAGTTGTCACTTACCTATGGCACACTCACGCAACGCATCCTGAAACGTGCCACACAGCTGCGCAGGCTCGTGCGAAATGCTCACCGGATTGATGCACTGTATAACGCGATTGAGTATGCCATGCAGATTCATAGTCACATTGACAACAACTGCAATGAAATTGACCAATACAAGGGATCAGCGATCATCGATCATCGATCAGCGTTTCAATATTTATTTGTACTTACATTTTTTTAGTTTCATTAGCCTCAGGTACTTGCGCGTTGGCTCCACCAGCTTGGTCAGCGATGGCTGCGACTCGGCAAAGTTGATCAGCTTCTCGCAGACATCCTCCTCGAGGTCCGGCAGCATGGACTCGGTGTACAGCCAGTGCAGGATGGGGCTCAGCAGGAATGTGGGCAGGTTGCACAGCACACCCACCGGCGTCAGTGGGGACGATGGCGGCGTATCCATCGAGCTGGGGAATGGCGAGGGGCTGCGTGCCCGGTATGGCGACAGCGGCGGTCGCCTGATGCTGCAGACGGCGAGGCCGGCGCTCAGTCCGCCAGCTGGCAGCACCGGCGAGGGCGTTGGCTGTACGATCAAATCCTGACAGAAGTTGAATATGTTCTTGCAGTGGGACTGCGTCGTTTCCAGGTGCGAATCGGAATGGGAGGTGGGCGGAAATCGATGCCACATGCCACCGCACTCAACGCTGAGCAGACCCGTGCCCATGCCCATGCCCGTGCTGAGCGCCGGCTCTGAGTCGTTGCCATTGCTGAGGCAATTGAAGCTGCTGCTGAACTGATGCACTCGCTGCGCGCCCAGACCCGCCAGCGTCTGAAAATCACAGGGGGGCTGCAGGTAAATCGGCGACAGATTCAAGCGCGGCAATGACTTTTGGTGCTCATCGTCGCCGGCGGGTGCCACGGAAATTCGTATGGGATTGGGCGTATTCGGCCCGCTGTGACAGGGCGCCGCTGCTGCACTTTTGACGGCCTGTCGCGCCACTGGCGCACTGTTCACGCACATGCTGCAATCGAAGCCGTTGAGCCGCAGTATGGAGGCATGCAGGGCATATTCCAGGCCGCTGGCACTCTTCACCATCACATCGCTGAAGTAGGACTCCTGCAGGGCATCGCCAAAGCTGAGCTGCTTCTCCTGACCCGCCGCCTGACCATCCTGCAGTCGCTTGCACTCGACGGCATACCAATTCTCACAGCTGAGCACCAGCGTGTCAGTCGGCGTCAAGGTGTTGGTCTGGAAATGGTAGCCACATGCATGAGTACGTACAATTAATGGTGGGGCGGCGCGGCGTTTACTCACGCTGAACTCAATGCTGTGCCCGGCAAAGGCTCCGAATACGAGCCGGGGATTCGTTTCGTGCACATCGAAGGTCTCACAGCTAAATAGAACACTCGCCGAGTCGCAGAAAGGGCCGCAGTCTTGTTGCTCAGGAATCGGGCTGACCAAATCGTTATACCAGGTTATGTCGCTGGTATCGTCCAGGCGAAATTTAATTCTGGAAAATGGGGAAATATATAATTCAAATGGCCACACCATAAAAGTCACACAATAGTTTTTTACCCCTCCAGGCCGGATAGCTCGCGCTTGCCCTCGAAAGTGCAGCAGACAATCTGTCAGTAGAAGAACAAAAAAAGAGATGGGTGGCAGTGAAAGGAAAGTCAGTTGGTGGGGGGGCTGGCTGCTTCCTTACCTCCCAGGTGCCGAGAAACGTGTGGACAAGCGACATGTTGGTATGTCGCCTGTATCCTCGCTCCTGTGGTGGCTTCAAATCAATCCAGGCTATCCCAGCTTAGAAAATGTCTTTGGCTCCTTGGGACACACACACACTGCCGTGTACATACATCTGAGTGTACATACTACATGCTGGCCCAATACATATATGTACTACTGGAGAGCCTGAGCGCTGCACTCTGTAGAATGTCCACACAGCTCCTCCGCTCCTCCGCTGCTCCGCTGCTCCGCTGCTGCTCTGCTGCTCCTCTGCTCCTCCGCTCGCTCTCCCGCTCCTCCTGCTCCACGCTGTTTGCCTGCGTTTTCTTTGCTTTTTCTTTTTACACGAGCTTAAATATTTATTTTAAAAACAAATTTCCGTACTTTTTGGTGTGTTGTTTTTCACGTATCGCTGTACCCAAAGCACGCGTGTGTGTGAGTGTGTGAGTGTGCGAGAGTGTGTGTGTATTTATTGTTAAAGTTTAATTTTTTTTTCTTAACTGCGCTGCCGCTGTTGCTGGCTCTCTGCAACAATTTCCAGCACTCACTCACTCATTCAGTGTGTCTCATTCTCTTTCTCCCTCTCCCGGTTTTTACTCAGCTGCCTGCCGACGACCTTGCGCCAAGAGAGCCAACAGACAGAGAGAGAGAGAGAGAAAGAGTGTGTGAGTGGCAAAGCTTTGACCAACAGCTGATTGCAGCTTTCAACCCCCAAAAAGTAAGTGAAACTTTAACCAGTATATGGGGAAGAAGGAAACGGAAACAGAAACCGAAACTCCAACTTCAACATGGAAAAATTACAAAATGTCCGGCACTTAAATTTGCATTTACGATTGCTCGTACTCGTATCTGCAGCTCCATTAATTGTAAATAAATAATAATAATTAATAAATTAATAAATAATAAATTAATAAATAATAAATTAATAAGTTAATAATTAATAAAAATAAAAAATCCATTAGCGCAGATATCTGTCAATACTTTAACCTTCGAATAGCCCGAAGTGAAGTGCCAGTGAAGCTTCTTCCTTAACTGCCCTTAACTTACCCATAGTTTGTGGTTTAATCAAACGAAATTAATCATTTGTTTAATCAGAGCTAGTGATTCATTTTAAATGCTTAATTTTCCAGCCATGAATATTCTTGGGGCAGGTGCATGAATAAACTCGAAATTAGTCAATTGTAAAATTTGTTCTAATTATTCCAATAAAAAAAAAATACTACAATTTGGAAAGTCTCCGCCAACAACACATCCAACAAATATTCTACAAAGTTATTTAAAATTATAGAAAATTATTAAACATGATTAAGGTTATAATCGGGGGGGCACTCCCATCCCTGCCGCTGTTTGAATCGTGTTGCAGGTTGCAGGTTTCGTGTTTCGTGTTTCGAATTTTGTAAATATGGCTGGAGCTGCAGCTGAAGCTGGAGCGCGTATAAATCGTATCTCAGAAGTCCTGGAATGCTTTGATCGCCAACTGGCTGGCCACTGGATCAAACTGGCTGTCTTCGTAGACGCGAATGCCGTCCCTGGCGATAATGTCCAGGGGCGAGAGCTGTGCACAACAAAAGAATCAAGTGAGAGGCATGCAAAATGGGGCATCCATCTGCCTGAACGAGAAACTTACGCTCAGCAGCTGCTTCGAGGTGAGTTTGTAGCCCTTGTACATGGCGATCCTTTGCAGTGCCATCACACTGCGTATGCGCTGGCGCGGATCTATGGCGAGCAGCTTGCGCAGCACATCCTGGCCCTCATGGCCCAGCTGGCGTACCGCGGCGGGCAGGAACTCTTCGGTGTCGCTGCTGCTGCTGCCGCCGCTGCTGTCGCTGTTCCTCCTGTCCTGCAGGCAGCCATTGATCTGCGCAAAGGATGGGGCATTGGACAGGCCATCTGCCGTTTCAGTGTCGGCGTCGGCGTCCAAACTCTCCTGCCGGCGCTGGCGCAGTAGATACTGCTTGATGTTGGGACACTGCGCAGAAAGTAGAAACAGAAAAAAGCAAACAGCAAACACTTAGCGATTCCAATTTTAGAACCCAAGAATGGTATGAAATGGCTAACAGAATTGCAGAAACTATAAATAGAAAAAGACTAAACCGGCCCTGTGCCCGGTACCCGGTACCTAGTGCCTGCTGCCTGCTGCTTGTGCCTGCTGCTTGTACCTGTACCTGTACCTGGACTTTGCACACACAAGCAGTGCAATCTGCAAGCAGCAATCTGCAAGCAGGAATCTGCAACCTGTTATGCTTATTGATTGGGAAGGGGGGAGGGCTGAGTTCGAATGGATGCAAACCACAAATATTAGTCACTAAATCTAAACCTAAACCCAATGGCCATCACATGAAGCTTCACTTCGAGCTGGCCTACCCTAATCATTAGCCAAACTGAGATAGCTGAGACATTTATTTGGAACACGCAAATACGAAAATACGCAAATCAAAATGCGTCAGATCAAATGAGATGAGTGACAAACGATGTGATATTATGGCTCATGGCTGTGCAAATAATTAGCTGGCAGCATTGGAGCACCGAAGCGAAGCATGCCCTTAAATGTGCCTCATTCGACGCCAGAGATGGAGCCAAGGCAAGCCAAGGCAGGACTGTGGCTGGAGTGTGAGCAGGAGAACTTTCGGATGGCAGGGTCGGAGGGTCAATGAGCCTCGTAAGAGTGGCAAAGTTTATATGATTATGGATGGGATGAGCTGAGAGGAGACAGAGATTTACCTACTCAGCTGTGGCTTCGGCTCTCCTCTGTGCTCTGCTCGATGGGCACTAATGCATGCAAATTGAATTCAATTAGCGGTCGACTACTTTTAAAATAGAAATAGAAAACCTCTGTTGTTGCTGCTGCCGCTGCTGCTGCTGCTGCTTGTGAAATGTCGTTGTTGGGCATTGTGGATTATGTCTACCATGCTCTGCTCTCGCACTCAAACATACCACGTTCAACGATTACAACATGTCGCCCCACCCCTCCGCACAGGCACAAAATGTTTCAGTAAAATAAGAAAATGAGCAGCATTGTCATTTTGCATCTTTCGATACTCGTCTCATGCAGTCGCAGTGTCCGAATATGCTCGTACTTGGCTCTGGCTGCCACATGCCCATGCCCATGCCCATGCCCATGCCCATGCCCATGCCCCATGGAATGTAAAGTCACAAAAATTCAGCACATTTAGTTTGAGTAACTGAGCGCAATTGTTATGTAAAACAGTCACTTACTGACACTGAATAGCATCTAATTAAGTATTGCTGCTGCTGCTGCTGCTGCTGCACTTGAAAATAAGATGAGGATGTGGCTGGTGGGTTGGTGGGGTACTGCACGCACTTGAACTTAAACAGAATGAACCATCCAGGGTACAGTGTATATCCTATATGCCATCTAATGGAATTAGCCTGACAATGCCGGAACAGTGCAATCAAAACTGCCCCCAAACCATTATCATCATATGTACATATATGTATGTACGATTTATGTATGTACTTTCACTCTGGCAAATATGTGAGTGGAGATTGATTAATGTCAACCGATTGCCAGTGAGTCATTCCAAGCAGTTGCAATGGTCAAGGTGAGAATGAGTACAGGTGCACCAGGCCAGGCCAGGCCAGGCCACCCACCCTACATCTGCCTCTGCCTCTGCATCTGCATCTGCACTGTGAAATAAATCTTTTGGGTGAAGTGGGAGCCACCAGTCAGCAGCCAGCAGCCACTGGGCTAATGCCGAGAGATTTCGAAAGGTTTGACCTGCATTTGAAGCAACAAATTAAGCTTAATCAATGCTGTGGCTCTGGACTGCTGCTGTGGCTCTGGACTGCTGCTGTGGCTGCTGCTGGGCTGCTGCTGTGGCTCTGTGCTGCTGCTGACAAGTTGACAAAGTGAAACAGTTTAGGTTTCTGTGTGCTTAGAAAAAATTAAATTAAATCACAGTAGACAAGCAGACGAGCGACGAGGTAATGATCAGTGGCAAGGGAAGGCGATCAGGCGGCATGTGTGTGTCTGTGTGTGTGTGTGTGTGTGGTTGGGGATCCAAGGAGTGGCGGGGGCGAGACAGCAGCGACACTGGCACTGGCACTGGCACTGACGATGGATGCCACCTTCCTGGTTCGTTGATTCAAAAACAAGTTGTGAAATGAGAGGAGCGCTCCAATGATTCTGCTCTGGTTCGCATTTGCCATTCATTCTCCATTAATTTCTATATGCTCGTACATACATACATACATACATACATATGTACACACATATGTATCAGTCAGTATTGCTGATATGCTGATGATTTCTATTGTATGGTTCTACACTACACTACTCTACTCTACTCTACTCGTATTTGTCCGTATTTGTCCGTATTTGTCGGTATTTGTCACTTCTCCCCCTGACAATTGTGACGCATGCTAATTGTAATTGGCGGCACGTGAGCGAGCGCCGGACTGACCGCCAAAATGTTATCCAACTGTCACACAACTGTCACAGAATTTGTGGAATTAGATTTACATTTTAGATTTTTCTTGTTTTTTTTTTTCAGATTTGCAGCATCGTCTGGCCGTGGCTCAGTTATGCGCAGGGGGTTATGTATGGGGGGTCAGATTTTCTTTGAGCTGTCGCTCCTCCCACTGGGGGCCCCCGTGCTGGCTACTGGTTGGCTAATTACTGCCCCAGCGACCAGGTTTGAGTAAAATAGAAACGGCAGACAACTGAACAACAACACTTTTTCGCAGTGATAATTATTTTTATATTTCCTAGAATTAATGTCCAGAGTTAATTGTCTTAATCTATGATGCGCGCCGCTTCTAGTACTTGTGCTGTACATACATACATATGTTTATTTGTATATTGTATCTTGCATAGTCAGCCGAACACAATCAACAGCCCATCGGTCAGCATCACAGGTCGACAAGAAATGACAAACAAAAAAAAAAAAAAAAAAAAAAAAACAAAATAACATTCTGCAAAAGATTAAATTTCAAATGGCTACGACGCTTTTTTTTTAATTTCTTTATTTTTATTATTTGTTGTGTCTCTGGCAAATTCTGCTGATGAGGCAGAGGCAGCAGCAGCAGCAGATGGGACGATGAATCTCTGCAGGAAATGGTCTGCCACCTGTCTGTCCTTGCTGATTGGATTGCATTTGCATTGCATTTTAAAACTGCTTCAATGGCTCTTCCAGGGCTAAGCAGTTCACCATTAACTGCTTAGCTCTGGATGAGCCATTGAAGCAGTTTTAATACCCATATTGAATGCATCTATTTGATGGTGAAATTATTGTGCACACCAATCCATCAATTGAAACCGATTGAGGCACAAATTCTGCATTAAATACATGCAGCGTCTAGCGTCTAGTCGAGCCAACTCAAGGCCAGGCTTAGTTAGGCTCGAGATGCATACGTGATCATAGGCATGGACAATGGACAATGGACAAGGCAGTGGAAGGGCACACTTCAATTACAGTCATTAAAATGCGTGCTGACATTAATTAAGAATTTTAAAACAGAAAAGCAGGGAAGCAGGGAACAAACGCAACAGTCGATGCACAAACAAACATACATACATGTCTTGTCCGAGTACGAGTATCTTGCATGTATTTATGTATGTGCAAAAGTTTGCATAGATTTCGCTGCACTCTGCTTCATGGGCAGGCAAAGAGAGAGAGAGAGAGGCATAGAGAGAGAGCTCGAGCTCTGGGCATTGTCCAACAGTTCTGGACTGCTTGCTGGACTGCATGCTGGACTGCTTGCTGGGCTGTGGCATAGGCTGGGCCATAGGCGGTGTATTATGCGACAATGACCTCTTTTCCGTGCTTAGGACATTCAAGGCCAATAACAAAGAGTTATGTATTCGACGCATCCATAAGATACAAGGGCGACGGGCGACGTTGCCTTTGTGGATCGCTGGACTGCTGGTCTAGCCACAGCAATGTATGTATGTATACATGGGCCCCATGGCTGCTACATGGTCAGCAAAGTTAAGCGGCGAGTGCGCTTGCGCTTGCGCTCATGTGCTACAAGTGATCATGTGTATGCGTTTGTGTGTGTGTGTGTGTGGCTATGTATGCGTGTGCATGTTGCTTGTGGCATGTAGCAATCAGCAATGCTGTTAACACTGTGCGACAAAATTCGCCAAAAAGAAAAAAAACGAATGCCTTTTTTGAGTTTCCCCAATTTCAAATCGAATTAAATTTGGAATTAAATATTTAGCTATTTAGCTATATTTTACTTAATACACATTCAAATCACATTCAGTTGTGTGTTGACTTGTGTAATTACATTACAGGATGATAATGATAATGATGATAGTGCTGCGGCTGCTGCTGCTGCTGCTTCCCCTTGAGTCTATGACAATGTTAATGTTGATTGCAACGCATGCGAATTTTGTATTTTATATTACATGATAGCAGCAGACCAGACCCAGCAGACCCAGCAAGCAGTACCCCCTCCCCCCATGGCCCTACCCCATCAGAGCTTTGTCTGCAGACTTGGCTGCAGTCCAATCCGCGCACCAATACTGAGTCCAACTCAGAATCAGAATCCCAGTCCAAGTCCGAGTCCACTAAGTAAACGAAGCCGTGTCGCACTGCAAAAATTTATTGCTTTGTCCGCCTGCTGCTGCTGCTGCCGCTGCCGCTGCGTGTTGTCTGCGGCTGTGGCTGTGGCAGGCAGCCTGCAAATCTTCCACACATCCTCTTTGGCCTCTTTGGCCACACCGCTGCAAATATTTATGCAAGTCGAAAGCATAAAAATGTCGCAAGAAAATGCCCAGACAGACGACCGACCGATCGACTGACCGACCAATGCGACCATTAACCGGCCACTTGACTACAGACTAAGGCAAGTGCTAGCCGATTTTAATGCTTGATGCTTGTTGCTGTTGCTGGTGCTCTTGTTCTTGTTTTTGCCCTTGCTCTTGCAAGACGATGAGGCTGCTGAGGATGCTGGAGCTGGGGACTTGAAGTCTTGCCTATGCCGAGCCATTTTCCACAATCGATAAGTTCAATGCCAAAATGTTGCATTTGATTTCTCTGCTGCTGCCTCTAGGCTTGTGGCATGCCGCAACTGCAACTGCATCTACCATCTACTGGAGGCTGTAACACGTTGCCTTCGTTCCTTCTGATTTTATTTGCTTTCTTACATGTACATATTTATGTATTTTTATGTCGTTTAATGGCCCCCTCTTGGCTTGGTTTCATTGTTATGCCCGGCGTTGGGGATTCTTCTAACTTTGGCTACAACCTTTTCAGGGATGCGCCTTTTTCTTTAGCGCGATCCATACCAGTATGGATCCCCTAGAAGGTATAGAGTTTCCTTTCCCGACATTCGCAGAAGAATACCTTTTCACGTACTGATCACAGAAGTTCGGCTCGGGCGCAGAGCAGGGCAGGCATCACTGTACCGAGTACGAGTACGAGACGAGTACGTCCGAGTAGCAGCAACTTTGGAATCTATTCGTACGTTGTTTTTCGCGTGAATGCATTTTCCATGAACAAATCTAGGCACTGCTGTTGTTGTTGCTCCATTGCAAGCCATTTTATCCATGGAAAATCATTGGGCAACTTAATAATTGCAATTATGCATGATTTATCCAAAACGCAAATATTTATGAGATTCATTTTTCGTGACGAATGAAGGCAGAGATGGCAGAGAAGGCAGAGAAGGCAGAGCCACACAGCTGGCGCCGGTCGACCTTCAGCCTCAGTCTCAGTCTCAGTCGCAGTCTCAGTCTCAGTCATAAAGGTTTTCGGGTTCTGTTCTAGGTATTCAACTCATCTACTCGCATATTTGCATATTTATTGCTGTTTATTTATTGGTCTTTGCAATTACAAATATTTTAATTACGAGTTGCCTGCACAAGCGCAACAACAGTAGCGTAGCTAATAGCCATAATGGTGGTAAGGATCGTCCTGGTCCTGGAAACAGGTAGTCGTAGTCGTCCCATCGATAATAATCCTCAGCTCATAAAAACCTTAAAGACTCACACGCAAAAGTACCATAAAATAATACAAATAAACCAGATGCCGGCCAGCACGGATTTAAATTGGGTTTTTCTTTAATTTTCGTTGGTTTGGTTTGCTTTGCTTGGCCTGTTACTATCCCAGACTTAAGTCTCAGACCATTCCATATCCATTACCATATCTCACGCATCTCAGAGAGTATTTCAAAATCCAATCAAAGCACGTTTCAATAAAGAGCTCGCCCAGAACATTCCGTTAAACGATTGCATGATGACGATACAGCTCTCCCTTTATCTGTATCTGTATCTGTATCTCTATGCGTATCTGTATCTTCATCTGTAGCTGTGTGTGTGTATCTTCGCTGGAGCTTCGTGGGTGCCCCCTAATTTTAAAAGAGATCAAAAAGCAAGCGGGAGAGAGTGGCAGAGAGACTCTCGACAAGCGACAACTTCTGGGCAGAGCTGGGCAGAGGCGCAGCTTAATGGCCATCCGTCCGTCCGTCCGTCCGTCCGTTCTATGGCATGTTTTAATGGGAATGGAAATTTTTTTCATGGCTGCCCCCGCCCGTGCCCCCACCTCGTCTATCCTTTTAATGGATAGTCTGCAGGTCTATAAATAGAATCACCCCAGCCCCATGTCCAGCAGCCTTTTAAGGCCGCCCAAAGGCATTTATCATTCTAAGATAATCAACGATCGGCAATATACATATTTACAATCGACGGGGCCCATCGACGATGGCCGATGGGGCGACGCGACGCGACGCAACCGATCGAATGGAATGGAATGGAATCGACTGGTCAGAAGAGCCAAAGCCACAGCCACAGCAAGAGTCCACAACCAGAGCCAAAGTCAAAGCCAAAGGAAAAGAAATGTCTGCAGAGAAGAGAGGCCGCCGAAGCTTTGATTATGTTAATGATGTTCCCCTGGGTAGATCGATGGATGCACTTAGGCCTTGTAGCTCGTAGCTCGTTGCTCGTACCTTGGATCTGTCCACTGGCACAGCAAAGTTCTGTGCCCTGTGTGGAAATAGTAGATGCAAGTTTGGTCTTGCCTTGTCTATACTTATTCCTTGTAGCCCATGTCCATGTTCATGTCCATGGTACATACCGGTTTGCCGTACAAAGAACACCTCTCCACTTCACTCCTCACCACTCCTCCCCTCCACTGTACTGTGCCATCTCTGTGATGAACCTCAATTAAGCATTTTTTTTTTTCTTTGGTCCTGGCTGATTGCTGATGTTATCATCGTTCAACTCCATTTGAAAATCGTGCTGCGTTTAATGATGCTTATGGCAATCGATCAGCAGCGATCCGCGATCCTGGCTAGTTAGTTAGGTTTATAAATAGCAACATACAGCCTTAGCCCCTGCTGCCTGCTGGCTGCTCTCTGCGGTCTCTGTGGAAGTCTTACAAATCGCTGAGACTTTAAAAATAGACAACGCTCCAAACAGTTTGCTGTCTATTTATGGTGAAAGAACTCCACCACTGTGTACTGCGCGGCTTAGAACATTGACTTACAAAAAGAGAAGTAGTAGTGGTGGAGAGGATCCTGCCAAGCCCCGCGACATGCGCACGCATGCACGCACACGCACACGCACGCATGTGTGTGTATATCTCTTTCTGTCGCTGTCGCTGTCGCTGGCTCTGCCCTACCGCTGCTTCTGCCTCGTGTCCGTTGTCGTTGGTTCGTTGTCTGTGTGCCGATGTTCGTGCCTAGTACTGAACTCTCGCACTGTCTATGGTCGCTGCCTGCCTGCTGCCTGCCTGCCTCTGCTCTCTGTCGACGTCAGCGTCAGACGTCCGTGATCTGCGGCGGGTGTATATAAACGGCCCGTGTGGCTGGCATCCACTCAAAGTGTTTCTTGAAACTGACCGGTGAGAACACGCGCCAGCAGCGCAGCGGATTAAGAATCTACCTACTCACAGATACTACTACTACTACTTACTACTGTCTACTACTACTTTGCTACTGTCTACTACTTTTAACTTAAAACAACAAAAGTCTCTAAATTAATACAAAACAAATCTAATTTTTTTTCAAATATTTTTTTACACTTTTTGTGCGTGTGTTGCAGCCAGGACGCGTAACCGAAACTCGAGATTGTTCCACCAACTAAAAAATATTATCAAAACGAACTTGCTGTTGGCTGTTCATAAAGATACAAAAACGTATCTGTGCGATACTCAGAACCAAGTGCCCGAACCCACCCCCACAAACGACGCTCTTCAACGCCTTAAAACGACAAAAAGTCTTCAACCAATCTAAAGGTGAGTGCAAAGGAAAGGGCATCGAAATTCAATAACAAAAAGAAAAAAAGTGTTCAAATATTGTGCTGACTGCTGCTGCGACTGCTGACTGCTGCACCTGAATGTGCCTTATCTGCATCTGCGTATCCTTAAGATACACAAATGTATCTAAATGGCTTTGGGGACCCGTTTGTGCTGCTGCTGCTGCTGTGGGCGCCCCCCCAATACCCTCCCTTTCTTGCTGGCTGTGGCCAACGTTTTTCTGTTTCTTTTTTTTTTTTTTTGCGAAACAAGTTTGGTTGATTTTCTTGGTTGTTAGACTTGGCTTTAGACTTAAATGCAGTTTCAGCTGACAGGCTGCTCATACTCGTAAATTACAAAGATCGTATCGCTGCATAACTGTATGCTGTATGCTGTGAGATACATTTAATGGCCCGGCGTTCGTTCACGGTTCCTATTACATAATACAAATGCAGACAGGCACCACACAGAGACCACAGAGACACACAGGCAAAATCTAGGCCCACTGAACTCTCCCTCCAAACACACACACACTAATGCAGGCCCAGGCAATCTGATCTGATTTAATTTAATCTTTGAGCCCACCAAAAACAATCTTCAGGAATGCTCAAGCTGAGTTTTAAGAACCAATCACGAACGATTTGGGTCGTGTCTGAGGCTCAGTTTGGGGTCTGGGGTCTGGGGTCTAGGAAGAGCCGTTAGTTTTAGATTTTCATTAATTCGTGTCTCTGATTTTATTGCTTATCCAAACCAATCCAATCGAATCCAAAAAAAAAAAGAAGTCACCAAAATATAATTAGCATAAGGAAATGAGCAGAGCAGATGAGCCAACGGCCAGGCAGCTTCATGAATTTGCAAGTCAGCCCCACAGCCACAGTTCGAATTATAATTCGAATAATTCAAATGTATCGCATTTGAATACCGAAAGCCCTGTGTCTTCAGTCTTAAGATCGTTAATCCATGCAAATGTGGGCCAATCAGAAGATCCATAATTAACGATGGGATTAGAAATGGAATGCAGAAGGCGGGGCAATGACAGGGACGGGGACGGGGACAGGGGCAGCTGCCCAACTCTCTTTCTCGCCTCATCCATGTGGCGCCATCGGGCATAAGGTCCACGAACTGTGTGCACAAGTCCCGCCATCAATTCAATTGTAATTTTCCGCCAGTTGTCCGGGAGCGGCGGTACAAAATTTGATTTAATCGAATTACAAAAGAACATTTTAACAAAACTCAAAAGAATGGAATGGGGCGCAAGACGAAACGGATGAAGGCACCCCACGGACGATGAATGAGTGGCTGGCAAACGGAATAGAAAGTCCAGCTAAAGGGGGGGGGATGGGGGCGAGCGACCATTGTGCAGCGTCAGGCTGGGGCAGGGCAGCCAGCAATCAACTGATGTAATAATACGAGTGTATTTTCAATTGCCGCCGCGACCATTTAAGTTCAGTTTGCAGGCAGGCAGGCTGCCCTGCACCGCCCCGCCCCGCCACGCCCCACCCCGCCCGCTTAGGAGGCTCTCTACTCTAAGATATTTGACCTTTTCCCGTGTCATTCATTTGGCAATTTCTGAATGCTACAATTATTATACTAACATTGCCATTCTCTCCCTCTCCCCCTCTCTCCCTCTTGTTTGTTCGTCCAGAATGAAGTGCCAACTGCTGTTCGTGGCCACTGTGTGCCTGGTCACTGTCTGGGCGCTGCCTGTGCCCGATGAGGAGGTGGCCATACAGCCGGATGCCGGCTCCAAGGCCGAGCTGCTCGGCAAGACCGTGCAGACCAATCCCATTGAGCCAGCACCCTTCAAGCCCGAGCCGGTGAAGTCGCTGGAGCCCAAAATCGATGCCAAAACTGTCGCTCCAGCTGCCGCACCCATTGCCGCTCTTGAGACCTCGTCGAGCACTCCAGCCGCAGCCGCAGCCGCAGATGCCGAGCCAGCCAAGACAGAGCTCAAGTTGAGTGCAGCCGATGTGGAAACCGTTCCGGCCATACCCATACCCGAGAAGGTCAATGCCGAGGAGGTCAAGTCGGTTGAGAAGAAGCTGCCAATTCCAGCTGAGGAGTCCAAGCCCCAGACCCCGATCCCGGCCCAGCCCCAGCCCCAGCCCATTGACACTTCGCTGGAGGCGGAGAAGAAACAGGAGAAGGCCGCCCGCACCGAGGAGGAGCCGATCGAGGCCCCCAAGGCCATTCCATTGGTGGAGGCCCCAGCCCCAGTCGCCAACGCCGAGGTACAGAAGCAGATTGTCGATGAGGTCAAGTCCCAGGAGCCCCAGATCGATGCCAAGTTCGCCGAAGTGCCAGCGGCCATTGCGGCAGCACCTGCAGCCATCGACGATGCTGAGAATGCTGAGAAGGAAGTGACCGCCGAGAAGCAGCCCGCACGCCAAGAGCGAATCAGCGAAGTCGAGCAAAAGGACGAGAAGGCTGCTGCCGCTGCTGCTGCAGCTGCACCAGAAGCATCCCTGGCCCCTGAAGCCCCTGCTGCACCTGCTCTGCCGACCGTCGCTCCAGCAGAGGCTGCCACCAAATCGGAGACCAACATCCAGGTGATTACTCCCACCGCTACTCAGCCAGAGAAGAAATCGATTGAGGGCGGAGTGGCCCCAGGTACCATCACGCCCGCCGCCGCTCCGGCCGCACTGGCTGCCCAGGCCAAGTCAGCCGAGCCCCAGCAGCAGCAGGCCAAGTCTGACGAAGTGGTGAAGACCATTGCCGAGGTGGCTGCCGAGCCCGCCAAGGAGCAGGAGCAGGAGCAGTCGACTGGAGCCGTTGCCATTGCCGATACCGTTGCCAAGACCTTGCCCAAGGAGCAGAACGCAGACAAAGTGCCAGAGGTAGCTGCTGCAGTTGCTGATGCCAAGAAGATTGATGAAGCTCAGCCCATTGCCGCTGCTGCTGCAGCTCCATCGGCCCCTCTGGCCCCTCTGGCTCCTGTCGCCGAGCCAAAGAAGTCGTCGGAGGAGAAGTCCGAGTCGAAGAACGAGGAGTCTTCCGAGTCCAAGGAGTCCGATGAGAGCAGCGAATCCAAGGAGAATGTTTCAAACTAGAGACATAGAGAGAGAGCAAGTGAGGGAGCAAGAGAGAGTGAGAGAGAGACAGAGAGAGAGAAAGAGAGAGAGAGCTTTACACCCTTAAACCTTTAAACCGCAGCAGCGTACCCAACGGTAATCTACACCTTCCCCTAACCATTTCCCCCAGTACACCCCTAGACCCAATCCCCGAGCACCACTGCTACGCAACGTTACGTTACGCAACGTTACGTTACGTTACGTCACGTCACGTCAGCCAGCGCCTTAATATTACGATCGTAGTTAGTGGTAGTTCTTAGTTGTAAACGAGCTAAAGTCGAGAGTGGAATAGAGTGGAATAGAGTGGAGTGGAGTGAAGTGGAGGAGCAAAAGTAAAAGCAGAACACACACACACACACACACACAACAAAACCATAAATATGAAGATCCATAATCCATAGCAGACTTATGGGATTAAACATAAAACATTAAACATCCCATCCCCCCCTCCCCCTACCCAGGCATCAAAGTGAAGATCGGAACATTGGAATCCGCACACAATAGAATGGAATGAAGTGCAAGGCAAGGCAAGGAATGCATGGAATGGAACATACAAAATAGCAATAAAAAATAAACAAACAAAAAAAAAAACAAAACAAAACAAAAAAAAAACAGGACAAACCGCTAAGATGGCATAAAGTTATACTTATAAATTAAATTTAATTAATGTAATTTTAATTAAATTTTAGTCATTGCAAGACGAACAACACACCCACACCCACACCTACACCTACACCCACACGCACACTTACGCCCCCAAAAACGCATCTCCGTATCCCGAAAACTATCTGTATCTTTCTCTACCAGTAGGTTCCGTTCCCCCCCCCCACTGTGTACGATGTGTCAGCAGTTGCAAGCAGCAACAGGCATCGATGTATGGTAATAATATTAATAATATTATAAATGAAATTCACTTTTTTTTTTTTTTAAATTGTGTTTTAAATTAATGAAACTACATTTAATACGATAGTGGTATAACGTATATATGAGCAGAAATATATATGATTTTATATAGACTGAGAAAATTCTTAAATAAAAAGCGAAAAAATTAAAAAAAAAAATAGAATATTTATTTATCCTTGGAATGATGTTGCAAAACCTTGGGGCTTGCTTTGGGGTCGAGTTGTATAATGATGGTCTCGTCTCCAGCCTCTGAACTATGAAATGATCTATTATAAGCAGCAATTGGCTGAGATCTACATATCTAAGTGCTACTTCCATAAGAAAGCTCTGGGAAGGCGGGCTTGTTCAATTACAGAATTATTGTACACACACTTCCAATGCCAATGCCCACAGCCCACAGCCCAACAGCCTCGCCTTGGCCAGTCTGTCTACGTCTACTCTCTGGCATTGGCTAACAGCAAGCGGCAAGCATCCGTGGTCGAATTACAGACCTCCGCGATCTACAGAGTATCAAGTATTCGCCATAGATGCAACGCCGCCGCATCGCATGCACCTGCAAACCAGTTCTACTGCTCTCCGTCGCAGTTGGAATCTAAATACATATGCCAGATCTATCCGCAGCAGACAACAAATTAGATTACCCACAGACATGCTCACATTCTCGCATTCAGTCAATGGGAATTACTGTTTACTGTTTACTGGTTACTGTGCACCGACAATTGCTCGCTTACCTTCTGCGTTAGCATCTGACAGGCAATGACGCCCAAGGCCCACCAGTCCACTGCATGACCGTAGGGTTCGCCGCACAGTATTTCGGGTGCTGAAACGATATGAGAGTGGAGCGAATGTTTTACCCACCCGACAAACAATATTTGGTGAAGGAAGAAAGGGAGCACACACACACACACACAAATAAACAACAAATAATAAACAAATAAATCTTTGAATATTAAAAGTTTCTTCGGCATACCGAAGAGTGGGTACTGATAACTGATATACTACATATGTATGTATGAATAGGGGCTATCGAAAATCCATTTATTAACAGGTACACTTGCATATCAGATAGATATACATACATGCGAGTATGTAAATGTACATAGCTGAACAGCATCGAATATCGATTCGGACACTCACAGCTGGCATCTTAGAGCTTTGATAATTTCGATTTAGATGGTTTGTTCTATGTTTATTGGACTCAATTGGATCAGGAATCAAGGCCAATTACATTTCTACTTTGATTCAGGTTGCTGTTGTTGTTGTTGTTGTGATTCAAAGTTTTTATTCTGCTTAATTCGATTTTACAATAATAGTTTTTAATTGCAAATTACATTTATGGTTGTTTGTTGTTTTACGTTTATAGCTTGGACACACATACAATACATACACACAGACATCGATTTACATAGTTACAGAGACATACTTCGATTCGATTCGATTCGGTGCGGTGCGCTAATTAAATTTAACAAAAGTTAAACTAATACAGAAAGTAAAAACGCCAAGCAAACTGTACAAGTTCCAAGTGCAACATTTTGTGCTGGCCTCTGATACTCTGATAGCATTCCGCATAGTCCGCATAGAATCATCATTAATCTTTAATCTTTACAAATCATATTTCCTTCAGCAGTATCTTCCATACATCCACATCCACATATATCATAGTTTGAGGCATCTTCTTCACGGATTTTTCAATTATAAAATTGGATCGATCATCATTTGTTTTTCGTGCTCTGGCTCTTGCGCTTTCCAGCTTTAGATGAAGTGTATTCAAGTGCAACATTCAAGCTAGTCGGAGCTTCTAGCAATTAAATTCTCTTTCTCATTGTCCCTTTGTCGCTCTTGCGTCTGGTACTTGCTAAAACTATAATTTAATCACTACAAGTACAATCACAATCATTTAATCAAAATAATTACCACCATCCATCCTCTCTCGCGCTCCACACTCCACACTCCTCTCTCTCTCTCTCTCTCTTTGCATATTCGTGTGTTTCAATTATTATTTACACTGATCGATAACATATGGGTAAGGTAAGGTAAGGTAAGGTAAGGTAAGGTATTAAGTAACACGTTAGTTCAAGCTAATCGAATGGAATATGCCGCACCGAATCCACACTTACAATAAATGTACATACGCACACAGATACATTGATACTTAGATACTTAGTTGCTAGGGGTGCTCAAGTTAAGCTTTTGTAGCTTTTGTAGCTTTTGGGGACGCGTGGGCCGTTTGATTGATTGATTTGGTGGGGTGTTTGGCCCACTAATGAGTTTAGCCTAAGTTTAATTGTTAAATTAGCCGGGGGATCATCTAATGCAGATTTATCGATAGAATTACTGATCAAAACTTATGTATCTTTTACTTTCACTTTTACTTTTACGCTTGGTCCATCAATGAGTAATATTCTGTAGCTGTAGCTGTAGCTGTTTCGGTTCTGTTTTCGTTCTAACCAAGGCTTGAAGTGTTTAAAGAAAAATAGAACCACAAATCACACATGACCATATCCACATCACTTCCTATACATCTCGCTCGCTCTCACTCACTCATTCTCTCTCTATCCGTCCTACTCTTTTGCATGGAACACATTTAAACGAACATTTTCTAAGGGGACCTACGACTATCTCTAGCTCTAGCTCTAGCTCTAACTCTTCTGATGTAACCATTTAATGATTGTAAATACAAACAGCAAAGCGAAACTTTATATATGTTCGGGGCGGACTCCCCCATGTTATATGAACTAAAAAGCTGCACAGAGGCTTCTTCTATAGGTCACGCAGTGTACCCACCTCCTCTCTCCTGCAACTGTACCAACTAGCAGATAAACCGAATCGAATCTACATATGGATATTGCAATTTCTGGCACTACACCGCACAAGGCTCACATCTGCACTAACAAAATCCATCAATAACAACTAAAAGTAGTAACAAAGCGAACTTCCAGGCGGACTCCGCCCTTTACATACTAGATTCAAGCTCAGCATGGGAACGGGGGTGCGGGGGCACACAATAAATATTTAACTACTTCGTACTCGGATTATCATTATCACCATTACAAATGGCTCGGATCGGATCGAAATATGCTGCACAAACTGTTGCCCAAAAGCAGGAAAATAATGATAGCAAAATTTTTAAATTTTGAATTTTGGGCTTGGGGAGGTAGGCCGGCCCAACTCTTGGTAGCGGAATGGAATTTCGCGCTCACTTGTTTTGTTTTGGTATTTCTACAGTAAGTAAACGTAAGCGTAAACGTAAACGCAAACGTAAAACGATTCGATTGGGGCTCGTTTAGCTTTAGCCAGTCACATTGCGAGCGTCTCCTTGATGATCTTTTTCATGGCATTGCCCATGGAGGGAGCCGCCGAGCCAGAGGTGGAGTAATCGAACTTAAACAAATACGGCTGGACATCGGGGAAGGATGTGTCGAAGATCAGGTCCAGCTCGCTCTGGCTGGGTGTCTTGGGCACATAGTCGTGCCGATTCATCAGCTCGGTAATGTATATGACTTTTTCGGTCAGGAGATCAGAGACATTCTCGCGGCACAGCTGCCGCTCGTCCTCGTTCTCGTGCTTGATCAGATCGAGGTGCACCGTCCACACCTCCCACGGGATGGACTCCTGCGGGAATGGCCAGCGGTTCTTCTTCTTTTGAAAGAACTCCAAGCTTATCTGCCCCGAGCCGCAGCTCTCGTTGGAGCGCAACTTTTCGCTGAACAAGTTGATGGCGCGCTTCACCTTGTGCGTGAGGCTGTCGGAGGTGCAGCACACATAGGTGAAGTCGATGAAGTTGCAGTCGACATCCGTGTAGCCGACGGTGCCGATCGAGTACTGGGCGTCGCCCGTGTACATAAACTTTCCCAGGCAACGATGGAAGAGTACTGTCTGGAAGATGGTGGTCACCGCCTCGTCCACCTGCAGGCCCTCCATAGTCAGATCGAACACCTGCGAGCGCGCGTTCATTGTGTCGTTTTATCTATTTGTATATTGGCTATTTACAGTGCTTAGGGGATGGATATGGTTATGCTTGAGGCTGCTCTGCTCCTCCGTTCCTCTATTTTGTATTCCACGCTTTTCACTTGCTACAGAATTCTTTCCTTTTTCGTTTGTTCTTCAATTTTAGGCTTTTAGGTCTCGGTCTCGGTCTCACAGTTTGCTTTTAGTTGAATTACTGTCTGCCAGTAATGGTTGCCTGCATTTAGATTCTAATTTACATTCAACTTAATTTCTATATGTTCTCTATAAGGTATAAGCCCTGCCCTGCCCTGCGCTGCTGCTGTCTATACTGTTTCCTACTGTTGCTTCTGCTAATAAATTGTCTTATGGGGTTCGGGCTTTCCTTTGGGTAGTGGAAATACCTTTGAACGATTTGAGTTTGATTTCCGATGGAACGGGGCGGCGCGGAGCGGCGCGGCGCCTCTTACTAGCTAACTGTGTGTGTCTGTTGTGTTACACAGGTGTTCTTTTTTGCTTATTATTTGTAATTGTTTTTTGTTTTTGTTTTTGTTTGTTTAAAGTTGGTTCAGATCGTACCCATGTATTTGAAAGTGCCACATATGGTGCGCGTATTTGCACCCAGTTTGAGCCACTTGCTCAGACCGAAGTCTGTCAGCTTGATGTGAAATTGTTGCGTTAGCAGAATGTTCTCGGGCTTTGCATCGCGGTAGATAATGCCGGCGTTGTGCAGAAAATCTGTAAACGAATGGGCCACAAGTTAATACACGAATCTAATCAGCGATATCGCTTTTGTTATTTGCTTTTTTGCATTACGCTATCGGCAGATGATTCATAGCCGGATAATCAGCCATTCATGAACACTCACCGATTGCTAGGGCAATCTCTCCAATATATAGGCGCACTAGGTCAACGGAGAAGTGGACAATTTTCGAGAACAATTCGCCATTCGGTATATATTCGGATACTGCAAAAGGAGAGAGTGGTCAGGGTCATGTGAGCCCCCAAATGATTAAAGCAAATTCTCAGTCAACATACGGATATGAAGGTTGTGACGGTTCTGCCAAAGATCTATTTGCTGCACGATGAACGGGTGATGACCGCACACTTTCTGTATATCCGCCTCGTCCTTTATCTGTTGCACGCTGTTGTCCTCTATCAGCTGCAATTGGTACGTACATGAGAGTTATTTAAATATGTAATTTAACCAGAGCAATCTGTCGCTTAGCCACCTTTGATTTTTTAAGAACTTTGAGGGCGTAGCATGAACTGTTGTCGGTCCTATTGCACACTTTGAAGACCACACCGAAGGCTCCCTTCGCCACGAGATGTTCAATCTGGAACTGATCGTTGCGGCTGGCTTCCTTGAAATGCGAATTAAATATCGAATTCGTCAGCGGACGGTGCCATTGCGTTTTTCTGCGACGGAAGCCCTGCAGCGATGACGAGCTGCAAAACAATGTTCATGAAATGTTAATATGACTGCGGCTAGACTCTTACGAGTACCTCGGATGCTTACCTCTTGCGTGTGGCCTTATTCCGATGCCGAAAGGAATTGCGAGCAGCCGAAAAGCTCCAATTAAGGCGTCCGCCGCTAAGACTGCCTAGGCTCCAGGTGGAAAGCTGCTGGAATCGGAGAGATATTGGAAAACGTTAATTCTGAGTGCGAAAATGTTTATATTTTTTGCCTGGCCTGGCCTGGCCTGGCTGAATATTTATTTATTTTGCAAGCATGTGAAGCAGCCAGCAGCCGCCAAAAACTAAAAACGATCTTCGAACAGCTGAGCGCAACGTAAGCGAACGTAAGAAAAGAGAGAGCGAGCGAGAGCGAAATAAACTCGGCACACACACACACACATAATAAATACAGTGGTGGCCCACGAAACTGGTCAGGTTTGTAATCACAGGGATGGCTAGGAGGGTGAGTGGGTGGGTCTGTTCAAGATAACGGAATATGTGTATGTGTGTATACTGTCTGGGGGCATTTCTAGAAACTATCTCTGATAACAATTCTTTAATAATTTTATGCTTAAATGTCCCATGGAATCCAGGCCAAAAGCACCCGCGCCTGTAGCGACCCGATCATTCCTTGAGTGAGGTCACTTGTACCACCATATGTTTACGCACACATGTGCACGTACATAAATACATATGTATGTACATACATATGCATTCTTTTGTGCTCTTTTTATGTTTTCGATGCTGCTCCCCAACTGAGATTAATGGCAAACATTTTGATCGAAATTCCGCTCCCGCATGTGAGCAAGTGAAAGAGAACTCATACACATACATTTGATAACGCATAATCTACATGTGTGTACATATGTTTGTGGAATACATATTTACATATATGCTGATGACGCCAGAATTTGCGCAGCGGTAAATAGCATGGCAATGAAAATGTGCGAATGCGGAAATATACATACACACACACACACACACACATGTATATGCAAATGTATTTTTGTACTCAAAATGAAAACATTAAAAAAGTACGGATATTTACTGTTAGAAAAGCCCCCCAAACACGTGCTCTCCAGTCAGAATATCGTGGCCTAGAAATCTTGATCAAGCCTGAGGTCGGTTAGAGAGAGAGAGAGAGAACAGAGAGAGTAGAGCCAAAGCCAAAGCCAAAGCCAGGCCAGGCCAGGCCGCGTCGTAATTCATTTGCCCATTCGATGGGAAAATGCGAAGCATACACCAGTCTCAATGACGCAGTATTTATTTTAACAGACAACACAACGGAAAATAAACAAACACCGATGACAAAAAAGTAAATGGACAACCCCTCTGCAGCGGGTAAAACTATGTACTCTATCGATACAATACAATACACAATACAATGTATGTATGTGCACATGTACATACATAAGTATGTACGTATGTATGTATGTACTGTGTTATCAGCCTGTGCCCCACATTGTACGAACCTGCTGCAAGCGTGGTTGCTGCTGCGGCTGCGGCTGCTGCAATCCTACCAAAGTCGATGCAGCAGCAGCTGCTGGTTGTGATTCTGGCTCAGCTGTGACGACGACGCCGATGCTGTTGCTTGCCACGGGCACGGGCTCGGACACGGACACGGCCTGGGGCTCCGGATGGGCAGGAGGAGGTCTGTGTAGGGATTTTCTACTGCTGCCGCCACAGCCAAAGGTTGTCAAAGGTAGCGACTGTTTTCGTCTCTGTGGCTGTTCTGGTTGCTGCTGCTGCTGCTGCTGTGGTCTTGTCGTGGATGCAGTTGCAGTTGCAGTTGTGGGTGCTTCTGTTTCGATTAGTTCATGGCGCTGAGCCGCTGCTTCACGAGTGCTTTGCGATGTCCTTCTGTTGTCATGCCTTGTTTGCGAGTTGCCCATCAAAAACTTCCACTCGTACTAATCAATTCCGTAGTTTTACCCGTTCTTTATTTGTTGTTGTTTATGCACACTCACACCGCACGCGCACACCAACACCAACACAACAACACAGCACAGCACACTCTTCTCGCTCGCACTCACACAAGAACTGAGGCACTGAGGCCAAAGAGGCACTCCAAATTGCGCAATCACTAAATTATATGGCAAATAAACACAAAACAAAAAAACACGAGAGCGCTCTCACTCCAAATGAAACAATAATGAAATCAGTTGGTGCCGTTTTAAGTTTTCTTTTATTTTGTTACTCTATTGTTGTTGTGCGAGTGGTGTGATCTTAAATAAATAAATCGATTCGATATGTATTGCATGTTGATGATATATTTGTGAGTGATATTTTTCTATTGCACGATAATATCAATGTGGTTATTTTGTGGGATGCAATATTTAAATTCATATCTGAAGTAAACTTGCTGTTTCACATCGTGAGATCACATTTAGCCGCGACTTTTGATACTACTCGGATGTTATCGATGCACAAGAAATGGCGATACTTGAGTGCGATGAGTGCGACTTCAATTCCTCGTGAGGTATGGTCACATTTCGTTTTTGCTCATTTTCCAGCACTTACACACCCCGCTTGCAATATTTTACTTTACTTTGCAACATTTTCAAAGTATTTATTATCTTGTAGTTCCCTTGTCGATACAAATTACATATAATATGGCTGGCAATAAAACGATGGACTGCTGTACACTGAGCCTGGACGAGATCATCGAGCGGCGACAATTGCGACCCGCTCATGGCGGCCGACCAAACGACAAGAAATTGTAAGTGTAAAAAGCGAAGCGAAGCGGTAAAAGAAAAGAAAAGAAAAAAAGCAGCAAAAATGGCGTTCGATTAAATGCTATCTATCCTACTCTGCCTCTCTCTGTTCCGTGCAGCAATCCAAATGGGAACAACAAGATACGAAAGCTGGTGAACAAGCCAGCCTTCAAGGCGGGCACAGGAATGGTGGGGGGGCTGCCGTCGGATCAACCGGCTTCTCGTACCTATGATGCCCGCAACAAGATCATACAGAAGACACGTGCGAAAATCACCGATGCTCGCGATGTCCTCAACCAGAATATGCGCGAGTCCGGCATTGATGCCCGCCAGCTGCTGATGGAGCGAAAGAAGCAGATACGGCCAGTGCCCGTCGAATACGCTGCGGAGGATCCCCAAGGTGCCATTGTGAGCCAAGGCCTGGCTCGCCTGATGATGGACCGAAAGAAATTCCCACCAAAGGACCACCGCGTACCAATGCCTGTGAAATACGTGCCGGAGGATCGTAGAAGTCGTGGCGGAGCACAGGAGCACATAGGTCAGTTTGGCCAGCGCATGGTTACCATGTCGAATCGACCGGTTGGCAATATACACCAAATGTGCGACTATTATAATCAGAAGGGAAATTCGGCATCGGCTTCGGCTGCCGGACCCTTCAACTCCAGACTGAATCCCTCGGCCAAACCGTTCGCACCACGTGGCTATGTGGACCACGACAATATGCAGCATCTCGAGGACGGTAAGTCTATTTTAGCTCGCTCTGGCTCTCTGACGCTGACGCTGCTTTTTCAGAGGAGGTCCACCACACCGCCGTGCATCTGGGGAGCAACAGCAATGTGCAGCCGTCTCGCTATAGCTATGCCAACTTCCATGTGAACCGAGATGAGGACGTGGAGATGACGACGGCTCCCATGCAGAATAACATTGCCAGCGATCCGTTTTCCATATACGAGACGGCACGCAACCGTATCGAGCGGCCCATGCTGCCGGCACCGCACGGACCGCACGTTGTCCGCACGGACGGGGGTGAGCAGCTCTTTGACCGCTGTCGGCGACAGCTGGCTGCCACTTCCAATTTGTCGGACTCATTGCGGGCACGTCTGTTCGGCGGTGAGCCCGATCGTCGCGTCTCCCATGGCATCTACGCCAACGAGAACAAGGGGCAGGCCAATAGCTCGAATGCGTCTCCATCGATGGTTCTCTCCATGTCCGCACGCCGCTCCCCGCCGCTTGGCATGGCGAACAACAAGAAGGGCTATCGCCTGCTGGTGAGCAATCTACACTCGAATGTGACCACTTCGGACATTCGGGAGCTGTTCAACGACATCGGACCCATGTACGATGCCCATGTGGTGCGTCCCGGCACCGCCGAAGTAATTTTCAAGTCGCTGGAGCACGCCGAAATAGCCGTGGACTCGTACCATCATCGCGAGTTCGATGGCCAGCCGATGCACTGTGTGCTGATCAATCCGCACTCGTCTAATCGCTCGGCCCACTCAGCCAGGTGAGTCTCCAAGCCATTAATTACCCATACAGAGTATTAATTTAACCCCCTGCCCAAACCAACCCAACCCAACCCACTTGCAGCTCACGTACTGTCACCACAAACTCATCTGGCGTCGAGGTAGACATTGATGCCCTGCACTCTGTGCTCTTCCGGGACCGCTGATTGGCTGATGGGCTGAACGGCTGCTGCGGACAGAACGGCCATTAGTAAATTAGATAAAAAGTAAACTAAAGACAAAACATCTTTCATATACTCCGCGTGCTATGCCACATGCATCCTCCTCAATCGAAACCTCTTTCAAATGATTTCTTCATCAGTTCATCAACACATCAATCCACACAGCGTATGTTAAAATAAATAAAACACTTAACTAGACAAGTTGCTAGACGAACAATAACCAGTTGCAAAATCAAAATTGGAGCCACTGCAAATAATATTCCCAGTAGAGACTTTCCTCTGGGCTGTTCCTTCTACCAACTCTGCGCTCTGCTGCTTTCTGGTAGCGATGCCCTGCACCCCTACCCCATGTCGAGTGTTAGTTATCCGTGTGTTATTTTTTCTTTTGTTCTTGTCTTTACATATTACATAAATTTAAAATTGCATACAATTAATTCATAATAATTAAGTAGAAAGAGGAGCAGTTTGGGTAGGCCATTGAAGAGATGCACACAAAAAAAAAAAAGAAGGGGGGGGGGGGGGGGAGATAAGTGCAGAGCGCGCGACGGTGCTAGTTGTCCCGGATGCCCGTGCCATAGTTGGCACCACCGGCACGGTTCAGCGCCTCGCGGAATAGGCCAATGTCCAGCTCTGGCTCCACGCCCGCCTGCAGCTCCACGGCAAAGTTCTGCAAGGGCAAGAATTATATTATCACTGGGTCTCGGTCTCTATTGTACTGTGTGTACTCACATTGAGGACATCCTTGATGATGGCCTTGTCCGTGGACATTTTGGCCCGCTGAATGACGCCCACCTCCTGGCCGATCCACGTGAGGAATATGAACTTTTTGCGCTTGGACATCTCATCGCCCATCTGTATGCGTATGTAGCCGAAGGCGCGCTCCGAGTCACCGAACTGCTGACGGAACTCTTCGAAGCACTGGCCCCGGCCATGGACGATTATCTGTGGCCCATCGAATTTGAAGACCGCCCACTCTGTGTCTGTGAGATCAGAGCGCACGTCCTCGTAGGCCTCGCGAATGGCGTCCTTGTCCAGCGACGTTGCCAGGGGCATCTGTAAGCAAAAAAGCCAAGGCAAGATTATTGAGGTATTCATGAATCATCATTGAGAGATCGTTGAGCGATGGAGTTGGCTGCCGCCAACGCTTTGGCTTTGGCTTTAGCTTTAGCTTTAGCTTTGGCTTTGCCTTTGCTTTATGCATTCCATGCAGTCCACTATCGTGCCACTGGGTGCCAGCGATAAAGAGTGCTATGTATGGTGTGGGCCTGTGTGCCTGTGTGCCTGTGTGTGTATCTGAATAATTTACTTGCCCACTCAGCCAGTGGCAAGTACATACTCATGACGGACATCAGTACTTTCGCTTTCGATTCGTTTCGTTTCGATTGGATTGAATTGAATTGGATTCCGTGTCAGGAAGACGAAACTGAGACACGCCACTGGCTTTAACTCTTCTTCCCGGATTAGCGCACCAAAAAATAAATGAACTATTGTATCTATCTATCTATCTATGTATCTATCAGATGTATCTGTGACTGTGTGTTGTTGGCTGTGGTGGGCTCTCTCGGGCTTATGGATCCGATCACTTGATCGCATCGGAAGCAATTTGCGCGTGACAATTTTTTCTAATTTTCAATCAGAAAGCGGGTCAAAGATTTGTCAACTAACTTTGAATCTTTGCGGCTGATTGAACAAAGATTGAGCTGGCAACAGAGAGACTCAGCCTCAGCAGGCCAGGTCTGGAGGCAGGAACAGGGGGCATAGAACGCATAGAAATAGAGATACAAAGATGGGAGACGCGCTCCATAATGCGTTCAATGACCGGACTTCTGTGTGTGTGTGAGAAAAATCAATTAGAAAAGCGCAAAGCGATTTAGGAGGAGAGTGCGCCCCGGACAGAAAGCAGAAGCAACGGCAACGTCTGCCGAAAATATAGAAGAAAATAAAACGAAAAAACCAAAAAAAAAACCAAACAATTAAATACTAAAATGATTTAGGCGACGACTTTCACAACGAAACGACAAACGCGATGAGAACTTTGCTGCGGTGCTTGGACCCCACAGCTTGGACTGACGGCCGTTCTTTGCTCGCTCTCCCTCCCGGTCTCTGCTGTGGCTGTGGCTGAGGCTGAGGCTGAGAGTGGAATTAATTAGTCAAAAGATGCGAAATGTGAATGCGAAATGCGAATGCGAAATGCGAATTGTGTGCCTAAAATCAGAGAATGGCCCAAATGTAAGTGAAGAATAGAGAGAAACAGAGACAAGCGGACAGACACTGGTTCTTCCCAAAAGGAAAGCTTGAAGGGTGATTGGGAGATACCCTCGCCCCCCACAAGGCACAAGCGAATGAATGTTAATGGCTAAAATTAGCCATATCCTCAGCTGATAAGCCCGATAGCCAGGCCACATTATCTCTGATAGCACAGCACTGTGACAACAAAACAAATTAGATCCGATGCGGCAGTTGGCAATGGCAACGGCAACGGCAGCGGCAGCGACTGGTTGCGACTGCGCCGCTCAACAGGGCGTGGCCGTGTCTGTGCCTGTGCCTGTGCCTGTGGATCACTCAGATATGAAGCGGCCTTATCGTACTTATCACAGCAGGGAGTGGTGGGGGGCTGGAATTGACGTCTGTGCACTGATAAGAGTACGCAGAACGACACACTTTAAAAATTCGAATTGATTTACAGCTGAAATTTCTTGGAGGAGTTCCCTCCCTCCAATGCTGCCTCTGGCAGTGGATACGATCGCCTGTTCCAATTTCACACGCCATAAAAATCTGTAGTACTTTTTGGGGGGTTGGCGCTTAGTCACAGAGCCACACACGGCCATAGCTGAAGAAAGGGATGAGCGGCGGGGCACGTACTGGGGATGGGGTAGGGGAATGGAATAGAATGGCCTACGCTGGAGAGAGCCTGAACGGAGCCGCCTGAATGGCATGCACTGGTTCATGTTTTAGCGATAAACAGTAGCACTTTAATAATTGATTATTGTTTATCACAGCAGCAGGCAGCAGCAGAGGAGAATGACTTCATCGAGAGGTATGAGATATGAGATATGAGGCAATGTATCCCTGTATCTACAGTAAGTATCTGGCAATGGACTGGACACGCTGAACGGCTGCGGAGCTGAGTATATCAAATGCAGAATTTGTTGGTTCAATTTCCTACTTACTCCCAATCCCATTGCCATTAAGAAAGCTACGTTTTTGTTATTATTTTTGGCTTTTGTTTTGTTTTGCCATCTGCTTGGCATGCAACCATATCTGATAGAAACGTAATAACGAGCCATATAAGTATGTATGTACATAGTACAGACAACTAACTTTGTATTTGTATCTATTGTTTGTGTACTATGTATGTATGTACATATGTATCTATCAATATATCACCAATGTGTAATATTGAGTAAGGCTAAAAACAAAAGCAAGCAGAGCAATAAGCAGTAAGCAGTTAAGCAGTGAGCAGTTAAGCAGTAATTGCAGCTAGCCAAGCATGGTGGGGAAATCCATGAAACCGAAACTGAGACGGAAAGTCAGTTGGAGAATACCCTTGTAAACAGGGTATCAATATACCGTTCAGAGCCTTGCAAATGAAACCAAACAAAACGTTTCCGCCCCCCCATAAAACCAATTGAATACGAGATTACGAGCCCCTCCCCCTTGCTCCAACAGCCACAACCAACCAACCACTTCAATGCCCATTTTAACTGTCTCGGTGTACTAATCTCTCTTTTTGGGTCGGATTGTACGCGTCTCCAAGTATCCTTCGTGGGGACTGGCAGCAGCAGGGGGTGTGGGGCAGCTGCTGACTAACGAATTTCAGATAAGTGACGAATTCGAAGGATTTCGAATAAGATGAACTCATAATACTCATGAAAGCAACACTGCCAGAGGTTCAATGAGTCACCAGAAGGGTCGAGATTGAGCCAGTCAGCAGCAGCAGAACGTTTTTGTGGAAGGAAGCAGGAAGTTTCCCCTTCTCCAGCGGTCGTTAGAAAATTGCTCACCGCCGCCTAACCGATTGGGCTGCGAATCGGTTTTCGATCGCTGCCAAAAAAAGCAAAAACAAAGAAAACAATTTGGTGACAAATTGCTTACCGAACTGCTTTAAGACGGCAGCGGCGCAGCGATGCATTTGTCATGACGTACTTGCGCCGCTTCGACTGCGCAGTCGGCGTGGCGGCCAAGCGTTCATTGCCTCTGGCCTGGTCTGGGCATACGCCGCCGACCGCCCGTCCGCCCGCCACTCGTTGCTGTTGATGCTGCTGCTGTTCTTTTTTTAAAGTCCGCTGCTGTTTCTGTGTCTGATTCAATGCGTTTGTTGTCGTTGTTCTCTGCGCCTTAATATTTCTTCTGTTTTTCGGTTTATTTTGTACACACACACGCACATGTACATGTGTATGTATGCAAGCAGTGCATTCATGAAACAAAGGAGCAATCTGTTTCTGCTGGCGGCTGTTGGTTGCTGTTGCTGTTGCGTGAGTCACACTTGCACACACGAAGGTGACGATGACTCGAGTGGCGAGAGCAGTGTATGACCAGAATTGGCATGCCAGGAAGCGCTCTGGCGAGGCAACCCGAAGAGAAAAGAGACACGATCGTGCATGTCCGATTGAGACTATTCGAATGTCCTCTCTCTCTCTCTCTCTCTCTCTCTAGCTCTCTGTACTCCTCCTTCTATCGCTGCAAATGAAAGCTCCAATATTTATTATACGTTTTACGGCTGAATCGACCACTTGACATTGATAGCACCGCCAACGCCAACGCCAAACCCAAACCCAAAGTTGGCAGTGATGCAGCTGAAAAGCTAACGACATTGTGCGTACATACATATGCACAGACATACTCATATAATGTATGTATTTATGTACATATGTGAGTGCTTTATTATTTATTGGCATTGCTACTGACAGCTCACCCCTCCGCTCCGCTGCTGCGCTGTTGCTTTGACGCATTTGTTTCAATTCCCCCAATTGTTGCGCTTTGTTGGGACTTATTGAGTGAGCGCTATAACCGTAAATGGTCGCTCGTCTCCGCCAGAGATTAGGTTTAGCCGAGTGAGTTGGAGATTGGAGAGTGGAGAGTGGAGGAATAACACAATTGAAGTGCATGATGTGCGATCCGATCGGTTGAAGGGCACAAAGAATAGGGGCCTACTGTCACTGGGGATGACTTCTCTCCCACCCCCATACACACACACACACACACACACACACACACGAACATGCAGGCAGCACACAAGAACTCACACCACAAGAGCTGCTGCGCTGCGCTGCGCTGCTACTGTTATTTTGACAGCTGAAAAACACCGTTATCGCGAGAGCAGAGAAATGTTGAACACTGCTGGCATTGTGGCTAGCCAGCCGCCGCATAAACCACATCAACAAGATTCTGATATAAGTAGAATGAATCGGCGCAGTGGCAGGGTACAAATGTAACTGTAACAAGTGCAGCAGCAGCAGCAGCAGCAGCAGAAACAACTCGCACTTGAACTTGATACTTGCGCGTCTGCGGCACGGCATGGCACGGCACGGCAGCAATAACGATATGCATAGAGCGGGTCAGATGCGTATGCGTCGCCCCAACGGCGGCTGCTGCATCCGCCCCCGCATAAGGAGCCGCCGACGACTGACTGTGCCTGTGGAATATATGCATGGCATGGCACGGTGTGCCTTTTCGCTTTTTTGTCTCTCTCCTTCGTGCCTGTGTCGGTCGGGTCTCAGGTCTGGGGTCTGGGGTCTGGGATATGGGGCCCCGGGCCGGTTCTTGTGGACACACCGCCAAAGTCAGAGTTATTTTAAAACCCAACATGCTCCGGCACACACACACGCAAAAGAGATACACACACACACACACAGAGATACTCAATCGGTCTGGGCCCAACTCCAGCCTTTTGCTGGTCCCTCTTCTCAATCGCCGTCTCCCATTCTCAGACTCATTCGCTCTCCCATCTCCACATCTCCACATCTCCACATCTCCATTTCCATCTCTGTCTTGCTGTCTCTCTGTCTTGCTGCTGTCTCTCTATTCTGTTGGCCCGTTTCTTTTGCTCTCTCGGTTTCCCCATCGAATCTTTTATAATTCTTAATTTTCGGTTGCTTGTCTTTTGCCGCACTTATTACTTTCTGTATACAGTATACAGTATTTTATACACATATGTATGTGCATACATACATGCATATGTAAATGCATGCATATGTACATGTATGTATGTATTGTTCATATATATAAAATATAGCGCCCTGAAGGATGATTACAAGTACTCAACTCACCCTTCTCGGCTTGCTCTCCACGATCTGCTCAACCTCGATGCCGTCCGACATGGTGGATGCGTGTGGATTCTTGGATTCTTGGGAACTGGGATGCTGGGATGCTGCTGCTGCTGGTGCTGCTGCTGCTGCTGCTACGCTTGCTGCACTTCGAGGGTCCGGTCCGGTCCACTGGGATGCTGTGCTGCTGTGCTGCAGGAGAGTTCAACGAATCTCTGCCGGCCGCCGTCGGGGGGTCAGGCAAGCGCAGTGCAGTTGCTCTTCTTCTTGTGCTTTTGGCAGAGTGTCAGCGTGTCAGCCGTGTTTGTCCTAGTCCGCTTGTGTGGCGTTGTGTGGCTGGCCAGCGAATTGATTTGGTGCACAGCAAGTGACAAACGAAAACAAAAATATTTAACGATAAAAAAAAAGCAGAGCCCCAGCTAAGGCATCCGAACCGTCCAGCACGAAAAAAGCGAATGCGGCTGTGCCCGGCGTTCGCAACTCCAACGAAGAGGGGATCGCCGCGACGTCGGCGCAGCCGCCAATTGTGTGAGCGAGACGGCACAGACGCCGCCGCAGCTGATAAAGATTCACCAGGCAGCGCAGCAGCAGCGGCAGTGGCGAAGCGGCAAAGAGAGACAGAGAGAGAGACAGAGAGAGAGAGAGTGAGTGAGTGAGAGTGAGATTGATCGAGCGGGGCGGAGGTCGAAGCGGAGGCAGGCGAGTGTAACGACTTTGCCGCATTTGGCATCATTTTGATACCCTTGCAGCAGCGAGGGTAATATAAATCTGAACGGCAGTTTTGGCGAGTAGTCATGCAGGCCATGCAGCGACACTGTACTACAGTATGCCCCCGCAATGTGCCCCAGCAATACTAGCAAATAAGTATTCCACATTATCATGGAGAACTGGGCATAGAAACCCCTCCATTGGCATTGCTGGATTAGTCGCTTTTAATGTTGTAATGTTGCAACATGCTGCCCCTGCACTGATCCCCCCCAGAACTGGATTTTTACATACATATGTACCAAATGTCAGAGGAACCCCAGCAGCACCTGCACCAGCGCCAGCACATGCCTAATTCTTGGGGACCCTGCCGCATGTTGCTGCCACAAGTTGCGAGTGGTGAGTTCCAAGACGCCCACGCAACATGTTGCGGCTGCCACAGCGAAACATTCAAACGAGGCGGCGGCTTCGCCCGTCAGTTGCCCACGATAACGGTAACTTAACGGTAAGCAGGCAAGGACGAGCGCTCTTCGTACTCGTCCTCGTCCTCGTCCTCGGACCGGCATCCAAATCGAAATCGCAGATTTACCCCGTTAATCGGTAGCCAGTGTCACCCCCGTGCCCCCCCGTGTACCCCCTGCGCGCAAGCGTCCTTTGAATTTTCTTTGAGTTACAAATTTTTTCGTGTGAGATCCTTCGCAGCGGATAGCCATCCCGACAATGCTCCCCTGGCATCCGTTTGGGCCCTTGTGATCGCATCGAGCAGGGCGTCGCGACGTCCGTCTCTCTCTCTCTCTCTCTCTCTCTCTCTCTGGGAGGATGTACACCTACAGTGCGGAGGATGCTGCCCAAACGGCCATGGCAGCGGCGGCTGCGTACAGGGCGCTGCTCGACTACTACGCCAACGCGCCCAGTGCGGCGGGTCACATCGTTTCGCTGACCGTCGTCCCGTTCAACGGTACATCATCGCCCTCGTACGCGGGCGGCGGCGGCGGCGGCGGTGGCGGTGGCAACAACAGCGACAGCATCAACGTCTACGATGATGGCCTGGGATCTGGAAATGTATTCTTGGGGCAGCAACGCTTGGAGCACAGCCTGGTCACCGAGGCGGCTGGCACGATCTACAGCTTTGGCGACAGCTCCGGCTCTGGTGCTGGCTCTGGATCGGGCGCCAGTGCCAGTCCCGGATCCATCTCCATCGTCTCCAGCAGCGCCAGCACCACAGAGATGCCCGTCTGGCTGATACCCAGCTACAGCGTCATTCTGCTGTTCGCCGTGCTCGGCAATCTGCTGGTCATCTCCACCCTGGTGCAGAACCGTCGCATGCGGACCATCACCAACGTCTTTCTGCTGAATCTGGCCATCTCGGACATGCTGCTGGGCGTCCTCTGCATGCCCGTCACCCTCGTGGGCACCCTGCTGCGCAACTTCATCTTCGGCGAGTTCCTCTGCAAGCTGTTCCAGTTCTCGCAGGGTGAGTCTTAGCCCTTGTTAGACATAATCTGCCCCCAATTATTGGCGTTGACGTCAAAAGTTTCGGCCTGGTTTCGTCGCCCCTTCTTCCCCCCCTTCTTCAATTAGCGGAAACACATAAGCGGAATGGTAACACATACATATGTATGTGTCTCTCTGTGTGTGTGTGTGTGTGTGTGTGTGTGGCGTGCGGCGCATGATGGGGCAGCATTAAAATAATTTTTTATGATTATCGTCGCATGTGGATCGTTTTATTGACTAGGCCCTAGAAGGGCAAAGGGAGTTCATTTCCACGCACAACAAACAAAAAAAAAACAACAGCAAGTGGTGCGTGGGCGTGGGAGGACAATAAAAGGGGGGCATACATCTATTCGGTGGGGCGGGCTTTCTCTCCCTTTACCCCCTTCAATCCTTCCTTCCTTTATCGCGTCCTGGCCCTGTGGCAAAACCGATTCTGAGGTCTGCTGCGGCTTTGCTTTTCCAAGAAAAAAATTCCCCCTGCATCCTAGGCCTAAGCAGAAAGAAACCAAAAGGGGCAAGCAATTTTCCCTGCTTTCCTCTGGGGCCGCACCATGAAAAATTCAAATAATAATATTGGAATTTGCTATTGGCAGTAGCCTGTCTCCTGTCTGCTGGCTCAGTATCCAAAATGACAGCAGCAGCAGAGGCCATTACATAACTTCAAATCAAACACTTGTCTCAGCGTGGCGTGGCGTGGCGTCCTGTTGCCAGCAGCAGCCCTCAGCCCTCAGCCCTTAGTCCGTTTGAAGCTATTAAAAAGACATTTGCAACATGACGGCCCTTGGCTTGTGTGGGAGAGCTGTGTGGGAGAGGGCTTTGTGGGAGAGATGTAATTTAGAGGCTGCAGACAATTAGGAGAGCAGCGAAGACGCCACTGGCCGCTTCTTATTGCTCATGTTTATGATCTGGGCGCATTAGCAGCCCAGGACAGCAGGACAGCCAGGACAGCCAGGACAGACAGTGACACTCCCAAAGCAGAAGTTGTGGCTCGCAGCAGATTTAATCACGAGCCATGGAGGACATTCCATTTGGCATTTGGATACGCGCGGATCTGTCGCTGTCCTGTCATGTTTTGTCATGCTTTTGTTTTCACTTACAGGATATCCAGTGTGTGTGGGGGAGGGTGTTCATCCGAATCCCTGAATCCCAGACAAAAATAATACGAGCCTACGGAATGCGTGACGTGGCGTGGTGTGGCGTGGCATACTTTGGGGCGCAGCTTAAAGCTGAGGGCAGCAAAATACATTGCATACTTTCGTGCGCAAGCTGCGAAATTAAATAACAATTTTAATGGGGCGGCTGAGGTTGGAGCTGCTGCTGCTTCTGCTGCTGCTGCTGCTGCTGCAGGTGCAGCATCAGACCTGTAGAATGGGAGGGATAAATGAGACAAAGAGAAACATGACAGCGAACAAGAACAAGAAAACGAGCGGCACGCACCTGGCACGCAACAGCAGTGGAGGAGGAGCAGCAGCAGCAGCAGCAGGAGCAGGCTTACAGCATTACGGTGGGGCAGTGGCAGGGGCAGTGGCAGTGGCAGGACATGGACCCGACACGGAACAAGCAACATTACACAACGGTCGCGGCCGGAGAGAGGCGCGCAATTACAGCTACACAAAAGCAAATTCCATTCTCCTAATGGCACACCATCCTCCAGGTGGCGATGGGGGCAGGGGGCAGGGGGCATTGTGGCACAGCTGAGAAAGGCAACAGCCATGGCAAAGGCAGAGGCAATGAGAGCCTAGTGGCAACTATAAAACAAACCGTGCCATTGGGCTGGCGAAATGGTCGTGGGTCTGCGCATTTAAAACGAATATTTGCAAGCCGTGGACGGGGTGGGCGGTACGCAGGGAAGGTAACGATAAACAACGATACTTCCGAGCGTCGCACAAAGCCCACTCGAGAGTGGGTTGGGCGGGGAGGGGTGGGGGGGGTGGTTACAGTTCCGGCCAGTTGTCATTGGCATCCGCGGCACAACTCTTCTCGGCAGCACCTTTTTCCGGTGCGTGGCAGCGATCGCCGCACAAATTTCAGTTTAAATTTTAGCTTAGAATTCAGTTTGGAATTTAAAGTAAAATATCGTGATAAGGAACCCCCTCCCCACTCACCACCCCGCTTTTGTTATAAATTTTGAACTTTTTTTTTGTTCTTTTTTGGTATGATTTTCATTACATTTCAGTCAGCTCCGTTAGCTCCAGGACATTTGTGCAGAACGGCAACAGTTTTTATGCCACACACACAACACACACAAACACGATAGGGCGTGGCGAGTGCTCGTCTGGGCAGGCGAGAGCAGGCGGCCATCGCTGTGTGTGTGTGTGTGTGTGGGGTGGAATGCATAAAGTGTCGTTAGCATTGCTTACAGGATAACACACACACACACACAGAAACACACAGAAATATAGCCAGTCCAAGCTCCCTGCTTGAGCTGTGGAAAACATGTTGCAATGCCACACACAGGCACAGGCACAGCTGGCTTCCGCCTACGCTTTTGGGGCATAGTGCGAGCAGCAGCAGCAGCAGCAGCAGCAGCAGCAGCAGCCATTGGCCAAGTGCTGGCTGGACAGAGCAGGATTTCAGCTGTGGCTGCTTTTTGCTTTTAACAATTGCTGGGGGGGAAGGGAAGGTCACCTCACAATTTGCCTAATGAGTTTTTGGCCAACGGCAAACGGCCCTCTCTCTCTCACTCTCTCTCTCTCTCTCTGGCAGCACTTACACTGATTCCCGAATGTGTCTGCTGTCTGCTGTCTGCCTGTCTGCCTGTTGCTGGCCTCCTGTTCTGTTCTGTGGCAAGTAGAAAGAAAGTGAAACTCTGCGAAGTTTTTAGGCTCGCATCGAATCTCCTTTCGTTGATTGTCCAGAAATTCCCCCATGGCATTGGCATGCCATGGTCCAGGCCTAAGAATTGCTGCCTCAACTTTATCTTCTGCCCGACTGCCTTTGGGATTTGTTTGCGATGAAGTTTTTTAATTAATACACATACTACAGGCCGAGCCTGTGCCTGGAGAACTTTCATTTGCATCGCCAGTGGATAAATGCCAGAGGAAATACTTAAAAGCAATATTAATACGAATATCACTGGCAGCAGGCAGCAGGCAGCAGGCGGCACTGCCCTTGAGACTCTGCCCAGACATGTGGGCCATGTGTCGGGTGCAGTCATCCCCAGTTCAGAGCTGAAACTTCGCAGCTGTAGGGGCATGTTGCGCCTATCTTGTGGGGTGGCTTAGCTAGGCAGCAGCTAGCTAAAGGCCAAAGTTTCTGGGTGGCCACACATACTCCCCACTGCCATCTCGCACTCGTGCCATGCCCTTTGTGCTTTGTGCCCACCTAGCCACTTTAGAGTACTTAATTTGATAAAAAGGCGAATGCCAAGCCAAGCCAAGCAAAGCAAAGCCAAACCACGTCGAGTATTTTGGCAACTTTGTTTCGCTTTCAACTTAAATAGAATTTTGGGCAAAAACTCTGATTTTCGTTTTGCTTGAAACTTTGCCATTGGGCAAAGCCCCTCCTCCTTCCCTACGTGCCCCCGTGCCCACGTTTCCCATTCAGTTACCACAGGCAGCAGCCCTCCCATCTGTATGGCTTAAAATGCTTCTTGCATTTGCCGAGCTGAATCATTGAATTTAAATGAGTTTCTCACCCCATCCGCCCATCCTCCCATCCACCCTGCCGTCACACACATTCGCTGTTTTGCTAAAGTTTCGTTTCAGATATTGAATTAAAATATAAAGCAACAACAACAACAGCAACAACAAAAAAGAAATCTCCGAGTCCTGGCTCCAGGGGATGAGCCGAGGCTGCGTTGTATCCAATCCAATCCAACCCACAATGGAGGGGAAATCAAATTCATGAAAAATGTCCACAATTTGCGATGGAAAATGCCACGATCTGGCGCTGCCTCGATGGGTGGGTGGGTGGTTGGCTCTTTAAATAAACCAATTAATAGCAAGTGCCTTGAAATGCAATCCCTTAAGGTGGAATCTCATCCAGCCCCCCGCCAGTGGCTCCAGCATAATCTGTAAAGTGTCAGTCGTCAGTGTAGTAGGCCTCTCTCATCTTCAGCACGTACAGGCAGCAGCTCGCTGACTCGCTGGCTCGATGGCAACTTTGTGCCTGTCACTCTCTTCGACATCAGCGGCCACAGGCAGTTGTCAATCATTGAAACTGGCACTGGCAATGGCACTGGCACTGGTTGGGCATGGAACGGACTGGCTGTGGCCAGAGCTAATTTGTAAACTTGCCTGCAGCTCAGGAGTCCAGGAGTCAGCAGCGTCAGCAACGCAAAAGTTCAGCCAGAAATGAGAATTTATAATTCTTCAAAGCTCACTGTCAACCCACTGCTTTATTATTTCCCAAAGGAAATCGAGAGGGAGACTAAATCTGTGGCAGATCTACAACGAGGCGACAGGCGACAGGCGACATACGCCACATATCCGCTGTTGCTCCGTTCAGCAACCAATTGAAGTCCTTTGGCTTTGAGTGGAAACGGCACGCACGCCCCCCCCAGTGTACATACTCGTACATATGTATGTACATATGTCTGTCAGCTGCCTCCTCGTGTGCCTCTGCCTCTGCCTCTGCGTCTTCCACTACTTGTACTCCTCTCTCCCCTCTGCTTTCCACTCGCTTCTCGTCCATTCGTTCGGCAATCGGCTGGCCGGAACAAATTTTTGCGGTGTTTCTGTGCGTGGCCAGCCATGACGAGGGAATGGCGCGGCGCGGCGCCCCCCCAACTTTTATTTGCGGCAATCAAATTTTATCGCCCAACTGACGCTTATAAATTCCGGTCTGTCAGAGTCGCATATTTATGCTGGCAGAACTGGAGGACTGGCGGACTGGCGGACGGGCGGACTGCGTGTCGTATACGTAATATGCTTAACACGTTTCGTAGGCTTGCCTCGGTGCCTGCCTGCCCCCTGTCCATGCCACTGGAGCTGCCTTGAAGGCGTGTTGCCCGTTTTCCCGCACAAATCAAATTCAATCAGTTGCCAAAAGAGAGAGAAAAACACTGAATCCGAAGGGGGGAGGTGCCGGGACTGGGACTGGGGCTGGGGCTGGGGCTGGGCACCAAATTGAATTTTGTGTTCGTCTCTTGGCCGCTGTCGCTGCTGTCGCTGCTGCTGCTGCTGCTGCCTTATTTGTGCTGTCAGTTTTGCATTTGCGAACAGCCCCCGCACCACCCCCCACATATGTACACATGCCACATGTACATAAGTGTGTGTGTATGTACTGTACATATGTGTGTGTAATGTACATTTGTTTTGTGTGTTTGTTTGAGGTATTTTGCATTTTGAAATGATTTAGTTGTCAAGACATTTGGCGGGGGTGTTGGGAGTGGGGACGAATCAATCAAACTGCTTAGCCCCCCGTTGCAAGCCTTTAAGCCACGTAGCAAAAATCAAACACGTACGCGTCGCGTCGCGTCGAGCCATGTGGCATGTGGAATGTGGCATGCTGTGGGGGCAGCCAGCCGTTGTTTGTTTTAAGACCAAGAGCACAAGTGCGTCGCCCGTCAATCAAAAGGTAAACTTCAATTTGAAAGAGTTAAACCCGGCTGGCGCCACCCGCTCGCCCCTCCAAGACGGAGCCCTGGGGTGTGCAGTGGGCGGACCGGGCCGGGCCGGGCCAGGCACTTTGTTTTTTAATAGTTTTGAGCACACGTGTCCCCCCAACCCCCCAACCCCCCAACCGATGGCAGCAACATAAAAATGTTGTGTTTTTACGCTCGCCCGTAATGTAAACATGCGGAAAGGTACATGGCTGGGGCACACGGGGGGATACATGGGGGGTGTTGCCGCTTAATGGCAACTCACACAAATTGCATCGTGTTGTACATGCCCCTGGGGGTACGGGTACACGGGACACGGGACACGGGACACAGGAAAGGCTTTTAATATGCAAATAGTGTAATTAAAATGCAAGAAGAGCAAAAGTGGGATGCCCTGAGGGAAGCAATGGCGGACATTGGGGGGGACAAGTCCCTGCTAATGATAATGGGACTAAGTTTTGCTCTGCATCTCCCCCCACACACACACACACACAGCTGCCTCTGTGGCCGTTTCGTCGTGGACTTTGGTGGCCATCTCCTGCGAACGCTACTACGCCATCTGCCATCCGCTGCGATCGCGCTCTTGGCAGACCATCAGCCATGCCTACAAGATAATCGGATTCATTTGGCTCGGGGGCATACTCTGCATGACGCCGATAGCCGTCTTTAGTCAATTGATTCCAACCAGTCGGCCAGGTGAGTTTCCATTTCCCCACCTTCCATCAGGGACTCCCTCAAGACTCTCGCTCTCTCTCTCTCTATCGCCTGCGCAGGCTACTGCAAGTGCCGCGAGACATGGCCCGATCAGGGCTACGAGCAGTTCTACAACATCCTGCTGGACTTTATGCTGCTCGTCCTGCCTCTGCTGGTGCTGTGCGTGGCCTACATCCTCATCACACGCACCCTCTACGTGGGCATGGCCAAGGACAGCAGCCGTATGATGGCCATGCAGCCGACACCCGCGGCAGCAGCGCCGCCAGCGTCCATCGGGGCAGCTGCAGGAGGAGCAGGAGCCACTGCCGCTGTAACTGGTACTGGAGCGGGGCCCAGCAGCAATTGCATCCTGGTGCTGACCGCCAGCACAGCCTACAATGGTGAGTCCATGTTCTGTTCGTAGGACTGTCCCCTAGGTCTAGTATTTCCCACACTAAACTTCCTCTGCTTGCATTCCTTTGCTTACTTCGCTCTGCTTACCTCCCACTGCTTACCTGCCACTGCTTACCTCCCTCTGCTTACCGACCACTGCTTACATCACTCTGCTAACCGTGCACTGCTTGCCTTACTCTGCTTACTTTCATCTTCTTGCCAAACGCAGAGAGCAGCAACAACAACAATGGCGCCGCAGCGGCCACAACAACGACAACGACAACCACAACGACAGCGACACTGACAACGAGAGCGACGACAGCGATAACAACGACAACGACAACGACGGTGACGCTGGCCAAGATGTCCTCGCCCAGCATGCGGATCCATGACGCTGCTCTACGCAGGTGAGTCCGTGGATGATGGGGCGGTTTTCGGACTTCGTCCTTGACTGATCGATCCTGCAGATCCAACGAAGCAAAGACCCTGGAGAGCAAGAAGCGAGTCGTGAAGATGCTGTTCGTGCTGGTGCTGGAGTTCTTCATCTGCTGGACGCCCCTGTACGTGATCAACACGCTGAGCATGTTCATCGGGCAGGCGCTGTATGAGTACATCGACTACACCTCCATAAGCTACCTGCAGCTGCTGGCCTACTCCTCCAGCTGCTGCAATCCGATCACCTACTGCTTCATGAACGCCAGCTTCCGGCGCGCCTTCGTGGACACCTTCAAGGGCATGCCCTGGCGCCGACGGGGTGGCGCTGGAGGGGCCGCCGGCGCCATTGCGCTCTCCGCCAGCCAAGCGGGCAACAACAATCCCAACACCAATGCCAATGCGAATTCTGGCCTAGCCATGGGCATGGGCATGGGCATGGGCATGGGCACCTGGCGCTCGCGTTCGCGTCACGATCCACTCAACTCGGTGGTGCACACGAGCAGCGCCACAGCCGCCGCCGACAGTCCACGGCTATAAGCTGTCGGCTGTCCAACGAGGACTTGTGTAAATATGTGTACATGGCTCGTATTTTTGCTGGCAGTTTTTTTTTTTAATAATAATAATTGTTAGCTCTACGCATCCGTAAATGATTGTAAAAATTAGTTCTTACTCGCCTCTGAAATCTGTCTATTGGTGTTTCAAATTCTTCTTAAGGTTGCCGCAAAATAAAACAAAACAAAAAACTAAAACTAAAATTTAAACTCAATTCTGGCATGGCTGTCGGGTGGGGCTGGGCGGGGCGGGGGGCTGTTTAAAAATAAGAATATCGCGAGCTATAATATAAGCCAGCAGTGCCAAGACGCTTGAGTGGCTTGCCGCTTGAGTGGCCACGCAATCCTACAGATCGGCGATTTGTGGTAGATTGTATGGGGCATTCCCCAATCAGCATCCCGCAAGCCCACGACAAAAATGTATCCTTATCTGCAAGGGAGGAGAGTTTAAGAGGGAGCATTTCCACATCTAGTGTCAAAATACAAACATTTCTTGAGCTTCTTTGTGCAGGCCTGCAGCATCCTTTTCGTGTGACACTTCCACGATCGACAGTCCACCTGCCGCTTGCGCATCTCCCTATCATACCAATTCTTCCACGATCCACGAGCCATCTGCCGCTGTCGCAGCTCCCTATCATACCAATTCATCCACAATCCACGTTCCACCTGCCGCTTGCGCAACTCCCTATCATACCAGTTCATCCCATTCATTCCATTCATCCCATGCATCCCATGCATGCCATGCATGCCATTCATCTGCTCCACATCGACAATATCCACGTACAGACGCACCGCACAGCTGCTGACGCATATATTTGAGTTCCTGTAGTAGAGGGCATTGATCGCCTGCCTCATCCGGAAGCGTATAAAGAGGGTTGGCTGTGGCTGCATTGGGTAAATGCGTGTCTCCAGGCAGTTGCCCACAGTCGCAAAGAAGTTAAGGACTCCAAACATCTGGTCCGGGGACATGCCCACCACACGCACCCACATGTCAGGCTCCGGCGGTCCGCCGGGCAACGAGTGGCGGCATTCGTCACAAGCCGCAATCTGAATCTGATTGAGAGAGAGCCCCTGTGGCTGTGTTGCCGTGTTGCCGTGTTGCCGTGTTAGATAACTCGCAAAGGAACTCCTCTGCTGCGGCTCAATACTAACCTGATAGTGGCCAAATCCGTATCTATGCATGCTATGATCATAACGCGGTCGCCTGTTGTAAGGGGCGACCCACAATGCCATTCTCCCTCAGATCACACAAAATACAAATACGAAAAACACGAATAAAAAATATATACTAAGGCAATCGCTGCCTCGGGCGAACTGAATCAACTATGTAATAAGGTAAAGCAAGTGAACGATTCCTCCCGGATATCTGAATGATATTTGAATATGAATAGGGGATATAGCTAGCTCCCGTTTGTAGCCCCTGGAATCGGCCGATGGCTGCTAAGTTTTCTGCCGCATTGAGGCTGCTGCTCCGCCTGCTGCCTGCCTCCTTTTATAGGGTCGCATTTGAATACACAAACTTATTCGGTCTGTTCAAATAAGAATCTTAATTGCAAGGCTCTGGGAAAAATCAAAAGGACAAGCCGCTTAGGTGCCAGCGGACAAGGGTTCCAATTGGGGTCGGTCCCGGTTTGCTTTACAGCTTGTCCGAACCGAACCGAAGCACTCCACTACCCGCTGGCCAGCAGCCACCAGCTGCCAGTGGACTTTGCCTGCCTCTTTGTCTGTAAGTAGGCACCAGCTCGCTTCGTCGCTTCGTCGCTTCGTCGCTTCGTCGCCTCGTCGAGTGGTGGTGTGGTGGCAATGGTGTCGACAATTAGAGCCTACCCCACAGCAGCAGCAGCAGCAGCAGCAGCAACCACACCCATGGATGGTGCTTCGGATGGGTGGGGGCGGGTCGCAGAGTTTCTGTCAGAGCTGATTATTTTAAAGTGGAAATGCCACTGAAGAACCCTTCCAATGGCACTCCCACGCATACACTCTACGGACCGTCCGGACTCTCCCCGCCATTGTACGTACAGCCTGCTGTGGGAGCAAAGGTAGGCCACTGGCAGGACTTCCTGACTGTGTGTGTGTGGTGTGTGTGGTGTGTGTGGTGTGGTCCATGTAGTCAATTAGTGTGAGCCTTTTGTCAGCTTAATCACTATTAGCCGTAATGGGAGATACATGCACCGCAGAGAGTCTGTGCTGCGTGGTCTGCGCCCAGGAATTGTAGCAGGCAGCTCTAATAAATGTAATCTAATGATCGAAATGGTTAAATAAACGCAAACGCAATTTTCCAGTACTCACGCGTGCCAAGGAGCAGCCAAGGAGCAGCCAAGGAGCAGCCAAGGAGCCAGAAAGTGTGGTAACAGCAGCCTGCAATTGGTTTTATTCATTCATATGCGTATCTTTATAACTTTTACTTTGGCAGCGCAAAATGTGCACTGACAAGCCTCTGAGAAACTGTTGTCGCATGCAGAAAAGTCGCCAAGTCGCCAAGTCGCCAAGTCCCCGCTTCTTGGTCGTTAAGCAAGCAGCCTCCAGTTTGCAGCTTCCTCTTTGCTGTGGCTGTGGCTGTGGCTGGAACTGAAACTTAAACTGGCACTGGCACTGAATAGCGGCTCCTATCCGGAAGATGTATGGCCTTAAACGAGCTGTTGTCAGCCAGCTCCAGCGCAGAGAATCTGCTTTGCGCTTTAGGTAATTTAATTTATGGCAAATGCCGCAGAAAAGCAAACGGGAAAACGAGAAGAAACAACCGCACATGCGGCCCGGCCCATTCGCATAATCAAGCAATGCCGCAGCTATCCGCAGCTCTTCGGCTGTATCGACCATAAAGTACCCAGCACACAGAGCACAGACAATGAGCAGCTTCCCGCTGCATACAGCCCCGCACTCTGACCAGAGGACGCACATCGTTAGGAGTACTCCGCGAGGAGGAAGCACGCGGCATAGCGTCTCGTTTGGGATTTATTTAATTTATTTTATACACTCGCTTCCCTGCTATTTATGTGGCGGCGACTTTGACATGAGCCAATACTCGTATCTGTCCCACTGTCACGCCCTCCAGCGGTGGGGGGGCTGGGGGGGCTACACTGATGATGGGTCCTCATCGTCCTTTATTCATTGCTGCTTGTGCAGCGTCGACAAAAACTTTCACAGCTCATGGATTTGATGTTGCAGAAGTGGGTCTTAGCTGGCGGAAGGAAGGCCTAGTTCCTAGTTCCTAGGGATTGGAATAGGAATGGGGATTGGGGATTGGGATTGGGACGAACCCAAGGGAGGCAGGGGAAGCAGCAGCATAAGGCCACACTTAAGGACAAGGAGACCGCTGAGCTGAACTCCAGCTCCAACTATGCCCCAAGAAATTGGCGTGGCGATTGTCGGTTGGCATTATTCATGCGGCCATTGCCACTCGGCTGTTATTGGCGGCCATCCCCCCATCCACCACCCGGGTCGGTAGCTTCGAGCAACTTATTCCAGGGATAACTCATTAGTGGGTTGCCCGCGAGACGATTGGCCTGGCAGAGAGCTGCACTCCATTAGCATCCATTGGACATTCAGGTGGAGTGCCGTGCCTGCCTCTTCATTTGCAAGTTCAGCGAGTGCTCAGCCCGAGCCAAAAGTTGCACAAGTCTGAGTCCATGGATAAGTGTCTCATATGCGAGTACGAGTACGAGTACATGCCACACATGCCACATATACCACATATGCCACCACTTGCAGTGTCTGTCCACCAATAAACTCAATATAAACTAAACCGAAAGCGAAGCTCTTATCAAATGCGTATAAATATTCACGACACGCGCCCAATCTGTCCGCTGTCCGCTGGCCATGGCCATGGCCATGGCGTGGGAGAGCCGTTGCCATGGGCATCAAGGAGGGGGGGAGGAGCAGGCAGCAACTGTATCCACAGAGCGTATGATGCTAAGCATGCCGTAAGCAAACACTATGCATAGATACCCATAAAGTGCCCCGCCTCGACTTGTGCTTGTTCTGATGATCCGCACGGGTGGGAGGGAAGGAAGGAAGGCAGGAGGGCAGGAAGGAAGGAAGTGGCTGACCGACAAACACCATCGCCCGTCGTATACCTTCAGGATGATGATGACGATGATAGTGGCAAGTGCGTGGGGTAAACAATCGAAGCCGCACGCAAATTTCACTTTCCAGCATAACGTCTTGTGTGTGTGTGTGTGTGTGTGTGTGTGTGTGTGTCGAGTCCGTGTCCGTGTCCGTGTGTGTGTGTGAGTGTGGACAGAATGAGATTTCGACATATAAAAAACTGATTAGAGCCACGGCCCGTGGAGTGGCAAGAGGTCTGGCAAGGGGACTGGCAAGGGCAGACTGGGAAGGGGACTGGCAAGGGGACTGGCAAGGGGACTGGCAAGGGCAGACTGGCAAGGGGAGACTGGCAAGGGCAGACTGTGACTGGCACCGACAGACCTGCCCCCCGACAGCTCCTGTGCCTAGTGGGTGGGTGGGTGTCGTTCGTAACATATCCGGGAATTAAACTTGCCGCTAAACGATGAGCGCTGCTCGACAAGCGCTGACGATTAATCCTCGATGACGGCGTGTGTGTGTGTGGGTGTGTGTGCGTGCTGCCATTCTCCATGCAGAGGCTAATTGTGCGTGGGGCCCATCAGTCATTGCCAGTCAGAGGAGTGGGAGTAGCCAACGGCCCAACGGCCCAACGGCCCAATGGCACGCACATCATCGCCTCAGTACGCCTCAGACAGGCCTCACAGCCTCACATTGCCGCTTCCGCTGATGTGCCACAGCGTCGCTTGACCTACGTCGGATTCCATTCATAATTCAGCGCCACAGACACCGTCTTATTATAATCTTATGCCCCCCCCCTCGACTAATGCCAAAGCGACAAATGACAGGATAATCAAATCGAAGTGCCGCAAAAGTGCCGCAGCCATACATGATGGCATATTCATGGACAGCTCTCGAGTGCATCCTACACGTCCCCGCGCATGCCATGCCATGCCGTACCTTCGCGAATACTTGACAAATGACCCGACCCCGCCAGGAGCTGCGCAAATCGATGAATCTATCAGTGACATGGGAGGCGTTGGCGGCGGCCCTTCTTGTTGATTGGTGCCGCTCCCCCGATGGGCTGCTGCCTCCCCGACTGCTCGCCAAATCCATATTTCTGCCATCATAAAGCGCCATCAAAGTTTGCGGACATTTTTCATCTCACACAGCGCCCGAGACGGCTGGCCCCGTGCCCCTCCCTTGCCCCATGAACATCTTTGATGGGTCGCTAATTTACTTTTAGCCCCTCGTGAAGGTCCCCTCCCCCCCCCGTGACCTTGGAGTGGCGTGAAGTGTCCGTCTGCCGGCTTATTGTTCCGGATGTTGCTTTTGGCTGTTGGCTGTTGGCTGTTGCTATTGGGTCTTAGTTGTGGTTTGCTGTCTGCTGTTTATGGCATTGACGTGTTTGTGTTTGTTCTTGGCCTTGGCACGCACATTCACACAGGCACACCCACAGTCTCCTCCCGCCCATCTTCCTGCCAAAAGAGACCGCAGATGGCAGCAGCCTCAGCAGGCAGCAAGAAGAAATGCGACACAGAGACACAGCGACAGCGACAAGCGGGGATTATGCAAAGCCAAAGCCTAAATAATGCCGCCTAATGTCCTTGTGCTGACACCACGGACACTTGTCGGACCCCGTACCCCGTACCCCGTACCCCGCTCCCTACCCACCAGCACCTGCTCGTTACATGCACATGGCATCGTTTGGTTCGTTTCTAATAATAAATATTGCTGCAGAATAAATGTAATCAAATGGCAAATGGGCATTGTGGAACTTCTGCACGCAGAATGGCAGCCATTTGCCATTTAATTGAATTCAATTGAAATTGAAAGGAGACACCCCCACCCCCACCCCCTCGCCCGAGTGGCGCCAATGCCACTGCCACAGATGAAATGGCGGAAGATATGCCGCGACGTGACACTTTGCCCCTGGCAGCAGCCGAGTCCCGCCCAGTTCTAGAGCGGGCCTTGAACCCCGTTCGCCATATCTGATAATTGCTCTCTCAAGCGGCGTGACCGCAGCGTGCAGGTTGTTGAACCGCCCGAAAATACTCTTTCTGCACAGAAGATACTAACCGCTGATGAACTCCGATTGTGTCCACACGCGTTAATGCCAACCCCAACCCCCCCTCGCCCAGTGCGTGGCAGCCATTGTCCAGGCCGCACGCTGATCAAGTGGCCAGTGGCTGCTCCTTGGGGGCATCGACGTCCATGCAATTTGATTCGCATTTGTTGATTGTGCACTTGATTCGGGGGTTGCGCGACAACTCAGTCCACAGTCCACAGTCCACAGTCAGGCGACAATGAGGAGCGAAAAGTTCCACTTGAGCGGGCACACCCACAGATTGTTATCGGGCGGGCGGCTCCAAAATGGATTTTTAATTTGGAAACTCAGCCAAATGGAATGTGACAAGACCCCACGTGCCCACGAACCACTTCGGATTTAGTCAGTGGGTGGGACAGGCCCAAGCCTGGGCTCTGGCTTGGCTCCCTCCCGAGCAGAGTAAATAAATTAATTAATAATAGTTTAATAATAAAAGTAAATTGAATAGAGCCAAGTAAATTATTTACTCTAAGAGAGTGCCAGCAGCTGCTGTTCGTGGCTTAAAGTTTCCCTCGGGGCGGAATCATTCCACCTTTGTGGGGTAACTTTTGGCCTTTGGACTTCGTTGTGGCCGGCAGTGTGGACTCTTTTGGACTCTTTTGAGCTGAGACTTGGACTTGGCTTCGTGCAAATACTTACGAGCATATCAAAGCATGTGCAGGATGTGCTGAAGGAACGCCAACGTGGCTTTTGGGAGACGTTGCCGCAGCCGCAGCCGCAACAAAGTCAAAGTCAAAGTCAACAAAATATATGAAATTCCCGTGCGACAAAATTGTTGCCCAAGATGGAGTTGCATGCACCCTGGAGCTGTGAGGGGGTGGGGGGGGGGGGCGGGAGCGGGCTGCACTCGCCAGGGCATTGGGGCGTTGTCGGGCGTCAATTTATGAGTAAATATATTTATTCCGATGGACAAGTGCACGGCACGAATATGTGAGCTTGCAACGTGACTGCCCCTTGGCCCCGTCGACCCCGCAGGCAGTTCTTGTAAGTGAAAAATACAGCAGATGGTGGAGCACGGTGGAGCACTGCACGTGAGTGTGGCACTTGCCCCCGCCCCCCGCTGACTGGCAAGTAAACTAACAGCACGGGGCACAGTCCGCACACACATGTGCCACATACTCCACGTGTTCCCATACCAAATCCATAAAGACAATATTGTATCTGTCTCCTCTGCTCCCCTGTTCGGCAAGTACTTGCCACAGTTTCTATGCCTCGTGCAAACACGTTGACAGCAGAGGAGAGCTGTGGAGTGGAGTGAAGTGAAGTGAAGCTGCTGCTGCTGCTGCTGCTGCTGTTAGTTGCTGTAGCACGTGCCACGTGCCACGAACCCTTTCTGGCGAAAGGCCTTTCCCTTTGTTAAGTCCACCGAAATATGCTGGACGGTGCTTGATTGCGTAATTGTATTATTCGTATGGCATATCCTGCCAGCCAGCAACAAATCTTCGCAGCTCGTGCAACGGCCTTGCCTCAGCTTGAGTCCAAGCGGAATCTTAAGTGGTTCCTTCCCTGCCCCCCCCCCTGCCCGTGTGAGTATCTTTCGAATTAGCCTAAGTGGTCACTCCGCGCCGTCTGCTTAGGTATTCGCCTTGACCCAGCCAGGTCTTGCACGGAAATCAAAAGGTGAGCGAGCAGCGGGCCAGGCAGGAAGCATTCCGCTCTCAGCGCTGTGGGGTCTTCTCCGCCTCCGGGGCGTGCACATAGCGAAAGGACTTTGTTTGCTTTTCTTTTTCTTTTTTTTTTTTTTTTTTTGTTTTCTTTGTGTCACGCTGTAGGCGTTCAGTTGATGGGTTCTAGCCGGTGCTCCCATTGTCCATTGCCCATTCCACAAGCCCTGAAAGTCCTGTTTTACAACGTTTTTATGTGTGTGTGGGATTTTTTGTTTTTTTTTTTTTTGTGGTATTTCACACAGCAGCCGAAAGAGTCAAAGTCAGCGATGCGAAAACGGAAGCAGCCACCGCTTCGGCCATAGGCCCTGCGGTAGGGAGGGCCTTTCCTCCCTCCCTGTGGTGGAGCCTTGCGTAGGATACAGGAGCCTGTACACAGCACACTTTTGGGGGGATGGCAGGATTCTTCGCAGCTAGTTGCGCAACTTGTGTTTACTTGGCCATTCGCAGACCCACCGCACACACCGCTTCGGTTGGCTTTCGTGCGTGCATTGTGTGTGTGTGTGTGTGTGGAGCAGTGGGCAGAGTCCATCGGACAAAACCGTCGACTCGGCCACTTTTGGCATTTGTCACAGCCCAGCGATTTCTTTGTGCGCTGCCTTTGCAGGCGATGGGCGATAAATCAACATCAAAATCAGCATCCAACATCGGGATCAACATCCAACATCCAACATCATCATCAACATCATCTGCTGTGGCAGCATCAAATCTCGTACATATTTTTCATTTTCATTCTCACTCTCATTTCGTTGCCTGCCATTTCGGTTTCCTGTTTCCGCTCCATTTTCACTTGTTGGCACTTTAAGCTGGCCGCACAGCAAAAATAACTTCCATATGTGTGGCTGTGTGGCAGTGTGGCCGTGTGGCTGTGTGGCTGGAACTTAAACGAGTTGGTGGCTGGACCGCTGCCTCCCTCACTGCCAGCCAGCGGCTGTATACTCATACTTGTATCCATTTATTACAAGGAAACAACCACGCCACGCCACTCAGACCGACTGCCCGCCTGCCCGCCCGCCTGCCTCCGGGCCACATAATGAAAAGCTGCAAATTCTTACGCTCTTGCTCGTATTTATTTATTTATTTATTTTTTTTGTGTATAAATTTATTGAATTTTTAATGAGATCCGCACACAGCAGAGCACTTGGCACTCGCTTGTGGCTGGATAATTGGAGTGCAGCACAGGAGCTGGGACCGGCTTCGGCTACGGCTAAGCCACAGAGGCTGCAGCTGACGGAAAAATCCATGCAGCTGCAGCACTTTAATTGCTCACACAGATTCCAGTGGGACTCCAGCTCGATCCTGGCATCTATATTGCGTATACGCCTGGTATTCCCCCGGGGACGGGCAGCATCTAAATATAGAAGCCAAATCAGTGGGTATGCTGCAGGTTGAAACTCGACTCGCACTTGACACGATTGTCTGCCGTTTTGTGCCGCCTGTCACCTCACATTTCGCGCCGCCTTAGTCGCAATTAATTTGGAAAATCCGCCAGCAAATCGCAGTACCGTGACATATCAATTTCAGCAAAAATTCAGGGGCTGCCTGATTCCGCCTGTCACATAAAGAACAACAGCAGAAATACCTCATGGCCTGCACCCCCCCCCCCACATTTAACGTGTGGGAGCGGGGAGGGGACTGCGATGCGATGCGATGCGGCCCTGCCTTGGGGGTATGTCGACTTTGATTTTGCCAACAATGCGCACAAAGGCCTTTCTATTTATTATATTTACAATCTAATAAATATTTCTGGGTACTGGCCGCCGGGCAAAAAAAAAAAAGTGTCCTGCACAAATCCGTCCGTCCGTCCGTCCGTCCGTCTGTCCTTCTCCTCGCCTGTGTTCTGTGGCATTCAAGCGGTAAAACCAACAAAGCGGCGACAGCCAACAGAGAGAATAGCAAGGGTGCTGGGGCTGGTGGCAGGGCCTAGGGGGTGGAGTGGGTGTGCGGACACCCAGCAGAAAGTACAGTCAAAGAACCTTCGGCAGGAGGGGGCGGGGGTGTCCACCCAGGGTCATGGAATGTTTATTGCTTTGTTTGTCTAGCTGCCACATGCGTCGCTTGCTTGGCTGCTCGCTCGCTCGATTCATTAAAGTTTTTTAATCGAAACGAAACGAAACGAATGCAGTGGAATGGAATGGAAATGAAATCTCAGTGCACACTTCATAGCAGTTCATAACGGGGTTCATACCCCGTTCATTCCGGTTCATTCCGGTTCATTCCGGCTCATTCCGGTTCATATTAATGTGCGCTCGAGTAACCCTACTCGCCCACTTCCATTGCCACTTGGCCACCTGTCGGGAGTAGATCAGATCAATGGCAAATCAAAATCAGAGACACAATCAAATCAAAATGAATTTTAAATGCTTATTGGGATTTAGTGGCGTGGCGCGGGGTGTGGGCTCGGGGCACTCCTTCAAACGAGTCTCAGGCGCTGCCTAACAAATCGAATTTCAATTGACAAACTCTCGGGACACAGGCAGCCGAATCGGGGGCAAAGACACCTTACCGCCGCCGCCCCAAAACTAAAGTAGAATATCCACGGGTAATAGAAAATGCTGCACTGTCAATTATTGTGCGTGCAGCCAAAACCAGGCAGCGGGCAGCGGGCCAGGGATCAAGGCACTCGCTTAATTGGCTTGTTTTGCAGCACGTGTGTGCTGTGTCCCCGCCCCGCCACCCATGCTCTTGCCACAGCAACAGCAGCCGCCACTCTCAAAACTTGGCAATGATTGTGTGTCAGAGTCAGAGTTTGAATGAGAGTTCTGGCACAGCCAGCGCCAGACAACAAATATGTGAATTTGATTTTAATAAAATGAAAACGAGCGCCGCCCCAAACAAAATTCAGCGACAGAGCTCAGGCCGTGGCAGCATCTCAGAGGGCTGCCGCCGCGACCTTGACTCCAGCTTTCGGGGCTCCACTTCCCCCACTCCAATGGCCAATTATGGCAAAATTACAGACTTGTTATCTCATTTATGGCGCCAGCTGGAAAATATATATTTGATTTCCTGCATGCCTGTGGATCTGTGGATCTGTGGATTTGCACCCTGCCATGCTGCCACCAGCCACCTGCCGTGCTGCCATGCTGCCGCAGTTTATATATTTTTAATTAAAATTGCAGAATTATGAGCAAGTTCCTGTGAATATCAATGGGCCGCAATGAACAGGATGCCCGCCCGACAGCCACGACCAATTGACCAACCAAAAATGATACGCAAAATGCGAATTTCCTGTGGCCCGGTTTATCAATCAGTTTAGCCAGCAGTGCCCTGGGACTAATATTGCATGCTCGGCTGGCTGCATATTGCAACACATTGCACGCCCACACACACACAGAGAACACACACACACACACACGCAGAGAGAACACAGCGACAAACACAGGCAAATTGCATCCTTGTGACCGACCATCCGCACACGTACGGCGAGGAATGAGTGTTCCCGCTTGGATGGGAAAATATTTACCGAGTGACCAGTTTCCATTTATTTATTTGCACCACCCCGCACCCCGCACCAGCCCATGCACATGCACATGGGACACAGCAGTGGGACACTTGTCGCCACTGCTGCTCCTTGGACGCGATCATTGAACGCCTGCCGGTCTGGCCGCTCTTGCCGGCAGAAACCTGTGTAAATGTTATCCACACTGGCTCGAGCTGGCACGTGGCACGTGCTTCATTTCTTGTCTGCTGTATGGCGCCATGGCGCCCATTGTGTGCTGCCGCGCTGCAAGAATAAACTGTATTTCCAGTTGGTAAACAGCATGCCACACACATGCCCAGTGCCACAACCAAAGTGGCAGTGAAAGCAAAAGCAAGAGCAGGTTTTTAGGGGTGGCAGAGAATTTAAATTGAATTCTTTTGCCCCACACACCGCACACACCCCCCTCGCAAATTGCAATATTTCTATGCTAAACGGAAAACTGAAAACTGAAAAGGCTTTCCCATGGCTGCAGTCGCTGAGCCTATGACAACATTTGGGTTCCGTTTCTGGTTCCGTTTCTGTTGCTGGTTCGGTGGGGAGTTGGAGTTCCTGTTGAAGCTCTGCCCCACCTCTCAGCCTCTCCTCTGCTGTTAATGGAAGCCAAATAAAGTCGGGCAAAGAGTCTTGATTGCTGCTTTCGCCCACACTTATGCCATTTTGTGTTTCTATTCAATGCGCGCGTTCTGCAGCAGCAGCAGCAGCAGAAGGGCTCGAATATTGCGGCTGGATGGCAACAAATGGGAGTCGTTAGGCTGTATCTGTATCCACAAGGAAGTTAAGGAACGGGCAGGGCAGTGCAGGGGCAGGACAGTGCTGGCAAGGGGAACTTATTTACATGCTGACCACAGATGTTGCCGCACGAGCCGCCGCCTGACATTCGGACCATCAAAACTCAATTACTGGCACTGAGACTGAGACTGGGGACTGGGTACTGGCGACTGGGAACTGGGAACTGGCACTGGGGACTGTGGCTTCGAGTTGACTTTATTAAATTTTCGTTTGTCTATCTGCAGGCCGCAAAAGGACGCCCAACGCGGTACGGGGACGTGGGGATCGAGTCAGAGTGCGCAGCCTGTTGGCCAAATTATTATGAAAACTTCAAGTTGACAAGGCGCCAAAAAAAACACACACACACACACACACACACAAAATAAAAAGTACTCCAAAAGTGAACTGTGAGTGAGGGGGGGGGGGCTGTGATTGGCAGTGAGGCGGAAAGCTTTTCGATGGACTCTTCACAGTTCTGGGAACTAATATAAAATATTTTCAAGTGCCGAACACTCAAACTCCTGCAAAAACAATGGCTAAGGACGAGTCCGGGAGAGTCCCAGAGACTCCCAGGGACACTGCCTGGGATGATCATAATACACAAAGGACAGCGACAGGTCGAGGGACAGTCTGTTTGTTTTTTCTTTCCAGCAGTTGGTTTGAGTATTTTTTTCAGCGTCGGACCACGGCCACAGCCGGCATTGGATGTCCTTCTGTGCATTGCCCCCGTACAGCCCCCTGTGCAGCGAAAATAGCCAGGGGCCAGATGCGTATGCTTAGTGGCCATCGGAAGACGCAGCCACAGACACAGACACAGCCACAGACACAGACACAGACTCTGGGGTGCATTTAGAGCAGCTTAAAAGCTGAGACTGAGTTCGGCTGCTGCTGCTGCTGATGCTGATGGTGCTGCTGGGTGCCATTGTTTCTGCGCCCCCACTCGAGCAGCCGTGGGCGAATGGCGACGTGAGTAGCGGAAATGCAAAAGAATATACGTCGCCGGAAGTTGTCTCCGCTTAAGACACGCCAAGACTAGCAAAATGGCAATGAAATGGGAGCAGAGCAGAGCAGAGCGGAGGCGGAGGCGGAAGGGAGACAAGCGCTGAGCCTGTGACAGACACCAGAAACAAAGGCAAACAGTTTTCCTTCCGCATCTGCACTTACCAAGAAAGACTCCGCTCCGTTGCAGCTGCACGGACACGGACACAGACACGGATACGGACACGGACACGGATGCGTAGATGCGTATACGGATTGCTTTTGTCTCGCTGTCTCGAGTCCCCCTGTCGAGCTTCTGGAATGTTCGCTTAAACGAAAGAAAGAAAGTAAAAGTAAGAAAAGAAAGTAGGTAAGAACCGGGACCCGTAGCCGTAGCCGTAGCCGTACCCGTACCCGTACCCTGACGCTACCCGTAAAAGGACTCATTTATTGGCTCTTAATTTGGTGCTTGAATCGATGTTTGTCTGCTCTCCGTTGATGGCTTTGTGGCAATCTGTTGTCCAATCATTTAATGTAAGTGCATTAAAGCGTTTAACAATCCAAAAAGTACGAATGGTAATCCCGGGCCTCAACCGCAAAACCACAAAAGGCACAAAAACATTTTAATTCGCATTATAATAAGCTGGGAATATTACAGCAGTCGCAGCCACAGGCACAGCCCCATGGCCCACTCCTCGCTTGTCCATATGTTTGTGGCGGCAAGCAGCAGGACAGAAGGACAGCGGGAAAGCAGGACAGCTGGACAGTGGGACAGCAGGACAGAAGGACAGCGGGAAGGCAGGACAGCGGGACAGCAAACTACACTAATCGGCATGCAATGATTTACGAATTAGTTTGCTTAGGAACTTAGCTCCCCCATGGAACTTAACTCATTTGTAGGTGGCTGGCTGTGATGGCTGTGGGCCAAAGCAAGCACCAAGGTCACGTTCGCGCTTGCTTCCGACCCCCGTGACTGAGTGTCGAACAGCCAGCAGCCCAGCCCAGCCCAGCCCAGCACAGCCCAGCACAGCCCCAACAGCATTAATCACGCCTCGGCTCGGGTTCGTGGCCCAAAGCTGTCACCGGCAATGGCAATCAACTGGCAAATCATCGCCAGTCCTCCGAAATTGGTCTCTCCGCTCATTGATTGGAGCCAGCGCGACTCCAGCGCGGAGACTCTACTCAGTTTCATCCGAGGATTATGTGAGAGCTGTACACGCATTAATTTGCCCAGCCCCAACCGAACGGATGACCAGCGTCTGACATAAATGTCAAATTACTCCGAGGAAACTTTCAGCGGACAGTGGCGGGGATTGAGGCGGGGGCTGGGGCTGAGGCGGGGGCTGAGACGGGGGCTGATGCTGTAGCTGGAGTTCTGAGTGACAAAACTTATCGTGGCGGCGTCTTGTGCAATTAGTGGACTCCCTCGCAAGTGTTCCCTGGTGGCTCGATGATGATCACATCAGCTAGAAATCGGTACTCGGTACTCGGCACTCGGCACTCGCATCCCCCACCCAGCACCACCCACAGACAGACAGACAGACAGAGTGGGTGGGTGGGTACTCCCTCCTACGCCTATCAATGCCGTTCTGGCCAATATTCATTGTTGAATTGAATTATGCAAACGTGCGAGACCGAACCCCAATTAGGCCTAATTGCCCACGTTCGTTAGGCGTTGCCCGAAAATGGCCAAAATTGTCAATATTCCAATGAATAAGCCTCCACTCCTTTGGGGGGCGGCATCCGACGTTTGGCTCTTGTGTTTTGAATGCTAGCAAACATTTTGTTTGTTTAAATTTGTGCCGTGAATTTTGGTTACCGTTCGCCATCGATGAATGGAGCGCAAGGGGTTCGGGTTCAGGCTCGGGTTCAGAGTAGCAGCAAGGGTTTTTATTATATATATATGGAATATATATGTATATCCCTGGGGCACTTTAGCTGACAGCATCAGCAGCTGCACCTGCAACTGCAGCTCCCCGCTTGCCACAGATCCTGCACTCAGTTTTCCCCCTGTACGTTTCTGGTTTGAAGTTTTAGGGCAGAAGCTGCTCGAGCAGCTGCGTGCTTTGCTTGCCCCCCTTTTTTGTGGCAGCCACCTTTGTGATGGCCCCCAAAGCCAGTGCAGCTATGCGGCTGGGCTGGCACATTCTGATGGCTTTGTGCCGCCATCTTTGCTCTGTTCTTTGCTGGCAGCCGGCAGCCGGCATGTGAGTGATGGCATCCGGTGAGGTGAGTAGAAGATGACGGACAGCTGGCTGACATATTCGTATGCTCTGAGGAGGACCTCTTCTCGCCTGTCTCTCCTGTCATAACAATCATGCTTAATCCCTGCGATATCCCCCCTGTAATATGTAATAACAGTAAACATATTTCGAGACAGCTGTGTGGCCGGGCGATTTCTCTCATTAAATATCCAACTCTCGTTGCTTCCACACTGACCGAGCCAAGGCAGCGTTTCTGTTCCTGTTTCTGTATCTGTATCTGTTCTTGTGTCTGTTGTATCTGTGTGTGTTTCTGTGTGAGTGTGAGTGTGAGTGGGCGCTGTCTGCTCGCGATGGAGGGGCGACGCTTCGACCGTCAGCGTCGTGACTCTGCAAAGAGCACCGCCGCACCCACACTGCCCTCCACGCAGGACCAGAACTTCCATCTGCGTCTGGCCGATCTGTACGGGCAGCACGCGTGCCTCTGGAACACATCGCTGGCCGAGTACCAGAACGTGGAGCTGAAGCGCCAGGCCTGGGACACCATCGCCGGCGAGCTGGGCAGCCATCTGAATGTGGCCTTTGTGCGCAGCAGGATCAGCAGCATGCGGCACCAGCTCAACGTGTACAAGCTTCAGATGATCGAGTACAAGATGTGCCCCGGCCTCGGCCAGGAGCCCGAGAAGCCATACCACCTGGACGCCTTCGCCTTCCTGGACACGATCCACGCGCTGCCAGAGCTAGATGCACGTCCCAGGCCAGACCAGGAGGCCAAGCAGGAGCTTGGCGCGGGGCAGGCGCCCAAAAGAGACTGGCGGCTGCAGAGCCCGGCGACGCAGCCAGAGCAGGGCGACCGACCCGGCGACAGCCAGTTTACGTATCACAATGCCATGAGCATCGTGAAAATGGTCAAGCAGCGGATGGCTGCTCACCAGCAGCTCCCAAAGCCGAGCATGTCCCATCCGCAGCTGATGTCCAGCATGGCCAGCTTGAACGGCAGCCAACAGATGTACCTGGATGCCCAGGCAGCCACGCCGCCCAATCTGCGGGCACGTCCGGGCGACTCGATCTCCTCCACCAAACTGTCAACACGGGCCAGAGAGATTCGCATGAATGAGCGCGAGAGGGAGCGGGAGAGGGAGCAGGAGCGAGCCCGAACAGATGAAAGACCAACGACATCGAAACCCCGACAAACGGAGCTGGGAGAGATCCAGTCGGAGGAAATGGAACTGTACCGCCTCCACTGGAGCGTCCGCCAGCAGATGCGCTCCCGCCGGCCCTCTCGCGCGAACGCCTCTCCGGAGCCAGCACCGCCGTTGCCCAAGAGACAGGACTCACCCGACTCCGACTTCAGTATGAAACCAAATATATAAAGCCCAAACTCAACCACAACCACATCCACATCTATATACATAAATACACCACACTGTACACACCACAATGCTCACACCATTACAAGTAGTGTGCATCATCAGCTTACCAGAACCGCAATAAAGTTACGTACATACATGAATTTAGATGAATTTAGCAATAAGGAGAGGTGATGTCATCCGCTATGGTGAGGATTCGCTCTCTTGGCCCACAGAGCGACAAACGCTGGAAAGAGATAGCACTCTTGGTTTGTTGTTGTTTGCTTGCTTGTCTTGTTTAAAGCGCCGTGTGGATCGTGAGAGCGAGCGCAAGTCCTCTCTCAGAGCGCTGCAGCGCTGTCGTGGAGCGCTAACAGAGCTGTAGACGGGAGCGACTAACAGAGCTGTAGACAGTAGTGGTTACAGGCTGTTAGCGGACAGCAGATACTAACCTGTTAACAGCGCTGTTGCCCTGCTGCTAAAGTGTTTCAGCAAAAGAGAAAGAGAGAGAGAGAGAGTAGGCAGCCGAGTGACGACTATTATTATGTTTGTTTTGTTTTATTTCATTTTATTTTAAAATAGTAGTAGGTACATTAATTTCGATTTCGTTACGCTCAAGGCTGTGAAAATTCGTGCTTGCTCGTCCCTGTGCCCTGGGGCCGACGAACCAACCATTGAGTAATATGCTGCTGAGCCGCAACATCAGGTACAGCGTGAGCGTTGATGCCACGTGCCAGACCTTCTACGAGCAGCTGCAGAACTACAAGCTGTACCGCTACCTCATATTCTACATTCGCACGGACAATGTGATGGACATCGAGAAGATCGGGACGCGTCGCTGCAGCTACGAGCAGTTCCTCAACGATCTGCGCAAGTGCGGCACCGGCGACTGTCGCATCGGCATCTGCGACATGGAGTACCGGAGCAGCATGCCCGCTGCTCGGGCTGGCAGTAGCTTGATGGGTGATCGGCCGCTGCGTGGCTCCCTGCTCCTGGTGCAGTGGAGCCCCGAGGGCGCTTGCAATACCAAGCGGACGCTCTACGAGTCTGGCCTCAAGTCACTGAGGGATGCCCTGGGCGAGTGCCAAGTCCTGATCAAGGCCACCACCACCGAGGAGGCAACACTGGCCCAGGTGGTCGAGCAGTGCCGTTCTCGTTCCCGGTCTGGGCCACCCTAATCCAATATTCAGTGTACCCAAAATCGTAGCCCCCCCAATTAAAATGTGCCGTGTTACCTACCCCTACCTGCCCTGCCCTACCTTCGCCTTGAAGCAGCTTTTCAGCAATTTTCCAAAATCTATATCACGGAAACAATTCAATTTTAAAGTTCAGCATCGAAACAAAAGTTACTTAATACATTAAATAAATTTTCCAGCCATCTGGGGCTTCTCCTGTCCCTCTCTCTCTTCTCTCTCTCTCTCTGTCTCTCTGTTGCACGCATAAATTGGCAACATTTTAATTTTCCACTAGATTTGCGTGGATTTCGTGCTCCTGTTCAAGTTTCTTTGCTTTCCTTTTCTGTTTGTTCTTTGTTCCGTTTTGCTCCCGCTATCAATTCCCCGTTCCCCGTTTGCTTTGATTTCTACACTCTCTAGTGGCGCCACTGTCTGTCTGTGCCTGTGTGTGTGTGTCTGCCTGTGTGTGTGTGTGGGAGGGACAGCAGATGGGATGAGAACGTGTGTGTGTGCGTGGGGTCATGTGTGGGATTGTGATTCTCTTTGAGGATATTCTTTTATCTTTCACTTGCGTTTGACTTGCTTCATTTTCAGCGAAATTCCGCTTGCCCCGGTTTCTGTTGCAAGTCGTGTCCTGTTTTGTTATTGTTGTCTTCCTTGACAAGTTGCTGCTGCTGCTGCTGCCTCTGCTCTGGGACAGAACTGAAGCCGGGCCACAGCAATCGAATGGCATATCAATGCCGAGCACAGCAGATCCCTCGTGCTCCCCGCTCATATGTACATATGTACATATAAATACGAGTATCCGCGCCGAATGTTTCTTCAGTCATTGCCCCCACAAATATTAAATTTCCCAGGCACTCGCGAGGACTCTGCTGTCACCCCTGACTGTGTCCTGGCTCTGTGTCCTCCTGGTGAACTGTGCTGCTGTTCTTATTCTGGCTTTGATTAATTCTGGGCCTCTGCCAAATGAGATGGAAAGGCCTGACGCCATGCGGCAAGCAGAAAGGGAAAGGCAAAGGCTGGGATGGGATGGGATGGGATGGGGTAAGGTAAGGTCGCTGAGCTCCCCCAAGACCATGATTTATGAATGAGATGGAATGATAATGAAAAGTCTCAACACAAGCCGTACTCTGGCCGCAAATCCAAACCGCTGCCAAAATTACTTTTTGGCTGCCAAAACGAATTACAAAATTACAAAATTACTCCCCAAAATTACACACACGCTAAGCTCTGAAACAGTTTAGCAGCTACTTTGCCCCACTCGCCCGACCCTCACCAGCATCACCGCAACACCGCATCCCCGCATCATTCGTATCCTCCTGCTACCCTGCCATCCGGAGAATTGCTGACATTTGACGCGGCTTCCGCTTGGCAAGTTATTCTCATTAGCGTAAAAATTAAATTTAATTTCCACCAATAAACCCCGTTAATCGTTTTCTTCCACAAAACTCCTCGACGCTGCTTCTCCTTCTCCTTTGCTTTCATTCTCGTGTATTCGTGTCCCCTTTTACTCGGCTATTTGCTGCTAACTTTTGATTAATTGATTGATTGAATGAGCGTCGAATATCTTGGCCAGAAAACGGGGGGATCCGCCCGTAAGATATTTGTTGGCTCTGTTCTGATACAACTAATTACCGTTCACAATCCGCTGCAGGAGCATGGATGGGACAGGGATACCGATGCCCCCAATTGGAATTGGACTTCGCCCACTGCCGTCTGTGTGGTTTTCTTGGTAATTTCCCTCAGCTCAAGGCTGCGCCGCAATTGCGTGTAGGCCCAGTTGGCCCCCCCAAATGTGTTCTGCCCCGCCCCGCCCTGCCCTGCCATGCCCTTGAAGAAATGCAAAATTATTATGTGAAAATATGCAAACTGCGTGCGCGTTGTCGAAAATTGTGAGCACGTCGTGGCGTCGTCTATCCGCTCTTCCTTGTGGCCATTCACAGGACCATTAGCATTCACAGGGCGCATTCATTCGGCACCCAAAAGTCTCCGTGCTGCCCAATCAGCACAACCTGTCCCAGACGACACACAAACAGAGAGACAAACAGACAAACAGACAGAGAGACAGACAGACAGACAGACATTGCCATTATGACTTAATTAAAAAATAATATTTTTGAATTTTCAGAGTACTCTCGAATTAGTTTCCCCCCAGTCTTGCCTCACGGCAAGCATCAAGGACAAAGCCCCGATAAGTCCACTATCTGCCTGCTGCTTGTCGTTCCTCAGGAAGTGTCAATGGGCGCAACCAAAAGCCGCATTTGTCTGACACTGCGGATGAGTGTCGTGTCTGACACTGGGTGCTGGCTGAGAGGTGTAGTGGCAGTGGCAGTGGCAGTGGCAGTTACAGTTACAGTGGCACTGCCTGTGTCTGCGGTTGTGGCTGCTGTGGCGGGCCGTGTGGCGGGCTGGCTACTAAACTTCCCGTGTCATCGCCATGTCATTCATTTGCATGCCAGAAAAAGTTGGCAGCTTGCGCGGTTCGCAAAGCAAACACGGGGCATGATGTGCCAAATAAACGGAAACAAGAGAGCGCGCGGCACACACACACTAGCACACACACACACGCATGATTGGGTATTAGTATGTGTTAGTCTTCCCCCGTCCCCGTATCCACTTCACACTACCACAGAGGGGTACACGCGTGTGTGTGTGTGAGTGTGTCATGAATACAAATGGCGAAAGCGGAAACGGAGCAGCAGGCATCGTGCTCCGTGCCCCAGCCCCGCGCAAGGCAGTCCACCGCTTCATGCTGCGACTTTAATTGCAACAAAAGCTGTTACATTTTGATTAGCATCAGAGGCAGGAGATCCGCGTAATTATTAAACACAGACAGAAGAACAAGGACAATGAAACACCATTCACCCCCGGTTTTCGTAGTTTCAAGTAGATGAATCCAGGACGACATAACCTGTATAACTGAGTATATTATAGTTAATCTTTATTATGCCCTTACTCAAAAAGCGTTAAGGGGTATATTGTATTTGTGGTAAAAGTGGATGTGTGCAACGCAGAGATGGAATCGTTTCCGATCCCATAAAGTACACATGTTCTTGATCAGCATCAATAGCCGAGTCTCTGTCTGTAAGTCTGTCCGTCCGTCCCGATGAGCGCCTAGATCTCAGAGACTATAAGAGCTAGAGCAACCAAATTTTGTTTCCAGACTCATGTGATATCACACTGCTACAAGTGTATTTCAAAATTTCGCCCCGCCGCCTTCCGCCACCACAAAGGACGAACATCGTAGAGAATGATTATATATACATATTGACCAGCTTGCCGAAGCTGAATCAGATCGGATCATTATTATAGCCAGAATGATGAAATTAATTTTCAGTTGCTTCCCCCACCTCTTCCAGCACGAGACCACACTACTCATTCTCTTTCTCGCTCACACACACTCGCAGAGAAGATGTTTAATCTACATTGTAAATATATAATCTACATTTCAGGCGTAGAATAAACATGTTAGATGTAGATGTAGATGACAGATGTAGCAAAAAAATTTAATATGTAAAATATTTGAAAATTCTACACAAATCATAAGCTCACAAATTTATATGCTGAATGAGTACGGGGATAAAAGTAGAGTCGCGTCGATAGAAGCGACTCACACGTTCCTTCTCGTTTTTAGCTATATTAAATGTTTGTTTAGATTAAAGTAGTTGCTGTGATTTAAATTGAATGCATAATGAAAATGCTTGCGATCGCAATTTTGCGTGTTTCTCGAGGGAGACTTTGGGCATCGAATTAAATGGCAACGATCGTTAAGGTTTAGCTGTTTAGCTCCTCTCTTTATCCGCTCCTAGTCTCTGTCTCGCTGTTATTCGTTCTGTTATTGGCTCTGTTAACTCTACAGACTCTTCTGTTCTCTGTGGCTTTCCACATGAATGTTAGCTCTTACTCGCTGTTGATACCACAAGCCAAGAGTTTTTGTGGACACGACACACGAGTAAAGGTCTGGGCAGAATGCAGAATAGTGATTTATACTATATAGATATGGACCTCCCGAAACTGTTAGGCCGCACGTCTGACCGTAGTTAGCATGAAATGCGACTGGACTGTGTTCATTAACAGAATGTAAGTGATTAACATCTAGTTAACATGATTGAGAGAGGGTGGACTACAAACTGAGAGCATGAGTATGAGTTCTTCTACTCCTCTTGTGGAGAGTGCAGTTAGGTGTGTGTGGTATGACTTAATGGCATGACTACTAAGGGAAAACTCTCAAAGGAAAGGTTGGCCGAACAATCGCTTTTACTTCCTTGGGGCTTCCTTGCTCTTCTATTGAAAAAGACACTATTTCCACTCTTCACTGAATTGTAAAGGAAACTTTAAGATATTTTATAGCATTTTTTAGCCCATTGCCATGCGCTGTTATATCGATTCAAATTTTAAGTTCTCTACAATTTTGTTTTGCTCCTTTAATATCACAATTAATACTCATTTCAATCTGCAAGACCCCAGTGCGTCGCGGTCGTGGAGTCCGTGGAGTCTGTTATTGCATTGAAAGTATTTACTCGTGTATGGGGTGGGGGGGGGACTCATGTCCGAGCAATTAAAATATAGTCTGTTGGCGGAAAACAAACACATGATGCACATTAAGCAGCGCTCGGCATGCCGTGTTAATGCCTTGCAATTCACTTAAAAGGATCAACAAGCCTTGTGCGTATTTCCTGTGTAATGCTCCGACACGGGCAGCCACACTCAACCGAATGGCTGAATGGCTGCCCCGTATGTGTGTGGACAATAAGGATTTTATATGCTCGTAGTCCCGACTCGAAACTCGAAACTGGAAACTCGAGACGTCTGTTTCCTGTGTCCTGTGTTGCTGGCCAGTGGCGGACATATCGCTGGGATCGCATTGCTCGTTCGAGTAGCTGGCAAATGTGTATGGTCCAGGCAGGTGTCAAAGATGCAGCGAACCGCACTCCAGGCGGCAGTCGAACGGAAGCATGGAATGCCAATTAAGTTCGAGATGCGAAATAATTGTCATCAGTAGTTTTGTCAAAGCAGCCCTCGAACCGTTCCATACTTAGAGCAGTCGCAGTCCAAATGGCAATCGAATTGTGAACGGGCGGGGGAGAGGCATTTGGTTGCGGTTGGGCCGAGTGCGGGGGTTGCGAGGGGCGTTGGGGCGATGGGGCGATTACCTCATTGTCATTGGTCAAAAAGTTTTCAAAGAGTCTTTCCGGGTCGCCCGTTGACCCCCCCACCCCCCTTACCCCTCGTTGGACAAAAATAGTTGAAGCAAATATTTAAAACTTCATTCCATTCCATTCCATTCTATTCGATTCGATTCCATGCCATTCCGATTTCTGTGGCAAATGAATTTCTCTCGTTTCCTTTTTGCATGCATTTTTCATGCTCATGCTGTGGGCACATGGCTGCGATGTTGGCTGGAGACTCTCTCTGCTGCCTCTCAACAGAAACTAATTCACAAATTGCGCATACGCACTGTTGAACTCGAGACATTTATGCGCTGTAATGATCAGAGTGAGACAGGGAGACAGGCAGACAGGGAGACAGGCAGACAGGGAGACATGTGGGGGGGGGGGGGGGCTACGTAAATTGAAAGCAGAACAATTGGCAATTGTGACTCGCTAATTGCCGCTACTTTCGCTCTTTCGATTGCCATTTACTCTGAATTTTTGCCAGGAAGCGCCAGCGGAAACAGAAGCTGAGCAGTCGCTGACGAATTCCCACAATAAATGGCAGCACTACGGTATCCTGGCAAGGTATTCTGCGGAAGGGGGGGGGACGGAAGAGTGCACACACTCTTAAATGCCTCCACACTTGTGGGTAATTTATGAATTTTATTCCATGTCAGAGATGCGCTTTGATGTGTCTCTGCTGGCATTTCTTTTGGGCATCCACACAAACAAAGCCCAGGCAGCAGCCAGTGACCGGGACTGCCTCTGCCTCTGTCTCTGCCTCTGTTGCTGCCGTATCCGCATCCGCATCCGTTTTGGTCTCGTGCTCAAAGAAGCCTCAAAGACGAGACTGCTGCGAGCGCTTTCTCACGCCGTCAATAAAGCTGGCTTTAATGAACATTCAGGCGCGTTGGCAGGCACTAAGGGGGGCACCAGGGGAGCACATAAAAGGCAGAGGGTTACTACTGGCACTGCTGGCACTGCTGGAGCACGCAGACATGTCTTGAGAGTCTTGCAAAGTGTCGACAAGTGGGTAACGACATCACACGCACACAGTCCATCCTGGGGCGAAAGGTGGACTAAATACAGTGGAGACTGCGCCCCTGCCCTGTGACTGACCCCCCCGCCCCGCCCTGCAGAGACGGTTCAGGTGTAAAAGTGCTCAACTTTCGTCGTAAACTTTTGCTCCTCTTTGGCATGCAGCGGGGCACAGGCCCTGCCGGGGTCAGTCGGGCAGCAGCCCAGAATGCCATTCAGAAAAGTATCTCGCATGCATTGCAACAACAACTTTGATGCTGCTCCTGGCGCTGGGCCCCACTGCCCCCCCCCCCACCCAACGCTAATTTGTTTCTAAGGAAAATGTTGAAAGGAACAGTTGAAGAGTTGAAGAGTCGTATGTAGGTGGCACTCACTCAAGTGGGTAGTAGGGGAATTCAATTCCATTCCATTTGCTTGTGGATCTAGCTGTGTGTGCCGCAGGACAAACAAAACAAACAAACAAACGAACGGGGGCTGGCGGCTGGCGGCTGGGGGGGCGGCAAAAGTAAAACTGTTCGAATCCAATTAAATTCAGGGCGAATCCTGCCGCGTGGGCAGATGTGCCAACAGATGGGCATGGCGGCGGCTGTTGCCAGAATAATTAAATCACAAAATATTATTTCCCCATTCCGAAACGCAATTGAACAGCAGCCCAGCAGCCCAGCAGCCCAGCAGCCATGCCAAATAGTTGAACAAAGTTAACGAACCCCCCACACCAGGGAAGAGCATGGGGGGGCGGGGCGCCAATAATTGTTGGCGTGTCGTGAACTTTTGTCCTGGCCACGTGTCCGCGTAATGGCCTCTGCGATTGCTTCGATTGCTTGCTAATCATTCGCATGTTGGTTAACATTTTAACGTCTGCTGTTACGGGGGGCCGCGACTGGTGCCGGGGCCTATTCCTGTGCCTCCTGCCTCCTGCCTTTGCCTGGCATGTGCTCTGCTCCTGTGCCCTATGCCTGCGCCTCCTGCGCCCTGTTCCCGTGCCAACGGAATGAAAAGCTGAGACGCATGGACGCCGTAAAGAGATTTTTATCACACAGCTTAGTGCGGTCCTACCAGCAGAGAGGGGCAGAGTGGGGCAGAGTGGGGCAGAGTGGGGGAGCTGCGGCTGCGGCTGGGGCTATCTCTCCTCACGCAGTTTCCCGTAGGCGCGAAATTCAACGACAAATGTCTTTCATTTACGCGTAATAAAAACGAAATCTCCGTTGAACAATGGCCGCCGGGCGGCTTTTGCGGCCTGTTGGCCAAAGCGTCGCACGCGTCTCTCCCAACCCTACATCCACGGCCGTTTGTGCTCTTTAATACCCGTAACTTGTTGTTCTTCCGGCCCCCTGCCTCGCACAGTGCCTCGCTCCCAGTGTTCCCATATACATTGTGGCTGGGGCTGTGGCTGTGGCTGTGGCTGCCTCGAGTGTCGAGTATTTTACGTTATTTTGTATTTAATTTACAGCCACCAAGCAACGCTGGAGATGCTGTTGGTGTTGCCTTTCCTGGCCTGGAACGAGCGAGCGTGCGAGAGATTCGCTCTACCCGTGAGGCTGGTCCTGCTCCGGGTCGTGAGTAACGATGCCCGTAGGCAGTCGGCAGTCGGGCAGCCCATCCCTAGCTGCCAGCTCCCAGCTCCCAGCTCGACTCGCTCCTTCTCTTTCTGTGCTGCTGCTGCTGGTGCTGCTCTTAATGGCATAAAAGTATAAGCCATACATGTTGATTACAGAAAGAAAAGCGCTTAAATATGCATGAGTCGAAGCAGAATTTGGGCATGGAACATGGCACATAGAACTGTGCCATCGAAATGGGGGCTTTGCCCCAAGCGTTTCCTTCCTTCCTTCGTGTGCCTGTGGCCTGTGGCATGGGGAACTGGGACCAGAGACTGGGCTTGGGACTGGGCTTGGGACTGGGCTTGGGACTGGGCTTGGGCCTGGGACTGAGCCTGGGACTCTGCAGCGTCCCACATTCGCGTGAAACATTTGTAAATAACTCCGAATTCAGCTTAATTTGACGTTGATAATCGCGTTCCATATTCCATTATTCATTTTCCATTTGCCCCACACACACACACACACACACCTACGGTTGTGTATCTGTAGCTGAAGCATTCAAAGCATTCAAATCTGACATCTGGCTGGGAGGATGCCACTTAAAGTTTTCAATGCTCGAAATGCGACGCAATTTGTGTGCCTCTGAAGATGTTTAATTAGGAAATTAAGTGCACGGCATGTGGCAAGCGGCATGCGGCATGTGGCATGCGCTGCTCTTCAGTTTTCGAGTGACTTCTAAGCAGAAACAGAGATACGCAGACACACAGATACGCAGACACACAGATGACGCACCTGCAGCAGAGCCAGCAGGACCCTCTCTCTCTGCTCTACACTCTCCACTCTCCACTCTTCCCCCCCGTACATAGTGTCGATTTGTGCAAAATATGAGCAATAAAAGCCGCACCATTTGGCTGAAGAAACATTCCATTCAGGTGAACATTGATGCAGCCATTGAATGGCGCTCGTTGGCGCCCACCAAACAGCCAATAGCCAGCCCCATTGTGGCGCCTTCATGTGCGTACGTGCTGTGGCTGTGGCTGTGGCTGTCTCCACCTTCGAATGAAACTACAACGGAAGCAGCAGCAGCAGCAGCAGCAGCAGCAGTCCATGCCAGAGGAACGCCAACTGGGCTGCAGGGCTCCGATCCTTTGTTTTTGCTGTCAGGCATCATGTCGTAACAACATCCGCACCACACCCATCCGAGCGCCACACTTGGCAGTGTACGTGTGTGTGTGGGTGGATGGGTGTGAAAGGTAATGGAAAAAACGATGCACCATGCGGCACTCTGTGCAGCCGCCGTAACAAAATGCTGCATTAAGCGACCCACAAGGCTGCATGCAGAAGCCCTGCCACACAGCCCTGCCACACAGCGGCGGCGGGGCGGCAAGCATTTAGCAGATTTGCATGCACAAACACGCGCCGCTTGCCGCTTGCCACTTGCCACTTGCCACTGCAGAGGATGTGCTTGGATGCTGGGATGCTGGGATGCGTGGCTGCACTTGCAAACATTTACTTTATGTATAAAAAGCGATGTCTATTTGATTAGGCAGCGAGCAATTCCGGACACCGCAGCTGCGGCTCAATGGAATGCCAAAGGATATGGCAGCAGCAGCAGGGGGAGCAGCAGCAGGGGGAGCAGCAGCAGCAGGGGAAGCAGCAAAATATAAATAAAAATAAAACTAACTGCAGCTTCAGTTCCCATTCCTTGGCAGCAGTTGCCTCTGCCCTTCGAATCCCTAAACCCACAAACTCCCAGCACATCTGGCGAGTCGTAGTTGCCTCTAGTTTTGGACTCAAACTCAGAGATCGTAAGCCAGTATAAATTAAGCATAGAACACGCAGCATACAAGGTGAGTGAAACACACCAAATATAAATATATAAATATATAAATAGATAAATATATAAAAGTTCTGGCCGCAGACAAAATGGATACCGGCATTCATTTGACGCGGGCCGCCAAGCGCATCTACGAGGAGATCAGAACACAGAGGAAGCATCGCTACGCCACTCTGGCCGTGCAACAGGACTGTGAGATCAGTGTGGATGCGCTGGGTAATCGTGCGGCCAGCTACGATGACTTTCTCGCCGACCTGCTGGGCGAGGGCAAGGCAGTGGGAGCGGCAGTGGGAGCGGCAGTGGGAGCGGGAGCGGGTCAGTGCCGCTTTGCGATCTACGACTACGAATACGAGCATCAGTTCAAGCAAATGGACAAGTCCAGCCACAAGCAGAAGCTGATACTGTTCCTGTGGTGTCCGGCGCAGGCATCCGTCAGGGATAAGATGATCTACTCGAGTTCCATTTCGAGCATTATGCGTTTCTTTATCGGCATACAGAAGTTCATCCAGGCCAACAGTCCGGACGATGTGAGCCGCGCAGCCGTCGAGTTGCAGCTGCGGGCCCTGGACAGGGACTAGGGTGGTCCCACCGAGTGGCAGGCCACCAACGAGGAGCAGCTTGGCATGAGCTCACAAATATATTTAAATATTCGAATTCGTTCTGCTTCCAATGGACTCTGGTTCGCCTTATCTTTATGTTTGTGCCTTGGCCAGCAACTGATTTTCTACGTCTCATCCTCGGGCTCCAGTCGAAGCTCAAGCCTCGCTCCCCCCACCGCCGTCGCCACAGGGCCTTGATTTAATTTGATTTTCCTTAGCATCTAATGAGCCCATTTGGCATATGGATGGGATGCCTCTTGACGCTTTCCAAGCCAACAGCCAGCAGCCAACAGCCAACAGCCAGCAGCCAAGAGCCAAGAGCCAAGAGTATCATCTGTAATTTGTTTTGTCCTCTCACTTCCTCTGCTCCGCTCTGCTCTGCTCTTCTCTTCTCTGCTCATTATCTGTGTGCCGCGCTGTGCCGTGCCGTGCCGAGCCTGCTAAAAATACTTTGGCTTAGTTGGCGCAAGGGCAAAGTTAGGCGGCGGCGGCGGCGGCATTCAGACTTTTTTATCTCGCCCATAAATCACGAGCAAGTTGCAGGCAGGCTCCTCTGCCACGCGGCTTTCCATATCATTTGGCAAAAAGTCTGATATTAATCAAATTGACGAGCAGCGAGGAGCAGCGAGGAGCAGCACGTCATCTTTAGCTTCGTCCACGCATAGGGACGGAACGGGACCCAGAGTGCAGCTCGGCAAGTGCACTGCCACTTGGCAGATGAAAATGAAAATGCAAATGCAAATACTCGCAAGTTCGTTTTGGTTGATTGACCACATCGATGATAGACCTTGCCTCAGGGTGTGTGAGTGTGGGTGTGCGAGTGGGTGGGTTTATTTTATTGTCGGCCAGAAAATAAAAACCCAACCCAAACGGTCGCTTGGCAACGCCACGAATATTCATCATACAAGTCCGTACCCGTACCCGTACCCGTCCCCGTACCCGTACTCGTATGTCATGGAGGAATATAAAATGCCAGCAAGTAGAAGCAGCAGAAGCGACACAACGCTGATAACACTTTGGTCAGACGACGGGGGCTGAGAGTGTGGAACGGGCACTGGTACAGGGAGTGCCACAGGGACTGCCACTGCTATTGGTACGGGGGACAAGGTCCCCGAAATGAAACGCAAATGAAAGATAAAAATGCCTCAACGAGATGCGATGCCAGCCATAAATTCGGGCATACCACTGGACTGGGACTGGAGCTGGGACTGGAGCTGGGACTGGAGCTGGGACTGGAGCTGGGACTGGAGCTGGGACAGGAGCTGGGGCTGTGCTGGCACCCATCCTTAAGCAGAGCAGCGAAATCAAAGCAAACCGAATGAAAAAAAAAACCAAAACAAATCCAAATCTGAGCTGCAGCTGCAGCTGAAACGGAAACTGGCAACAGAAAAATCCACGCAAATCTAGTGGAAAATTAAAATGCTGGCAATTTTGTTGTTGTTGTTGTTGTATTTGCAGCAGGAACACTCGTAGTTGCGGCTGCGGCAAGTAGTTTGCCCTGAGATGGATTACGGGTATCGGCCCACCACCAACACCCTGCACCCTGCACCACCGCAATCCCTGCCTCAATTCCCGTCACTCGTCTGCGACTAGCGACTAGCTGTCGGTGCTGAGGTGCTGAGGTGGCTGCGGTGCGACGGGCGGAGTGATGGCAGTGCGGACTATGCGGAAATGAATTTACCTTTGACCCTCAACGGAAATGAAGCTTCAAGTGTGCGAAGTCTGCCCCTGGCCCTGTCCCAGCCTCTGCCCCCGTCCCGCTGGCATGCAAAGCGGTGATGGTTTTACGTGCCAAAGTCCTTAGTCCCCCCCGCCCCCGCCCACGCCCACGCCCACGCTGAACTGGTGCGCAGTCGTTGCTATGAGCCAGTGTCGTTACGGGATTCGCCTCGGCGAGTTTCTACATCATGTTGACAAGTAATTAGCTGCCCCCAGCAGCAGCAGCAGCAGCAGCGGCAGCAGCAGCAACCAAAACGACGTCGATTTAACTCGAAATGCGTCTGTCAATGGGCAAAAGTTTTGCCCAGCCATCAGCCATCAGCCAGCCCCATACCCGTTACAAAATTTGCGGCACGCTTGCCCAAGCATTGCCGTGTAAGCGGCTTAGACGATGGCCAAAGCCGTGGCAGCTGTCGCCTGCCCGGATGCCTCAAAAGTCGCGCATTCCAGTGGGCTGCGCTGAAGGGTGGAGGCTGATGGAGGGGCGCTGGAGGGGCGCCTGTGCCATGCTCCATTTAATTATGCTCGTTGTGCTTATGAAATTGAATTCATTAAGCCAATCGATCCGCAGTCAGCTCTGTGTGCCCCGTGTGGCATCATCCGCACTGCGTTTCCGTTCCGTTTCTGTTCCTGTTCCTGTTATTATTGTGTTGACGTCGCGAGATGCGACGAAGCGTGCCCAATCGATTTCCCATGCCATATCGGATGTGCCCCGCTGGCAGGTAGCGTGCGTGTCCAATGTGGCAGCTCCGGCTCCGGCCATAGGTTGCCACAACAGCTGAAGGCATGCCTGGTTGCTGGCTGGAACTGGCCAGCTAATGATGGGCCCCAAATACCAGTGTGCTGTGCTGGCCCTGGCACAAATAGATAGCTGCCCGCAAGCTCACATAAAAAAAAGCAGCGTCTGTTTTTCTGTTTTTCTGTTTTTCTGTTGCTGTGGCAAGGGTTGGCTGGGTTGAAGGTTGCTGGGCTCCCTCTGACTCCCTGGCAGGCTGCCTGCTGCCGCCAAGGATCAAGGCCAGAGCGCCAGAATATGTCTGGGCTGGGGTCTTATGCAATTCCGTTGTAGGTTTTTGTTTACCTCGCTGAGGATTACGAGAACTACGGTGGCAGTGACGCAGTGGCTGAAGCTCCCACCACCCAGTGGCATCTACGCAGCTGCAGCTGCAGCTACGATGAGCGACTGTTGCGACTGTTGCGACTGTTGCGACTGCATTTTGCCATTTGCCATTTGCCATCCACTTGGCGATCGGTGAGGCTTCAAGGGGCGGGGGCGCCCTATCGATCGGCTCTTATCCAGCGAAGCGAGTCCTGCCATGTCCTGTCAGTGTCAGTGTGTTTTTTTTGCTAAGTGTATGCAAAATGTGTGGCAGGCATGACAGGCCAGCCCAGCCCAGCCCAGCCAGCTGCGAGCTGTTTCCCTTTTTATTTGAACATGATGCACACTTCGGGGCGCTGGCACACACTCACAGATGAATGTTTGAGGTGGAAACAAAGAATTCGGGCAGCTGTGGATGGTTGGGACTCGGTCTGCCAACTGCCAGACAACGGCATGTCCAAGGCGCAGACACCGCAGCCCGGACGGGACTCCGTTTCCAGATTAATTTGAATTGCAAAGCAATGTGTGGAGCACTCAAGAGCAGAGCAGAGCAGAGCAAAGAAAACCGCAGAGTAAAAACCACAGCCCACAGCCCAAAGCCCACGTCCAAAAACTGAATCCAACTCCAAGCTGGCCTTCCCCTGCCTTAGATATGGGGCAAAGGAGGAGCTGGCGGTGGCGGATAGTGGGCGGGGGAGGGGGGGGGTGTGTGTGCCATATGGCAGTTTGCGTGGGCTAAAAAAGTTCATTTATATTTGCAAAAATTGGCATTTTTATGGCTTGACGCTTAAATATTTAATATGCTGCCTATTCAGGGTTCCATTTTTAAATTGAGTATCCAACGGCCCCTGCCCCTGCCCCTGCCCCTTGCCACTTCTCTCACATGTAAGCTGAGATGCGAGCAAGAGCTCGAGGGCCAAAGGGTCCCTGAACCACACACACACACACACATCCCATCCATATCCCATTCGGTATTCGGGGCCATGGCTCGCCTTGTGGGTCAGCAAACTGTCTGTGGCAGTGGCGCTGTGCCGCCCCCCAGGCCCCCCAGGCCCCCCAGGGGTCTGCCCACTAGTCAAGCCCAAGCCCAAGCCCAAGCCCTGCACCGCAGGCTCAATTGGGTAGAAATTGTGATTGCTTAGTATTTAGATTTTGTTTGGCCGGGCCGGGCTCGAGCCAGCGCTGACCCCCAGGGAACCCAATGAACCCGACAGCCCGTGGCTGCTGGCTGCTGGCTGCTGGCAGGCCATGCAGCAATTGCATGAAGCAATTAAAGCGCACATCAAATGGAGCTCCGTGACGGAGGTGACGAGCAGGATGACGGCAGGGTGGCAGGGTGGCAGGGTGGCAGGGAGGTGGCTTTGGCCACATTTACATGAGGATCATCACACAAGATTAATGAGCCACGGAGCAGGGGAACTCCAGCTCAAGTCAAGCCAAACGGTGGGTGCAGGGTGCAGGGTGCGGGAACTAAGCGGAGTTCGTGCCTCCGTGCTGGCAAAGTGAACTATCATTGCCAGAGCCATTTGAGTAATGCTTTGTGGACGTGTAATGGCCTGACCCCCACCCAACCAAACCGAACCCAACCGAACCGAACCGAACCGAACCCCTGACGGCAATTGAGTGTCGTCCCGTAGTCCCGCCAGTCATGATCTACGCTGCACTTGAAGCGTTGTGCCACGCTGCGTTGAGTGTGCGTTGGCGCCACTCAAATCCCAAAACGCAATTGAACGCGAAATGCGACGGCAATGGGGCAGAAACCGTGGAGCAGAAACCGTGGAGCAGCCGAGCAGGCGGAGGCAGGGGTGAGTCGCTGCAGCAGTGGGTGCTCTTATGAAGTAGTTTGATCTGTCATTTATATTGAGACAATATTGGGACGACAGGCTTCCCTGCCCTGCCCTGCCCTGACCTGCCCTGCCCTGCCCGAGGAATGCGATTATTTTAAAAGGGAATTTAATTAAAATTCTACAAATTGCCAGCCTGAATGGGCTGGGCTTCCTTGCGTTCCAGCAAACATCTTCATCACACACACACACACACACATGCTGTGTGGCATGTGGCCACACACACACGAGGGCTGGGGGCTGGGAGCAGAGGGCAGGCAGTGGCAGCGTGGCTGTCTTCAATTAGCAGGGAGTCAACATCTAATTAACTTTGCTGGCTGGCTGGCTGGCTGGCTGGCTGGGGGGCACCACCGAAAAAGGGAATCACAAATCTCAGGCTGGCGGCAGGCGGCAGGCATCTTCGAGTCAAGTGTCGCCTGCCTGCCCGGCAGTGAGTGGAGGAACTGCGTTGGCGACACGTGCCAAGTGGCCTGGCCTGGCCTGGCCTGGCCTACCAATTGCCTGCACAGAAGGAAGCCACATAAGCCGCTTACAGATTTAATTATACGCACGAAACTAAGCCGCCAGTGGCAGAGGCTCTCCGAGTGCAGTGTCTATGAATATACTCACGAGTACTTCTACTCCCACTCCCACTCCCACTCGTACTCGTACTTGTACTTGTAATCGTATCAATGCCCGCCCAGAGACTGTGGGCAGGGGCAATCCATAAGGCAGACTCCTCTTTCTGGCACATCTCAGCTCACTTTTGCACTGCTCAAATCAGGCGGCACAAGCTGCAGCAGCAGGCATGCCACATGCAGACAAAAAAGCAACTCAAAGTCAATCAAATGGCGATTAAAAGTAGAAGAATTCAGCCCCTAAAATTCGCCCATTGAAATTTCCTCTTCAGCAAATGCGCAGAGTGCGGGCGGGCGCGAAGGTCGCCATAGCCATAGCCATAGCCATAGCCATAGCCATAGCCATAGCCAAAGCGAAAGCAAAAGCAAAAGCGACCGCTAATTAGTTCAGAGGCCACTGGCGAGCGGACACAAAGTCCGATATGCTCATTAATTAAAAGCGGATTTGTCTTAGTTGCAGTCGCTTTTGATGGCATGGAAATGGCCACCCAACCAGAGCAACTAGCAAGCAGCCAACAGCCAACAGCTAGGAGCTATGATGCCCTCCCAGCTGGCATGGCTTGGCGTGGATGCTACAAGTGTAATCGTTCAGCAGTCACCACAGAGAGAGAGAGGTTGAGCCGTCAAAGGTTGAGCTTTTGTCTGTGCCACAGAGCAGAAATCGTGGCACCTGCTGCGCCCAGGCCTACGGTCGATGTGTGGCAAGTGTGGCAAGTGTATCCCTGCAGAGCCGCCATTCCAAGTGAGCCATTGTGGGGAGTGATTCTCATATCAGTATGTGTTCTGCTCCTGCTCCTGTCCCTCCATCTGCCCCTTTATCTCCTCCCCCTGTGGCGTGGGGAATGGCACTGACAACACGTGTTCGCTCACTTCACTTCTCGTTGCGAAAACGAACAGCCGGAATTATAATAAAATTGCGTCTTAAAAAGATATAAGTTTCTTCCCGTTGTTGATGTCTGCCTCCTCCTGCTGCTGCTCCTGCTCCTCCTGCTGCTCCTCCTGCTGCTCCTCCTGCTGCTGCTGCTGGGTCGTTGTTGTGCCTGTCGTCGGTGCTGCTGTTGGTGCTGCTGTCTCCTCTGCCTGTGCTTATGCAGCACTGTTTAAACATTGATAAGCCGCTGCCAGAGAGATGCAAGCAGGCGGCGCCTAGAGATGTGAAGGGGGCGGCAGCGGCAGCGGCAGCCCAAAGACGTTGGCGGAGGCTTGGTCAAAGTTTTATTTTGCTTTTTATGTACATACATTAATTTAATGTTGCCAAATATTTCGCTTGCCTCTCGGGCCATGCTCCGTTGCTTCGTTCACTCCGCTCTGTGCCGAAGGCCTCCTCCAGCACTCCATTTCGTTCCTTCCGCCTGTCAGTCCATTGTAATCCGTACTTATGATTTCCCCTGGATGTGGATGTGGATCTGGATGTGTGCGCGAAACAGACTGAAAGAGTATGCAGAATGTGCCTCGCATTTGGATAATAGCAGCGATAACGCGGATAACGATGGGTTGGCGCTGGGTGGGGGCTGCCACCCACTCCTTGTTTGTTTCAGCTACGTAGCCGTGCCGTGTGTTCCATCTCCTGTCGTCTGCTGTCTCCTTTGGCTTCGCCTTTGACTTTGCCATCGCCTTCGCCTTCGCCTTTGTCGCTTTTTTGTTTTGCCATCGAACGAGTTTATTTTTAGCTTGAAAGTTGAAGCAAAAAAGCTATGAATCGAATCGCAAACAAAAGCCGGAAGAGACTTGCAAATGATGCAGCAGGCTTCGGCTTCGTCTTCGTCTTTGGCTTCGTCTTCGTCTTTGGCTTCTACTTTGGCTTCTACTTTGGCTTCTTCTTCCAGCTCGTCACTCGACACTCGACATATTGGATGTGGATGTGCAGCAGAGGAAACAACAGCAACAATGCCTGCGAGTGTCAACACAGTGTCAAAGGAAATTGCAATGCACTTTCCAGGAGCTGTGGGTGCTGGGTGGTGGGTGGGCTGCAAGGTGTGGGTCTGACAGTTACTGTGGCTGTTGGCGCGGGTGTGGCAAAACGGCAAATCGTTGGGCAAGTACGAGTCTGTTGGCAACACTCCACACTCCACACTCCACCCTCCACACACTCATCGCATTAAGGGAAAAGGAGAGCAGCTCCAGTTGCAGCTGCAGTCGCCAGGAGCTCCTTGACAGCGCCCAGCTCTTGGACCCTTGGATTACAAATGTTCTTACGCAGCTCTTCCCCTCCAGAGACAGTATAATTATAATATAATTAATAATTAATAAATATAATTATTATCATTGCATAATTGTGTGCCCCCCAAGCCCTGCCCCGTGTCGCGCATCACGTTGCGGATACTTGATATTCGATTGCGTCTGTCAGAGGTGCAGGCATCTGCGACTATCCACTGCTGAGAGGGTTGATCCCTTATGGCAGCTTATGACCGACAGGGAGGCGACTGTGAAGCGGCGAACAGGCAATGCAACAGCAGATAATACCCACAGCTACAGCTACAGCCAGGCAGCCAGGCAGCCAGGCAGCCAATCAGCCAATCAGCCAGGGGTAATTTATACCCGTACGTAGCATTATTGCGTTGTCATCAATCAAAATTAAATTCCACGCACTGCACCCTTCGATGATACTCGTGAAATGGCTGTCGTTTGTTTGTTTTTTGTTTGTTTTTTGTTTTGTTTTGTTTGTTTTGTTGTTTGGGTTACATTACGGCTGATTCGTTACGGCCTTTGATGGGCTTTCATTTCTCCAGGTGACACTTGAATGGGCTTCTGCTTTTGTCTTTTGCGCCCGCCGCATGATCCAAGCAGCTAGGCAACGACAACGGCAACGACAACCCAACCACACGCCACATCCATTTTCATGGGTGGCTCTTCATCAGAGCGGGCGGCCTTCGGTCGCATAAATTGCTTGCTTTTTCATTAATTTCAAGCCGAAATTTATGACATTTGGCTGGAGCGAGGCAGGCTTCAAGTTAATGGAAACAAATCAGAGGCAACGCATAATTTAGCTACGGGAGGCGGAGACGAAGATGGGGTGGGCGGCTGGGAGGCTGAGAGACTGAGAGACTGAGAGGCTGAGAGACCAGCGGCTTGGCTTGTTTTGATTTATTTCGGCAACATGTCGCACACATTGTAATTTTTTACCAAAATATGAAGCCCAAATGCAAATGACTGCCATCACACATGGCCGCGCACAGTGGGCACGGCACGGCACAGTGGGGCTGACTAATCCGTCTTCATTTGCGTGTGGATATCCGTGGGGAATGCCCCCAAGCCAGAGGGCAGATGCAACAACCAACCGCCCAGCATTAACACATACATACATACATACATACATACAGGTTTCCAGTCACTCGATGCTGTGCCACTGTGCCAGCCAGCCAGCCAATTGAGCGCCGTGGCACCCATTCATAAAGATTTCGAATGCGTGTCGGGCAAACGGGGCGGATGCGCAACGTCAATTTAAAAGGGCTCCGTTTCCCCCCCTCCCACCAAGCCCAAGCCCAAGCAAACACAGTCGGACTCGTCACTGTGTCACTGTATGTGTGTGTGTGTAAGACGTGTTCTTGTGTGTTTGTGTGTGTGTAAGCCAGCAAACGTGCCCCGCCTGCCAAATGGTTTGGGCAAATGGGCAATAGGGGACTCTAAAGCCAGCCCCAGGGCCCCCACAAGCCGATCGGTTTCAGAATCAGAATCAGAATCGGAATCAGAATCGGAATCGGAATGGGCTGCTCTCCTCCCCCAGCATTCTGCTCTGTTCGGTTCGGTTCGGTTCTGTTCTGATTCGTGGGGACGTGCACAAATATTAATCATTCTAAAGAGAGGAAAAAGAAAAACATCCTGGACACAGCCTTAGCAGCCCCGAGACAAAGAAAACACTTTACAAATGGGTGGCAGGGCGGGGCGGGGCAGGCCTTGTCGCAGTTATTAATACATGATTCCGGCTCGGACTGGCTTTTATTTTTAGCAATCAGCAGGGCTGAGGGGCGAACAATTTATATTCGTAGCCAGAAATCAAACTAAACGATTGCTGCCACTCCTGGCTGCCACAATTCTTGTGGTCTTCTGGCTGATTGCTCAATTAATATCCCTACACCTGCAGCATTTTATTCCATTTGGATTCGATGCGATGCCATTGCCATTGCCATTGCCATCTCATCCATATTTGAGCAGGCCAAACAGGCCAACCAATTGCCAGTTGCCAGATGTTTTGAATTATTAAACGTGCCCCTTCGGCCACACCATCTCCCAGCTCCAGCCCCAGCCCCATCTCCAGCTCCAGCCCCATCTCCATCTTCATCTAATCCGGATAAAGTGTAATCATTGATTGAGCTGTTTACGTTGTTATTTACCCAAAAAGTTGCTCCCAGTTGCTCCCAGCTGCTGGCCCTGGTGCCCTCTGCTGGTATTTGCATAGGCCAGCCACCAGGAATTCTACCGGGCTACCGGGCACCGACCCTATCGCCCTTTTTACCTTTACCAATTGCCATTGCCATTTCGGCTGCGGCTAGCCCTTGGCCATGTTTCCAATCAATCGCAGGGGGCAGCGCAGCTAATTAACTGGCTAAGTAAGTGGTTGCTTCTGTTTCTGCTTCTGCTTCTGTTTCTGCTTCTGTTTCTGGCTGTTGGCTTCACCTCGAGCGGATTCAAGAGAATTGCCTGGGACTGGGACTGGGACTGGGACTGGGTTTTCAGTTCGGGCTGACTCGATTTATGTGTTTAGCGCTATCGCCTCCAAACAAAAGAGAGGGCAAAAAAGGCAAGAAGGAACAGGATGAAAGTACGAAAACAAAGATGCTCAAAGATTGCTCATTTCAACGTAATTTGAGTTTAGAGCAACAGCATTAACAGCAGCAGCAAGGCAGCAACAAGGACCAAATGCTCACAAAATATTGCCAGTGGGTGGAGAGCAGGGCAACAAGAACAAGAAAAAGAACAACAACAACAGCAATGAAAAAAAACAGTGGAAAAAGTCAAATAAAAGTTTTTGGGCTTCGCCGTGGAAAGGATTTTCGCTCAAGTCAATAAACCAAAAGCTAAAAACCCAAAAAGGCGGCGCCGCGACACAAGATGCCTCTCCACAGGCTCCACGGCAGCCTCGCCGTGAGTCTAGCCACCGAATCAGAGTGCGGCTTAGGCGCTGATGCTGTGTCTGGCAGCCAAAACGGGGCACAGCTTATCCCAGAGAGCCCATCATAGAGCAGCAGCCACAGTGGCTCAGACCAGAGTCCAGGTGTTTCGTTCACTCACCGTGTCCGAGATATTGACTTGGGACTCGGCCTAAACGGTTAACGGTAAACCTAATTACTTCTCAGCGCAAATATAAAATTAACTACCTAATGATATTTATTTTAAAAGCCAAATGAAAATGGCAAGTCATTTACGCAGCTCGCAGCTTCGCATCTCCTCCTTCGCCTTCTCCTTCTCCTTTCCGCTTCCCTTTTGGCAAACCTTTTCGAGCACCAGCAAACACCTTGGAGTCCCACCTTTTCCACCGCTTCACCGCTCCAAGGACAGGCCCAGGGCACACAGATGGGCACTCCATTAGCCGGAGCCAGCAGCAAAAATTTAATATCCATTTGTGCCCCGAGAAAATCCAAAGCATTTCCCCATAATTATCTCCCCAGTGGGTGTGCCAGTGCCAGTGCCTGTGTCCCTAAGCAAGCTGCATTTGGCCTGCGTCCACTGCTAATGCTGATTGTGATGCTAAGCAGCAGGACATAGAGACGCAGATGCCACGGCTACACACGCCGACATAGCCGACATAGCCGACAAGAACGGTGACCCAAGCAGAGGGCCAAGCAGAGGGCTACGCATCGAAGCTCCTGGGTCTGTGCTCGAAGCGGAAGAGCGGAAAAGCGTTGGGACCAGCCCCTGCCCCTGCCCCTCCCGCTTTTGTTTTTATCCCGGAAGCAGGACAACAATTCCCGAGCATCTTTAAGGCCATTTTTAGTCTAATTATGGTCGCGTGTTTTTTGTAGTAGCGGAGAAGGTCCTACTCGTGTAGAAGAAGGAGAAGGAGTAGCAGTACGAGTAGGAGTAGCAGTACGAGTAGGCGAGTACGAGTAGGCGAGTAGGCGAGTACGAGTAGGAGACTACGACTAGTTGCTCGTAGCGAGTGGCAGCATTCGCCTACAACTGAGCGAACACTTTACAGTTTTTATGACCCATCCTTGCGTGCTATCCTCGCACCGTTAACGTAGTCCTGCATCGCAGCTTGTCAGCAATTTATGCGCTTCTGAGTGGCAGTCAGGCGAAACAAAACAAAACGAAACGAAGGCCAGGCCGAAGACGAGACCTTTGGCACTCTCCAAAGACGAAACTTTAGGCTTTAACTTCAGCTTTGTCCAAGCCAAAAACTTTTGTCGTTTGCCAACACACTCGTCACAAGGCAATGGTGGGGCTGGTGGGGGATGTGTGCAAACTCTTGGGGCAAATGAATTTCCACTCACTTTCAGCCAGAGACAAAGACAAAGTTAAACTATATTTTTTTTTTTGTAATATTTTCCAAGCCTGTCCGGGAGTGCAGTGTGACGACAGTAGTCAACCCCCCACCCACCCACAACCAGCGTTAATAAATGCCTTTGGATTCACGGGAACACGAGCAGCTGGGCTGGGGTGGGGTGGTGTGGGGGTGGGCGTGGGCGATTAATTCATTATTCAATGGCATTCACAATCGGCCTCATTACGCATTCAGAGAGTATCTGATGATGCTCCCCGTTATTAGTGGTACGAGCTATCTGTGTATCTGTTTCTGCTTCTGTTTCTGCGTTGTTGAATATCTTACGTCCGTTCGTTCGTCCGTTCGTTCGTCCGTTCGTTCGTCTGTTCGTTCGTCCGTTCGTTCGTCCGTTCGTTCGTCTGTCCGTTCGTCCGTCCGTATGTCCGTCTGGCATGATGCCATTAAACGACAGCCAGCCAGTATAATTTTCGGCCACCTGAATCTGAATCTGAATTGCATTAACATTGAGGGGGGGAAGTTGGAAATGAATCGGAATGAAATGGCCGGGAATTACTCCCCCATAAAGTTTAAAACAACGAAAACAAGCATCAGACGGACAGGCGGCCATAACAAATGCAAATACAATAATTAAAATTAATTAAAGCCCAAAGTAAATAAATAAATGGAGTCCGTGTGCCGTGTGCCGTGTGCCGCGCGTTGGCGACCCGAGTTCAAACCCCCAAAACCCAAAACCCAAACCCCAAACCCCAAGCCCAGCAGCAAACAACCCAATTGCGCTGGCTCGGGGCCCGAATGCTGGGCAACTTTAATTAATGCTGTGGCATTATTTATATTCGCAACAAAGTTTGTCTTTCGCGGCCCCCACAAGAGTCAAATTGAATTAATCAATTTAGGCAGCAAAAAAACAGCAACAGCAACACCAGAAGCATCCACAAACTTCGGCTAGAGCCGGAGGCTGCCTTACCATGTAATGATCACGAAACGGAATGAACCCATTTATGTACGGCCCGCGGAGTTGACTTCTCATTAGGCTGCCACGCATCTCACCCACTTCACTCCTGAAGCACTTCGAACTTAAAGTGTAGTTAAGCTCACGACAGAGTCAAGCATCACAATAGTTCCATCTCTAGTTCTTCGCTCTCTGAGAGAGCGCGTGAATGACTCTCTCTCAGCTTTGCGGAGGGTCGGGTCGGGTCTCGTGCCGTGCACGCTGCGCTACCTGCGAGCGGCGCATTTCCAAGCGATCAACGAGCATAAAGAGGCGTAAAAAGACACTGCTCTGCTCTGCTCTGTTCTGTTCTGCTTTGTGCTGTTCTGTTCTGTGCTTTGTTCTGGAACAAAAGTAACGGTTAATCACAGCCACATGGTGTGTAAGTAGCAACTGCAAACGGCGCAGCAAAACTTCATCTGGGAATAGTTCTGTGGAGTTTCTAGGGGAACCAAATAAACATATTTGGTTCTGTGGCAGACTGCACACGGCTGAAACTTGTGTACCGCAATTTTCACTCTTACTTTCACCTAGGCAGCGACTTCAGTTTCAGCTTTTGGATGCTTCGGTACTCTGTCCCCCCTTGTACACTCTCCTCTCCTCGAGTTGCTGTGTGATTTATAAAGCCACCGAAAGCCGTGCCGAAAGGTGTCGGTGGGCAAACACAAAACAAAAAGAAAAACGGTCTTTAAATAATGAGCCAAAGGTGTAAGCGAGTGGAAGTCAGCTCCTCCGTTGGCACGGCGCTAATTAAGTTGACAAATGTGGCCTGCTTCCTTTCCCCCCACTACCACCAGTCTTTGCCCAAGCTTCCTTCCCCAACCAAGCACTGATTATGATAATGTTCTGCTATGCTCTGCCGGAGAGCGGAAGGAAGCGGCACAGTCACAGACGCAGAACCATAAACAGAACCATAAACAGAAACAGAAACAGAACCAGAAGCAGAACAAAAAGCAGAACCAGAACCAAAACTGAGACTGAGACTGAGAGAGAGACTGAGAGAGAGAGAGAGACTCTCAGTCCCCAGGGGGACATGCAAATTATTCATCTGCGAATGTCAAAGCCCACTGATTGCCAAACATTGTAGGGGTCTTAATCATTCGTCGTTTACCCTGACAGAGATGTATGCAAAGAACGGGCCGGTGTACTGTACTGTACTCCATGAATGACAATTGACGGCTGCAGTTGGCAAATGTCAGTTGTGGGCAAGATCTGGCCAGTCCTTGCGGCCGAAAATCGAGCAGCAGGTCGTCCCACCAGAGGACCAAAAGGTCGCTGGCCATAGCAACAAGTCCTTTGGCAACATGTTGCCCCGTGGCTGTGGTGAGTTGGCCGCAGACGCCGTCGCATGGCCAACATGTTGCGGTTCCCGATGCCGATGCCGATGCCGCTGCCGCTACCGATGCCAATGCCACAGAAGGCGCCAACGATTGACGACTGACAGTGTCAGTGTCAGTGCTCCACGAAGGTTACGAGGCACGAGACACGCCGCGCAACGTGAGCTCTGTGTCCGTTCTTGGAGATTCCCCCCACACACACACACACACCAATTTTTTTCTTGTTTTTCTTGCGTGCTTTGCGCTTCGTTCGGTGTCCAGTTTCAGTTTCAGTGTCGCGTCGCGAGTGCGATTGCTGCACGAGTGCTGCAAGTGACAGCCGATTCAGGTGATCAGCCAGGTAGGATCCGCGGCGATCCGAGGGACAGCCTCACGATTGGCACCTTCTACCGCTATCTGCGCCAGCTGCTGTCCGCGCTTGCCCCGCTGGCCACGGACGCAGTACTCCAGCTCAATGGCAGCTATGCGGCACAGCAGCTCTACGGGGGCGCCTCCCCGGGAGCCTTTGGCGTTGGCTGGAGCATCGGCAGTGGCAATGGCAGTGGCAGTGGCAGCGGGATTGCTGAGCAAGAAGTTAGCATCAGTGGCACCGATCTGTTGTACAACTACAACTACAGCGGCAATGGATTGGAGCTTGCTCTGGAGGCGGACCTTGGCGCCCGGACCGGGCTCGGCCTGCTGGCTAGCACACTGTCCACTGTGGTAGCCACTGGCACAGCGGCCCCGTCCAGCAGCAACCACAGCAGCCGGGTGGGAGTGGCGAGAGTGAGTGCGGATGTGCCCATCTGGGTGATACCCTGCTACTCGATCATCCTGCTGTGTGCCGTCGTGGGCAATCTGCTGGTGGTGCTCACCCTGGTGCAGAACCGTCGCATGCGCACCATCACCAACGTCTTTCTGCTCAACCTGGCCATCTCGGACATCCTGCTGGGCGTCTTCTGCATGCCCGTCACCCTCGTGGGCACCCTGCTGCGGCATTTCATCTTCGGCGAGTTCCTCTGCAAGCTCATCCAGTTTGCCCAGGGTAAGTGCAGCCCTTTGGCTAATTATGCTAGAGCCTAACGACAAATAAATGTAAAGTGTGTCGGGCCTGTGCTAATATTTCCCACTCCGAATCAAATCAGGAGCCCCAGCAACCCATTACCCTTCGAAGGGACATTCGAGAACCCTTGCAGACATATCAGCCACTGCACATCCAGACTAGGTTCTCGGGTACGCATTACAACACACATTTTTGGTCTTAGTTTAAGTGTTGCACAGGGATGTGGTTACACTTTTGGGTGCCTTCATTCGCCGACAGGGGACGAACTTGGGTCGTGGCCGGACCCAAATGCAATCGAATGGCCACGAATGGCCTCCCCTCAATGTTTCACTGCCCCACACTTCCCTAGCACTGCAATGGCACTTGCTCCTCCCCTCACGGCTCTGGAGCAGAGTTGTGTCGGAGTGGCAGCTCATCCGCCATATCTTCAGTATTCAAAGTGGTTAGCGTTGGTTCTTGTGTTAGCGGAGTCGCCGCCTCACGTTGCAGGAGCCCAAGCTGAAGAGCTGCAACGCGGGTCCAGTGGTGTTGCGGCTCGACATTTTGCATTTCTGTTTTGTGATGGAGAATCAATCAACCCAAAAGCACACGGCACACGGCAGATGACAAGTCGAAGACACAAGTCTACAATTTATGCTTTTTTTTTATTATTTATTGTCCGAAAATGGGGCAGAGACAGGGGCAGAAGCAGTGGCTGTGGCTGTGGCATTTGCTAAGCGGCGCTGCTGTTGGTACCATTATTCTCTTTCTCTGTTTCACCCACTCTGAGCATTGCAGAGGAACACGCTCTCATTATCTCGCTCCTTTGATCCCCTCTGAGCGAGTAACTCCATTGCACACACACACTCTCTCTCTCTCTCTCTCTCTCGCATTGGACAGACGACAAGTGCAACTGTAAGTCGATTAAGGCAATGAGACACACAACAAGGAGAGAAATACAAAGGCAAAGGCAACAGTGATTATACACTGAGAACAATCCCATGGCGTATTTCCAAGTAACAGACAGACCGAAGTGCACTCAGAGCATACTAATATGATCCGACATGTACATAGATACACAGGAACTATTTATTTACGAGGGCTGTCCCAGCGAAAGCCGATTAAAAAAGGGAAATCCGACTAATAAAAGCTTATGTTTAAATACTTTCATTTAAAAGGGCTTAGTCCAACCCAATTAAAGTCGAGCTGGATTGTACCCTAGGGGAAAATAATAAACAATAATTTACAACAATAAACTATTGGGTGGCAGAGTTTAAGCGAGATGAATATGAATATATATGAATATATACACGAATATCGTAGTGGGCGACCAAACGAGGAGACCGCATCAGAAGTGGTGGAAAAAATTAAAGAATGTGTATTGGATGATCGGCGATTGAAAGTTCCTGAGTTAGCTAAATGTGTGGGCATTTCAAAAAGTGCTGCACATCGCATGTTCACCGAAAAACTGCACATGGAAAAGCAAAGCGCCAGATGGCTGACTTCAGAACAAAAGCAGCGTCGAAAAAATAAAAGCCATAACGAGTTATAACTGTGGATGAAGCATGGGCTGATTATTTTCTATTTCCAAACTCGAAAAAAATTACTCGCTGGAAAAAGATTTGACAGCAACAAGGAGGTGGAGGTGGAGGCGGAGTCCGAGGCTAATTTCTATTTTGAGGAGCTGCACAGTACTTACTATATACAGGGTATCGAAGCTATTGATAGCGACCTACAAGTATCCTACGCTGAAACCCAAAAAATATTCCAAATTTCTGAGTTTTAGTGTTTTAGTGGTTAGGTCGGCTATTTCTGGGACATCCCTCCGACGGACATGCAAAGAGAGCTCCACTTACCGCAGATACGCGGAGTGCCCCGAATATGCAGAGCTAGGCATTCGTTTCATCTGCCGCTGCCCTCGAGACGGTCACTGGACACCCTCTCAGCTGAGCGCCCCAGTGGGACGCCAAACGAATGTTTACACTGTCCGCCGCACATTCACAAATAAACATATAGCTCGTATGCGAATGCCCTTTACTCTTTGCCGCACAATGGGTCCGAATACCCAGAATTATAATTACTATAAATAATCTTGTATGAGCTCGAAACATTCGCAATCGAATCAAATATCCAAGTATCCCTCTTGACTTGTGTCATTCCTCGAAACTAATTGAGAACCAAAACCAAGTAGGCTCTCGATTTGTATAAGGAAGTGCCACAATGGACAGATGCCGCTTGACGCTGAATCCGAATCCGATTCTCAAAATCTGAAAGTATTCATGCAGAGGAGGCCACTCGATCCGGTCGTTGCATATTGGAAGGTTTCTAGCGGGACGGACAGCCGGGAGTCCGCAAGCAAATTAAATGGAGCCGAATAGGGAGACGGTGAAGCAGCCCGACTCCAGTCAACTGAAACGTGTTAGGCAACAGATCCTGCTGGCCAATGTCCAGGAGCTGATCCAAAAGATGACGCATCGCTGCTTCAGAACGTGCATCGTGCGGCCGGGCCCCAGGCTGAGCACCACCGAGCGGGCCTGCCTCTCCAACTGCGCGGATCTGTTCATGCTGACGGTCCAACGGGTGTCGCAGCAATACTTCCGGCGCAAGCAACGCCAGCAGCAGCGCCGCCTAGCAAATGCCAAAGGCACTGCTGCAGCCACTGCCACAGCCACTGCTTCTGCCCCTGCCGCATTTTCGGACAATAAAAAAGCATAAATTGTAGACTTGTGTCTTCGACTTGTATTGTATTGGCATCTGCCGTGTGCCGTGTGCTTTTGGGTGTGGATTGATTGATTCTCCACTGGACCCTCCGGTGCAGCTCTTCAGCTTGGGCTCCTGCAACGTGAGGGGGAATGGGGACTCTGCCAGTTCAAGCCTTGAACTTCAAGGCGACTCCGCTAACACAAGAACCAACGCTAACCACTTTGAATGCTGAAGATATGGCGGATGAGCTGCCACTCCGACATAACTCTGCTCCAGAGCCGTGAGGGGAGGAGCAAGTGCCATTGCAGTGCTAGGGAAGTGTGGGGCAGTGAAACATTGAGGAGGAGGCCATTCGATGGCTCATTCGATTGCATTTGAGGTCCGGCCACGACCCAAGATTCGTCCGCACTGTCGGCGAATGAAGGCACCCGAAAAGTGTAACCACATCCCTGTGCAACACTTAACTAAAGACTAAGACTAAAAATGTGTGTTGTAATGCGTACCCGAGAACCTAGTCTGGATGTGCAGTGGCTGATATATCTGCAAGGGTTTTCAATTGTTAGCTGGAAAGGCCATGGAAGAGCAGACTTGATTCGTAGTTGGAGTCGGCAATTGGAAAATGTTCTGGCTCGCTGCAAGCTCTCCTTTTTCCCGTGAAGCTTCCCCGGAAAGTTTTGCTTGCAGCTGAAACATGAAGGATTTTATTAGCAAACTTTATGAAAGGATTGGAGCCCAAAGAAGCTTCAAATTTGCCACGCTTCCACGCGCCTCAAGTGGCGCCTTCTCCGTAAACTCAGGCAAACTTTGGACAGCCCAAAGTCGGGCTCGTGTAACATAAGCTTTTGTCGTCGTTGACAGGAACAGGGACAGGGACAGGGACACGGCCTATGCGCCGAAGGAGGATGCTCATAAGGGGGGGGGAGACATGGGCAGAGAGGAGTGTGCCTGCATAAGGCGTGTAGCGTGTGGTAGGGGGGCGGGGTCCCATAACTATCTGTTGACCATATTTAATAATTTTGATTGCACGTCGATTTTCCACTTAAGCAAACTGTCCTCCTCCTCCATTCTGCACCCTCCTCCATTCTCCATTGACTTTACGCACAATTTCCGCGCTTATTTATGGGTTAAATCATAAGTCAAGGTCGCATCCGCCCCACGCAGGCCCTCAGACTCAGAAGGTCCTCAGTTGCCACTCGCCAAAGCCAAAGGCAAAGCCCGCTCTTTATGGCGTGTGGCAAGTGTCCATATCTCTGAATCGCAGAGTGAGGGGACCCAACTAACGACCGAGTGTGCCCGTCATTATGGATTTTTCAAGGGTTCCAAAGATTAAGTATGAACACTCCACTCTCCACTCTCCACACACACACTCCGCTGCCTCCCCCTCCCACTCCATTTAGACCCTCACAGCCTGGGCTACCCTGTGCCAAGGGGACATGGGGGGCTCCTTAAAAGACCTTTAATGCCAATGACTGACCCGAGATTTCATACGCACACACAGTCTCGCTCTCGCTCTCTATGTCTATGTGCCCCTGTGGGTCCAGCACGCTTCGCAGACATAAATTTCAGGCATCGTGGCTTCATCTGCCAGGGATGTGTGCTCCTCAGCTGTGGCTGTGGCCGTACACCGAATAAACCCTAGATTGATCAGCGAAGATAGTTTCGATGAACTCGGCTTGTTGTAGTTGTGGAAGTTGTCCCATTTGCCTGCCTCGTTTGGGGCTGTGTTGTCGCAGCTTTATGAGCAACGCTCCCGACACTCCCGACACTCCCGACACCTGACACCTGTCACAAATCCTTATCAGCTGGGGCGGATAGTTAAATGTTTGGGTCCGTGGGCGTAGCTCCCATCAAAGTGCATCCAAGACGACATTCTAATTATCTGCTCATCATTTTTGAATCAGAAGAAGGCGGCAGAGGGAAGCGATTTGTGCCTCCTCCTGTCAGGCAGAGTTTCTCAAGGATCCGATGAATTTTGCTAACCCCACACTAAGCCAAGCAGCAGAGACTCTGGCTCCGGCTCCGGCTCTGGCCCTGGAATAAGGCCACGGCTAAGCCTCCGTTTTCAGTGCGTATTACTCGAAACTTGACGAGATGCGACTGAGCTGCTCCCCTGTCCTTGTGCACTTTTCTTTTGGGTGCTTTGATGCTCAATAAAAAAACATAGCCAAGCCTCTTTGGGGCACATGCCCCACATGCATACCGCCTGTATGCTGCAGCATCACTGTGTGGCATAGTCGCTGCTAATCCTGTGCCTTGCCATGTTTTCGCAAATTCTTTCCACTATGCAACGTCAAGTCACGTCGCCCACTTGCCTCCTCCTCCTCCTATCGTATGCGTGTACCGGTGTGTGTATGGTGTATGGTATGGTGTATGATGTGTGTGTGTGTGTGCAGTTTCATGGCTTGTTTCCGTTTCCTGTGCCTGTGCCTGTGCCGCCTTTGGAGCACACACGACCCAGTTACCAGCACGGCACAGTACTCAGTCATCACAGACGCTTAGAGGCTGCTGCTGTTTGTCTTTCTGCAAGTTTGTTTTTGGGGCTGGGGCTGGGGCTGCCGGAACTGCTGCCTGCCTGATGCCTGCACATGGCATTTCTTATTACGGTTTGGACGGGCCCCACGTCTAACTTATTAACAACATAATAACAATGGCAGGCAAACAACTTGAACGCCTCCTTTGAGAGACGCACAACCATCCACCCACACACACACACACACACACCCACACACACAAATGGCAATTTGTTAGACAAACACATTGGCAGCACCCCCACCCTCCACCCCCGCACTTAGCCTTGAGTCAAGCAACGTGCCCCAAAGCGGTCGACTCGCATCTGTTGCATGGCATCGTTTTGCTCGTAAATTTATAAATGTCATCGCTGGTCACTGGTCACTGGTCACTGGGCGCTGGGCGCTGGCCAAGCTGTCAGCCCAATTTATGGGGCATCATGTCAAGGTGCAGCAGTGGATGGTACGGCAGGGTGCAATGCCTTTGCCACTCCTACTCCCACACACACTCACACCTGGGCCACGCCCCACTGATTTATTGTTGTAATTATGCAGTCGTGCCCATTGGCATTGCCATGAATTGTTGCTGCCACAACACTCCACACTCCACACTCCACACTCCACTCTTAGATCAGTTTTTTCCATGTCCCCTGTCCCCTGTCTCCTGTCCCACTGGTTTCAGCTGCCAATTCAATTACTTTGCGCGTGGAGTCTAAAAATTTGTGAATTCGTAAAATCCAATTGTGAGAGCAGCTCCTGCATGGATTTCGCTGCGCGTTTAATCTGTGAGTTGTGGAGCTGTGTCTGCACTTGTTGCCCCGTAGCCAGCCGTGGCCAGCCTTGAACCGGCCTCCTGCTGCGCCGCCCAGCAGGACAGCTGACAGCTCAGCAAATTGATGATTAATTGAATTTCGTCTATCGCGAGGCTTACCTTGTGCTGCTTTCCTTTTTCTTTTATTTTCCTTTCTTTTCTTTCGTTTTGATGTTCGCTTCTTGGATACGAAAATCAGCGCAATGTCCTTGTAGTCATTAATTAGGCAAAGACCAAGGCAAAAGGTAAGGCAAGCCACGGCGGAGACGTGATGTTGCCAGCTGGTGAGTGGGGTGGTTGGGGCCTAGCCTGCACTTTGTGCAGCTGCTTCAGGGGATCTGTGTTGGCTGTGGCTCGTATGAGTGAGACCCAAGCAGCACACACAAGCAGCAAGGTTGTGCATACACACCACACCACATCGAGCCTGTGTGTGTGTGTGTGTGTGGGGGCAAGGTAAATGCTGCATTAAGAGCAAATGCCATAAGTGGAAAAATGAAATGGAATAAAAAAAAATATAACTATATTCCCCCTTAAATGTGATGTGATGTGATGTGTGTGGTTGGTCGTGGCGGAGGGTTGCTTGGAGGAGCGGGGGAAATATGAAAAATGTTATTTACGTTCATCATCCCATCATCTTTCTCCCACGCACACACACACACACACACACACACACACACGCACTTGTTCAAATAACACCCACACGAGGGCGCAACACGAGGAGGCGCTCGCTCCCATGCGCCATGCCATGCCATGCCATGCCATGCCATGCCATTCACTCACTCGGCTCAGAGCTCAGCGCTCAGCTCAGCACTCAGCGCTCAGCTCAATTTTTGCGCTGTAACTGTAGACTCAACTCCTCTAGACTCTAGAGAGCGAAACGGTAGCGGTATATTTGACTTGGGCGGCAGTCGGACCTGCCCCATCTCACCCATTCCCCCATCATCATCCGCACGCCAAAATAAATTGAATATTCGAACTAGCTGAGGAAAGGACTGAGGCAGGAGCTTTAGAAGGAGCTGTACCTGTTAGCTAGAGAGACGCTCTTCTCAAAGAGCAACAGCGACCACGCCCAGCCGCCTTGGATAGCTTCCTGCCGCTGCTGCTGCTGCCGCTGCAAAGTACCGATGATACTTTCTGTGTGCTGAGCCCATGCCATGGGGGACATGGGCCTAGTTTTTGCTTGCTGGTTGAAGGGTTTGTTTCGTTTGTGGTAGGCCTGCTACCGGGGTGGGGTGGGGTCGTGGAGGCTTTGTTGCCTCCTTTTAATCAGAGTTAACCAGACGGAAATGCGACGAACTTGAGCAGCCAGCCGCCAAACCCCAACCCACCACCCGCCCCCGTGCCACATGAAACATTTTCAAGATTTGTTTTTCCACTGCCAAAGCCAAAGCCAAAGCCATCATCATTTTTTTTGTGCGAACTTTGTGCTCGCGTGGCGCTTACAGTGGGGTCGGATTGGGGATTTTGGAGCTTACCTGCAGAAAAATGAGAAAAAAAAGCATACAGGCCAGAGCCGTCGCGTCGCGTCGCGTCCCGAGTCTGAGGCCCAGTGGATCAGTAGTACGATGTGTGGCATGCAATTAGCTTCGCTCAGCCAATGATGAGTTGTCGCTGACAACGGGAACAGGCAAACAGCAACAGGGAGTGGGGGTGGGAACGAATGTTTATATGTTTGTTCTGCCGCGTCTCTCATTGCAGATGCTATCGGTGCTATCTTTACTGTCCTGCCCTGCCCTGCCCCAAACCCACTCAGAAATGGCTGCAAAAAGCAAAACTTATCGAGAGTTATCGAGAGTTATTGCTGCGACGAAACAGCCACAGCCACAGCCACACCCACACATTGCACAATGGAAAATGGACATTGGACATTGGCTATCGATTATCCATTATTTAAATATTTTTTCTTTCCTTTGCAAATAGAGGGGGCAAAGGCAAAACTAACTGATCGAACTGATTGGCCGTGTGCTGTGCGCCGTCCGGAATCGTTCTCTGGCTGCGGAAAAGTTGAATTTGTTTGCATCAGCAAACAATGACTGGGGGCAGTGGCAGGGGGCGGGGGGCAGTGGCATGCCCATCACATTTGCATACGCCCCCACACAAAAGTGCAAAAAGGTGAAGTGTAAAATGGTAATGGGATCCTAATAAATGTGTGACCCAAGCGAGCGCCCGTTTAGTGTTATTCGCCACTTGGCCAAGGGCATGGGCTGGGCCATGGAAATGGCATTTCTCCTCTTCGCACTTTCTGCTCTCTGCACTCTGCACTCGGCACTCACCTGAGTCAAGTGTTTTTCTTGTGCTGGTCATATAATTGATTCGAAAGCTCCTTAGAGAGCACGGGCCCCCTGAGCACAGACAGCTCTCTGTGGTCCCTCTTGTGGAATTTCCTTGCTTCCCTTTTGCTGGACTCGCACTCCCCTCCCCGCCCCTACGCACTGGCAGCCTACAGGTGCACCTCCCCCACGCATACTTTCAGTATGAGTAATTTGTATGCTGAGTTCTGTGGGGTGTGGGGGAAATGAATTTGCCGCAGTGAAATATACTTTGAGGCAGAATTAATGTGGCGCGAGTGAGGCAGGAGTCCGTCCCAGTGCTGGAAGGTGGGCTGAGTGGAGCGCAGAGTTTGTGCCGCATGGCACATGCCACAAAGGGAATACAAATGAGACGCAATTTTTTTACATTTTTCACATTTGGAAATTTTTGAACTCTTACCTTTGGCTTTGGCTTTGGCGTTGCTGTGCCCTTGGCTTTGCCTTATCTTTCCCTTTGCCTTTGCCTTAGCTTTCCCCTTGGCCTGAACTTTTCCTTTGCCTTTGGGGTGGTCTGCCTGTGGCAAGCCGCGACACCTTGACAGCCCTTAATGCGAAATTAATATTACTCACATACTTATATGCAAGACGAGCACGAGGATGAGTACGAGAATGAATACGGGTACGGGTACGGGTACGGGTACGGGTACATACGACATTATCCTGATGAGCGACATACTCGCCGAATGCACCTGCCACAGTCCTCGCCTACGCCACACGCGCCCCAGTAGCTGTCAAACTGTTATTGTGGCAGGGTGCGTGGGTTTCACCGCATAATGGTCAAGTGCCTTCCCGCCTTGTCCGCCCCCGTCTCTCATTTTGTTTTGCAATTTATTGCAAGCAGAAAAAAAAAATGTTTTTGCCCCGGACATAATTTCAAAGTGCGTCCGTCCGTCCGTCCCCCAATGTCTGTGATGGCCGATGGCCATGACGGTGGCCTGCCTTTGGGGCGAGAGATGGATGAGTGCTGATGAGTGTCCGCTGAAGAGTGTCCGCCGAGTGGACAGCGTCATGGTAACAATTATTCCGTGCCTAAGTAGCCAGCCACGACGATGAGCACGCCATTGACTTCTGTTCAACGATGCAGCTACCAGGCCCCCCGTGCCCCCCCCCCCGTGCCCGTTTCCCGTTCCCAACAAAAGCTTGTTTATAGTTTGCATTGACCGAACAGGCCAAGGATAAGACTTTGTTTAAGAGGGGCAGCAGGACAGGGAGGGCGGCACTGGGGTTTCTTTAGCAAAAAGTTTTTCAGCAAAAACATGATTGCACTCTCGGAGCTTTGATAAGCACTGTATATACATATATATATATATATAGTGCGGAGTGCCGACCCTGCGAAACAGCTCAAAAATGGGCTGACTACGGCGCTCTTATTGCGTGGCCAAACACTCACTTGGGCAAAGGATAGAATGCCCCTTGGCAACCCTTGGCACCCCTTGGCACACGGCGCACTTGTGGAGCGAGCGCCCTCGACGACAGGAAATTCCTGATTGGCTTTTTCCAAGAACGAAATCTGTGCCAAGTCTTGACGGACCGGGCAACACTCTGTGACTGTGATTGTGCCGACTCTGATATCTGCTGTCTGCAGGTGTCACAGGACAACTTGGCCCCGTACAACGACCATTTGACTGTCCGGCAAATGGAGCGACATAAACGTGTCAACAGTGGGCGGTGGGTGTTGGGGGGTGGTAGCTCCATGAACTCCCTGCCGTGCCTCTTTGCTTGCATTGCAATGCATACGGAATGAAATTTTGCTGAAAGCTTTGTACGGAGCCACCGCTTACCCCCGGGGTGCATGTGTAATGGACGATTCGAACGTTTATCGCTAGAGGACTGGGGCTGGCCAGTGACCCCTTTATTTACCCCCATTCAGCTTAGAGCTGAGAGCCCTTTGACTGCTCTTTGCAGGTTTACTCCCCGTAAATTTGCCTTAAACACTGTGCTTAAATCACATCACATTTTCCGGAGCTCTGCGTGTACTTTGGAGCTCAGTGCTCAGTGTCTTCCCATGCTTCGCCCCCCCACATCTTTCACTGCTGCCCTTCCCCCTCATCTCCATCTCTGTTCTCTGCTCTTCGTTTCCGTGCTGGATCTGCTGCCAATAGCTGTGTAAGACATTTTAATTTGCTGTGTTTTACAATTCTTCCATACAAATTCATTCCAATTGAGGGTCTTCATTCCGCTTATGGCTCTTTTATGTCGATGCAGCAAAGGCACACACATAGAACACATAGAAAATTAAATGAAATAAAATAAAATGAAATAGAATAACGATGCCACGCCCAATCGATGGATGTCCCTTGACTGCCCCAGGGGGGTGGGGTTGGTGGCACGGGCAGGGGGCTCTCCACTCGGTTAGCAGTAACATTCTGTATTAATACGCAAACAAAAACAATGGAGCTCAATTTTTTTTATATAATTTCACAATTCCGGCAAAGTTCAGCAAAAAAAAAAAAAAAAAATTTGCGGAAAGGGGAATGGAAGGCGTGGAGGGTACAAGCGGTACAGAATGTGTTCGAATTTCCCCACAGTCATGAGAGTAGGCCCCCCCCCCCCCCATTGTTTATGGGCTTAGGAAGTGCATCAGAGCCTCAGAGCCTCAGAGCCTCCGAGTGGAGTGATTGATTGTCCTGTCCGCCTGCTGCTTGGTCTTTATGGGGCACAGAAGGCACAGAGCAAATATCAGTCGTAGACGTCAGCCCAGCCCTCCCTCAACTTTTTATGGAGAGAAATGAGGCTGAATTGAGTTCGAGCTTAGTTTTCTTGCTCTGTCTGTTTTTTTTTTTTTGGTGCTCATTTCATTTCATTTCAATCTTGGGTCGTGCGTCGACAGGCCAAACTTTTGCCAGCCATTTTTTATTGTTGTCTGAAATTTGGAATTATTTTTATTGGAGACTCAGCCACGCACAGGGCGGGCACAGGGGGAGGCCAAGGGAAAAGCAGCGCCAAACATTTTGACTAGTCCATAAAAATCCACTTTCAGTTATGGCCGGCAGCTATGTACCTCTGGCAGGGGTAGAGCGACTGGGACGGGAACGGGGACGGGGACGGGGAAGTGCCATTTGGCAGTGCGAGTAGGACATATGGACTCATTGTCATTGAGCGGCAAACGGGCGCTAAATCAAAAACAACGACCAGAGGGCGGAATGGAGAGAGAGGGAGAAGAATATGGGATTGGATTTAGATTTAGATTCCATATTTCGCATTCACATTTTGGTTTGGTTTGGTTTGGATTGGATTGGGCTGGAGAGTGGCAATGGGCAATGGGCAATGGATGAAATCGATTTGCAATTTCGAACACTTAAAGTCATTTCATATTTGATAACAATAATTTATGAAGCTGTTGTATGGCAGTTTTTGCAAATAAATTACATTATGTATTTATGCTGGGCTGCGTGGCGCTGGTATCTGCATCCAAGTGGATTGCTTTTTGCGATCCATACGCCCCCACCCCCAGCACCTACCCGAAGTTACTATTTAAACACAGTCCTGGACTGGGCGCTCGTCAAATATTTGCTATCAAAATGAAAGCGGCAAAAGGGTTTTTCCAACCATGTCAGCTCCAGTCCCAGAGGCCAGCGGCAACTCTTTAAACTACCCACGACCCAGCACGAGAAGGAGTCTCGGCTCATAAAAACGAACACAAACATATGGCAGGCAATTACAAATGTTGATACTCGCACGCAAATGATGCTGCAGCCAAAACACGCACTGCGGTGGCATATTTGCCCACACGCTTCGCCTCTCCTCTCCTCTACACTGCACTCCACTCCACTCCACTCCCTATGTCCTCTCTTTGCCCAGCTGTAAGCTGGCAAACACCATCTAATGCACTTATAATCCATATGCCAAAATATTCCCCATGCCCAGACAATATTAAATATGCATTTTTTGGTTACGCAGCCAAATATTAGTTGGGAACTCCATGAAACATAGTCAGTAGTGCAGCAGTAGAGTCTATTAAATCCCAATTATTATTTGTCATTTGCACTGCCCACTGTAATCCCATATTTATAGCCGTACTCGAAGAGTTAAGGGGTATATTAGAATTAGATTTGTAGTCAAGGTGGATGTGTGCAACGCACAGAAGGAAACATTTCCGACCCCATAAAGTATATATTCTTGATCAGCATCAAAAGCCGAGTAAAAATTGCCATGTCTGTTCGCCCCCACAAATGTGGCATCCACAGTTTTAAAGATACCAGAAAAAGGAAAATGCAGTCACGTAGAGAATGACCATATCTAACAGATTGCCGAATCTTGTTTAGATCGGATTATTGTCATAGCCAGAATGAAGAAATTCATAATCAGTTGCTTACCCCAGCCCCTCGCTACTCATTCTCTCCTTCGCTCACACAATATGCCGGACTCTCTTAGCCCTTTGGCGGAGTAGATATAGAATCCACATTTTAGATGTAGATGTTGATGACGGATGTAGAAAAAAAAATGTAAGCAGATAAAATATTATAAAATTCCAAATAAATCATAAGCTCATAAGTTGAGGCGCGGCAACAGAAGCAACTCACAACGTTCCTTTTCGTTTTGCTCTTAAGTCGAGCGAGGAATTGTAAAGTAACGGCAACTGTGCAGCATATATTTGTGAGCATATTGCGCTCTCTCTCAGCATATGAGAGTATATGCTCATACATCCCAGTATACATATGTATGATCCAGCACGGCAGCAGGCTATGCAGCCGCTCTCTTGCGTCTTCGTATCGCAGCATTCTTTCGTTCGCCTTCGCTATGGCGCTCTCAATCTGTCGATCTGTCGCTCTCTTGCTCCCCTTGAAAGAGTTCTGTTCCAGCACTCACTTCCTGCACATCGCAATTGAATATTTAAGCCATATTACTTTCTAAATGCATTGCAATCCAACTATAATCAATTGCAATCGAGAGAAATTGAACCATTTTAATTACATATGTACCTCCTGCTTTTTTTGTCAGAATAGAAATGCGCTCATATTGAGCTTCTGGTTTCGATGCAGAGTGCAATGGCAGAATGGGCAACAAATTCAGGCTACAGTCGGGCCCCATTTTAATTGCCACTCAAATTACTACTTGGAGCTCGGCATCGGGGCACGGCACCAATAAGAGCAATAAAAGAGAGTAGCACAGCCTCTCCTGTCCTGGCCTGTCCTGTCCTGTCCTGTCCTGTCCAGTTTGTGTCGTGGGCTCTATTCAGGCCAGGCAAGGCCAGGCCAGGCACTCCTTGGACTGACCGCACTCGATGGTCTATCTTATTTATTTTTCTAAATTGTCAGTGGGGCAACTTTGATGCAGATGTGGTTCAGAAACTTCTTGCTGGGTCGGTCGGTCAGCAGCTGTATTCCCTGTCGCCCGAGGCACAATTTGCACAAGCAATCGTTCAGCAAAGTGAGTTTGCAGCTCTCCATCGGGCGGGCAGACAGACCCCTGCCTGGCAGCTTCCGCACGAACTTGACGCTCCTGCTCCTGCTCCTGCCGGAAATCCAATCCCCTATCCGTTTTGGGTGCACATCTCTGGCGTCGCTGGCTCACCGTTATACTTTGGGGTTTCTGGCTAAATTAGATGCAACTTTCGAGTTGGAAAATTGACTTTGACTCGGGCGAAGGTCGAGAGTGCGAATATTTGATGCAGATCAAAAACAAACAGCAACAGGAGCAGGAGCAGGAGCAGTCAGTCAGCTCCTGCTGCTGCTGAAGCCCGACAAATTGCATAGCACAGCAAAACGGGATTCATCGCTGGGCTGGCGCTCTGACCGACAGCTCAGCACAATAAGAAGCCAGAAATATGTGAAAGAATTTCATTTTGTGTACCCTGAGGCCTGGGCGACTGAGCAGTGGGCGACTGGATTTTTAGGCATTGGCGTGGGTGCGGCCTGTCCATTTGATTGGATATGGGATTGCTGGCAGCATTAATAATGTCAAAGAGAAGAAATTTGCATGTGCAGCTTGCAGCTTGGATTGCCTGCGGGTGAGCCAGAGCAGCAAACAATAAAATGCATTATGAAAGATACAATTACAAAGAGCCGGACAGAGACAGGGCCCCCAACCAACCCGGCTGCCTGGCTGCCTGGCTCATCCACACGTGTAGGCAACAATAGAACATAATTGTTAGAGTTACCGGAGCACTGCATTTTCGGCAATTTTGCAATTCGATATTGAACCTGCCTGAAGCCAAAAGGAAGCAAATTCATACATACATTTGTTTCTGCATGAAGAAACCATTTGAAGTTTGTTCATTGAGCATGGGATTGGAATGGAATGGACCGGACCGAACGGACTGAAAGTCTGCCCACGAACAACCGCAAGGGAAACCAAAAGCTGGGGCCCATTGTGGTTAGCTGACCCGAGATGGATTTGAACACCTGAGTACCTGAACCTGAACCTGAACCTGAATCCACTGAGCCTGCCTGGTCGCAATTGGGAATATAAATCCACAAAGCCCGATACACCAGGGCAGCATAGGCACCTCAATTTGACAATCAAAGCTCCGGCAAAGCTGCTTCCTAGTAGGGGGAGTCCTGGAGTCCTTAGCAGCTGACATGTTCCTCTCCTCCTCTGGTGTTTTTGTCTATTTTTAGGACTGCGACAACAGAGCAGACAAAAAAATTAAAATTAAATTAAAAATCGGGAAAGTGGAAAGAGAGAAATTTTTGGCAGATAAACAGCAACTTTTGCGATTTATGTGGGCGTATTGGCAGGATAATTTAGCCAAAAATTAGTTAGCTTTCGACTCTTATTTGGCTTTCATTCCATCAGGAAAACCCCCACACACACACACATACATGTAATACCCTCGTACTTGTGTTTATGGCTCGAGCCATCGAGTTTTCCAATTTCCCATGCCTTGATTTGCTTCATTCATTTTATGTTACCCTTCGCTGACGCTCACGCTTCGGGTCTAGATTCTATTTTCAAAAAATTTCCATACAATTTCCATTTTTGTTTCGGACTCTGCGTAAAGGGTACGCCGGCCGCTGTCCGTGCCGCTGTCCGTGCTGTGCCGGTGGACCCGCAGCCAAGCGGTTTGCGACAGAGCTAAATTTAATTTGGTTAATGAGCTTGGCCTGTTTCATCATCTCCTCAGCTACCCACCCCCCCCCCCCAACAAAACCCATTCGCAGAGCTATGCGTTTGGTTGGCTTTTATTATGCTCCTGTAGCTCGCAGCGGACTGGGAGGGACTGCTGCTGCTGCTGCTGCTGCTGCTGCTGGTACGCGGATTAGCATTGGGGACACTCGTTCGCACTGGCGGGAATCACTTTTGCTTAAAGCTCGAAATGGGAATGGCAATGGGACTGGGACTGGGGACCATGCCATTGCGACAGCAGTTGGCACTTTGATTAAATGCCTTGCCTCCTTCCGTGGGTTCATTAGAAAAGCCGCCGGCATGCGCCGCCTTAGGTATCACAGCAGAGCCCATCATCCGCACCATCCGCATCGGCATCCACTGGGGCGAAACAAGGAAACAGTTTGGAGGGCAAGTCGAAACCGAAAAAGGACATTAACATTTTAATTATTTTGCCATTTGCGTTGAAAGGCGTTCGAGGCTCCGTGGTTGGTGGTTCGAGGGCCCAGGCCAAGCGTGACAATTGCCAAATATTCGGCGTATAAAACTTTATGGGAGGGAGGGAAATAAACGTAGGCCGGGGTGGGGTGGGGTGGGGTGCCATGCCATCAATATCCCGAAAATGAGAGCCATAAAAGTTAAAACTTTGCAGCGGGAGACTGTGGGAGACAACCATAAAAACAGATAAATAATTATTCGAGGGGGTAGGCAACTGATTTTACGTACCAATAATAAAGTTTCACGCTCAAGTAATTTTCTTTTCTTTGGTTTGGTTTGCTTTGCAGCCGCCTCCGTGGCCGTCTCCTCGTGGACATTGGTGGCCATTTCCTGCGAGCGCTACTACGCCATCTGCCATCCGCTGAGGTCGCGCACTTGGCAAACGATCAACCACGCCAACAAGATAATTGCCATCATCTGGCTGGGCAGCCTGCTCTGCATGACCCCCATAGCAGTCTTCAGCCAGCTGATGCCGACCAGTCGCCAAGGTGAGTGCCGCCCGAGCGCCCGAGCTACAGCCAGAACAAGATCCGAGAACTAATCTGGGGGGGGGGGCTTTTCTTTCAGGGCTCCGCAAGTGCCGCGAGCAGTGGCCCGCCGACAGCCTGAACTACGAGCGGGCCTACAACCTATTCCTGGACCTGGCCCTGCTCGTCCTGCCCCTGCTGGCGCTGAGCTTCACCTATCTGTTCATCACCCGCACTCTCTACGTGAGCATGCGGAACGAGCGGGCCATGAACTTTGGCAGCAGCGGGCCTGAAGTGCCCGGCCCCGGTGCCGGCCAGGCCAGCAGCAGCCAGAGGCGCTCCAATGGCAGCCACAGCCAGTCTCTGGAAGCAGGGATGCAGCAGCAGCAGCAGCAGTTCGGCACTCCCCAGTACTTCTACGGTGAGTGACAGCGCTCTACGGGTGGCAAAAGTGTTCAAAGATTGCAGCACGTGGGGACGGGGACTAGCGGGGACTGTTCCCGACAGGATGCTGCCAGTCGAACGACAGCCTCTCTCTTCCACCACTCTGCCCCGACTCACACAATTTACATGCAAAGTTGGCCACGCACGAAATGCGTTCCCCCCCCCACCCCATCACATCACGAGAGTGGAAGCCCAAGGCGGCCATAACGCGATGGGTGTGATGAGAGAGAGAGAGAGCCAGAGAGGGAGAGAGGCTGCTGAAGTGTCGAGGCGAAAATTTCTAACCGTGTCGCCGCGTTGCCAACAATGCGAGAGCATTTTGACATTCATTTGCATTCACTTTGACAGATTAAAGAGCGCTGCTGCCCCCTCTCCAATGATGATGGGGGGAGGGGGCTGCCAGGGCTGGGTGTCGCACTCTGCAAATAAGCATAATCCGGTGATTGTGCTTGGGAAAAGAACCCATTCCGAAGCAAATCAATTCATCTAATTCCTCGGCTTTAATGTCTCCAATCCAAGCCAACACACTTTCCATCTACTATAATTTATTCAGCCAAGTTGAGTACCGAACCGAAGGTGGTATGTACATACATTGAATTGGAACTGACTTGACGGGACGTGACGTGTATCGTGTATTATGAGTGCACACTGTGAATTGATGTGAATGCCTCGCCGACGCAGACGTTTGAGTTAAGCTCCTGAGATTTCAGCGAACGATTCTCTGGAGAAATTTCGGAGCAGACTTGTTGCTTTTTGATCATCATCAAATGTTACTCCTGTGCAACTGTCCAATGAACATCTTGGAGATGCAAGGGCTTGGATGGCATCCACACACACACACACACACACACACATCCAAGCAGCCAAGTTCGTGCTCTCTGTGTGTACGTGATGGCAGCGGCCGTCCCACAGGATCTCATTTGCATGAAGGGGTTCGGTTCGCTGCCATGTTGAGTCCTTCAGGAATAGCCGACTAGGCTCGATAACATCTCTCTGTATGCTGGCTGGCCAAATAGGTAACAACCAGAGCCCGGGGGAGGGGCTTGCAAAATGGAAATTGCGCATTAGCATAGGACCTTACTTGGCCTGACTCCACCCAGGGAATTAGAATGAATTATCGCAGCACATGAGACACAGGACAGTCGCTTGGGGTGCTGCTGCTGCTGCTGCTGCCTCAAGTGATTCATTTCCTCGTACTCGTATCCTGCTGCAGATGGTTGACCTCCTCAGGACCAGGAGAAGCGGCCATCGCACCCGGCCTGGCCTCCGCTGCCGACCCAAATAAAAAGGGTCAAGTTAAGTGCCGTAAATTATGCACGAGACAGCATTTAAGCGCTCGTTAAGAGCATCCAAAATGTTGGGAGGAACATTTTCACATACTTGCCGCCACCGACTCTCGAATGGCAAATGGCAAACGGCAACTGACAATAAATTTGATTAAATTTTTAAACTGTTCTGCTTCGTCTACGACCACTGCCTCTGCCTCTGCCACTGCCACTGCCACTGCCCCTGCCTTGACATTTTCGTGCCGTAAATTGGCACGAGCCCAACACCGTCCCGGGAGGCGGGATGTGCATCGGCGCTTCCTGGGGGCAGGGGTGGGGGCTCCGTGCTGTCAATTTGCATATCCTAGCGCCATATAATTAGAGCCGCACAACGTGCTTTAGAGGCCGCTAAAAACTCATTTGTGCCCCCCTTCCCACTGGGCGTGGATGGCGTCAGTGGAAGTTTCAGTCCCCACACAAACTGGGGCTGTACTCAAAGTGATTGCAATTTAACGATCCATTATTCCATTGCAGCCTAATTAAGCCCCCCAATGATATCCAAAAGATTTAAATATATTTCGGATCATGATTATATTCTCTCAGTGCACACCCATGCATGGAATTGTTCTCAGTGTATTTGCATTTCTCGCCTTCTTTTGTGTCTCCTCACCTTGATCGATTTACAGTTGCACTCGACGTCTGTTTATTGCGTGCGTGAGAGAGAGAGAGAGAGAGAGAGAGAGCGAGGCTGTCAGCCTCGCTCAGAGAGGATCAAGAAGCAAGATAATGAGAGCGCGAGCGCGAGCGCACGTTGAGCTTTTTGGTCCCTTGGCAATGCTGAGTGTGGGTGAGACAGAGAAAGAGACTAAGGGTAATTGCGTCGCAGGTAGAACAGAAATAAGCAAGTAAACGGCGTCTAGCGCTTTCGTAGCTGCAGCCAAATGCCGTGCTTGCTGGCCGTGAGGAAGGTGAGCGGCGAAACCTGCACTGGAGCCTGGCGCTGGTCTGCAAGATGCACGGAGTAGTCACGGAGCAGGGTAACCAGAGCCGCCTTCGCCTGGGCCAGTCCCAGCCGCATGCCCGGGCACATGCGGGGTCCGGCCCCGAAGCCTAGAAAACGGCAGCCCAACGGAGAGGTGTCCATGAAGCGCTCCGGCTGGAACTTAAGCGGATCGGCATAGAGGTTCGGGTCGCTGGCATAACGAAAGAGGGAACGAATTTTGAACAAGTATTCACAGTGGAAGAGAGAGATCGAGACGTACAGATGTATGGCTTGGACGGGGAGCACCAAGACCGTGCCCAAGGCTACTTGCAGGCTTCCACGGCTTCCATCCTTGTCCGACCTCTGTGCTGGCAGTGTAAAGGATTGGGTGCAGCGCTTCTGGAGTGCCTGCATGGCCGGGTGCAGGCGCAGTGTTTCCAGGAGCGCGGCTTCCGCATACCTGAGCTCCGCCAGGGCAGCGTGCCCCAAGAGAAGACCCCCGTGCCGCTGTGCCACCTCCGCCAGCTCCGCCTGCACACGACTCTGGGCGGACGCGTTGAGCGACAGCTCGTAGAGGGCGAAGGCGAGGAGCATGGCCGAGGTCTCGTATCCCTCGAGCAGCAGGGTGGTGGCGTGTCCCGCCAAGACTTCCTCGCCCTGCTTCTCCCCCAGCCAGTGCAGAAAGTTGTTTGCTCCGCACCCGGCCCTGGCCCGCACCAGATCACACAGCCAGTGCTGCAGGGAGAGGGGCACGTAGCTGGAATGTTGAAGGCGCAGAACATTGAGCTTTGAGTGTGGTTCCCCTGACTGCGTCCCCCGTCCTTACCCACCGATGTTGCAGGATGTACGCGAGGCGGGACGAGTGCAGCAGTGCTATGGTCTCGGGCAGGCTCCACGCACTCGGCTGAAAGAGCGGCACCAGCCACTGCAGCCACTGGCTGCCCTTCTCCTGATCCTCGTCCGGGCACAGGCAATGGGCATCCAGGCCAAAAACGGCCGAGGCAATCACCTGCAGCGTGTAGCGGGTGGCCAGCGCCTTCGCCTCGAAACGCTCGCAGCTCAGACGTCGCTCCACGAACTGCTGCAGCTGGTGGCAAGCCGCAGTCACGTGGGGCAGCGTCTGTCGCAAACGGCTGGGGGTGAACAGGGACACTAGATCAGCGCGCAGTGTGCGCCAGCGATCGCCGCTGGCTATAAACGGGTTGCAGCTGGCAAGGACATCGCGTCGGGCGTCCACATTGACAACGTTGTCCGCACAGTACGCAAAGCTGTTTCCGACGAGGATTTCGCGCAGCAGCCGCTGATCCCGCACCAGCAGGGCAGGCTCATTGAACAGGCGATAGAAGCCGACGTAGCGCAGGTCGGGATTATCTCTGATTGCAGATTGCAGATTGCAGCTTAGACTTGGGGCTTGTGGCTTGTGGCTTGAGGCACTTGTCATCGCTGCTGCTCACCTGTATATTTGTTCGTAGACCTCGCCGTATGAGCGCTGCCCCAGGGCGAAGCTTGCCATGTTGCCCAGCAGCGCGCAGCCTTGTGGGCCGGACACACCGCGTCGCCGCCAGTGGCTGTTTGACCAGGACAGTCGCCACAAGGAGGCCACAGCGAAAAGCAGTAGCAGAATCAGTAGCAGCAGCATCGCAACGACTCCAGATTTCAGTTGGGAATGAACGCTCAGAACGAGACTCGAAGTGCTTATACGTGACTGCATCACTGCAACGATGCGGGTTGCATGTTGCATGTTCAGTGTCTGCCCATTTTGCTTTGCTTGCGTGCTGGAATACTTTCCCCCTTCATTGGGTAGTTAGATGCATGCTACCATCGTTTATATACTATTCGTTCTTTAAGTGCTGTCTGTGATTGATGCACAAAAGCTATGTACACATGATAAAGAAAAGTTCTCGGAACAATTGCAGCTAGCTGCCATGTGTGTGAATGAGATTAGTCTTGTTTTGAGTATTATTTTTTAATATTTGTTTTGATTACAATGAATATGAATTTATAATGAAAATGTTGCGTATTTCTCGAGCGAGACTTTGGGCACGGAATAAAATGAGATCGATTATTTGTGCTGTTATTGGCTCTGTTATTTGTGCTGTTATTGGCTCTGTTATTTGTGCAGTTTTTGGATATTTTATTTGTGCTGTTATTGGCTCTGTTATAAGTGCTGTTATTGGCTGTGGTTTTGTGCTGTTATTGGCTCTGTTAGTTGTGCTCATATTGGCTCTGTTATTGACTCTGTTACTTGTGCTGTTATTGGCTCTGTTAGTTGTGCTGTTATTGGCTCTGTTATATGTGCTGTGTATGGCTCTGTAAACTCTACAGACTCTGTTGCTCTCTATTTCTGTTACGCAGCGGACAGTTATACCCATGGCGGCAGCAAGCGGAAGCTCCTTGGCGGCTCCTGTGAGGGGCGCAGGCATCTCTACTGCATGCGCAGTGCATCCGTCAAGTCACTGCGGCAACAACAGCACAACAACCAGCTGCCGCCGATCAATGGGAGTGGCGGCGGCGGCAGCGGCAGCGACTGCTGCAGTCGGGCCCAACGGCTGCGGCATCAGCTGCAACACCAACAGCAGCACCAGCAGGCTTGCATGGGCATGGGCAGTGATAAGGAGTCCCGCCGCAAATCCCTGTCACAGCCCAGCCTGCGCATCACAGAAGCGGGCCTGCGAAGGTAAGTCCTGCTCCCCCCCACTGGGGATGCATTCTGCATTAACTAACATTCCATTTACTAAAAATCTTTAGCATCGTGCCACGCCGCTCGAACGAGAGCAAGAGCCTGGAGAGCAAGAAGCGGGTGGTGAAGATGCTCTTCGTGCTGGTGCTGGAGTTCTTCATCTGCTGGACGCCACTGTACGTGATCAACACGATGACAATGCTGATTGGGCCGGTGGTGTACGAGTATGTGGACTACACGGCCATCAGCTTTCTGCAACTGTTGGCCTACTCCTCGAGCTGCTGCAACCCGATCACCTACTGCTTCATGAACGCCAGCTTCCGACGCGCCTTCGTGGACACCTTCAAGGTGCGAATGTGCGAGAGGGGGGGCCGGCTCTGCTTCTGGCGGCGTCGTTCCAAGAACGAAACCAATCTGTCCGTGGCCGGCAACTCGATTGCGCTGGCCAACTCGGTCATGTCCACCCACACCATACTGGAGAGTCCGCGGCTCTGAGCCGCAGGGAGTCGTCGCAGGGAGTCGCAGCGGCGCCCAGTAAAGGTGATGGAGACAGAGTCGCTGTAGGAGCTCGCTCCCCCCTCCCCCCACCCTGTACAGGCAACAAACAATATGTGATGATGCAATGAAAATGTGAACGAAAACTGAAACTAAAACTAAAACTAAAACTGTGGTTGTCAACGACTCTCAGGCGTTGTGAATGTGCGTGGATAGGTGGATTCTAGTTGGTGTCCAGTGGCAAAGTGGCACCTACCTATAGGTGTGCCCCCCCCAACCCCACCCCACCCCACACCCGTATGTATGTAATTAATTAATGTTTTTAAATGTGAATCTAGAGTTACTATCATTCGAGTTGTTAAATGTGAATTGTTAGACTTAAACTCAGCAGCAGCAGCAGCGTACACCTGCTACACGTTTTCCTATACATTCCATTAGTGGTGTATTTTCTATGTGTGTGTAGCTGTGCAATCAATCAATCAACAATCAATACCCAAAGCAAATACGGGGCCCAAAAGGGGGAATACATAAAACAGCGTTGTTTAATTATTCTACTTAGCCACCACATAAAAGATAAATGCCGCTTTCCCCCCCCCTCCCCGTTTTACCTATTGTCACGCACAGGCCAGGTTTCATTTGAAATGCATTTGACATGCAACACAAACTGCAAACTACAAACTACAACCTACAGCACACCCACTGAGGGTGAGGCTGATACTACAGGGTAAACATAAACATAAACACACAAAAACAAATACATTTAGATGCATGCATAGATAAATCACAGTTGGGATGGGATGACCCATCGCTATGGTCAATCATCGGGAAAAACCAAACAAACAAAAAAAGGAACAACAAAATTACAAAATTAATTAATATCGAATTCAAATGTAAGTAGTTGGATATTGTAGCTGAAAGTAATACATTAAATGTAATAAACACAGACACACACCCACTCAGGCATATCTACATAATAGCTACATATGTACATATGTATGTACCTACTATGTATGTGTGTATGCAAAAGAAATATTTGAATTTTTGCTCCCTGTACACTTCAACGAACTTTTGGCATTTGCCAGCTACGAGTATTCTAATATCGATATTGATCGTCTCTAAATGTTTTTATGCAAATAAAATAAAAGAATTAAACAAATTCAAATAAAAAAAAAACGAAAGGGTGAGTCGCTCGGGACGCGACCACTATACCGACCAGTCCTATATACATTTTTGAGCTAGTTTTTAATTATTTACATTTACATTTTTTGTACACGTTATCACACTACACTACAATGTATATTCCACACTAACAGTAGATTGTACAGTACCATTATATTCTACACCCTCCGCTAGGTCCGCGCACTGAACGCGGCAGAGTGGGAGGAGAGGAACAGTAGCGCAGCAGGCTGGGGGGGGGACCAACAACATTCTTATTCTGGTTTATTATGACCGACTGATTCATGCAAGGGAATTGATCTCCGAGGTAGTTTAGGCGCATGTCTTGGGGGGGGGGGGGGGGGGTTTCAGGGGGTACACGGCCATGGGCCAGGGGGGTCATGCAACAGCAGCAGCAGCAGACAGACAGACAGCAGCAGACGGCAGCAGCGCATGCCGGCTATGGGATCTGGGGGTCGGTCACACACCACTTACCCAAAAACCCACTAGTCGGGTATAAAAACAAACAAACCGATTCGAGATTCACTTAATTGCACCACCGACAATCATTGGCATAGCCAATGGGAAGCAGCCATCTGCCGGCAACTGGCTCCCAACTTCCCCCAATGCCGTGCCAGAAAGCGTAGGGGGCGAGCGGGCTGCAGCCGAAGCCAAAGCCGAGGCTCGGAAGCTAATTGATTACCTGCCAGTTTGGCTTTGCGCCGTCATTAGCTCTTGAGCTCTCGAAGATAGCCGCAGGCGGAGATGACCCACACAGGTGTGTAGTACATTGGTGTTGGATGCGACAAAGGCAAATGGCCACAGGCCTGGCAGCTTGGCAGCTGGGCAACTCGTCAGAGCTTTGCCGGAGAGGAAAGTCCCATCCGTACATTGGTTGGCCATTTGCAGCTAATGACCTGGGAATAATTTCGTTGCAGCATGCGATGGGCTACCAGTTCCGTAACCAGGCAGCCTAAGTCAGCCCTGAGTCCCTCAGTCCTGCTCTTGCCTGGCCTGGGCCATCATTGAGCTGTCAGGCACAGAGACTGAATACCCAAAGACCCCTTCCTTTTGCAGATGTCCAAGCAAACAGTAACTGGGGACACGACCACATGACACAATTAATTGAAAACGACTTTCGAATACCCACTAAATATACGAAATCTAAAAGTTCCACTGCATTTTTACATGAATTAGTTTTTAAGTACACAAATTAGAGCACACTTTTGGGCTGCATGCAAAAATCAAGTAGACATCGTCACCAAATCAATATGTACTTGATATGCAGCAAAATGTGTAGAATCGTGTAGTTATTAGGTATGTAGAAAAAAATGAAAATGTTTAAAATATTTAAAAAATAATGCCATAAAACTAATCGATTCAAAATTACCCAAAATCCGATAGAAAAAATTATAATTCTGATTAAATTTGCATTAGTTGTCTTTGGCCATGTCTCGACTCTAGCTGGATGGGCAGAAAGGAAATTGGCTTTAATCAGACGACAGTTAGCTGCTGATATTAGGGGGCACGGATTGTTCCAGACTGGTTTTCCATAAAGGTAAATGCAGACGAGCGAATATACTCTGCCAATATACAGGGGTAATAATTAATAATGACGGCAAAGCAACAAATGGCTCTGGGGAGCACAATGTTTGACTATTTCCATGCTCCTGCCGAATGGATCGATGAAACGAGAAAGGAGTGCGAGTGGTGAGGGTGAGGGTGGTGGGCTGGTCTGAATGCCGACGCGGCTAAATCAATTGCCACTCTGAGGATATCAAATGAATCACACGAAACCAACCAACCAACCAACCAACCAAGCAACCAATCAAACAACCAAGCTAACAGCTGCGGCGGATGGTGGAGACGAAGCTGAGGCCGCCCTCTGATTGATGTACAACATTTGGCAGCAAGCAAACTACGATCCCTGTGGGCATGTAGCAGTTCGAGACGACCTGCATAGCGTTGCTGGTTTGCTGGTTTGCTGGTTTGCTGGCAAAGCAATCACTCATGATTTTCAGCCACACAGCAAGGGCCGCACCGCTGATTAGACCGATGTGTAATGGCCTATACTGATGGAGTATGGTGCATGGATAATTGCAGCTGGCCCCCACCAACTGCATGCTTAATCAGGGTCAGGTGCAGGGGGAGGCAGTGTGGAAGGATTTGATTGATTTAATTTTTAGTTCTAGCCCCAGCCGACAAAACAGAACCGACTGTGACAATGGGACATGGCATCTGTGCCCAATGTACATGGGACCCAGCCCATCGCAACAACTGCAATGTGGGCGGAGTGTCTCCCGTTTCTTTGTGGCACACAACGTACGTGACAATTATCGCCACTATAACCGTATAATGAACGCCACCGCAAGACAACAACAACTGTCCAGGCCACACACACCCCCATGCCGCCTGTCTATTGTCTCTCTATTGTACATCCGAACTGGCCCTGGATGCATTCCATCCGGATATACGATACGACTGTGTGACTGTGTGACTGTGTCCGAGGCAGGGCAGGCATCTGGTATTCGAGCCGAGCCCTGCAGAAGTTTTTGCTCAGCCCATTTTGGACTTTCAATCGGATCATGGTCACGCCATGTCGGGGCGTGTGGCTCGGGTCACGTACGCCTTTCTTGCTCTGAACGATCACTGTCCCATCCATCCATCCATCCCTGCCCCCTGCCCCCTGCCCCCTGCTGCTTTGCTGGCTGGCAATAACCAGCAACTGGTTCTCCATTGGCGACAAATTCCCAAGCAATTCCGAGCAAAACTTGCACGCCCGGGACATGAATGGACAGAAATTTATGAAGTATTTACGAGCATTGTTTGGCCAAGTGTCGGGAGCTGCAGATGGTTCCAGGTTCCAGGTTCCAGAGATTGATGCTGCGACTGCAGACCACAACTCCCACTGCCCATAGACCCGAACACGACTCCCCTCCCGGACACGGGCACAGTGGGTCTGCTAGCAGAAAAAATTACTCCATCAACTTTACTGATGTGCTCGTTGCCCAGCTGAGCATTAGCTGTGGCAACCATTTAATCAAGCCACATAAATAATGATTCGATTTGTCTGCGGAGGCTGTGGATTTTTCAGCTGAATATGTGGAACATAATTCGATTAAAATTAGAAATGATTTCCCTGTGTCTGGCCGCTAAAAGAGTTTGCAAATTTATTGCCACACTTCGACTTGGACTCTGCCGCGCCGCACTGCTCTCTCCACGCTGAGTCGTGGAAACCTTTTAAGCTCCGACTAGAATTCGCATTACTCATCATTATTGTCTAGAAGGGCAGAGAGACTGCGCGTACTCGGCCATACACATTCGTGTGCATCCTCACTCGCCCCCTCGGCTCGGACGCTGCTGTTGCTTGCTGTTGCCTTCATGGCGGATACAAATAAAATTTCGTGGCGCTGAAAAAACTCCACCGCTGACTCTGGCCCACGTGCCCAACCGAAAATACAAAAATTAAATTACATTTACAGCCGAAGAGCTCGACGGCCGGACCTGGATTTGGTTATGCAATTTTACCGGCCACTAAGCCGGGGACGGGGACGGGGACGGGCATGGGCACGGGCACGGGGACCATGACTCGGGTACACGGTGAGCGTGGGCATCGGGGCATCAGGCATGGGCATGGGCATGGGGACAGTTGAGATTGTAGCATAAAAAGAGAAGCTTTTGCACGAATACTCGCGACTAATGAGGAGACTCAGGACAAAAGAAAACTGAGATTATTCACATCCGACTGCTCCTGTTAGGGTATTCAAGGATCGGCATGGCCCCTGCCCTTTCCGCCTCCCTTGCCCGGCAAACGGACGCAAAGGCGTCGCTTTTGGGTGTGAGGCGAGGCAGCAGCAGCAGCAGCAGCAACAGCAAACAGCTGTGAATATTAAGGCAACAATCGAATGGGAGTTAATTGAGCTATTGAGCCGAGTGCTTAGCGCCAGCCTAACGGTTTCAGTCCGTCCGTCTGTCTGTCTGTCCGTATATTATCATCAAGCATACGCACAGTTGCCCGCAAACACAAACTAGCATCAACGGACGACCTTGACCAGATTTTTGGCATTATTTTGTTGTATTTTCTTGTTCCCTTTTTTTGCTGTTGTATTTTTGGGGATTTGTAATGTCTGCATCGATGCCATCGACGGTTGGCAACGGCTGCTTGGAGAGGCGGCTCTTTGCGCAACGCACACGCCCTTTTTGTCCCAAAAAAAAAATTATACAATTGTCGGGTAAGTCGTTTACTTAACGGGGCCTCAGTGCGGAACGGGTTTCGTATTGGATATTAATTTTTTTTTGCTGATTATCTGGCTACGAAATTTCGAAATGCTCCCCCGGCGCGCCGTTCGATTGGGTGAAGTTTTGCGTTTTGACCTTCGAGCGAGGCGAAATTTTGTCTGTCGACGGGTGAACCTTTTTTTTTCTTTGGATTTCTCGTGCGCGTCTTATTTGTCGCCTGTGATCCATGGAATTTCAAGTGCTTGTCACTGCGAATGCTTACAAAATTGGGTGAAAGTTTTTTTGGTTTTTTTCGGGCCTACTGGGCCGAAATGGGCCTCCAATTCCCATTACTGCGACTCACAGACAACATTGCATAAAGGTGCGAACGAGAGTGCGCACTGCAAATAGCAGAAAAGATATTCGGTGTGCGTGGTGCGTGGTGCGGGGTGGGGGTAGGTCGACTGTTACGCAGCCCAGCCAAAGATCAGTCTTAATATGGCGCAGATCGGGAAAAGAATTTCGGAAGGGGCTGCATATGGGAATTCTACATAGTAGAAGCCACCAAGCCACCAAGCCACCAGGCCACCAAGCGGATGTTTGTGGAACTCTGTCTAGCCAAGATCAGAACCTTAGTACGGATCAGAACAGAACTTGGCGGAATGAATAAATAAGTGAATAAATAAATGAATAATTAAATAAATAAATTAAATAAATAAATTAAATAAATTAATAAATAAATAAATTTAAATTTAAATATTATTAAAATAAATAAATCAAAAATAAATTAAATAATTAAATGAATGCCTAAATGTGAGTAAGAAATTCCCATGTTTTGTCTCACTTGGCAAGGAGCAGTGCCTGCCGGCCAGCATCTGGCAAGATCCAGTATCCAGCAGCAGGCAGCTTGATTACTTTCTAAGGAATATCCCACACCGAAGAATATGCTCCAACTTGTGACTTAAAATATAACTTATAGTGTTTACTTTGCCTGCTTTCTGCCCTCGGGCGATCACTGCGTATGCGTAATGCTGGTATGCTGGTATGCTGGTCAGCGAGTCAGCGCTCGCGTGGAAGGTCCTTTGTCCGCTCAGTCTGACCCCCCTGGCGGCTCTTATCACCAGTGCCAAGCAAGTGCAATGGCAAGTGATGAACTGCAGCTGCCAGCTCCACATAATCATTTAGATTAGAATCATCAGATCAGACCTCTCTCTTGGGGCTGGGACTGGGGCTGGGACTGGGGCTGCGGCTGGGGCTTAGAAATGATTTAGCTAAATGAACCCAAAAATGCACAAAACTGAAATAGAAATTCAATTAAATTGCTGAGTGCAGTGGCGAGGCATTCTTCATTGTGTGTCGACTTAATCCGATTAGAGAGAGCAAACAAAATAATATTAAATGAATCCCAGACTCGGCCACCCAAGAGGCATGCAACATTTGGCAATGTCCGCTGTCTGCTGTCCGCTGTCCGCTGTCTGCTGGCTGTGAGCATTCAATTTGCTTACTTATATGTTTTCATTAAAGGCTTAGAGGATACTCTTTGTGGAGCTTTCGATTTCGCTTTAGCATCTGCTGCTGCTGCTGCTGCTGCTGCTGCTGCCACATGGGATGCTGCAGGCATTTCTGTATGACGCACTTTCGATTTGTTTTCGCATTCGTTGACCGGCCAAATCGGTCAGATAACAGCGATTGGCTTGATAGCCGCATTTTCCCATCGAGAGTGTCACAACTAACCCTGGGGGGAATCAATTGAGTAGCGGGGAATGGGGATGGGGGATGGCTTTTCACACAATGAGCTCCGGGCTGAGTGTGCGCTGATGTGTGTGTGTGTGTGGGGGGGGAGGTCAATGGTGCAGCCTGTCACTCCAGTGCCAAAAAATCTGACGAGAATCACGAATCACAGCAGGTGAAAGGCCAGTAGCCAATGTTCCACACTCACACCCCTACCCACACCGCAGCCTCGTGCTCAATAGCAGGGGGGGGTGGGGGTGAGTGAGTGCTCCATGCCTCCAGTGGGTGAGTGCAGCTGAGTTTATGCCGTGCTCTGCACTTTCCCTCGCTTGCCCATTGCATAATCTACTGCTGCACTTGGCGGTGACTAAGGGGAAGTACTATTTATAGAGACTGTTTCAGTTTCAATTTCAGTTTCAGTTCCCGTTCCAGTGTGGGGAGCTCTAGGGCTATGACTCATTGGAGTCTTGCATTCAGTTGCCGCTGATGCAGCAAATTCTAGGCCCCAAATAGGAGCTGCAGGGAGCAGCGATTCCTTTGGGCCCCCGTTCATTGGCCCCACACAGCGGCCAAGGCGGTTCCCAGAACTGTCAAATACCCAAAACAAAAAAAATACTGACAAAAACAACGCCGCTCCCCTCCCCGCCCCAGCCCAGCCCAGCCCATCGCGGGCTCATTTGCATGCCCGTAGAACCAAATAGGTCAATGGACATGAAAACAAGAGTAACCTTGAATGCCAAATTCTAGCCACAAAATAGAGAGAAAAAAAAACTATCAGCAGCGAAAAACGTAAACACTTCAGATACGCGCTGCCGCAGGGGGGAAGGGAAGGTGGGGTGCTACAGTCGTTCGTCCACGCGGTCTTGGGTCTCAGATCTCAGATCTCAGTTCTCTGTTTTGATGTTACTCTGCGTACGATACGCACGCTCAAGAAGCAGCAGCAGCAGCAGCTTCGCCCCCGTCATCGATCTGGTTCCCCAGCACCACAAAGGGCCCCTCTGGTGGGTAGCGTAGCTGTGGCTGTGGCTGTGGCGTGTGTGAAGTGTGAAGTGTGCGGACCATTCAAAGAATATGCCAAAAAACCCAAAGAACATTTCAGTCATGTTCGCAGCTAGCAAACGGCAGAGCAGATGGCAGATGGCAGATGGCTGATGGCGGGCCAGGGCAGATCGTAATCCGGAAATCTACGACCCGGGGCTGGGGCTCATTCACAGGTGGCGGGCTATGCCAAATCAAGTCAGCCCGAGATCTGCCCCAACACAGAAGCAACCAGAAGCTATCAGCTATCAGAAGCTTGTTTTGTTTTGCGGGAAACAGGAATGTGAAATGTGAATTGGATTTCATTTGTTTTGCCAAAAAATTCTATTGAATTTGCATTCTATAATTCTTTTTTTTTTGTTGTTTCGTTTTGTTATTAACGCAGATCGCAGATCGCTGCCTTTGATCAGAGTGATGGAGATGGTGATGCTGATGCTGATGCCCCTCCTCCAGCGCCCGGCCAATTGACGCAAATTTGTAGCGTAGCAGAGCTTTGGACTTGGGGCTTACAGGCGGCACAGGCGGCACAGGCGGCACAGGTGGAATATTTAAATTTATGCTCGAGTGTAGTGGTTCCAGTTACCACCCCAAAGGTGCTTGAACCCCACAGCACCAGCACCAGCACCCCAACCAGAGCCACAAGCGCCAAGCCCCAAGCGCCAAGTCAAACCACCCCATTCCAGCCCGTTATGGCGCAATAGCCAGAACCACAGCAAGAATGCTAAACGAAACCGCTTGAGCTGGGAAGCATCGACGTTGTTGCCATCGCGACTCTGAAGCCACCGAAGCTCAAGCTCAAGCTGTAGCTCATGCTCGAAACCAAAGCCAAAGCCAAAGCCGAGCTCAATGATCAATGATGATGATCATCATATTGATGAAGATGATGATGATGATGCCTGGCTGGGCTGTGCCTGGCCTGGCCTGGCCTGGCCTGGCCTGGGGAGGTGTCAGCGTACGCTGCCAAGGTTGTTTCGTCTATGGAATGGCGGCGCATCGCTTGGCATTATATAATCGGCGGCAAGCTCATTTGGTAATTATAATGAGACTCCATCACCAGCACCAGCACCAGCACACATACACATGGGGGATATGGGGATCACACCCGAGACCACGGGATGGATCCGTTCAAAGTCGTTGGAATTTTTCGAACTCGTTCGCGCCACAGAGTTCATTGGCACCCACCACCCCACCAGCCCACCACCCCACCAGCCCACAGTCCCAGTCCATACACCATTCCATCTTAGCCGTACGCCTGTACAGAATATAGACTCAGCAAGAGATTGGATGGGATCTGATAGGGGAGGATAGGAGAGGAGAGGAGATCTCCCATTGGCATCCCACCTTCACTTTCGTTGCTCTGCCCATGCCCATGGCGCCCTTTGCCTGTAAGCTGTAAGCTTCTAACAGAAATAAACAGCTACAGCTACAGCTTCAGCTACAGCTTCAGCTACAGCTTCAGCTTCAGCTCCATCTCCATCTTCAACCGCGTGTCGTAGTAAACAAGCACAGCTGAGAGCTTCGATTACGTAGGGCCTGCCTGGAGGCTCCCCCGGGTATGAGTCATTCAGCAAGCTGCAGCCACAGCCACCGCCCCTGCCCCAGCTCCAGCTCCAGCCACAGTCCGTCAGGCCGGCAACAGGTTGAACAATGTTCCGCCCTACCCTGCGCCCTGCCCAGCGCCCTGCCATTCTTCGTTCTCGCTCGGGCAGGCCCTTTGGCTGACGCTCTGACGCTGCTCTGACGCTGCTCTGCCGCTGCTCTGCCGCTGCTCTGCTGTTGTTGTCGATCGTTGATCGTTTTTTTTTTGTTTCTGTTGTTGTTTCTTTTTGTTTTTGTATCGATTGATTAAGCGTTTCGGTAGAAAATGAAATGTCGCAGTTTTTGTTTTCGGTTTCAGCCGGGCCCTTACGCCAGACAACAACAGTCAACAGTCAACAGTGAACAAGCGAATCGCCGATGGTTTATTGAACCCACGCACATTCCCCCCCACCCCCCACAGACGCACATTCTGCGCGCATATTTACTGGCCATGTCACTCTACTCTACTCTACTCAACTCAACTCAACTCCTTCTGTACCCAGAGCACAGGCCAGACAGCACAAGGTTACATAATGCAGGCCGTGTGGAATGGAATGATTTTTCCAGGTTTATTTCCCGCCATTTTGCAGGGTTCAATGAATTCTGCGAGCATTTTTTATTTCTGCTGCTTTGAATGGGCTTTGGCTTGGCTTTGGAGTAGGTGTCGGAGGGGGGGATCATATCCGAGTTCAGAAACCGAACTGCTTGGGAACCACGAAACTGAGCACTGGTGGGTAGGAGCGGTAGGAGGAGGGAGGGGAACGCCAGCAGCTAAAGCTGCCAACATTGCGCTTTCAGGGCGTTTCACGCCCGCCATGAATGGCGCTCGGAGTGGGCTTTTTGGCCAGGCAGGCAATTACGTAAAACAACATGCAACATGGAACATGGAACATGGAACATGGAAGAATATGCTGTTCTCTGGAGTTACCCATAGAGCTACGTGTAGAGCTATTGGGTAGCTTCCCAGCAGAGTTTTGGGAGACAGTCTGGCAGATACAGTTCCAAAATGCGATCTTCAGTGCCAGAATCTGCCAGAAACACAAAACTGTGCTTAGCTGCATGGGAAACTAAATGCAAATCGGTTGCAGGGGTAACAGAATACTACGAATATTACGAGTCCATAGACCCATGGAGAGGTCTCCAGTTTCCGAGTTTCCGCACCTGACAGCCAGCCAGCCAGCCAGCCAGCACGAACCTCTTCCACATTCTTCCCCATATTGTGAAATTCTCAAGCTGTCTCTCTCGAGTGTTGGATTCGGTTTCTTATTTTTTGTTCTGCTTACCCCCACCACTCCGATTCTTCTGCGTCGCGACATCGCGAGGGTGAATGAATGCGAATGAATGGGTTGGGGGTTGGGGAGTGGGGGGAACTACTAATGAATTTTCAAGGCCAAAAAGGATGAACAAAAAATATGCAGATGATACGCAAATCGATCGATCGACAGTGGCTCGAGATTTATGTTTGTTTTTGTCGCATATTTCATAATATTCCACTCCTCCATTCCCCATTCCCCATTCCCGAGCCCGAGCCCGGGGATCACAGTCCAGAGATCACAACGCTCATGGGTTGCGTGGGGGGGAAGAGCGGTAGAAGGTGAAGGTGTGTGACGGTGGCTACTGCGTCGTCTTCTGGCCAAAGTTAAGCTAAGTAGCTGTGGGCTGGCCCGTCATGAGCCTCGTAGCTATTTTTTTTTTTTGTATTTTTCTCTTCTCTTCTTTGTTGTTTATGATTTCGTGGCTTACCAGGAATTCGTGTAGCTATTTTCAAGTTCAAGAGCACCATCCACAAGCGTAGCCAATACACATACCAATAGCCCCATAGCTCCCATTGCCCAATGAAAACAATCTAGAGTTTCTGTTGCTGTTGCTGTTTCTGCTGCTGCTGCTGCTGCTGCTGCTTCTGTTTTGCATATTCACCAGTGCCAGTGCCAGTGCCACACACAACAGCGTGGCACCTCTGCTGCGGCTGCTTGGCTCTGTCTGCTCTATTCTAGTCCTATTTTTGCGCATTCTTCAGCGTAGAACTTTCGGGAAGCCGCAGCCACAGCCACAGAATTGTTTTCACCTAACCGCTGAATGTTTTCGCAAAAATAAACAGCACATTCCCCAGGCTAACAGGCTAACAGGCTAACAGGCTACCACAGTCATGCCAAAACAATGTGGAAACATGGCAAAAACTCTGCACAGGATTCACACTTTATGCCACGGCCAGCGGTCCGGTCCGGTCCGGTCCGAGCCAGGCCATCAATTATTCATTTAATTTTAATGGTTTTTTCTAATTTTGAATGGCATTAATTTTGGATGACATGCAGCATGCAGCAGGCAGCATGCAGCAGGCAGCAGGCACGTTGCAGCATTCGAGTGGAAAGTTTTGATTGTAAATAAAATATGCTACTTGCTCGTAGTTGTCCTGTGTGTGTCCTGTGTGTGTCCTGTTTGCTTTAGTTGTCTCGTGTCGTTAAGCTGCTTTTTGTTTAGGTAATCATAAATCACAAACCAAAAATAATAATTAATAAATAATAATCTCTCTCAATTTGCATTGCATACATAAATAAATGTCCTTTGGTCCTGCTCTAAGCTGCGCATTCAATTTTATGTTGGTTATATTTGTGATATATTTTTGTGCTTTTTAGCACTCGGAAAATGCCACCCAAAAAATGCTTCAGCCACGAACCGAATGCGAATACGAGTATTCATTCAATTGAAGAACAATTCCTGCCTCAACCTGAACCTGCAATTAATTGGCGCACAATGAGCGTCCCCTCCCCCCCTAATTGTTTTTTTTTTTTTTTTTTGGTTATTTCGGTAACTGAAACTACTCATCGCCGGGCTTTGCAATTCATTGGCATGTGGTGGGGGGGGGTATCGCTGGTATTATTGGCGATAATTCTCCCCATCCCATCCCATCCCATCGCATCCCCCACATCTACAAATCTCCATTCCATCCCAATCAACAATTCCGAGTGCTTTTTCGGCTGTGCTGTGGCTGTGACTGTGGCTGTGCCTGTGGCTAATTTTTTGTGTTATTTATTGCGTTTTGTGCTTAAGTATAGAAATGCTGCCGCTGCTGCCGCTGCTGTTGCTGCTGTTGCTGCTTTGTTCGGCTGCCCCAAGGTCACATCGCGCATTATATCAGCGTGCAAGGAGGAGGATGAAGAGGAGGGGGGGGGGTTGTGCAAAAACAATTCTAAATATTGCATCACGAGTGGGAAGAAGCACACACAGAAAAGAAAACAAAAAAAAAAGGCAGCGCGTGTGTGCATAGAAGCGAGTGGCTGGCAAAAGCGAATATCGGATACTCTATGCGGCAGCGCAGCGGAGGAGGAGGAGGAGGAGGCTTATTCCCCTGCCATTTGGATTGCAGAAAAGTGTGCCACACATGGTCGAGTAGTAGGGAACACAGCACACAGAAAGATAATCAGCATTTGGCATACGAATAATGAGGTGTCACGAGGGGTGTGCATGGGGGGGCAGTAGTGACAGCAGTGAAATCACTTTATTTATAGCACGCACATAAATGCATATATGTACATATGTACATATGTGTGTGTGTATGCATGCGCATGCAAATAAATCAAACAATGTGCGTACTTAGAGGCTGGAGTCGAGTGCTGGCCACCAAATCACGTTATCAATCGGCTGTGTGTGTGTGTGTGTGTGTGTGTGGTGGATGCTGCTGCTGCTGCTGCTATCAATCGCACCACAAACGATGATCAGACATTTAATTATCTTGAAGTGCACGCGCCTCTAGCGATGCCAAGAACCAGTCGTTGGCAGGTAGTGGGAATTGCCCACGATTCCTTGCAACGGAAGCACACACGCACAACGCTCGCCCCTTTATCTGCACTCACTGGAGCAGTCTTCAGATTTCCTGATTTGATGCATATTTCTTCACTGAGTCATATCCGTGGCGGCGGCAGCAGCATCCTTGACAGGGGCCAGGTTCCAGGCATTTCATGACTGTACGCCCCAGACCCAGACCCAGACGCCAGACCCAGTGCCAATGGAACCTATTTGCCGCCTGTTGCCTGTGGCCTGTTGCTTGCCTCCAACTCCACCAACAACAACAACAACCAACTCTGAACCGAGTTTCGCCTCTCGCATCGCGCACTCCGCTCTCCGATCACGCATCTCGCCTAGCAGCCCAGCAGCCCAGCAGCCCAGCAGCCTAGCAGCAGCAGTCATTAGCCTTTTGGCAGCAGTTCCTGGAAACTTCTTCGGAGTCAAACACAGCGGCAATGACCGCACTCAAGGCCATGGAGAGTGAGAGGAGTGGGAAGAGAGGAGAGTGGAGATATGAGAAACAGTTTTCCTGTTCTCGTTTTTCATTTCTCTGCCTCTGGTTCGTTAATCGTTAATCCTTACTCTGCTGAGCGCTGCCTGCTGGCTGGACGGGACAGGTCCTGTTTGCCGCGTGTCATTGACCTCCTGGGCCATTGTCTCTCTGTTTCAAGTGCTTTGTTTTGTTTTTGTTTTTTTTGTTGATTTCCTAGGCAATATTTTAGCTCTGCTGCGACTGCGTCTGATGTTCTGCCCTGAGCCTGAGCCTGGCCTGTGCCTGAGCCTGAGCCTGTGCCTGAGCCACTTGAAGTGTCCCAGGCTGCAGCTGGAGATCGAGTTCAATGACTGTCAGCTTGTATCTGTATCTATAGCTATATCAATATCTGTACCTGTATCAGTATCGGAATCTGCTGCCGCATCTCTGGTACAGCTGCCATTGCTCTTCGCCTTCACGCTCCCCCCAATATGGAATATCCATCCACATGGAATATGAACTGCATATTTTGTCTTGGCCTTGATAGCTGGCCAGTGTCATTTGGCATTTCGGAATTTTAGAGCCAATTGCTGCCAGCGTTTCTCTTTCTTTTCTTTTCTTTTCTTTTCTAACAAATTCCGAATGCCACTAAGCACCAAGGCATCGCCTGTCGCAGCCTCCCTCCCCCACTGCTGCTATGATGCTTGATCCCCCAATGACCGATGACCGATGCCTGGCAATTTTAGCAATTTTAGCAGATGCAAATTAGTTCATTGGCCGCATCCAAATATATGTATAAGTTATCTGCTAATCTGCTGCAATTTGCATAAATATATTTATTGAATTGTTTCTGGATTTTGCCTCAACCGGATCATAGCTCTCTCTCTCTCCCAGCAAGGAACAAAATCGATCTCTAACTCTCTACTCTCTAAAGGTGTTGGCATTACGTCAGATAACTGATGGCCAGGCAAGCCCAATATCTTGGCTTTGCCTCCGCCTCCAACGTCTCTCAAGGGTTTTAGGAGAATTGGGTCAAAGGCACAGAAATTTCTAGGGCTTCCCGAGAGACACGACCTTCGCGCTTCACGAACTTCATTTTGATAATGGTGCTGGTCTTTTCTTGCCCTGCCTTGCCTTGCCTTGTCTTGTGTTGTGTTGTCCAAATCCAATGACAACATTTTCATATGCAATTCGTACCAAAAATTCGAATTTCGAAATATCGTTGACTGGTGGACCGGACCGCTTCTTGCTCTGCTGTGCTCTGCTGTGCTGTGCTGTGCGTATTTTCCGTATTCGACGTCAATGCTTGAGGGTCGGACCTTGTCCTTTAGCCAAAAAGAACCGGCAGCCTCTGGTCGTTTCTTTTGCTGTTGATCCGATTGAGCAGATGAATATTAAAGCCCGAAAACGAACTGAAAACAAAATAAAATCCAAATCAAACGAAACGAAACGAAATCGAAAGCAGCAGAAACTTCTGCAGAACTGATTACAAATGCATTCATTTTAATTTGAAATTCAATTTCGATTGTTTTTCGATCATTAATTGAGTTGTGAGTTTCACGTTTGGACGTCAGCTTCAGCCCTAATTGAATGAGTGTTAGGGGGGGGAGGAGTCCAGAGTCCAGAGTCCAGATCCTAAGCCCTAACATGCGTTTTGGATCCCAGTTTTTTTTTTTAAGCCATTTTGAAACCACTGCAAAAGAGTCGCCGACTACGCTCTAGATCTTAGATAACTCGATGAAGGCTTCGTTTGCTATTGACCCAAAATGCAAATTTTGCATCGGAACTCTGTGTGTGTTTCGTTTCGATTCCGACAACAGCTCAACAACAATGAATGAGCTGCTGCAGACAATCTCCTCGGCGGATGAGTTGAGTGCAGCAGCTTCCGCCTTGTGGCCCGCGACAATTTATAAAGAAGCCAAATCCACACTGTACGCCAAAATCCAATCTAAATCAAATCAGATCAGATCAGATCAGAAATCGGATTGGATTGGATTGAGTTGGATAAGATCCAGCCAGCAGCAGGTGCAGTGCGAGTTTTGCTGAAAGTGAGTGAGTCTTTTCCGCCTTATCGAAACGGAGCAAAACGGAGCGTAGCGGTGTGGAGCCATTTCATTCATTTCATTGATAAGTCAGCGATGGGCTGGAAGAGAAAGAGAAAGAGCAAGACCAAGAGAGAGTGAGAGTGAGAGTGGAAAGAGCGCGGGCAAAAGATCGGAGCATGCGTAGCGCGTCGTCTCTCAAACATGTTGGCTCAAGCATGTTGGCTGCGTGCTGAGTTCGGTTCGATGCTTGGGCTTGGAAACTTGTTGAACACCGTTGGCGCTGCTTCGTCTGCAGAGCCCAAAATCGACCAGCGAGTGGATGGGACGGAAGGAAGGGGGCCAGCCAGCCAGCCAGCCAGCATCAATAGAAGAGAGCCTTCTCTTAGGCTTACATGAGCGCGATGTCGCGACGGCATCGGGTGGTGGTGGGTGGGTACGGGGATAGCGGGGCGGAGGGAGCCCGGAGCTGGAGCGGGAGGCGCCAACTGTTGCTGTCTCTGTGGCCGCTGTGTCTTTGCCGTTGCCGCTGCCGTTGCCGTTGCCGCTGCGCGCTGCCGCTTCTTCAAGTTTGGAGTTCTGTCGCTGTCAGCGACGCCAGCGACGCCAGCAGCAAGCAATGCTCAAGCTTCGTTTTCTCTCGGCTCGATTCGTTTTCTCGAAGTCATTCCATGAAACGCAAAACTGAGCATTCCGCCTCTCTTTTGCTGTGCCACTCAAATTGAGTGCGATGACTATTCCGTTCCAATACAAATAGTTCAAGCCACTCAAAACATAAGAATCCCACTCAAAATCCCAATCAACAAAGCCAGTGACGCCAGCGACGACAGCGACGCGAGCAGCGGATCGGCGATCGACGGCGGCGACGGTGGTGATATTGGTGGGTATAGGGACTGTGCATGCCTCAATATTTCAATATCTCGGCCGCGCGGACAACGAAAACAACAAAGGCGCTTGGGGGTTTGAAGCCGAGCCCGGGCCCGAGCCCGAGCCCGACCGAGCGAGCGAGCCCGAGACCGAGCCGCGCCGCCGCCGTCGATCATTCGTTCGGCGCTCTGCCGCTCGCTCGAAGCGGGCTCGAATTGTTATAAAAGTGGCAAGGACATACGGTCGAGCCATTAGTCGAAATTTATAAACGCTCGACGCGAAATCGTCTCCGGGTCTCCGTCTCCGACCAGCGCCCCGAGCACGCAGCAAATTTTTTTTTGTTTTCAACACCACCAAAGCAATTCGTATATTGCGATTCCAAAGATTCCCCAAAAAAGAAAAGAAAAAAAAAAGAAGAAAATTTAATTAATTTTTTTTTGGCCCAGACAATATACTTGAGAAATATTTTTTTAAAGTGCCTTAAGTCGCAAGTAAAATCAAAAGTGACAAATGGCCGAGCAGTGCAACAAATAAGAGACACTTTAACCGCCGCCACTCACTGCCAATCCTCGAGAGATCGCACATCGATCGAATCGAAGCCAAGATCGTCCAGCCAAGGATCCCGAGATCACCGATCACCGATCACCGTGAAAATCGTCCAGTCCAGTCGTCCTAGCCAGAGACCAGCCCGACAAGATGCTGGCCGACTCGTATCTGATAAAGTTTCTGCTACGGCAGCTGCAGATCCAGCAGCAGGACGCCGGAGCCCAGCACCTGTTGCTGGTCTTCCTCGGCTTCCTTGCCCTGGTCAGCCTGATCCAGTGGCTGCTGCGGCACTATCGCGAGCTGCGCAAGCTGCCACCCGGCCCATGGGGACTGCCCGTCATCGGCTATCTGCTCTTCATGGGCAATGAGAAGCACACACGCTTCATGGAGCTGGCCAAGCAGTACGGATCGCTCTTCTCCACCCGCCTGGGCAGCCAGCTGACCGTCGTCATGAGCGACTACAAGATGATACGCGAGTGCTTCCGGCGTGAGGAGTTCACAGGACGACCGGACACTCCGTTCATGCAGACCCTCAACGGCTATGGTGAGTCTAACAAAAAAGACAATGGGTGGGACCTACGACCTCGGACCTGAGACCTCGCTAATCAGGAGCCTCCCCAGCTGACCCTTGGGGGGCGGGGGGTTGCACTCTTTTTTACTACACTATCTGGCACTGCTACGCTTGGCCAGCGGTATTTTACGAGTGTTACGCGTACGAGTGTTGTGGAAATGTTTCCCATTTGTCGAATCTGCCGCGAAAGCAAAAAAATAATCAGTCGAAACTGAACCTTAACGACGACTGCATATACAACACAGACTACAGATGGCCCCCCCCCCCCTCCCCACACCACTATATGGGTGGGGGATATGCACCTTGTGTGCCCCAAAAGTGAAGCTGCAATTAAGCTCGAAAGTGCCCCAGCAGCAAGCCACAGATAAACAGTCGAAGAATTGTAAAGTAAAATAAAATAATCATACGAAAAATGTTTAATACTTTTAATTAGCCAAAAGAAATTCCGCTTGCATTTCTTTGTTGGGTGCGTTTATTTTCTTTCTTTTTTTTTTTTAGCTTTTTCTTTTTATTTGTATTTTTGTTTCTCTTCTCTTCGGGCTTTTGTTTTTAATTTTTGTAATTTTTGTTGATTTTTATTCTTATTTTGATTTCGATTTCGAGTCTTTCCCTCCCTTTTCGTTTTGCAGCTTAAGCTGCACTTATTTTTCTTGTTTTTTCTGTTTTTTGTGTAATTCCATGATAATGCATTGCAGCATTTTTCCGTTGTTGATTCCGATTCCGATTTCAATTCCTCCTCCCCTCCTCATTTTGTTTTTTGTTTAATTTTGTTTTTCGTATTGAGTTTTTTTTTTTTTTGCTTGGTTGTTTCTGTGTTGCATTTTATATTGCTCTGCGGCTGGGATTTCTTTTCGACTTGTAACCAAACAATTCTCAAAAAGTGGGGCAACCATTACGAGCCATCTGCCCCTCCCAACGCTGCGTCCCACCCACTGTCCCGGCAGTTGTGGCGGAGAGCAGAGAGAAAGAGCCTACCTCAATTAAAATGACAAATAAAAATACGACATTAAGAAAGAATAAAAAAAAACGGAAAGAAACGAAACGAAACGAAACGAAAAGATAAGCCCCACACATGGCACAGCACAGCAGAGCAGTTCCTCCTCCTCCGATCATAAGTCAATCTCTCACCGCCTCTTCCTCCCTTGTTCGTTTCTTTTTCGGCGCAGGCATCATCAACAGCACTGGCAAGCTGTGGAAGGACCAGCGTCGCTTTCTGCACGACAAGCTGCGGCAGTTCGGCATGACCTACATGGGCAATGGCAAGCAGCAGATGCAGAAGCGCATTATGGTGAGTGTACTCCCCGCACAGGACTGCCAACCCCCTGGCCAACGCCTGGCCCCACCTGGCAGACACTCTAAAGATCCCCATTCTCGCCCTTGCGTTTAGACGGAAGTGCACGAGTTCATTGGGCACCTGCACGCGAGTGATGGCCAGCCGATCGATCTGTCGCCCGTCATCTCGGTGGCCGTGAGCAACGTCATCTGCAGCCTGATGATGTCCACGCGGTTCAGCATTGACGATCCCAAGTTCAGGCGCTTCAACTTCCTGATCGAGGAGGGCATGCGACTGTTCGGCGAGATCCACACGGTGGACTACATACCCACCATGCAGTGCTTCCCCAGCATCTCCACAGCCAAGAACAAGATTGCCCAGAACCGGGCCGAGATGCAGCGCTTCTACCAGGACGTCATCGATGATCACAAGCGCAGCTTCGATCCCCACAACGTTCGCGATCTGGTCGACTACTATCTGTGCGAGATCGAGAAGGCCAAGGCAGAGGGCACCGATGCGGAGCTGTTCGATGGCAAGAATCACGGTGAGTACCACATCCACATCCACATCCCGATCCAGATGCAGTCCAGAGTCCCTGTCTCAGCATGCCCCTCTCCTGGCCCTGTCCTGAGCATCCTTTGACGCATATCCTTGTTCATGTCCTTGCAGAGGAGCAACTGGTTCAGGTGATCATCGACCTCTTCTCCGCGGGCATGGAGACCATCAAAACCACCCTGCTCTGGATCAACGTGTTCATGCTGCGCAATCCCAAGGAGATGCGTCGTGTCCAGGACGAGCTCGACCAGGTGGTCGGACGTCATCGCCTGCCCACCATCGAGGATCTGCAGTATCTGCCAGTGACCGAGTCCACCATCCTCGAGTCGATGCGTCGCTCCAGCATCGTTCCATTGGCCACAACGCACTCACCCACAAGGTAAGTTAGAGTACAAGAGTACCAGAGAGACAGAGAGACAGAGAGAGACTCCCCCACTTCCCCTAGCAGCATTCAATACCCAATACCCAATACCCCAATTGTCATTTTGTCCCCCTTGGGAAATGCTTACGCACTTACGCGACCGGCCACCGTTCATTCACACCAAAATCTCTGATCTATTGCCATGCGATTGCCATTCATTGTCGTGGCTTTTCATTCAATGCGGAATTTTCATTGTCCCCCCCCCCCACCCACCTACCACCTCAACGCCCAACGTAGTGGCGCAGTGGCGCAGTGGCCCAGTTTCTGGCCACGCACTTGGCACTTAGCAGATTAGCCGAGTGCAGGCTCAGCAGCAGCAGTCCAGCCCCCAGCCACCAGCCACCAGCCCCCTACTCGCAGCTCGTATCTCAAAGCTCGCGTGTGGCTTGCTGATAAGGCAGTTGTGGCACGCTCCTACTAATCACAATCTCCTTTTCCCCTCTTCTGCTTGATTCGCCTTACAGAGATGTCGAACTCAATGGCTACACCATACCGGCCGGCTCCCATGTCATTCCTTTGATCAACAGCGTCCACATGGATCCCAATCTGTGGGAGAAGCCCGAGGAGTTCCGCCCCTCGCGTTTCGTCGACACAGAGGGCAAGGTGCGCAAGCCCGAATACTTCATACCGTTCGGGGTCGGACGGCGCATGTGCCTGGGCGATGTGCTGGCCAAGATGGAGCTCTTTCTGTTTTTCGCCTCGTTCATGCACTGCTTTGACATTGCCCTGCCCGAGGGCCAGCCGCTGCCCAGTCTCAAGGGCAATGTGGGCGCCACCATTACGCCGGAGGCCTTCAAAGTGTGCCTCAAGCGTCGCCCCCTGGCACCCACTGCCACCGATCCCCATCACATGCGCAACGTAGGCGCCAATTGAGGGGATTGATCGGACGGTCTGGATCGGTCCCAATCGGCCCAGAGTGCAGAGCACGGTTTTGTTCCTACAAAAAAAAAACACACACACACAAAAAAACCACAAAACACAAAAGCAAAAGCAAAATGCCAATCACAAGAAGCACGCTAAGCCGCTTCCCACGATGACTACGTATATTGCCGTATAAATTAGCCCGTACATTAGTTAGTAATCCGTCTACAAGAGTGACCAGCCAGCCAGCTCCCATGTGTGTGGCGTGGCAGGCAAGACAGCCACTCGAAGGACACTCGCGTGCACTCCAAGCAGAAGGAAGGCGCGAAGAGCCCTGATGCTGATGCTGATGATGCTGATGCTGATCAGATCGACGACTGCAACCAATTCTATTCTTTCACCCCCAAGAAGCTGTGTTCAACTAATTTTAATTCTACCCCCTAATGATTACCGTAGTTACGATCCGCTATCGTTAATGTTTTTTTATTATTATTATTATTATTAATAATATTATTATTATTATTTGTAAGCTAATTGCTAATTGCTTTGCTGTCGTCCAGCAGGCCATTGCGAGAGTTAGCTAAGGTTCTTGTTTATTTCATAGTATTAGTCGTAGCTTAATGTCCAAACAACAAAACAAACTGTGGTTTAGTCTTACAAGCACACAACAAAATAGGCAAACAATTCGAAAATAAATAAAATTATTCTACAAAACATATTTAAAGTGCTACTCTTTATTCGAGGGTTTTTGGGAGTGTAAATCATTAAATAAAATATCTGAAAAGACAGACAGAAGGTTGAATAACAGATTGCAGATAACCTGCCCCAAAAAAAGGAGCCATTAATCGATGCTGAACCCTTCCATGGGTGCCCTACACAGCTTGTAAATTGATGGGGAAAATGCTTGGAAATGAGCAAAAATGCCGCGAAATTTCAACGAAACGTAGACTGCAATGTCAAAACTCATATTAAGCCAGGCAGGAGCGCTGTGAGTCGCTGCAGTGGCCGCGACTCTACTCAGTCAGTACATAAGTGAGCTTATGATTTATTTGGAATTTAAATCTATTTTGTTAGCTTACGTTTGGTTGCCATAGCTCTTTTGGTCTGTGCGAACTAGGCGACGAACAAGACGGACGGACAGACAGACATGGCTATATCGACTCGGCTATTGATGCTGATCGATTAATGTTTCCTTCTGTGGGTTTTGACCACAAATCTAGTACCCCCCTAAACTCTCCGCATACTGATATAAAAAATGTGCAAATTGTAAAATTTTATTCAATAGCATACATGATTATGTTTACACTTTGTATGGGAAAACAATACTTTGAAATTCATTTCTGCACAAAAGTTCTTTATAAATCCTGGTCCATTATCCCATTTTTTTTTTGTTGGGTTTTTCCTCTCTGAGAAGAAACTTTCCATGCAGTTTTTCACATAAATTCTCAAGACTTCTACAGACTTCTATGCAATTCAGCTGGAAACGTCGGAAAATAATAATAAATTTTTTATTTGCTTTAATAGCCCGAGAAAATCACCCGCTTAGAGCAGCCGCACATCAAAAATTAAATACACCAATCAGCAAATATATTTCTCAAGGGATACTACATAAGTACAGGAAACAAAAAAAAAAAAATTACAAGGATATATATACGAATAAAAAGGACATAGAGGAGACGCTACTCGATCGAGTCCTGCACCAGGGGCTGCTCCACGTGCAGCGGCAGCTTCGTGAAGCGCAGCTCGTAGGGAGCGGGTGCCAAGGTAATGCCAGACTCGCCCTCCATGTCCGGTGCAGCGGTGCCGGGGGCCAGTTGCACGTGAAAGCGTCTCAGGATGCGCCCAGCGAATAGGGTGAGCATCATGCGGGCCAGCTCATCGCCGGGACACATGCGCTTGCCGGTCTGGAAGGGTATGAACTGGGGCGGCGCCGAGTAGTGTCCCTCGTCGTTGAGGAAGCGCTCCGGGCGGAACTGCTCCGGCTCCGGCCACCACTCCGGGTCCATGTGAATGGCCCACTGCAGGGAGACGATCATGCTGCCGGCCGCAATGCGGTACTTGCCCACGGTGAAGTCCCGCTCGGCCCCGTGTGGAATGCCCAGCGGCACGACGCTGCGGATGCGCTGCACCTCCGACAGGCAGGCTCGCAGGTAGGCCAGCTCCTGCAGCTCCTCCAGTGTGGGCGCGCCACTAAGGGGGAGCAGCAACTCGTGCAGGCGCTGCTGGCAGCGCTGCTCGCGGGCCATGTACAGCAGGAACCAGCGGAGCGTGGCGAGAGAGGTGTCCACGCCGGCGCCAAAGAGGTCGGCGAGCAGATGGCGCAGCTGCTCGTCGCAGTACAGCTCGGAGTGGGGCACTCGGTTGATGAGAAAATGCTCCAGGATACAGGTAGGTTCGTACACGTCATCGTCGTCGCCGTCGTCTTCCTCCTCCGCCTCCGCCTCTTGCTCAGGTCCTTGCTCCGGATCATGCTCGGCATCCACTGGGTTCAGCTCTGCCCTTTCCAGCGCTGGATCAAGAGCATCTTCTGCCTGTTCTGGGACCTGCTCGTGCGCCATCTCTTGTGCTGCTGCCTCTTGCTCGGAGTTCTCCTCCAGAAATTGGTCCGACTCGGGCTCTGGATCCTGCTGTGGGTCCTGCTGCTGCTGCTGCTGCTTCTCCTGGTACTGCGCCTGCAGCTCCTTCAGCCGCTGCGCGCACCTCTCCACAATGCGGTCGTAGAGGGCGTGCGTCTTGGCCTTGCCCTCCAGCAGGAAGCAAATGTTGCGCTCGTTCCACGGCAGGCGTCGCAGCCAGGGCAGGAAGTTGACCACGCCCGAGACGCCGATCAGCTTGACGCCCTCCTCCTGCAGTCGCTGCAGGTACAGCCAGTCGGGGTCCTGCCGCTCGTAGGTGACGCCAAAGACCAGATCGTTGATGATGTTCCCCAGCGTGTGCTGGAGCGCGGGCACGGGGTCCAACTGCGACGAGGGACTGAGAGCAGCATCCGTCTCGTACAGCTTTTGGGTGGAGACAGAGGGGTACAGAGGCAGAAAGCGAAAGGAAGAGCAAGCAGAAAGTGAATAATCGAGACCAGAGGCAGAGGCAGAGCCAGAGGCAGAGCCAGAGCCAGAGCCAAAGCCAGATCCAGCCATCGATCCCACTCGAATGCCCTTCCCATTCCGATGATGATGCTGCGCAGGATCTGGGCCTGTACCTGGACTTAGTCACTCACCTGCACACACTCGTCCACGCCCCTGCCGATGCGCTGCTCCAGACGGCTACGCGTCTCGCCCGGTCGCCGCGTCATGCCCAAAGCCTTCAGCCAGTCGATTACCTCGCGACGCTGATGCTTCCAAATGGGGCCCGCGGCGCAGATGATGCCTGGGACAACAGCAACAGCAACAGAGTCAAGTCAGTGAGTTGGTCAGAGGGTCCAAGGCGGACGTTATCCTTACCATAGCCGCCCATGATGCCGTGTGTGAGGTAGAGCGGCGCCCGAGCCGACATCACCTCGTGCCGGAAGAACTCGCGCACCAGGGCCACGTCGGAGAGAATCACCGCCTTGACGCTGCCCATGCGCAGCTGATAGATGCCGCCGTAGCGGCGGGCCAGGGCCTGCAGCGATTTGTGGGGCGCTCGGCGGTCCAGGAAGGGCAGGTAGCCCACAAAGGGCAGACCCCAGGGCCCTGGGGGCGGACGACCCAGCACTTTGTCGTACTGGTGATCGCACAGCCAGAGGATAATGAGGATGAGCAGCCCGGGCACCAGCAGCAGGCCCAGACTGTGTCCCGACAGGGGTAGCCAGTCAAAGTCCGGCATTGTGGTGTCACTTTTGCTTTCACTTGCCTGCCAGAGGAAACGAAACGTCCAGTCGCCAGCAATGCTCTTCAATTACTGGAATTTCTTTAGAATTTGAAACGAGTCTCGGCCAGAAATGCAAACAGGGCCCGTCGTCAACGTCGTCAACGTCGTCAACGTCGTCAACGTCTGCGTCTGCGTCTGCGTCAGCAACGAGGAACCGAAGAAAAACACAGAGGAACAGAGGAGGAAACAGAGGCACAGAGGAAACGGAGCGAAGGAACCAGCGAAGGCCAGCAACATCAGCAAAATATATCAGAGAATAAAAACAGCCCAGAGCAGGGCAGGGCAGGGCAGGGCAGAGCCTATGGTTCGGGTTCGCTGCGGGATAGGATAGGCAGAGCGAGCGATAGGAGGTACGGTGCGGCGGCATCTTCCAGGGCGCGAAACACAGCACAAAAATTTGAAAATAAAATCAATGCTGTACCGACCGCCCGCCCGCCCGCCACTGGCGAAAATCAGATGCACATAGATTACACCCGAGCCAGATGCCACGCAGACAGACGCTGAATCGTAATCGGGAAGGGGACTATGGCGACTTTGGCAAGTGATCAACGCTCAGGCTGGGCTTAGCCCGAGAGCTGGCAAACGGTAAGGTATTCCATAGCCCTTCTGGTCGAGCCCAAAACCAAAAAAAAAACCGCTCCCGCCATTACCTAAGCTGAGCTCGGTCGGGTAGATCGGCATCGGGTTTCCCCCTAGTCCTCATGAAAACATGCATGTAGATGGGACACACAGACAGACAGACAGATGGTACACATGTATGTATGTATGTCTACCTATGCATATTAAGGCCGTTTCGATTTGGAAAGATACATTTATTCAATTGGCTGCCTGTTCCGCTGCCTTTCCATTTCGTCGCCTATTTCTGCGAAATTTGCAGGTTTTTTTTTTTTTTTTTTTTTTTGGGTTTGGTTAATTTCTTGTTGCTGTTGAATATTTGACGAGCTTTTCTCTGGGCCCAAGTGAGAACTCCAAGGGCATCGGAATACTTGGCCATGCCCACAGCGGCACAGAGACACGGCGATACAGGGATGCCCTCAAAGAGATGTCTCAAGGGTTTCCTTCTGGAAGTTATTCTGTTTCTTGGCTCAATGTCAGGGCGGGGATTTTCCCTGCGAAAATTCGAGAGCAAGCGAGCTGAGCGAGGAATTTGTACTGTTGCGGAATGCAAGGCGACGATCCCCCTTTGGGTTGCCCCTTTGGGCGGCAGGGATTTCCAGAATCCAGAACTCAGAACTGAGTCATGTCAGAGCGTAGAGCAACAATGGGCGATGGCGGATGGGAGTAGATGGACTGGGCCTGGACTGCGGGCCCAGCCAAACAAGTTCAGGGCCAATGGCATGCGCTAAAATAGAACCGCAGGCCATTGACTCCTCGCGCCATGCGACCGGCACAAAGGACCGGCAGCAGCAACAAGATGTACGACCGCCATGGCAACGACTTTCCAGCTTCAGCTTCAGCATTAACTTTACATTTACCTTTAGCTTTACCTTTACCTTTAGTTATTTTAATGACCCGCCGTCAGTGGCAGTGGCAACAGCCCCAACAACAGTCTGATCTGCCAATGAACCGCAACTGCAACTGCCGCTGCACGAGCGGGTTTCCAAAGGGCTTCAGAGCAGATTGGAGGCAGCAGCAGGGCAGCGGGGGCAGCGGGGGCAGCACTTTGCAGGGTGCGAGTGCGAAATGTGAATGCGGCAGTCGCCGAACCTTTTTATTGTTGCCTGTCCAGTTGTAGCCTGTCCTGTCCCTGTCCTGTCCTGTCCCTGTCCCTGTCCCTGTCCTTCCTCTCGCATCCCATCTAGACGCATGGGTCCGGTCCGACAATGCTCGACAGCTCCTGAGGGCTCAGGCAGCGGGTTCAACAAACGACAAGATCATTGGCCCAGGCCTGCCCGGGGCAATATCCTATCGAAAGGACATGAACCTGAGCCACGAGCGACGAGCTACGAGCAACGAGCGTCAAGCGGATGCTGGCTGTCAACAGGCCAGGCCAGGCCGCCTATGCAGGGCTGCCCCCTCCCCTGCCACTGCCACTGCCACTGCAACTGCAACTGCCACTGGGCCCCTCCCCTGACTTATTTTTAAACCTTTTCGTAATCGTTGGCCTGGCTGATGGTTGGCCAAGTGCGGTGCGATCGCGTCTGGTCAATAAACCCCGGTGGCCTGGCTCACGAGGATGGTTCTAGAAGATTGGCAATGAGCATGGGAGAAGGGAGTGGGAGTGGGAGTTGGAGTGGCAGTGGACAAGACGCAGCTCCTCCCCACACTCCCCGCACACTAAGATAATATTTTGCATCTAATCAGCGGATTGCACACGAAATTTTGAATTGTATTGGAAATAGAAATTGAAATCAAAGTCAAAAATCAAAAATCAAAATCGGGGACAGCTATGGGTATGGGTATGGGTATGGGTATGGTGGGGACCCTACAGCTCACGTGGCGTAGCATTCGCGTTCTCTTATCATTTTCAAACAGAGAGACACACACACACACACACACACACACATACATGGGAATATATTTCGTAAATTTATTTTTATTACAATTGCAACAGAATTATTGATACCGAAGGGGGACGCGAGATTCTCTGAATGGCAGATAGATAGATGGGCCAGGCCACACCTCCAGCTCCAGCTACAGCTACAGCTCCGCCAACGCTGGCTTTGTTCCTGCTTCACCTCCCCCACCCCCACCCCCACCCCCACCACGCGCCATCAGTGCTGCTGTTTGCTTTGTTTGCTGTGTGTATTTCGAAAGCGTTCAACGCCCGTCCAGCCCCAAGCCAAGCCATGCCATGCCATGCCATGCCATGCCATCCAATGACCACTCCACAGCACTCCGCTCCGGGAAAATGTGTCAAGGTAGTTTGCATGCTTTATTTTTTAACCCAATTTTCACGCTGCGCTCCGCTGTTGATGTTTTATACGGCGAGTGTAAACATCTCGTGTGCATGTGTGTTTGATTGCCCGCCTGCCTTTTTTTTTTTTTTTGGTGCCCCTTGCCGTTGCCATTGCCGTTGCTGATTTTGCCCGCTTCTAGTATTGCGAGCTATGATAGCTCAGTAAATGGCACAGCGAAGCGGAATGGTAATTCCAAGCTATCCAAAAATTTTTGCTACGCTCGAACATTTTGCGCCATTAATGGAGCATCTTGGGCTTGGGGTCGCATAGTCCAAGGTTGATTGCCAGAACCCGAACCAGAACCCGAACCAGAGCCAGAACCAGAGCCACAAGACTCATTCTCATTCTCATTCCGGAGTGTGCCCTTTCACCAGCTGTGCAGCGGCTTTGGTTTCGGCTTGCCACTCGAATTCCCCCATTCCCCCCCCCCACTGACAGTGCAGCTGGGTGGGGGGGAAGGGGGCAGTCATTGCATAGCGACAGAAGTTAAGTAGTGGAATTTGCCGAGCTGTGCAAAATAGTGCAAGACAGTGAATCATATAAGAAGACACCGCTCGCAGAAAAAAAAAAGAAAAAAAAGAAAAAAAAAAAAAAGCGTGTAAAGTTCGCCGCCGTCCAAAGCAGAGCAGTTATACCAAAGCCTGAGCCTGAGCCTGAGCTGAGACCCACCCGAAACACTTTCCCCTGTAAAGCTTCTGCTCCTGCAACAGATCGGTTCCTCTGCATCTCCATCTACTGCGCCTTCATCAGACAATAGTAAATAGTAGTATATATGTATATGTGTGTATATGTGTATATGTATGTACAATATGTACGTTGGGGTGTCCAACTGCCTAATTAGTCGCTTGGGTTTGCTTTGTGATTTGTGTGTTGTGTTTTGTGTTTTGTGTTCTGTGTTCTGTGTGTGTTCGAGCAGCGACACTCTGTGGCGGGCACTCTGTTGGCGCTCGTTTTGTTTGCACAGAGTGGATGTGATTGGCGTACGAAATCAAATACAAATTTTACAGATACCTTGACATCTTTCATAGACCAAGCGAGCGAGAGTTCAGTTAACCCCATCCAACGGCGCAATAGCAATAGGCAATAGGCAGTAGGCAATAGGCAGTAGGCAATAGGCAATATCAGCCAGTCAGAGTGTCACAGTCACAGTCACAGTCGGAGCCACAGCCAAAAGAACGTGCCAGTGGATTCCAGTAGCTGCCAGAATCAAAGAACAGCAACAGCAGCAGCAACAGCAGCAGCAGCAGCAGCAATACAATTAAAAGAATTTACATTTGGTCAGATTTTCATTTCATTCTCGATTTCAACGGCCGCAGTCGCAGTCGCAGCATCAGCCCATGTCTTTTAGTCCCAGACTCAGAAATATCACAGAGGGTACCCTGGAGCATAACCAGCAGCACCCACAGTAATGAGAGGCGCTAGGCGCGAGGAGTGAGAGTTGCCCCTGCCCCTTTCCCTTTCCCACCATGGCCACATCAAGGCCACAGCCCAGCGAATGTGCAGGGTACGAATGGGTCGAGTCTTTTGGCTTGTAGCCAGGCTACTCGAGTGCCTAGAGCTAATGGCGGCGGGCTGCTGCTAGAATTAGCATACAACATTTAAGCAGCAGCCCGAGTTCTGTCCGGAGGCAGAGACTGGCCGCCGGTCCGGCTGCCTGTGCAGCAGCAGCAGCAGTAGCAGCAGCAGCAGCAGCAGCAGTCTGTGGCCAGCAGTTCAACGGCTTTTGAGCCATTTTAAGATCAATGCACCCCACCGGCTGCTGCCGCGGGTAGCGGGTGGCCAAAGATCAGTTTTAGCTGCTGGCTGCTGGCTGCTGCAAAAACCCGACCCGACGATCAAAAACCTTGCGCATGAACGAATCCATGGACATGGACACACCAGCACCCACCACGCGCACCACACCCACCAGGCCCCACCATCGACCCACCCAGTTGGCCAAGTCGGAGCTGGGCAGCCACCCCCCCCTGGTCCAAAATCAAAATCAAAAACTGAGAGCTTGCGGAAATTTTGTGTCGCTGCGGCTTCTGTTTTTCGTTTCTGTCTCGGTTTCGTTCGATTTCTCGTGTATGCAAAAAAATGCATTTCGAATGTTAAGCGGGGGGGATGGTGACTGGGTGGATGGGGGCTGGGGACCCGGCCGCGTGTCTAGGCAGCCGGTTGCCGGTTGACAAATTGCCTCCTCAACTTGTTCTGACATTTTTATTTGAGAGATTTTTGTTGCTGTTGCTGTTGCTGTTGCTGGCTCTACAAATGTGGCAACATTCTAATTAAGTTGCGCTCCACACATTGTTTCGACACCTGCCCAGGGCACACACACACAGACAGATACAAACAGTAGTGTGTGGGGGGAGGCTATGGCTATGGCTATGGCTATGGCTATGGCTATGGCTATGGCTATGGCTATGGCTATCTGAAAGATACGCGACGCACCTCTGTGGCAACGTTGGGGGATTGCGTTTGAGCGCCTTAATGAAGTCATCGCAAAGAATACTTGAATGACTCGCGATCAATGCCTTTCGATATGTTTGCTGGCGGGGATTTCTGAGCAGGGGAAGCCCCGTCCGGTGCACGGATCTTGGCCAGGGTCCAGGGTTTAAGCCATTGCCAGCGTCTCAGCCACTGATCGATGCAGAGGCAGATGCAGATGCTGATACTGATGGTGATGCTGGGAAAACCAAAGCAGATCGTACCACGGAATAGTCCCAGTCCGCAGCCAATCAGAATAGCCGGAGGAGAGCACTCGTAGCTGGGTCCAACTTATGTGGAGCAGCAACGTTTTATGCTAATTCCAAGGTTCTGCATCGCTTGGGTCAACGTATCGCGTGGATGCCGAGATCGGATCGAGCTGAATGGAACTGAATGGAATCGAAACTGAATCGAACTGGAACTAATAACCAGCAGCAGCAGCAGCGGCAGCCCCCCCACTAATCGTGGCATTTATACTGATAAATAGCAGAGACAGAAACTTAAAACAGAAACCAAAATACGAGCAGCAATGGATGGCAAACAGAGACCAGAGACCGGAGACCGGAGAGCTGTGATTTAATTTCGTTTTTAGATTTCGATTTCAATTTCGATTTCCTATTGAAAGCGTTCATTGATCTCTCATGAGAGATCCCCCGTCCCGCCATTGGCCGCAGCACGAGCTGGAAGTTCTTGGAGATCTTCTCTGACATCTGAGATCTGAGTCTTACAACGAGAAATGAAAATGAAAAATTCCCCCAAGGTTGTAGCGTCATTGTGGGCACAACAGAAAAATTTATGAATATTTCCTACTGGGCCAGTTTGAAAATAAACACACATCCGAAGGTCAGTCGAGGGCCGACGAGGGCAAGGGCAGCACAGACACAGAGCCACAGAGCCACAGGCAATAGAAGACTCGAATCATGATCAAAAATTGAGCTGGAAAACAAAGGGAAACCCGGGGGAAAATCGCGCATCCATCGATCTACGCACTCGCATATGGCATGGCTGTAGCTTGGCTTAAGTAATAATATGATAATATGATAATTTCGAAATTGTGAATATGAAACGGGCCTTGGACTAGGCATTGGATAATGCCAGTGCCAGTGCCATTCCCAGTGCCAGTGCCAGGATCGATCGATCGATCGATCGATCTATCTATCTATCTATCTACGCGGCTGGCTGACAAGCTCAATGAAACTCAGCGATTCCGATTCTGATTCTGATTGTGTAACGCTCCACGGACTCGCATTGAACACGCTCCGCTCCGTCTTGGGGTGCGCGCTTTGTGGGCGGAGGCGTGTATTTGCTGGTGTTCTAGGGGGACTAATCAGGGGGTGAGATTAACGCATCTCATCTCGATCACATTTATTTCCATTTTTCCATTTTTTCTTATTTTTTCTTATTTTTTCTCATTTTTTGCCATTTGCATGAATTGCGCTTGAGCAATTACAATGTCACCGATTGGCAATTGGCAATTCAATTGCGGCGACAAATTTCAATTCAATTTAAATGGGGGGCAGACGCTTGGAATAACTCAGAGAGAGAGAGAGACAGACAGACAGACAGGCGGACTGAGGCAAGGGTGTGCTCCAAGCCAACCCCCAAAGACGAATGTGGGGAGAGTAGATCGAGAGTAGAGCCAGCCCTGAACTACGGGGAAGCACACAACCCCTGCTGCCCGCTGCCAGCTGCTGCTGTCTGTCTGTCTGTCTCTGCTGCCTGCTGCCCGCTGCTGCTGCTGCTGCTGGCGTTGACAAATGCGTCGCATTATATAAAGTGACAAACATCAAACGACAGTCGACTGTCGACGGTCGTTGCATGCTAATCAGCATCAGCATGCAATTGCGATTCAGCTCGATTCATGCCCCGCATGCAAATGCAGTCGCGACAGCAGCAGCAGCTGCAGCAGCAGCAGTCGCAGACTGAACAGAATTGGGGTGGTGGGTGGTGGGTGTTGCTGCTGGTGCGTGTGGGTAGCCCCACGTGACTGCATCCGTCTGCAGATGCAAGCAACACCATCAGCTCCCTGCCACAGCCCTGTCAGGTGCGTCTGTGGGTCACGCACGCATCTCTGGCTGGCCGCGTGCCGATCGGTGCGGCAAAGTGGCGCAGTAATTGATACATTTGGCAACCCGTTCCGCCGTTCCGTCGTGCCACGTTCCGCGGGAACCCCCAATTCTTGGGTATGGCCCTGGGACTGTTGCTGTTGCTGCTGTGCTGCCATCAACAATGTTGCATGAAATGCATGGACTCCACTGACCCCAGGCGGAATTTTATTGCCGCTTGACCCCGCCGCTGTGACTGGGAGAGTGGGAAGCCAGTCCAGCTTTTCACTTGGCCCCCAAGAACTAAGGCCACGGGCCACGATTGCTGCCACGCTGCTTTTTTGAGGCCAAATTTAATTGCCACAAAACTGGGGACAGCGGGCAGCACGCCGCATCTGCAACTTCTTTGTGAAATGTGGAAAATTGGCATTGGGGCAAGCCACTCGGCGGCACTCGGCGGGAAGGAACGGCGTCCCAAGTGGCAGGCAGACACGACTCTCAGTCCGATTTGCAGCTCGCGTTGCATTATGGTTTCAGTTCCGATTTCTAAAGATACTTTCCCCCAAAAGCTTTCCCACTCTCGCAGAGCCTGCAAAGGGCAGTGGCTTGGAGCCGCAGAGCTCAGCCTCGCTTGAACGCCAAGAGGTATGCTACGTACGGACTCCAGGCGAGACTCCTTGCTGCATGGGGCAGGCTGGCAGGCTGGCAGGGCACTGACAAATTACAGAAATGCCAATAGGCTGGGCTCGGAGAGGGCTCAGCTCATAACGATAATGGCCACAGGTGCCGCTGCCAAAGGCAAGCTAATTACGACTGAATCCCCATCCCAGGACATCTCTGAGAGAGGAGCGCCTTAGAGGGATTGGTACTGAGGCTCAGCCGCTGGAGCCATGCAATCAGTGGCGGCGGTGGCGGCTGTGGCGGCGGTGGCGGTGCAGCAGCTCAGCGACATGGTCAAATGACAAGTTGGTTCAGTGGGTCGTTCAACTGGTTGGAGCCCGATCTGCTGCTGTTGCTGCTGCTGCTGCGGCGACTGCTACTTTTTTTTTTTTCGTTGCCGCTGTGGCTGTTGCGGCTGCCGGTCGTTGACCGCTGGCCTACAACCGTAGGCTATGGCAGCAGCAGCAGCAGCCGCAGCAGCAAAGTACCGCAGCTCGACATCGGCCGCCCACTCATCCGTATGAATGAATGTGGCATGTGGCATGGTGCCATGGGGGGTTGGTACGGTATGGGAAAAGAGGGGCTTGGCTTGCACTCCAAGAACAGTGGCTGGTGGCAGGGGGCAGGTGGCAGGGCATTGATTTTGAAAGACGAAAGAAAAAAAAAACTCAGTCATTAAGTCAATCTGTTTTCCGGTCACTGTGCCAACGACATTGTGTCATGCAATCCCCCCACACAAACACACACACAGGCACACACAACAGACACACACACAGACATAGAGAGTCAGTGGCGGACACACGCGACCATCCGGAGTGGAGCCAAAGCACTCGCGCTTGGTCGTACTCAATGGCGAGATCAATGCACTCAAGCGGGCCGCTGTGGAGCTCTAGATCGGTGCGGTGCAGCGCAGAGCCGGGGGCCAGTTGGGGCAAGTGTTGACAGTGAGGCGGCAGTTGCCTAATGCATTGCAAAAAGGTTAGAAACAGCAACAACAACAATCCGGCTGGCTGGCTGGCTGGCTGGCTGGCTGGCTGGCAAGTGGCTTACCTACATTCCCAAATGCATCAGTGTTGGTGCGAATTCCACACACCATCAGCAACATAGCCACAACAGCAACAGCAGCAGCAGCAACAGCAGCAGGCAGCGGCAAGACGCCCCCACGACGCAACTGCGGCGCCGCTGCAGGCAGATCAGCTCCGATCAGATCAGAGATCCGAGCATCAGACGGGCGGCGGGAGTTCATTGACTTTTGTGCAAACACAAACGTAAAACGCACAAGCCTCCAACTCCAAATCAATGCAATGCACAAAACGCGGCGAACACTCACGTAGGCCGTCAACTTGTCCAACAAGTTGGGTAGACGACAGCATCGCTGCCTGCTCTGCTGTGACGCTGCAGCAGCAGAAGCAGTAGCAGCAGCAGCAACAGCAGCAGCAGCAGTAACAGCAGCAGCAACAACAGCAGCAGTAACAGCAGCAACAACAGCAGCAACAACAGCTAATGTTGTCGTCATCAGTGCTGGGCGTCGTTTGCTCCCCCACTCTCTCACGTGTCTCTATATCTCCCTTTCTCTCTCTCTTTTAGCTTTTGCTCAAGTTAGGTGGCAGGATAACAGCAACAGGCAACAGCGACGCAGCAGCAGCAGCACATCCGCGACGTCGACCATGCCAATGGCAGCGGCGTCAATGCGTCTCAGCCGCAACGGTCAATGACCGACCGACTAAAAAACAGCATTGGTATCACACACGCAGACACACACAGGCACACCCAACCACAACCACAACCGCACACACACACACACACATTCGCGCAAGTTGCTGTCGCTGTCGCTGTTACTGCTGCTGTTACTGACAGCGTCGCTGCTGCTGCTTCTGTTGCTGTTGCTGCTGTCACTTCCGAGGCGAGTGCATGGCGGGGCCAAAATCCTTGCTTCAATGTCAAGGAAGTTGAAGCACCAGCGCAAGCGACTTCCTTGTGCACAACACACAAACAAGCAAAGCCGCGCCGCGCCGCGCCGCACACAATTCCACGAAGACACACAGTGACTCAACAGCCAGCTGGACAGTGGGCCCTGGCTGCGCGAACGCTGCTGTGCAGTGTACACACAGCCAATAAGCTGAGGGAGTGTGCGCACAGGTTCCACTGTGCGTCTGCTGCCAGGTGGGTTCGTGTCTTCCTCCCTTCTCCATCCACCACTTCCTTCGGCCCTCTGTCCAACGGCTCGGCCTCTCTCTCTCTCTCTCTCTGTCTCTGACTCTGTGTCTGTGCTTTTTCATTCGGCCTGTATGTGCCTGTGTGTGTGTGTGTATGTGTGAGAAGCATTTGAAATGTGCGCAACGTTGTCTTCGTCTTCGTCGACGCCGACGTCGCCGTTGCCGGCAACAGCAACAGCAACAGCAACGTTGACTTGTAAACAGAAAAGTTCGTAAACCTTTAAAAGTGAAAGTAAAATCGGACGTAGACCTACATATACAAATGCAGAAGCAGAAGCAAAGCAGAGCTGGTGTGAGCTGCCTGTGTGTGTGTGCGTGAGAGTGAGTGTTCCCAAGAAGCATTCAGCAGGCAGCAGGCAGGCAGGCAGGCAGGCAGCTGCCAAACCAGAAAACTCCACACACAAAGCGGGAGCTGGCAGCAGTAGAAGGGAGATGGAAGATGGGAGAGAAGACAGAGATGGAGAATGGAGAATGGAGATAGCGACGGAGATGACGATGACGATGAAGACGGAGACGGAGGCGAAGTTGATCTGCGTTGGCAACGGGCTCGCTCGAACTGATTCCGACATCCGTCTCACTCCCTCCCGTGGGAACTAACGCTGCCCAGAACATTTCGCGCTCGCTCTCTTTTTTCGCCATGCAAACACGAAAGACTTCAACGGCACGAACTTGCCAATGGAGAGCGGCAAAGAGAGCGACAAATCGGTGGCATAAGGGGCGGTGGGTGCGTGCCTATTGGAGCATCCCCCACCAAAACCCCCACCCCCACGACCAAAGATTATTCAACTCGGGAACTTCCTCGTGTGGCTCGCCCGCCCGCCAACCTTGAGGTTGGCCGCTAAAACACGCGGCACGTGCTGGCCGGAATCACAACAAACCCGGCAACGACCCCGCTCGAATCAAAGACCGCAAACAGGCGACAGGCAACAGGCGACAGACGACAGACGACAGGTAAGCAGCACGAAACTGGAACCTGGAGCCGGCATTGAATGAACTCCTGCGGCAGCAAACCGCATCCACAGCAGCGGCGGCAGCAACGACAACTTCCTGTCGATACCGTTACGTATGCATTATGAGCAGTCAAAACAGCAACAACAACAACAGCAGCAGCAGCAGGAGCGAATGGCGCAAATGACAGCAACAAAAAACAAAAACAAAAAATACCAAAAACAAACTGGCGAAAAAAAAAAAAGAAAAAGAAAAAAAACAAAAAAAAAACAAAAACATAACCATTACCCACCCCAACAATAATGCGTTGGGATCAAAAGTCAATAAACTTTATGCCGTATTCAATGAATTTTTGTTTCGACTGCTGCCGCCTGCCACAGTTGTAGCTTTTTGTTGTTGCTTTTGTTGCTTTTGTTTCATCGTTTGTTAATATTTATTTCGGGTAACTTTCTCGCTTGACGAACACCCAGGGAACATAGGGGGGATGGGAATCGGAATGGGGATTGGGATTGGGGACCGTTGCCATCAGAGGGTCGAAAACTTTCATCAATCGATATGCCTGCAGCAGCAGCAGCAGCAGCATCCCCCCTGTGAAACCCACCAAACCCACCGAACTGTGTGCTGAGTCAATAAACTTACAAAATCTCACACTCTGAATTGCCCGAGTTGACTTTTCGTGTTACATAATAAGCAGCAACCGCAGAAAGAGCGACCAAAAAGCAAACAGCTGATCTCAGGTCTGGGCCTGAGAGCGCAGGGTTTGTCAACCCCTGAAACTGAAAACCAAAATGCCACAAAAAAATGCCACAAAAAATCCACCAAAAAAATCCCATTAAAAGCGAATACAAATTGTCACATTTGTTGTGGTGTGGGTGATCGGGCGGTGGTAGGGGGGAAGTGAATACCAAAAGGGTCGTCGACGCGGCGTCAAAGCTGCCACCGGAAGAAGCGTGCCAAAAATATCTAAGCGCCGCTCCAAAAATAGAAGCCGAGAAGCGCCCCCCCCCCCTCCACCACCTCCACACACACATGATATTGTGTTGATACGAAAGAGACGTTCATTGATCCGGCTTCTCCCCTACCCTATCATCTCAGGCACAATGCTCGGCCGGTCCAGGTCCGGTCCGGTACGGTACGGCACGATCTTAGCGGCGCAAGAGTTTAGTCAACCAACGAACCAACGAACCAGCCGCATCAGCGAGCTGCCAAGACGAGGCATTGAACGTAGCCAAAAGCGGAAGCAGACGGCGCCTTAGAACAGCTGACGGAGCAGCTGACGCGAGAGCCAGATGCTGTCCAAGAGGGGGGCCAGAGACAGACATGACATGGATAGAGAGCTATTAGGCTATGGGCTATGGGCTATGGCTCTCTCTCCCTCATTGTTCCTGGTTGCATATTTGCCATCTACCGAAAGCGGGGCCAAGCGGCGACCAAACGCAGCAATAAACTTCAAAAACTTTGCCGGTCAACGAACCCTCCTCATACGTATACGTATTCATTGCTTGGCTCAAAGCCAAGACAAACCCAGCTTGCTGCTTCAGTCGCTGTTAACGTTGCAGTCGCTGTCGCAGTCGCAGTTGACGTTGCTGCGACGTCGCTGTCGTCGTCGTCGTCGTCGTTTCAGTCGTTTGTTAGCGGCACTTTTGCCAATCGCTTGGGCTGTCTGTCGGTCTGTCTGTCTGTCTGTCTGTTGGTCTGTCTGTCCACTGCTGGAACTTCTAATCAGCTGCTCAGAGCAGCTCCCAGCTGGTGGGCCACCAACAACAACAATAACGGCAGCAACAGCAACAGCAGCAAACAGCAACAAACAGCAACAACAATTAGAAAGCCGCGTCAAGAGCCGTCGTCAGAGCCAACGTCATCGCCAACTCTCGCTTCTTCACTTTTTTAGTGGGTCTCGGGTTTGGTTTCCAACGAAACTTTGAATATGAAAGCACTCTGCCACTGCCACTGCCTCTGCCTCTGCCTCTCAGCTTTAGGTCAACCGAATTGGAGCACGATCGTGGGACTGGAACTGGGACTGGCGACTGGCCACTGGCGACTGCTCTAGTCATATAATCAAATAATTCTGTGCTCTGAGAGCAGGCAGCCACAGCTACATATGAAAATGTCATTTAGCACCCTTCTAGATACACTCCCTTGGCGATCGGCTTATTGCCAATAGAAAGCTACGCAACATAAAAAGCAGCAGCAACAGCAGCAGCAGCAGCAGAGCAGCAGACATTGTATGGTACTGGAATCCACATAGAATCAAAGTAAAAATCAGCTGGAGCTGGAGCTGAAGCTGAAACTGGCAGCTGGCAGAAGGCAGAAGGCCGACAAAAACGAAAGCTAAAGTTCAAAAACCTTTAGAGCAGCAGCAGCAACAGCAGCAACAGCAGCAACAACAGCAGCAGCGGCAGGCACAGCTCCAAGATTCTTTGTGGCACCATAAAGGTTGATGGGTTGTTGTATGATGATGTCTTCTGGTTTCTGATTACTGATTGCCGGGGCGATGGTTAAATGGGTAGATGGGTGGAGCGGCGGCAGTAAGCAGTTTTCAGGCATTTCACCTGGCGAGAGCGAGAAAGTTTCGACTCGAATCGGATTCGTATTCGTATTCGGATTCGGAATCGGAATCGATTGTGCACTGCCTGCCACTTGGCGAAGACAAATGACACGCGAATGGGGTCTCTGAGCAGCGGAACTCGCGACGATCAGACCGAAACGCTGGCTGGGATCATGGCTGTGGGATCCTGTGCAGGAAGTCAATGCGGCGAGGCTGGCCAAACGGGTAATGTCTGCCAGCTCTCAGCTCTCGGTCTCTGGCTTTTCAGTACTTTCAAAATGCACACAGCTGCAGTGCCTGCTACCAGTAGAGGGTGGACTAGGAGTCATTGACACCTCTCGCTGGCCAGAATGGCCATTGCTCGACTGCGGGATACCCCTTCCAGTCACAGAGCCAGACGCCATCACGGTCATGCCACTTGGTGCATTGTGCATCAATGGCGCATACGCAACGCGCATTCTCGGACTCTGATTAGGCTGAGAATTTGGTCTTGGATTTGGGTTCGGATCGATATAATAAATATTCTTATTCTCTGGGCTGTTCGCTTGGCTAACTCGAGGCTGTGGTGTTGGCGGTGGCTGTGAGTGGAGCTGCTGCTGCTGCTGCCGTTGCTCCCCCCGGCAGCTTGCTTGACAAGAACTGCATTTTGCCTTACACCTCACTGCAACAACAGCAGCAGCAACAGCAACAATGTACACATGTTAAGCATACATACCGGGTATATCTGTCTATCTGTCGCTGGGTGTGTGTGTGTGTGTGTGTTTACCTGTTTTAAAAGACACTTTTTTAGTTTATTGAACTTTTGTGCACTTTGAGCGTCACCCCGCAGCACCTCCACCATCGCATCGCATCGGATCGCATCGCATCGGATCGGATCGAATCGCTCTCCAACGACTTCTCACGCGTTGGCGTTCGCTCACAGAGCGGCAAGCAGCAGCTAGCAGCAGCAGCAAGCGGCGAGCGAGCGAGCAGCCAGCAGCCAGCAGCCAGCAGCAGCTCCGCTATTGCGCATGCCTAGCCTCGTTCGGCGATCATTTTCATACCGAAATGGCCTTCAAAACGATAATTCAAGCGCTTAATTTGTATCCACACTCTTTGCAAAGTTTGTTCAACCCGCTCTGTGCTGTGCTGGGCTGGGCTGTGCTGTGCTGCGCTTCGCTTGTGCTGACTCTGACTGTGACTCTGAATCTGGACTGACTCGGAATGGCACTAGGATTGAGATGCATACGTTTCCATGCTGGTCCATAGCTCCCAGCCGACCAGAGGCCCGTAGAAGCCGTCGTCTCTGCCTCATCATCAGTCAGTCCGTGCGGCATTCGTTCCCGCCATCTGGCAGAGTCAATGCGGATGTGGGTCATTGCCTGTCCCTTTGGCTAATTAGTGGGCTGGAATCAGATACCTGGAATCCGTAATCTCTGCTCTGCGCACTCCAAACTAAATGGATTTATTTTTTAAGCATTTCCAATCTCAATACCAAAATATGAAATGTCACTGCAAAGCTTTTTCCATCGCATGCAAAACGGTTTCGGCTTTGTTCCATGTGGCAATATCCACATGAGCACATGTCTAGTGATCAATACCAATATCCCAATGTCCAATACCCTTTCAAAGTTACACAGCCAAAAACCCGCAGTGATTATTTAATTTAATTTTAATTGGAGAAAGTGCAAAGCCCCCCTTAATATATATAAAAAAAAGCCAAAAATCACACACACACACACGCAGAAACTAAAATTAAGTCGGCCGAAAATCCAAACCAAGCCAAACAAAACAAAAACAAAAAACATAAAATCAATGAATACAAAAATGCTTAATCACTTCAAATTACAAACGCATTCGATGACAAATTATGAATGTTGACAGCGCACCAAGCTCAAGTCGATGTCCAAGCCCTGGCCCAAACCATCCCAAAACCAAACCCGAAGAGCAGCCGAAAGACAGCGGCAAACAACAGCAAACACTCAGCCCAGAGCCCAGAGCCCACAGCCCAAAAGTCCAACCAGTTTTGATTTAAAAACCAAAAATAAATAAAATTAATGACCGCAATGGCAACGAAATGCAAATAAAACACAAAGCCAAACCAATCCAAGCCAAACTTAAAATCAAAAAAATCCAAAAAAAAAAAAAAATCAAATTTCTACTTATGCAAAGTAGAAATATTGCCTAAAGAGCAGAGCCACTGGTGGTGGGGGGGCGACCCTAAAAGCATGTCACAATCTACTACATAAAGTGAGCAAACGGGCGGGTGGAGTACCGACTGCCTGATACCCTCTGATACTGTCCATCCAAGTGCGGCATACATAAGAGTTCACGCAGCCCACACCTTGCCGTTGAATCAGCCGCATATACCCCTAGACACACGCATACTGCAGGCGCATTCAAGCACCAGTTACATTAATTTTTCAAATGATTTGTCTTCGTTTTTTTTATTGTCATTTGGTTTGGTTTGGTGGTAGGCATTTGTATTATGCAAAACATGGAAAATACTGAATTTTAAATCAAAGTCAAACTATAATTTAATTTGGGTCCAGTTCGGCCGTGGATCTGTCACTGAAGCTGCCTCTGGGGGGGTGTGTGCGTCGAACTACGAGTATATAATGGAAACGGATTGGATTGGATCGGTTTGGCTGCTAGGTGGGATGGCTATGGCGATGCCAGCTGCTGGGGCGTTGGACAATATGCGACAATCAAAAATTAAATTCATGCGCATTGTGCACAAAAGGGCTAAGCCTTAATGCGGCCGCTTCATTATTGTCGGTTCGCATCGGATCGGATCGGATCGGCTGCGATCGGATTGGTCTTTACGTAAGGCCCTTGAACGTGCAGCGATCGTTAACGTTAAAAGCGGTGAAATTTTTTCTACTCTCTGTCCGTATGTCCGCATGTCCGTATATATTTTTGTATTTATATGAGTGTTGCTTCAAACTTTTTTTTTTTTTTTTTTTTTTTTTTTTGTAACGACACTTGAATCTCTGTCCCTCCGTCCGTCTGTCACTCAGTTAGTCACATAATCGTTGAGGGGGCCACAGCTGCCACTGGGACTGTCCAATGTGCAATGGCCAAACCTGAACAGACACATCCGATTGTCCGAATAGGGTCTGAATCCTCAACAGACTTAGCCCTGCCCTGCAACGTCCCCCCCATTCCTCTACCCCGTGCCACAATCTGACCGCGAAAACAGTCACGTGGAGACACGCAGCAGTGTGGCTCTTGTGTCACATTGTGTAATATGGGGCCTCCCCCCTCCTTCCACACTGCTTATCACGCGGACAAAAGCTTCAATTACTCGGCTGCCCCTATCCCGTGCCCATTTTTTCGCCGGCTCGTTGGTTGGGGCTGCGTCTCCGACTCTCACGCTGGCCCAGCTCAAATATTTGCCATGAACATTTTGACCGACTTTTTTGGCAGGGCACTTCAGCTCAGCTCACGAAGCTGATAGCAGCTGATAGTCCCCGGCCCCGTCCCCATCCGCGGTCAGCAAACAACAAACAAGGAATTCCACACTGAAAAAGGCGCCACTGGGACTCCTTCCACCCAAACGCTGCAGAGATTAGTAAATCTCCACCGAGTACAACTTCGATTTCGTCTCCCCAAAATTCGACTCAACTCTGCTCGACTCGTGGCAGGGGGCCACAGGGAGGGGGCCAGTAGGCAAATACTTGGATGACGACTGCCGGAGAAAGTCTCGTGCGTGATAACTGTCGTAGAGCGGAGCGGTAATGATAATGATAATCCAATCCAAGAGTATGGATGGTCGTGATAATGATGAATGATAATAATGACGACGATGGCAGCGGCAGCAGCGGCGACCAGCTGAGAGCCCCCCCAGCCTCCAACCAGCAGCCCCAGAACCGTGAAAAGTTCAATAAACTCAAAAAGTTTGCTAAAAAAAAAAAAAAAAAAAAAAAAGAGACGAAAATCCAAAACCAAAACCAAAAACCTCAGCTGCGAGGCATGCGTCGACCGAGAGCTGGCCAAGAAGGCAGCGGCGGCGCCATGAGGCAACGTGCAACGTTTGTGAAAGCCGCAGCCAGCGCAAAAGAAGCGAAGCAAAACAAAACCCAAACCCGGTCCCCAGTTCCCAGTTCCCAGTCCCCTCCCAGCAGCAGCAGCAGCAGAAGCAGCCCGGGATTTGAGCCAGGCCGAAATGTTGGTAAGTGCGTTTACATTGCAATGCCGACGACGACGATGACATCGTCCAGTGGCAGTCGCCAGTTCCCCCAGTTCCCTCAGTTCCCAGTTCCCACTCCCAGTGCCAGTGCCAGTGCCAGTTCGAGTCAAAGCTTTTTCTTGCTGCCGCACAGCCACAGCCACAGCCTCAGCCGCAGTCGATGTTGCCGTTGCTGTCGTGGCCGCTGTCGGCGTCTGCGCGACTGCGTTCGTTGACTTAACGCACTACTAACTCAGTGCCACAGTCACCGACTTTTGAAATGTGTGTTGTAAACACACACACACACACACACACAGACACACATACAGATACAGCTACAGACACAAATACAGACAGAGATATAGCAACGGCCAGAGACAGAGCCGCAGATACAGATACAAAAGCCACAGAGGCACACACCTCACCACACCACACACAGATACAGCTACAGATACATACAAATACAAATACAAGTGCCTGTTGCCTGTGTTCATTTTTCACCATTATTTATGCTAATGATCCACACACATTCACGTTGTTGCTTTTGCTTTTGCTTTTGACTGTGGGCTCTCTGCTGGGCTTTGCCTCTGCCTCTGCCTCTGGGATGGCTTTGGGCCTGCCCCCTCCCTGCCGCACAGCGAGCCCTCTTCTT